>NC_047032.1:14386691-15586691 GCF_902652985.1 Pecten maximus | reverse complement strand
ACTGTTAGATATATTGATATACATGTATTACTAGTGGTATGCATTGTTTTACCTTCCGTTTTCTTAACTTGTTGGAATTTTTAACGATTGTTTAGTTTATGGATTATAGAAGTGCAGCCGTTAACATGTTGAAGACGTTTCATTGCCATGGGTTTACGATAAAGTTATCCCTGACTAAAAGTTTTTACATATAAATTTATCACTGCTCCTTTTTGCATGTGTATGTCAGCAAGCACGTGTATTCAAACAAAGCAATACTCGCATCGCTGCCAACTCTATTATTGTGGTAGAATCAAGTCACCCGACTCGTCTTTGTTTGATATATGAGATTTATTTCACTCTCGATAGTTATTTGATAAACGTTACAAAAGACACTCACTTAATCTCGTTACTTTATGTAACTTTAATACAACAACTAATGATAGCGAATTAAATACCATATCGAACAAACATACAATCTAAATGATACACATGCAGACGTAAAATGGTGCAAAATATTGCGAACATTTTCTTGGCGTCTTTTTCAACGATTCCGGTCTGCGACATGATAAGTTTTTTTTTACATAAAAACAAAAGTTTCTTGTCACATATCAATTGATAATGGCCTTTTAATATTCCGCGCCATTTTACGTCAGGGTAATATGTTCGTCACGATAAAAGGCATGGACCCTGCAAATTTCAATAAAATAATTGATACCAGTTCAATGTAATTATAGTTATATCGGCAGTACATCCGGGATATGACATCATCAAAATAGTTGATTAATGTTTGTTTTGCCTCTTCATTCTAAGGTATATAAAACGCTGTGTCGTTGATGTATATTTCTCACAAACTTCAAATGGTGATCCCGCAGCTCTTAGGGATGGGATATATCCATCACACGCGGTAAAAGGAAGGGCAGCCGACAGACGCTATCATGCCAATCACACTAGCTTAACGTAATCATTTTATGTAGCATAACCACGTCGCAAATTGATAGAGTCATCAATTTCAGCGCATATTGTATGACATTGATGATCGCACGATTAAAGGATTCACATCACCTTACAATCTGTTGTGTTTTTTTCAATATGTGAGAAAAATAATTAAACATGGGCCCGTACCATTTTGGTCAGTAAAACTCTTACTCAGGGGTTAATATATTCCTTTCAACGGAAAGCCTCACGTAAGATTATATACTTCCGAAAAAGCATAAGGATTTAAAGCATATCGATGTCAAACTCGTCTGGGACCGTTGGATAATCAACCTTAACTTAAATAGGGTAAAAGCGTTTATCGTAATGCCAACTTTGGCATTTGAAACCTTTGAATTAAGGTAGGTTTGATATGTTAAGAAATGATTTAGATAATATAAATTATGAACACATGATAAACGGAGTGTAAACACCATCCTGTAATGAAGACATTTAGGGAATTGAACTCAAAGCCTTTCGACGTTTTGCTCATGGGAATTATTCCTTAAGAATGCATTGGAATGATATATATATATATACAATTCTAAAAACCGATTCCTAATCAATTTTCCGGCGTTGTGATATAAAAATGTTATCAAATTACATTCCTCTCCCCACAAGTTTTTATATCATTTACTAACTAGATATAAATAGTTACTTACATATCTAGAATACTGTAAGACCGATGCTAAAGAAAATGGAATGGTATTCGTTTCAAAAACGTCATCGGCCCAGGTGAAGTAGTTGTCGCCAGCGGAAGGCTGTAGTATATCCCACTTCATTGTCAGTATATCGTCGCGGTCACGACGTTGCTGTTCGTGGATGCCGTAGATAGCATGCATGAACTCGTGTAAAACAATGGAAAACTGATAAATTGAAAAACAAGTCATAAGAAATAAATAACAGATATAAATTGCATAAGTAATAGCGTGCCTATAGATACGGTATCAGATAAGTGATTGCTTGCTATTAACTGAAAATGGCATATTCCAATATACAGGTATACATATATATTTAACAATGAATGTACCAATAGGCTTTTTAAATTGGAAAATGAAAATATGATTCATGCTAATGAAAAGAACCTGCTACAAAAACAACAGAATTTAGCTCACGAGCCAATTTGATCGTAAATGGGTGTAACAGTTCAAATGCCATACGAGCAGGCCCATACGACTTTTTTAATTTGTTTAAACATTCCTTACATTTACAAGATATAGATAATGCAGAACATTTCAATCAGAAGAATTCTTACAACAAACTGCTAGGTTTACACCTAGCTTTATTTAGCGTATTCGTTATCAAACTCAGAAAACATGCTCTTAAAGATTAATGGTCGTTTTCCGCTTATCCTGACGCAAGCCACGTCCAACGAAAGTCTTATCTTAAAATACATTTGTGATTCCCACAGTACCAACATAAAACGGCATGGTCCATTAGTGTGCTTCGTATTTTACTTTGAACGATACAGAATATTTCGATAATTTTAGTCTATTTTTTTTCTAAGTGAATTTTTTCCCCCCAAGTACTTTATATCAAATATAACAATAATAATCTTGGAAAATCAATTGGCATTAAGAAACGACAAAATTTAAAACGATAAATTTTCGTGATTCAAACACCGGACGACCAGATTCTAAAGTTTATTAAGTGGCGGCTTCGCCATATGAGCTATGCAGACTTGCTGGAAAGTGTATACTATCATTTATAATCAGTATAGATAATGCTAAGATTAAAATATTTCATCAACTACGTTTTTTTTCAATTTTGTGATACCAGCGAATCGGAGGACCAACTTTAAGGAATAGAATTCTAATCCTCTGATGCGCTCTATCGAAACATAATTTGAATTTGGGAAAACCTCACTCTAAATGCAAAGAGCCTTTAACGGTCATATAACTTATATCTCCAATACGATTAACAAACACATTTTTCGCAAATGAGAATCTTCATATGGTATAGATTAAAGTTTTTTTTCATTATTTTGAAAACGTTACCGTTAGTTCGAAACAAGACTATTAGCGCCATACTTTTTGCATATGCACAATGGTATTTATTTTCATATTTACCAATGATTGAGAGTTACTGCTAAAACAGTATCAGAATATCGTGTATCGTATGTTTAATTATATGTTCAATTAAACAGTCCTGATTATGGACACTTGAGGTGAATATTTAGATTTAATATATGATTTGTATATAACACTATCACTCATTGGTCCTAATGGGATCACATGACATCAATTATTTCCTTGGAAACACCTCATGACATTACCGAGGAGTCAATATAATGCTTTGTCAGGTCCATGTAATCTTATATTGACTCCTGTTAAAAATAGAAATGATGTTATTTGTGCTGGGTTGTATTTTTTAGCAGAGTTTAATATAACATCCCACGGACCTGGCGAAACATTGTATTGACCTCCCGGTGATGTGATTAAGTATTTTACAGGAACTATCTTATTATTTTTGTCCCTTTTTGAATTAATATAAGTAATATTATAAAGTAAATACAGACTTAAGTTTCGGGCAATCCATTTTTTTTACGGACCTGCCCTGACCTATATCCCCCTCGGCCTTCGGCCTCTGGAAATATTGTCCAGGGCAGGTACGTAAAACCATGGATTGCCCTCAACCAAAGTCTGTATTGTATATTATGAACACGAGGTACAGCTATCAACCGAAATAAAGTCAAGATAAGCTTTTAGATCTTAATAACCACATTAAATAAGAAAAAGTCCTAGCAATCTTTAATAAGCTAAAACGGTCCGTCGTAAAACCCTGATTGATAAACGAGAAATATAATTCTACACAACACTTACAGCATTACATCCTCCCTTTAGATTGAAATGTACTCCGGTCGTTCGATTCGAAAATTTTCCTAAAAATGCTGAACAACTGTAAATGAAGATTTAAAAATTACAGAAATGAAATCTGATTTAATAAAAACAAAGTATGATTTCAATACCAGAAATAAACGGGGGGGGGGGGGGGGGGGGGGGGGGGGGGGGATTGTTTTCAAAACATTCGCATCCCTAGATTTTTTTAACATTAAAAATATCCTATTACACAGAGTTTTATCAAATCCTACAAAATACCGATGTATAAAAGCCCGAATATAGTAACTTTTGAACATTATGAAGTTTGCATAGTAACTATGTATTTTTTCATTTAGAAAGAAAAAAGAAGACCACGTAGATGAAACAAATACGAGTTTCAACTTTTCATTCACAAAGGAACAAGAAAAATAATTGGGAAATATAGCACGAGAGAAAGAGAGATAGAGACAGAGAGACAGAGACAAAGAGACGGACAGACACACAGACAGACACATACACAGACAGACACACACACACACACACACACACACAGAGTATTCTTAACGAAGTGAAATTGATGAAATGGATATTTTTCATAATTTCATCAACTGGAAAAACCAGCTTTCGGAATGTAAACAAACTGCAAAATGCGCTACCTTTTGAATATCAACAACGACACAAAAATGAAAAATGACAGAGCCCAAACACGTGTATGATACAGGAAATTTAAAATACATTTTTTTTTTATATAAATTATCGATTTCAAAATAATTTGATCAAACACATTACAGATAATAGTGGAGATAAAACTAATAAATAAATTTATATAGTATACACACAAACCTACGTTGAGCATCTGAATCATATACACACAAAAAAAATCAACAAAGAAAAAGGAAAATAAATCGATGGTGGAATCTATTTCCGAACATAACCCCATCAAAAGAGCGTCTTTGTAAATGAAAAGAAAAATTTATGTTTATTGCAGAATCATAAAAATGTATAAACGGCACTTCATCGAATGTATGCATTTAAAAGAATTCTGACAAAAAAATTGAACGTATATTCCAACGATCTGGATACTTAAAAAAAAACTTACTTACTAGAGTAACTATTCACCTTATTGTAAAGAACTTTTACACAAGTGGAGTACAACGTTCAAATTAAATCATCGAAGCAAACAAAAGAAATAAGATCATCAATACTTAAAGACTTTAAAGAGAGGAATGGTTAATGTTGAAACATGCCTCAAAAATAAACGAAACGAAATATTTAAGTGTCTTAGAGTCAATACAATGGAATGACGATACACATACTGGCAAATTCATTATTTCAATTAACTCTTAAGTGGTAAGGAATTGAATGACAAACACGGAAGCTAGGCTCCTGGTATGATTTCGCAGACCTGGAGGTGGGATCGGTTATGGTGGTTAGTTAGATAATAGATCGGATCAAGAGAAAATATATTGCGGTTAAAAAAATGTTATAAAGTAATGCACGATTGGTCAAATATAAGATGTCCAAAACAAGACTGTTCCTGTTTTATGTATACAAATTCCCAAATGTCAAAGATAATAAAATATTACAAAAACAGATAGACACGATTAAAGATTGAAGAAAAAGAAATCTGTCCTTTCGAAAGTGAATTAAAAAAAAAATACCCCCCCCCCCCCCCCCCGCGAGGCCGACAGGACTAATATGTACCCGCCCGTCGCTGAACCATCAATATCCACATAAGAGACTCCATCAGCTGGCGTATTTTGTCTCCATTGAAGACATGTTTTTTCCTCAAACAATTCAATAGCATCATTTATGAATGCTGGTATTCCGCTCTCCTTAACGTCAGGGTCCGAACTCGAATCAAAGAAATTGTCTGATGGAAAAAAAATCACATCATTCATACGATAAATACTTTGTACATAATTAAAAAAAGGGACATTTTAACAACAGTGTTATATGAATTATTCTTATGAAAACAGCCTGTTTTGTTTGGGTTTTTTTTTTCATGGATAATTCAATAATCATTTATCTATTGATTCCTTTAAGCATCATATATTCGTTCACTTTTTCCATGTATACCGTTTGTTCCGGGTCAGACCACTAAAACAGATTTTAACATTACGTAATCCATTTAAAACCGTATGATAGCATATACGTACTCAACTTAGTTGCATCATAGGGAACAACTTTCCCAGACCACAGTCCATCTTGGTCAGCAGTGACAATGAAGCGTTTGCGTCCATCGGGTTTCTTCTTCTATGAGTTTATAAAGTAACGAAAGACATCACCCATGATATAATTTAACCTTTATTATAGTGTTATAAATGTTATGAAATATTCAGAATAACATAACAGGTGTATACCGACAAGAGAAAATATTCGAGTGAAATTGTATTAAAGGTCATGTAGATTGGAAAATAATAACAATAATAATGGCCAAACGTCAACTGCAAAACATATGAAACTCGCCAAAGCATATTTCAGAGTGTATTGGTGATTACGTTAAATACATTTGTTTTAATCATCATCATCATCATCATCATCATCATCATGCATAATATACATCACCATCAGCATAACATCATCATAATCATAATAATAATCACCGTATTATAATATAATGCATAATCATCTTCAAATCATTATCATATTATCGTCATCATATTCATCATCATATCATCTTCAATCTTACAGTTATAATTTCAATATCCTTCAATGTAAATTTTATCATCCAGCCATAAATCGTATGCATTGTTGCTCAGCTAAATTGCGACATACGATAAAGACAGCATTTTAGCGATTTAATTATAAAAAAGGTACATGTACATTTAATTCGGGGACGCAAATAAATGTCACGTAAGATTGTTTTCCAGTAAGTTTATTGTGAAATAAGTTTTGCTACGATGTACACAAAATGATATCATTCTGATTCATTAAAATACTCTGATTTATAGCACATTTTAAATTTGCATAACATTTAAATGCATAAACATAGTTAATTTATTTGCGTCCCCGAAATTAATATACATGAAATTAGATAAGGGAGCTAGATTAACATTTTAAACTGAATAAAACTAAAATAGTTTAGTAAGACAATACCAGTACAGTTGAAATTACACGCTCTTCATCAATAAAGTTGATAATTGTTCTTTAAACCATCTTTCTGAACGTTACATTATATTTGTAAGTACTTAATATTTACTGTATACAACCAGACAATGAGTTATGAAAAACTTCAATGACGATGCATTCTACCGAATCTTGCATGCATCTTGTCTTATCTAAATTTCAATAATCAACTTACAAGGACTTATCGTAATATAAAAATCTCAATTTGTAAGTTATAATTTTTAATCTATCTTCCTTATCTGTGCTCTGTAGTTATAGCTTTCTTATAAGTATCGAAAACATAAAGCTACTTACTGTTTAAATCATAAAGAACTTTACGCATATTGACAACAAATATAGCAGTACACATGCTTAAAATTAAGTATTAAAATGCTTTACTCATTTACATTTACATACCTAAAACTAACTAACAACAAAGATATCTGACTTAACAAAAGGAATATTTTATAGGTCTAGGAAAATTAGATGTACTTATTTACCTATTTATTGAGATATAATACTTACGCGGTGGCCCCTATAAGCTACAATAGAATTCCCCTTCTGGTAAAGGTAATAATTCTAACTTGGTAAAATTTAATGATACGCTCAAATGTGCACACGTCAAAAACGCCCACCATCAGATTTCAGATGAGTAAAGTGCATATAAATAACTGTTTTAATAAGTCATATTTAACCAATACCAACTTACCTTTTGAGTTTTATGAACATCTTTCATCTTCACGAGCGATTCCGAATAACCACCCGTAACCTTGAAAAGAAAAGATGTGTGTTCATGATAAAACTTAGGATATTGAAGTATCAACGAAATATATACGTGGAGAGGCTTACGTGTTATACACGTATATAGTAATGCACTTATTCATCTGCACATGAACTGCACCATATTGCCTTATATAATTTCGATTTCAGTAGATATTTTCATGGATATATCACTTTCAAAATATCCTTGAAACTATCTATCGAAATCGAAACTATATAAAGCAATATGGTATATGTTCATGTGATGATGAATGAAGTGCACAAACAAATATAACACGGTATTGCATTCACAATTTTTAACCAGTGACATGTTTATATTATATCCACTAGCTAAGGTCATAGTGTAATACAATGTTTATTAAAACGATAGCTACATATGTGGTTATGAGATAGAAATATTCGGATAAAAAATATATACAGTAAAAATTGCCTTAGGGACCGCCTGAATGCAACGACCTTCTTAAACGACCGTAATCCCCAACCTCCAGTCCGCAAAGTAAATACATTTGAAGCTGTATAACCCTCTTCTATTTACGAGTATTTGTCTTATGCGACAAGTGGCAATACTCTTGCCACTTTATATCTATCTTTCTATATTTAGCGAGTTAATTCAAAACCGGAAGTCGATCTAAATAGAAATATCTCGCTTGGTCTCGTCTGTGTGAGATTTCGTGAATAGTGCTCACATTGGAATCAATGGATACATTAGTAGCCCTACATTATTCAAGAGTGAAAATAAATATATTTGTGGGAAATGTAGATCAGTGAAATCGGACATGGACACCATATCAGGACTAAGAGTATTTTATTGTAATGACTCGAATCCTCATCTTACAAACCTGGAATTTGACTTAAATTTTTGGCAGACGTTGTTGGTGAGAAATAGACACTTAATCCTCATGACCAAATTATTGCTATTTTGATTTGTTTAGTGATTTCTATATCAACCTAGATTTTGTCATTTACTCTCATTTTATAGCTTTTAAGTTAAGAATTACGTTTTCGATTTCAAGCCTTTTGTATTCTCTTTTGTACTGCCATCGGATTGTTCAATAACGCATACTGGGTAGTCGGTAATATTTTCGGGGGTATACATTCGTTATTGTCGCAGCCATTTAATACAGCGCAAAAATGAATGCCTAGCAAATCTTTGTATATGTTTATATACATACAACTGTATTGAATTGATTACAACTGAATATTTACAAAGCGTTGTGGTGCGAAGTTTAATACCCATGAACTAGTTCCGTTTGGTAAACCCGCGAGCTATAGGCAACGTGAAAACCGTACAGCACAATCACGTTTTCGTTTTCTAGCCTGTATGCTATTAATGCCTTCAATATAACGCGATATCGACTGAGTCCAGGGATACTCGCGGAATACTGATTTTGGTACTTTTGCTATTGTACATAAATGTACCACTAGTGGTGCATTCACAAAAGAAAATCGTCGAGAAAGACACAATAAGCGTGTCGGATCTCTGATGAGTATGTATTGTAAATGTTACTCTCTAAATGATATTCTCCGTAGTGTTAATTTTCGAGGGTAGAATGCAATCACAAAAAGTATATAACCGGTACCTTGATAACAAGATTATAAAAAGAAATATATTTTGTATTTCATATGTTCTGAGAAAACTCTTGCTTCAAAATCAGCGAAAATATGAATCTCGACAAAAAAGATACTTAAAATCAAAGTTAATACTGAATGTGGCAAACCGGAAGTGTCATTACTTCATTTACACACAGGTAGTAATTTAGCTAAAATACGAGGGACGTACCTTTTTGCACTTTCCGTTCCTACAAATTATCTCGCTCATTATCTTGTTCCGTTTGGCATCGTCCTCCTTGACAGCATATGGTTACAATAAAATCTCTATTTAATTTCTTCATACAAACACCCGGTTACGTAATATGCATCATTCATTCAAAATAGATATTTGACATTCTTCCTGACATGACTGATTAAATTAAAACATTATCAAAAGCTAATACATTTAAGTTTTCATATAAAATCTCATATTTATACAGAAATTCTCAACCAATGATAAACAAATATCTATTACTGTTTTCACTGAAAGAACATCTTTAAAGTCAACTATCATAACGGTAATTAAACTACGTCTACAACGAAAACTAAAACATTAATTCAAATAATAAACGATGACTCACTTCCACAATCGTCAATTTAATAGGTTGGGTTGGGTGTTCACGTTTATATGCGTGATTCCAGCGATCGTGCAGTATCCTTTCGAGGGCATCCTCAAGTTTGTTTTCCGTATCCCATAGTCCTTATCAAAATAACAATATCATGCAAAAATAGCACAACAACGACAAGTTAAAATTCATAGGCAGCCGCAACAACATTAAAATAAAAAAAACAATAATATCTAAATCGTTAATAATAATAAGAATTACAACAGCAATGATAGTAACTAACATAATAGCACTAAAATCACAAAAACAACTACACTAAACTAACAACGATATCAATAACTACACTCAACTAATAACGATACCAATAACTACACTAAACTAACAACCTTATCGATAACCATACTAAACTAACAACGATATCAATAACTAAACTAAAGCAACAACGTTATCAATAACTACACTAAACTAATGACGATATCAATAACTACACTAAACTAATGACGTTATCAATAAATACACTAAACTAACAACGATATCAATAACTACACTAACTAACAACGATATCAATAGCAACACTAAACTAACAACGATATCAATAACTACACTAACTAACAACGATATCAATAGCAACACTAAACTAACAACGATATCAATAACTACACTAAACTAAACGATATCAATAACTACACTTAACTGATAACGATATCAATAACTACATTAAACTAACAACGATATCAATAACTACACCAAACTAACAACGATATCAATAACAACACTAAACTAATAACGATATCAATAACTACACTAAACTAACAACGTTATCAATAACTACACTAAACTAACAACGTTATCAATAACTATACTAAACTAACAACGATATCAATAACTATACTAAACTAACAACGTTATCAATAACTACACTAAACTAACAACGATATCAATAACTATACTAAACTAACAACGTTATCAATAACTACACTAAACCAACAACGTTATCAATAACTTCACTAAACTAACAACGATATCAATAACTAAACTAACAACGATATCAATAACTACACTAAACTAACAACGATATCAATAACTACACTAAACTAACAACGATATCAATAACTACACTAAACTAACAACGATATCAATAACTACACTAAACTAACAACGATATCAATAACTACACTAAACTAACAACGATATCAATAACTATACTAAGCTAACAACGATATCAATAACTACACTAAACTAACAACGATATCAATAACTAAACTAAC
Organism: Pecten maximus; assembly: GCF_902652985.1. Taxonomy (NCBI): domain Eukaryota; kingdom Metazoa; phylum Mollusca; class Bivalvia; order Pectinida; family Pectinidae; genus Pecten; species Pecten maximus. Next base: position 15,575,606 of record NC_047032.1, on the reverse strand, counting down.
AACGATATCAATAACTACACTAAACTAACAACGTTATCAATAACTACACTAAACTAACAACGATATTAATAACTACACTTAACTAACAACGTATCAATAACTACACTAAACTAATAACTATATCAATAACTACACTAAACTAACAACGTATCAATAACTACACCAAACTAACAACGATATCAATAACTACACTTAACTAACAACGTATCAATAACTACACCAAACTAACAACGATATCAATAACTACACTTAACTAACAACGATATCAATAACTACACTAAACTAACAACGATATCAATAACTACACTAAACTAACAACGATATCAATAACTACACTCAACTAACAACGATATCAATAACTACACTAAACTAACAACGATATCAATAACTACACTAAACTAACAACGTAATCAATAACTACACTAAACTAACAACGATATCAATAACTACACCAAACTAATGACGTTATCAATAACTACACTAAACTAACAACGATATCAATAACTACATCAAACTAACAACGATATCAATAACTACACTAAACCAACAACGATATCAATAACTACACTAAATTAACAACGATATCAATAACTATACTAAACTAACAACGTTATCAATAACTACACTAAACTAACAACGATATCAATAACTACACTAAACTAACAACGATATCAATAACTACACTAAACTAACAACGTTATCAATAACTACACTAAACTAACAACGATATCAATAACTACACTAAACTAACAACGTTATCAATAACTACACTTAACTAACAACGTTATCAATAACTACACTAAACTAACAACGTTATCAATAACTACACTAAACTAACAACGATATCAATAACTACACTAAACTAACAACGATATCAATAACTACACTAAACTAAAAACGTTATCAATAATTACACCAAACTAACAACGATATCAATAACTACAATAAACCAACAACGATATCAATAACTACACTAAACTAATGACGTTATCAATAAATACACTAAACTAACAACGATATCAATAACTACACTAAACTAACAACGATATCAATAACTACACTAAACTAACAACGATATCAATAACTACACTAAACTAACAACGTTATCAATAACTACACTAAATTAACCACGATATCAATAACTACACTAAACTAACAACGATATCAATAACTACACTAAACTAACAACGTTATCAATAACTACACTAAACTAACAACGATATCAATAACTACAATAAACTAACAACGATATCAATAACTACACTAAACTAACAACGATATCAATAACTACACTAAACTAACAACGATATCAATAACTACACTAAACTAACAACGATATCAATAACTACACTAAACTAACAACGTTGTCAATAACTACACTAAACTAACAACGATATCAATAACTACACTAAACTAACAACGTTATCAATAACTAGACTAACAACGTTATCAATAACAACATCAAACTAACAACGATATCAATAACTACACTAAACTAACAACGATATCAATAACTAAACTAACAACGTTATCAATAACAACATCAAACTAACAACGATATCAATAACTACACTAAACTAACAAGGTTATCAATGACTACACTAAACTAACAACGTTATCGATAACTACACTAAGCTAACAACGATATCAATAACTACACTAAACTAACGACGATATCAATAACTATACGAAACTAACAACGTTATCAATAACTACACTAAACCAACAACGATATCAATTACTACACTAAACTATCAACGATATCAATAACTACACTAAACTAACAACGATATCAATAACTACACTAAACTAACAACGATATCAATAACTACACTAAACTAACAACGATATCAATAACTACACTAAACTAACAACGATATCAATAACTACACTAAACTAACAACGTTATCAATAACTACACTTAACTAACAACGATATCAATAACTACACTAAACTAACAACGATATCAATAACTACACCAAACTAACAACGATATCAATAACTACACTTAACTAACAACGTTATCAATAACTACACTAAACTAACAACGTTATCAATAACTACACTAAACTAACAACGATATCAATAACTACACTAAACTAATGACGTTATCAATAACTACACTAAACTAACAACGTTATCAATAACTATACTAAACTAACAACGATATCACTAACTACACTAAACTAACAGCGATATAAATAACTACACTAAACTAACAACGTTATCAATAACTACACTAAACTAACAACGATATCAATAACTACACTAAACTAACAACGATATCAATAACTACACTAAACTAACAACGATATCAATAACTACACTAAACTAACAACGATATCAATAACTACACTAAACTAACAACGATATCAATAACTACACTAAACTAACAACGTTATCAATAACTACACTAAACCAACAACGTTATCAATAACTACACTAACTAACAACGATATCAATAACTACACTAAACTAATAACGATATCAATAACTACACTGACAACGATATCAATAACTACACTAAACCAACAACGATATCAATAACTATACTAAACTAACAACGATATCAATAACTATACTAAACTAACAACGATATCAATAACTACACTAAACTAATAACTATATCAATAACTACACTAAACTAACAACGTATCAATAACTACACTAAACTAACAACGATACCAATAACTGCACCAAACTAACAACGTTATCAATAACTACACATCTAACAACGATATCAATAACTACACTAAACCAACAACGTTATCAATAACTACACTAAACTCACAACGTTATCAATAACTACACTAAACTAACAACGTTATCAATAACTACACATCTAACAACGATATCAATAACTACACTAAACTAACAACGTTATCAATAACTACACTAAACTAACAACGATATCAATAACTACACTAAACTAACAACGATATCAATAACAACACTAAACTAACAACGATATCAATAACTACCCTAAACTAACAACGATATCAATAACTACACCAAACTAACAACGTTATCAATAACTACACTAAACCAACAACGATATCAATAACTACACTAAATCAACAACGATATCAGTAACTACACTAAACTAACATCGATATCAATAACTACTCTAAACTAACAACGATATCAATAACTACACTAAACTAACACACTAAACTAACATCGATATCAATAACTACTCTAAACTAACAACGATATCAATAACTACACTAAACTAACAACGATATCAATAACTAAACTAACAACGATATCAATAACTACACTAAACTAACAACGTTATCAATAACTACACTAAACTAACAACGATATCAATAACTACAATAAACTAACAACGATATCAATAACGACACTAAGCTAACAAAGATATCAATAACTACACTAAACTAACAACGTTATCAATAACTATACTAAACTAACAACGATATCAATATCTACACTAAACTAACAACGATATCAATAACAACACTAAACTAACAACGATATCAATAACTACAATAAACTAACAACGATATCAATAACGACACTAAGCTAACAAAGATATCAATAACTACACTAAACTAACAACGTTATCAATAACTATACTAAACTAACAACGATATCAATATCTACACTAAACTAACAACGATATCAATAACAACACTAAACTAATGACGTTATCAATAACTACACTTAACTGATAACGATATCGATAACTACACTAAACTAACAACAATATCAATATCTACACTAAACTAACAACGTTATCAATAACTACACTAAACTAACAGCGATATCAATAACTACACTAACGAAGATATACATAAGTACACCAAACTAACAACTTTATCAATAACTACACTAAACTAATAACTATATCAATAACTACACTAAACCAACAACGATATCAATAACTACACTAAACTAATAACTATATCAATAACTACACTAAACTAATAACTATATCAATAACTACACTAAACTAACAACGTTATCAATAACTACACTAAACCAACAACGATATCAATAACTACACTAAACTAACAACGATATCAATAACTACACTAACTAACAACGATATCAATAACAACACTAAACTAACAACGATATCAATAACTACACCAAACTAATAACGATATCAATAACTAAACTAACAACGATATCATTAACTACACTAAACTAACAACGATATAAATAACTACACTAAACTAACAACGATATCAATAACTAAACTAACAACGATATCAATAACTACACTAAACTAACAACGTTATCAATAACAACACTAAACTAACAACGATATCAATAACTACACTAAACTAACAACGATATCAATAACTACACTAAACTTACAACGATATCAATAACTACACTAAACTAACAACGATATCAATAACTACACTAAACTAACAACGATATCAATAACTACACTAAACTAATGACGTTATCAATAACTACACTAAACTAATGACGTTATCAATAACTACACTAAACTAACAACGATATCAATAACTACACTAAACTAACAACATTATCAATAACCACACTAAACTAACAAGGATATCAATAACTAAACTAACAACGATATCAATAACTACACTAAACTAACAACGATATCAATAACTACACTAAACTAACAACGATATCAATAACTACACTAAACTAATGACGTTATCAATAACTACACTAAACTAACAACGCCGACGCCAACGCCAGGGGTACAGTATTTTAAAAATGACTGTAACAACAACAACAACAATAAACTAACAACAATATCAATAACAAGACTAAACTTAGAATAAAACAAACACTTATATAACAACAATAACAACACTAAAATGACAACAGTTACAACATTGAAATAACAACGATTACTCTAACATTAACAACACTGAAATAACAAAACTAACATAATAAATAACAATACCTACAGAACAATACAGCTTAAAGTTTATTAATAAATGTCCAGGTCTATGTAAAAGCAGAGCCCGCTATTTGCCGATAATGTTTATATATTGTTTTGGAAATAAATCTTTCTTGAAGCTGCTTTCTCGAATAATTTCCATGCATTAAATTGTGCGTGTATAATTATTTCTATGTATCGATGATCACTTGGTACGGTATAGTACGGCGCCCCGTATTTAAAACCCTACCTATCCAAATTACTTTCACGGGACGGTTTAATCGCCAAGATAAAAATCACTATCTTATTTCCATTACAGCTCAGCAAACACATATTTTGCTTTATAAAGACAGATTGCCTTGAAGTGAATTTTACACATATGAATACATTACAATAGACCTTGAGTTTATTGTATACCTTACTGTGGTAGATCCTCTTTCATGGACGCGAATAATCCAACAAAAATAAAAATGAGAAATGCTTTCATACTTTTGATAATGTCATTTGTATCAAAAATTCCTCGCGCGGTTAATATTTCTCACATCCGCTTAAGCAATTAATGTTGTACTCGAAACTTTCACCAAATGCACTTTTAAAAAGCGTTATGCAAATTAGGTAAGAAGAAGTGAAAACAAGAGGCCGATATGGGATTTGATGACTACACATGACTATAATCTGAAGATTCACCGCAGGGAGAGTAATTATCGTTATGATATTAACACTTGCAGTAAAAATCCCACTAAGAATTTGTGTTCTAGTATAATAGCCGTAGGTAACTACTTATCAATAAAGTAATTAAAATCATTTAAAGCCCAATTTGAGTTAATTTTCCCATTTGGAGCCCTACTATTGTGTCCCTAAGGGTCAAAGGAAATTTGATTCTTTGGAATTGGTTATCCCTCAATTTTCAATTTCATTCCAAATTTGGTTAAGTAATTTAAGAGACCCCACCTCTCTGTCACATAAGATACGATTGCCCTTCACCTATGTTCCATGCCAAATGTTGTTATATTTAATCCAGGAAATCAGGAGGAGCAGTTTGTTTGAAGCAAACATTCAGTTGTGTGGTCGGGTGGCACAGTGGTAACACACTTGCCTTTCACCTAGGCGGCCGGGGTTCGATTCCCCGATCGGACGTGGAAAGGTATGGGGTCACCTGCCCGACCATGTGGGTTTTCCCCGTGTACTCCGGTTTCCTCCCACAGTAAGACCCCTTGCGCGCTTCCATCCGGGCCAACAAGCGTGATTAATATAAGTTAATATAACTTGTTTCGCAATTGTTGTAAAATAAATAAAGTTTACATGACATTACAAACATTCAGTTAGGTTTCCCCCGGGATCTATCCAGCCGCAGTCCTATTTGTTATTATAGTCCTACCCCTACAATGTTTCCCATTTACGGTCCCCGTCCCTCTGTCCGAAGGGGTCAAACAGAATTATTTACATGTACATAGATGAGTATCTTCACCCAGTGATGTTTCAGGCAAAAATTGAGTGTAATCCATTCAGGCATTAAGGGGAAGCAGTGTTTTAAAGCAAAATTTCGACATAGTTCCCCTTTTAAGGCCCCGCCAAATATCCAAAGTATTCAAACCCTTCTTATTTTACTGCAATCCATTAGGCTTTTAGTAGTAGAGAGGTGTTATATCAGTATTATAATTTACCAATACTGCTTTTAATATGTATTTTGTATTTTCCTTATGTGGATTCGTGTGTACCGGTAGTCATGCAGCCTTCCGCGGAAGGCTAACCGTACGCAATGTGACAAACATTTGGCGTGCGCGCGAAAATAGCAAGTGCGAATGAGAGAGAGCCACTGGGCGGATGTGACGTAATGTTATGTAAACCTGTCTGTTTTTTATGTAAATTGTCTATATATGGTATTGTCTAAATGTTGAGTTGGGTAGTTGACCAACTTTTAGCCAATTTCCCCTTTTTGGGCCTCACCCCACTGTCGTCTGGGGTAGGACCAGTCCCATTTATAGACATTAATTATGACTACTGTCTCCCAATGATATTTCAGACCAAATTTGGCTTGGAATTAAGAAATTAAGAAGAAGTAGGGTTTCAAAGGAAAATTTCAGCCAAGTCGGACGGCAGACGGTGCACGGCGGTCGAAGACGGACCGAAAAGGAAATGACCTTTAAACTACCTTTATATTCTATACAACACAAACAGTAACATACTTTCCGTTAATTTTCCTGTCCAAAAGTTTGAGCTTGTCTTTGAATCTTTCAAATTTGAAATAAATTGATGATTAATTGCATCCCAAAGAAGTGAATTGTATACTCTTTAAAGCGACTATATCTATAAATTGTATACTCTTTAAAGCGACTATATCTGTAAATTGTATACTCTTTAAAGCGACTATATCTGTAAATTGCATATTCATTAAACGGTAATTTCTTCTCATTTTAATACCTGAAAAAAATCAACTGACGAAATTGTTTGAATAGTATATAAAAAAACCAAGACTTCACCATAATTACAGGAATCAAAAGTGACCGCAACCACGTTCTTACAGCATTATAATTCGGTAGGTCCTACAAGATGTATTTACTGCCATTCGTAAGCAGACTCGTCACGTGGCTTCACTCGGCTTTCTCTGTGAAGCAAACAGTGTTTTAAAACCCGATAGCATATTCACAGAACGTTTTAAAGTGTTGGCTCGTGTATCGATAAATCTTAAACCTATTTCACTATCAATGAGAAGAAATTACCGTTTAAAGAGTATACAATCTACAGATATAGTCGCTTTAAAGAGTATACAATTCAAAGCTATAGTCGCTTTAATGAGCATGGAATCCACATTTATTGTCGCTTTAATGCATAAATAATACATAAAAAAGTGTCATTATAAAGCGTCTGGTGAAAGTAAGCTGGTCTACTTTAATATAATGACTGGATATTGTTTTGGTCAACTGTGTAAGGAAACACTTCAATACCAAATAGTGTTACCACCAACTGCCGTATGTGTATACGCATTTCGACAAGTCTCAGCTAAGATTTTATTTTCTTTTGCGATGGGCTTACAGTCTAAGTTTATCCACAGTGAAGATCTCAAAGTTAATCGATTTAGTTATATATTAATATGTATCACTCCATGAACTGATTTATAACAAGTTTCAATCCTTATCAAAATGATTTTCTTCTATAGAAATGAGAAACAAACATCCATAAACATATTATTTTTATGAAGCATTAGTATATCGATCTCCTTCTTGTTTTTGTTTTTGTTTTCAATTTGTCTTACACTGTTAAAATAAAAGCGATCTTGACTAAACACTATAAAATAGTTCAAAAGTCAGTGATATCCCAGAGAGTCTTGCCCATGCATAAGCATTACCCTTTCAAATTGACACGCTGGCTATAATTCGACAAATATGATAAATTTGTATTAATGATCTGGCAGCCAAAATACAACAAAAAAAAGTACATAAGGCTCATGCGAGTACAATAGATTTCCATACTGACCTTCACTTCGCTTATGGGATAATGGTGACCCCTGTACAACGTGAAACAGATACAGACATGCTACCAGGAGCATTCTGGGACCTCCTCCGAAATCTTCCATTTTCGGACCCGCAAATGATCAAACTCTCACATCCATGCTTTTTATAGAAAATTTAAGATATGTATCTTTTAATTTACGTCACTGAAACTTAAGCTTCTGACCTTATCGATTGGAGTAGAGGTAAACAAAACTGGCACTTAAGCCATTCGCGGAATCACGCTTCACTGACTAAAAGAAAAAGTGTTTTCATCAACAATATTTTCACTTAATGAATTATCACTTTTCAGAGCCAGGGAAATCCTATTACCGTATATATGAATAACGCGACCTATCGAACGATGGAAGCTTACCTACTGTATAGCTTTGAATTCGAAGGGAAGATATTTCTCGTTTTCGTTTACGGTGCATATTCGGTCGGGTTAGATTTCGCTTTATACCTGATTTTGATATTTCGTAGATCACTTGCTTATCGATATACTTTCACATATATTCATCCATTATTGGGACATGCTTCACATCTTTATTTTTTCCTGTGGATTAGACATTAAATGTTGTGAATGTTATGTATCTTGTTGAGTATTCTTTCCATATACATTGTATATATAAGTAATGATACGACTTCACGTCTATAGAACGTCAGCGATGTACATGTGCTAGATATTTCTCTAGAACGTCAGTAATGTGCTAGATATTTCTCTGTGTCGTCAGTAATGTTCTAAATATTTCACTAGGACGTCAGTATTGTGCTAGATATTTTTCTAGAACGTCAGTAATGTGCTAGATATTTCTCTGTGTCGTCATTAATGTTCTAAATATTTCACTAGGACGTCAGTATTGTGCTAAATATTTCTCTAGGATGGTCAGTAATGTGCTAAATATTTCTCTAGGACGTCAGTATTGTTGTACAATTACAACTTGACAAAGTGACAAAGTGACATGTTGGCACACACGTATAAGTAGTATGGTTGTAAGTACGTTGTCCCAGAGTTGAATAGTAGAGGGGAAAAGAAGTGTTAGTAAGATGAAGTCTAATATTAGGTAAGCCGTAGTTGTTAGTCTTACGGGGATGATATTGTAAATTTTGTCAATATGTGAGATAGTTTGGCGTCAGATTAGCTTAGATTTTGTAGAAAAGTTATAATTTTCTCCTTTTCTTTCTATTTGCTAATGGTTCTAGTGCACTCTTAGAATATAATGATTCCCGGCTTCTATAAGATCGTAATCCAGTTAGTACACGAATATACTCCGCATCCCCGAGAGTACATGTACATCCGTCCTATACATCACAGCAATATTCTAATAAAGGAAGAATGTATGATCTGAAAATTTTGTCTGATGTTCGTCTGTTCAACACATACTTCAGTTTTCGTAAAGCGCTTACCTGTTTTGACACATTTTAACAAATATTTTCAATATGGCAACATGTCATTTAATATTACTCCTAGGTGCTTATGATTATCTAGAAAGTCAACATTTTCATTATTAAACTTTATTTCAATTACATATTCAAGCTAAAATTTGGAAAAAAGTAATGCCGCTGTCTTAGCAGGATTTAAATTAACTAACCACTTATCTGTCCAGTGTTTAATTTTACCTAAATCGGTATTTATCTTTGTTTCAATAGTTTGAGGAGAGGTATCTTAGTAATTTACATAAACGGTCAATGTTACCAGCTATGTCATTTATATATAGAATAAATAAAAGAGGGCCTAATACCGAACCTTGACAAAATCAGGCATTTACAGATTTAACTAAATACTTAGAATTTGCAGCAAGTACGTGCTGCTGTCTATCACTAATATACACATGTAATTACCTAACCAATCTAACAATTTCCCCGAAATACCGTAATTTCCTGTTCCACGTTTAGCCCCTTGTGTCACACAAGATCGAACGCTTTTGATACATGTCGGAGTTTTTTTTCGTAATTTTCACACAAAGCGTGATATACAGTGTAATTCTATAATTTAATTATTGGCTGAAAACTAGACTGATATTTATATACATGTACTAAGGAATGTTCCAATAAATAATCATTCTAATAGTTTACAACTTATCGTTCAAAATCTTCCTCAACAGTGCTAATAAATGATATAGGTATGTAATTTGAAACTTCATGCTTATCCCCTTTTGTAATTGTGCTCATACCCACTGCTTCACTAATATGTCATTTAAGCTAGAGGGCATGTCTGATAAAAGTTGCGGCTGTCCTAAGTTCTTAAGCTGGTACGTCAGTGTTAGTAGGAACGGAAACAAAGAAATCATTTAGGATATTAGCTTTTCCGTCGTCTGTATTTTCAATTTGACCAAATTTATTACTAATGGGAGGTATAATATTACATGTAGTAGTATCAGCTGTTTAGTAATCTGCAGACAATTTCCCGAAGAAATCTTACCTGTATGTTCAGGCGCGGATCCAGGATTTACAAAAAAAAAAAAAAAGGTGGGGGGGGGGGGGCTAGTAATTTAGTGATAATGCGAGCGCCCTGGCCGAATTTTTTTTTTGGCGAGGGGTCTGGGGGCTATAAAAAATTTCCTCCTCCGAAAAGGGGGGGGGGGGGGGGGGGGTCCCCCCCGCCACCTCCCTTTGATCCGCTAGTGACATTATTCTTTCATAATTCTAAATGTCGAGGTTTCAAAAGAACGATTTCAACTCAGACCTTTCAAGGCTGAGTTTAAAAGCAAATTTGACGCACCCTAGGGTCTAAATCCTGTGGTGCCTTGGTGTACCATGGTACAAGTCAACAACTTTCAAACACCAGATAGTATCTGTTTGAATCCAAAAGAAAAAAAATATGTGAAAGCATGACCAGCGATATTAAGCTAGTAGCAAATATTTGTGTTTGCGTGTTCATCGTCCTGTGGACATCTAGGGTCAGTTTAGGGCATAGCAGCATGTTAGTTTCTCTCTAAAAAAAAATGTGACAGGTCAATTACGTACCTTTCAAGCCAGCTCCATCAATTTTCCTCATAGTAAGGACTCCCGTTACATACGATTTTAGCAGGAAAAGCGTCGATGAGTTGAGGAACGTTGATGAAATCGTGCAAAATCGGTTTATATTAACCCGGAGTTTTTAAACAGGCCCATCACTAGTATAAAACTGTTGATCTGGTCCGATATAAAACATGTTACCGGGAAATTCCAGCTAACGCCTAGCACAGTCGGATGTAGTGAATTACCTGTAATTACCTGTTTGCAAATTCTATAAAACAATTTTCAAAGAAAAAGAAAAAAAAAATCCAGACCATCTTGTTCTTGGATTATGATATCCGATAGCTAATGCAAATGCCCTATCATTCCCGGATGTGGTCCGCTTTGAGAAGGATAAGCTGTTGAGAAAAATAAGTACATGGGAACTTATAGAAATTTAATAAAACATAATTGTGTAATAAATTGACTTAATTATTTAGTTATAATGAACAATTTTTAGAAGATGTTAACTGTTTAATTCATATATTTTGACAACTACATCAAATACAAATCTGGGACTTTTGTACACCTGTCAGACTGGGGTATATTTCTGTATGACATGGCTAGATATAAATGCATACGGGCGAATAGGATCGACTTGTTAGGAACAATATTTTGTAAGTAACTTTCGTTTCCTACAGAAAATAAAGAAAGTTTTTTCTGAGTGTTTGTGTCCAGTGTCACACCACGGTAAACGCGTTACAAGCATGACGACTGGTTATTTATATATCCAATTTAACGTGTATGTTATTGAACTTGAGACGGACGTTTCTATACATAACTTCCATCAGCGATAAAAGGGGACAAAATCTTGTCATATTGATCGACAGGACCAGTGGAGGATATGCCAGACGTGTATCGAAAAAATTTCAATATTTAAAAAATAACGACAAATATTGTCATTGTTCTTCAGATTCTCTGAAACTGCTAAGTCTACATATGAGTCACCTATTTCGGATATAGTATTTATTAGTTTGGGATTGAATCTAATATATATAATGAATACATGTAACATAAAAGGAAACTGTAGTATCAAGAAAATAAGAAAGAAATTGGTCAAACATTTATTAATTTGTTTATTTATTTATTTTGTATGATGCCTCACTCTTTACACATTGCGAAAGGGAGGGGATATTAGATGGGGAGGGATATTTTATTGTGCACATTTTAATGCATTTTATACTTGCTATAATATTTATATGTACATAATTAATTTTTCTTTGTTTTCATGGTAAATACTCAAATGTGATTGGTCGAAAAATTCTTTTCATTCTTCTATGAAAGAAATTCCGAGAATAGCGCGAAAAATGTGACGTCACAATACGACAATTGACGTTGAGTATTGATTTGAGAAAAAGAATCCCATTTAAAACCAGTAAAATTGTACATAAAACATGTTTTCAAAAATTAATTATCAGCGTTGATGTCAATTTTTGTTTTTTAATTTCATCGGGGTATGAAACAAATTTTGTTTGCAAACTTCTGTAAGAATCCGCTACGCGGATTCATACAGTTTGCAAACAAATTTTGTTTGCAAACTTCTGTAAGAATCCGCTACGCGGATTCATACAGTTTGCAAACAAAATTTGTTTCATACCCCGATGAAACTAAAAAAAAAAAAAAGACATCAATGCTTAATTATGTTTTAAAACCACACACATGAACCCGACCTTTCCACACTAGCTTCCATCTCCCCAAAAATCACATACAAGAAGACGCGCCAGAAGGGGCTAGAGACAGCTTATCAGGACGTCTAACTACTTTGTTTTTAACTATGTGTCCATCTCCCCCAACACCACCTATCATTTTTTATGCATCCATTTAACTTTTTTCTTCATTAGGTATTCGTTGTTTTTTACTTTTACTCACTAATGTCTCAAAAATGTTTTATCAAGGTTATATTAGAACCTCAAGCTAAATACAAACCTATCTTACAACTACCCGTAATGGAAGGTACCTAGTACAATATAGTATAAAAAAGTCGTTAGGGGTAGATATGACGTTTATGTAAATGTATCTGAGAAATATGTGTAAATAAAACACATATCGGGTTAATTACAGATCAACAAAAGCGTGAGACACTTTCACGGGTATGTTTTAGGGGTAAATGTTGTGATGAGGGTATGTTTTAGAGGTAAATGTTGTGATGAGGGTATGTTTTAGGGGTAAATGTTGTGATGAGGGTATGTTTTAGGGGTAAATGTTGTGATGAGGGTATGTTTTAGAGGTAAATGTTGTGATGAGGGTATGTTTTAGAGGTAAATGTTGTGATGAGGGTATGTTTTAGAGGTAAATGTTGTGATGAGGGTATGTTTTAGGGGTAAATGTTGTGATGAGGGTATGTTTTAGAGGTAAATGTTGTGATGAGGGTATGTTTTAGAGGTAAATGTTGTGATGAGGGTATGTTTTAGGGGTAAATGTTGTGATGAGGGTATGTTTTAGAGGTAAATGTTGTGATGAGGGTATGTTTTAGAGGTAAATGTTGTGATGAGGGTATGTTTTAGAGGTAAATGTTGTGATGAGGGTATGTTTTAGGGTAAATGTTGTGATGAGGGTATGTTTTAGAGGTAAATGTTGTGATGAGGGTATGTTTTAGAGGTAAATGTTGTGATGAGGGTATGTTTTAGGGGTAAATGTTGTGATGAGGTATGTTTTAGAGGTAAATGTTGTGATGAGGGTATGTTTTAGGGGTAAATGTTGTGATGAGGGTATGTTTTAGGGTAAATGTTGTGATGAGGGTATGTTTTAGAGGTAAATGTTGTGATGAGGGTATGTTTTAGAGGTAAATGTTGTGATGAGGGTATGTTTTAGAGGTAAATGTTGTGATGAGGGTATGTTTTAGAGGTAAATGTTGTGATGAGGGTATGTTTTAGGGGTAAATGTTGTGATGAGGGTATGTTTTAGAGGTAAATGTTGTGATGAGGGTATGTTTTAGAGGTAAATGTTGTGATGAGGGTATGTTTTAGAGGTAAATGTTGTGATGAGGGTATGTTTTAGAGGTAAATGTGATGAGCTGTCTCCCGTGATAGTCATTCCCCGTGTAAACAAATTGATAACAAACAACACCAACACCAACAGCTACAATAACACAACCAAAACAACAACAGTAACAACGGAAACAACAACTACAATAACATCGCCACCACCAACAACAACATAAAACAAACAAGCATAACAACGACGACGACAAAATCAACAAAATCAGCATAACAACTACAATATAACAACAACTAGAACATAACAACTACTACAACATAACAACAACTACAACATAACAACAACAACAACAACATATCAACAACAACAACATAACAACAACAACAATATAACAAACTACAACATAACAACAACAACAACATAACAACAACTACAACATAACAACAACTACAACATAACAACTACAACATAACAACAACAACATAACAACAACTACAACAGAACAACAACTACAACATAACAACAACAACATAACAACAACTACTACATAACAACAACAACATAACAACAACAACAACCACCCCAAACTACAACCCTAACAACCCAAATACAACATAACAACCCAACAACAAAATAACAACCCCCCCACCCATAACAACAAACAACCCTACCAGCAAAATAACAACAACTCCGACCCCATAAAAACAACAACAAAAAAAACACAACAACAACAATAACACAACAAAAACATAACAACAACTACAACATAACAACAACTACAACATAACAACAACAACAACAACAACAACTACAACATAACAACAACTACAACATAACAACAACTACAACATAACAACAACACAACATAAAAACAACTACAACATAAAAAACACAATTACAACATAAAAAACACAACACAACAAACAACAACCCAACATAACAAAAACCCACAACAAACACAACTACAAAAAAACAACAACTAAAAACACACATAAAAACAAAAACACAACAACAACAACAAAAACAACAACTACAAAAAACAACAACAACTACAACAAAACAACAACTACAACATAACAACAACAACATAACAACAACTACAACAGAACAACAACTACAACATAACAACAACAACATAACAACAACAACATAACAACAACTACAACATAACAACAACAACATAACAACAACAACATAACAACAACTACAACATAACAACAACTACAACATAACAACAACTACAACATAACAACAACAACATAACAACAACAACAACATAACAACAACTACAACAGAACAACAACAACAAAATAACAACAACAACATAACAACAACAACATAACACTAAAACACTACAACATAACACCAACTACAACCTAACAACCACAACTAACACAAATCAACTACAACAAAATACCACATAAAAACACTACAAAATAAAACACAACTACAACAATAACAACCACCAAAAACAAACAACTACAAAAAACAACAACCACACCATAACAACAACAACATAACAACAACAACATAACAACAACAACATAACAACAACTACAACATAACAACAACAACAACATAACAACAACTACAACATAACAGCAACTACAACATAACAACAACTACAACATAACAACAACTACAACATAACAACAACAACACAACATAACAACAACTACAACATAACAACAACTACAACATAACATAACAACAACAACATAACAACAACAACATAACAACAACTACAACATAACACAACAACCCACAACAATAACAACAACACAACACAAATAACAACAATAAAAAAACATAACAACAACAATAAAAACAACACAACTAAAAACATAACAGACAACAACACAACATAACCCAACAACAACACACATAACAACAACTACAACAAAAACACACATAACAACAAACTAACAACCTACACAAACAACAACAACATAACAACAACTACAACATAACAACAACAACTAAAAACAACAACAACATAACAACAACTACAACATAACAACAACTACAACATAACAACAACTACAACATAACAACAACTACAACAACCAACAAAAAACAAAAACAACACAACAAACAACAACAAAACCACATAACAAACCCCTACACATAACAACAACCATAAAAACCAAAAACAACAACCTACCCACAACTCACAACAAACAAACAACAACCACCTCAACAAAAAACCACCTAAAAACCATCCACTACACACCACACCCCCACCAACACCCTACCACCAAAATCCAACCCACCCAAAAACACCTCCCCCCAACTACAACATAACACACTACCCAAAATCCAAACACCAACCACACAACACCTACCAACACGACAAAAACCCACAACATAACCAAAACTACCAAACCCACACCCACCTCCAACAACTACAACATAACAACAACTACAACATAACAACAACAACATAACAACAACAACTACAACATAACAACAACTACAACATAACAACAACAACAACATAACAACAACTACAACATAACAACAACTACAACATAACAACAACTACAACATAACAACAACAACAACATAACAACAACTACAACATAACAACAACTACAACATAACAACAACTACAACATAACAACAACAACATAAACAACAAAAACATAACAACATAACAACTACAACATAACAACAACAACAACATAACAACAACTACAACATAAAAACAACAAAACAACAACAACTACAACATAACAACAACTACAACATAACAACAACTACAACATAACAACAACTACAACATAACAACAACTACAACATAACAACAACTACAACATAACAACAACTACAACATAACAACAACTACAACATAACAACAACTACAACATAACAACAACAACAACATAACAACAACTAACCACTAACAAAAAACCCCCAACACCTACAACAACAAACAACACAAACCCCATAACAAAAAACTACCCTAACAACAACACAACATAAAAAAACAACTACACATAACAACTAAAAACAATAAACAACTACACAAAACATAACAACCCCAAAAACTAACAACAACTACAACAACATAACAACAACACCCCAAACCACAACCCCTAACAACACCATAACAAAAACTACCAACCACAACACCTAAAAAACAACACAAAAACATACCAACATACAACACAACACAAACAAAAACTACCACCATCACCCCCACTACAACCCAAACAACCACAACAACAACTACAACAAACAACAACCCAACAACTAACAACAAACAAACAACAACTACAACCTCAAAACCACATACCACCAACAACCCTACAACAATAACAACACCCCAACCCCCTTAACCCCAACCACACCTACCCCTCTCACCCCTACACCCCAACAACCCCTACCAAAAATACACCACCAACTACAAAACCCACCAAACAACAACCATACCAACCCCCCCCTAACAACCCTCACCAGCCTACCCCCCCCCCCCCCTCAAAAACCACCCCCCCCACCCCACCCAACCCATCACACCCTTCCCAAACCCCCCCTACCTACCCACCCTCCCCAACAACACCTCATCCACCACCCCAACTCAAAACCCCACAACCACTACAAAAAACCCAACTACCAAACCTACACCCCACCCAAACCCACACCCCCTCCCCCCAACCCCTCGCTTCACTATCCCCCCCTCCCCCTACCCTCCAAAACCCCCCTACCCTCACCCCTTCCCCCCTCCCCCCCTTCCCCATCCCACCCTCTCCCCTTCCCCCTTATAACCCGCCTCCCCTTCCCCCCCTACCCAAACCCAAACCCTTCCTAAACCCCGCCCATCCCCCCCTTTCTCGGCACCCCCCCGACCCTCAGCTGCCGACCACTCGCCTCAAATCCCCTTTCCTCCCCACTTCACAATCCCACGCACCCCCCCCTAAATCCGGCCTCTCCTCCATCGGCTAAATATAAACACTAGACTCCACCCCCTAAAAAATTTCAACAAACACAAACTCAAAACCAACAAAAAACGCCATAAAAAACACAATACCAATCTACAAATAACAACTTCCCAAAAAAATAAAAATCCATACAACAATACAATAACCCAATACAAAACACACCCAAAACAATCCAAACCTCACAAAAAATAAACTAACCCCTCACATGTCACTAATTTTTTTTTTTTTTTTTTTTTTTTTTCCAAAAAAAAAAAAAAAAAAAAAAATTTTTTTTTTTTTTTAAAAAAACCCCCAAAACAAAAACCATAACAACTACAACATAACAACAACAACATAACAACAACTACAACATAACAACAATTACAACATATCAACAACTACAACATAACAACAACTACAACATAACAACAATTACAACATATCAACAACTCCATGTACAAAATAACAACTAAAACATAACAACAACAACTACAACATAACAACAGCTACAACATAACAAAAGTTACAAACATAACAACAACTACATCATAACAACAACTACAACATAATAATAACAACAACGACGACGGCGATGACCAAAACAACCAGACCAACAAAACAAAAACAACAATTATAACAACAACAACCAAGAAACAGCAAAATCTGTGCATGCAGTTTATTGAAATACGGTATAGACGCCTACAATAATTGGTCTGTTACAATGTATGTACAAAAAGATACAATCGCCCTGTAAAATATTCAACGTTTGTTTAGTCTATTCGAAGCAAATCCTACACGTAAACACTCCTTAAATAAGGACGGTCATCTCTTCAATACGGAAGACTTAAATATGATATAAGTGTACTGTGTTCTGTCAGCCCTTGACAAGAGTAACACCAATCAACAACTCCAGAAAAGCCAACAAAAAGACGCTTCATGAAAAAAAAAACATACAAAAGTACCAATCTTGAGTAGGCATAAGAAAGTACTTGTTTCTCAATGAATGAAAATTCAAAGGAAATCTGCACAAATCTAAACCAACTTGATACCCAGGTATGCCGGAACATGTACACACTTCTGTGATTGGTCAGAGCGGCAGAGGCCGACAGAAGAGACCTCGGTGACAAATTAATTTGTGGTAATACTACATCTGCCCATGTTGCTGACTGATGAATTTTGTCCAGGTTTACACATACAACGACGAAGTAAAATATTTCATATAAAACAGCTCCAATCCCCTGTGGTTGGTAGCCATGTCATATACATGAGACAAGTATCAGCCTACAGTCCCCTGTGGCAGTAATGATTTATGAAGAATCAGGTATCACGCTTCGGTCCTCTGTGATACCTATTCAATACAGCTGTAACTCTATAAAGCATCATGCTAAAGTCCCCTGTGATAGCAATGTTATGTAGAAAGACAGGTATCGCACTACAGCCCCTCGTGATAGCTACAAATGTAAGTAATATAGAGGAGAAATGTATCACATTACGATCCCCTGTGATAGCTATGTGATATAGAGGAGACATGTATCACGTTACGATCCCCTGTGATAGCTATGTGATATAGGGGAGACAGATATCACGTTACGATCCCCTGTGATAGCTATGTAATATAGGGGATACATGTATCACGTTACGATCCCCTGTGATAGCTATGTGATCTAGAGGAGACATATATCACGTTACGATCCCCTGTGATAGCTATGTGATATAGAGGAGACATGTCTTACGTTACGATCCCCTGTGATAGCTATCTGATATAGAGGAGACATGTATCACGTTACAGTCCCCTGTGATAGCTATGTGATATAGAGGAGACATGTATCATGTTACGATCCTCTGTGATAGCTATGTGATATAGAGGAGACATATATCACGTTACGATCCCCTGTGATAGCTATGTGATATAGGGAAGACATATATCACGTTACGATCCCCTGTGATAGCTATGTGATATAGGGAAGACATATATCACGTTACGATCCCCTGTGATGCCTATGTGATATAGCGGAGACATATATCACGTTACGATCCCCTGTGATCGCTATGTGATATAGAGGAGACATGTATCACGTTACGATCCCCTGTGATAGCTATGTGATATAGAGGAGAAATGTATCACGTTACAGTCCCCTGTGATAGCTATGTGATATAGGGGAGACATGTATCACGTTACGATCCCCTGTGATAGCTATATGATATAGGGGAGACATGTATCACGTTACTATCCCCTGTGATAGCTATGTAATATAGGGGAGACATGTATCACGTTACGATCCCCTGTGATAGCTATGTGATATAGAGGAGACATGTATCACGTTACGATCCCCTGTGATAGCTATGTGATATAGAGGAGACATGTATCACGTTACGATCCCCTGTGATAGCTATGTGATATAGGGGAGACATGTATCACGTTACTATCCCCTGTGATAGCTATGCGATATATAGGAGACAGATATCACGTTACGATCCCCTGTGATAGCTATGTGATATAGAGGAGACATGTATCACGTTACGATCCCCTGTGATAGCTATGTGATATAGGGGAGACATGTATCACGTTACGATCCCCTGTGATAGCTATGTGATATAGAGGAGACATGTATCACGTTACGATCCCCTGTGATAGCTATGTGATGTAGAGGAGACATATATCACGTGACGATCCCCTGTGATAGCTATGTGATATAGGGACGACATGTATCACGTTACGATCCCCTGTGATAGCTATGTGATATAGAGGAGGCATATATCACATTACGATCCCCTGTGATAGCTATGTGATATAGAGGAACCATGTATCACGTTACGATCCCCTGTGATAGCTATGTGATATAGGGGAGAAAGGTATCTCGTTACGATCCCCTGTGATAGCTTTGTTATATAGAGGAGACATGTATCACGTTACGATCCCCTGTGATAGCTATGTGATATAGAGGAGAAAGGTATCACGTTACGATCCCATGTGATAGCTATGTGATATAGGGGAGACATATATCATGTTACGATCCCCTGTGATAGCTATGTGATATAGGGGAGACATATATCACGTTACGATCCCCTGTGATAGCTATGTGATATAGAGGAGACATAGATCTCGCTATGTTTACAGTCCCCTGTGATAGCTATGTGATATAGAGAGGCGAATTCCACGCTATAGTCACTTTTGATTGCTATGTAATATGTGCGAAAATGAAAGTAACATCTGGAGTGATTTGGAGGCTTCCTTAAAAGACGTTATATGATTCATCTGTAGCCAGACTACGTTCAGTTTTACCAATACCTTATGCATGCCAGTCAGTTGAATGCCTTGGAAATGTCACAGAAAACTAAACAGGTAGTTTGTGGGGTTTTTTTTTCCCATTTTGTCACATATCCATAATAGATTCCTATAAGCTGATGAAAAAAGTAGAATGACCCGGTAAGAAATTTCAATAATATTTATATAAATTAGAATTATCTAACACACAATTATTAAGAGAGAAATGGTATCGGCTGAAGGGTTTATACTAGGTAATAAATGTGTTGTTTTAAATATGGTGTCGTTGAAGAGTTTATTCGAGGGAGTAAAATGTGTTGTTTTTAATATGGTGTCGCTGTACGCATTTATTTTCAAACACAGGTGCGAATATGTACCATCGTGTAATCAGAGGTCCCCTTAGCCCTAATTGGCCTAATTGGTTGCCGTGGTACGAGTGTAGGTACAAATACAGTGCATTAAAGCTAGACTTTCATTTACATTTGCTAATGCTCTATTAAATGAGCGCTACTGCTGCAGCAAATTGAATTCCATCAACGGAGGGTACTACATTTATGCGATTGCACCCTGTGTTTGGATACTCTTTACTGATATCAGTTTTTATCATGTTTTTATTTGATTGGAGGTGTCCTAAGAGATATAAATAGACAGAAGATGTGAAAAACATGAGAGTGTGAGAGTGTGATAGAGGAACGAGAAGGTGAGAGGCGAGAGACGGTGATAGAGGAACGAGAGGGTGAGAGAGGAGAGAGTGTGATAGAGGAACGAGGAAGGGTGAGAGAGGAACGAGAGGGTAAGAGGCGAGAGATGGTGATAGAGGAATGAGAGGGTGAGAAAGGGTGATAAAGGATCGAGAGGGTGAGAGTCGAGAAAGGCTGATAAAGGAACGAAAGGGTGAGAAAGGGTGTTAGAGGAACGAGAGGGTGAGATGAGAGAAAGGGTGATAGAGCAACGAGAGGGTGAGAGGAGAGAAAGGGTGATAGAGCAACGAGAGGGTAAAAGTTTAAAGGGAGATAAAGGATCGAGAGGCTGAGAGGAGAGAAAGGGTGTTATAGGAACGAGAGAGTGAGAGACTAGAGAGTGTGATAGAGCAACGAGAGGGTGAGAGGCGAGAGAGGGTGATAGAGGAATGAGAGGCGAGAGAGGGTGATAGAGGAATGAGAGGCGAGAGAGGGTGATAGAGGAATGAGAGGGTGAGAGGCGAGAGAGGGTGATAGAGGAATGAGAGGCGAGAGAGTGTGATAGAGGAACGAGAGGGTGAGAGGCGAGAGAGTGTGATAGAGGAACGAGAGGGTGATAGATGAGAAAGGGTATGGTGGAACGTGAGGCGAGAGAGTTGTAAGAACACCGTGTAAAATTACAAAACAAATATGGTGAAAATGACATTTCCCGGATAAGTGCGTTGCTTTTAAACATGCATAATAATTGAAAAATGTTTGAAATTGAACAAGCATTTAATTCAAAACCAGTTAAATGCCGATTTTTTTTACGATAAACCCTTAAATTGCACATTTACTACCAAATTTTCTATGTTGCTCATTCAGTGAGGGAAATCAAGCAATAGGCAGAGTAATGCTGGCGGTAAACCAGTTACTAACAAATTAAACCCAATAGGATAAGAAGATAGATCAGACACCTTTGATTAACCAGTTTAAAATCGTTCCAATGTATGATGTATTCTTTCTAAAACATTTCCGATCTTGTCCACAGGTATTGGCCTTATTTTTGTATTCCATCTGGAATCTCCTAACAACATGTAGACGATCACCCATTATACTAGACCTTAATTAATCTCCCATTAGAATAAACAAATTTCAAATAATTGTTTATCATGCTATACCCTTTAGATACAGAACATGTTTCTATGCCGCCTCCTGAAACTGGCGACAGATGGCAATACTAATTAGTTTATGGCATGTGCGTCATGAAATATTTGATCTAATTATAATATGATCTGTGATATCAAATTGTTGCCATACTCTATCACGCATCTACATCAAATAAAAGAGTAGTCTATTATTCTTTTCATGTATTTAAATGCCGCGAGGCATCATAATTTACAATACATTTTTACAGCTACAATGTGTTTGTATTAAATGTTATTTCAATATAAAAAACCGACATCAAAGTTAATCACACATTTATTAAAGATAATATCTCGTGCTCTTCCATTGAGTTGCCCCAATGTAAAAATGTGTTAAACAACATAGGTATATAAATGACTCGTCAGGAATAAATCTGAATAGGCTGTGCCAAAGTGCCACCTAGTGGTATTTTCGAAAAGTAGAGTTATTTCCTCTTACGACGCGTGCACGGTAATTCATTTTTAAATCCAACGTCATCCACTTTGTCAAATTACACAATATTTCAGTTAGTCATAAACACAGTTCTTATTATATTTTCTGGGCGATTTTATTGTAAGTTTTAAAATTGGAACGTTAAGAATAAATTGATTACGTGAAATAAGCTTGCGCCAAAAGAAGTAGTATACGTTATGAATAAAAATTGCAAGGATACTGCATTGCTTCACAATGACGTTATATACAAAGCAAGACAAGTATCATCCAGTTAGACGCCATAGCCAAAAATGCCATGCTGCCATACAGAACGTTATCTAATGTTTCATGAGTATGACAGAATGTCGATATTTTTAACAAGTGCAATGCATGCACGAGTGTCGATTATGTAATTTAAGTTGAAGGGTATGTCAGATATATATAGTTGCGTCCGTCCTTAGTTCTACAGCTGGTATGTCAGTGTTAGTATCGTCAATAGTAGAAACGGAAACGAAGAAATCATTTAAGATATTAGCTTTTCCGTCGCCGTGTTTTCAATTTGCCCAAATCTATTTCTAATGAAAGGTATAATATTAGCAGTATCAGCTGTTTTTATTAGTCTGCGGACAATTTCCAAAATAATTTTGTGTTCGAAACCGAGTATTGATCTAGGGCCATTTATATCCGCATAAAAGCATTGACATGGTTTCGCTGTTTCCTAAAGTTAGAAAGGTTAATTGAGGTTCGATTAGATTTGAAAGTTTTCAGTGATCTGTCTCTTTTTCTGATTTCTCTTCTTAAGTTAGAGTTAAACCAAGGTTTGTCATTTGGTCATACTGTCACTATGTCTGTATACACTCCCCTGATATATTGCAAAAGCTATATGTACACGCAACTGTAATAATATCACACATGTCATCTGTGGAGTGTGCACTAGAAAATAGGTCTTGCCAGTCTGTTTCGTCTAATTTGCTATTAAACAGTCCGTAATTTGCGTAACTCTCCTTATATATGTCTTTTCAATACCAGTATCAACAGTCAATTCTATACTCGTCACTTTGTGGTCAGAGGTGTCGGTTTCTATGTCGATTACTCAGCCAAAGGGTCAAGGAGTTAAGCGCACGTGCGCCCATACATGTCGGTTCGTTGATACCATTCGTCAGGTAAAAGGAGTTGATTATATCATAAATTATATGCGTACTTTTTGCAACTTAAAAACCACTTATATCACCAAGCTGCTATTACTATATATGGAGTGTCATGTAGAGAAGTTTCTAATGAAAGTCTAAAGCGATTCCAAAAAGAGTGTGTGTTATTTGTATTCTTGTACAGGAGGGATTTCATATTTGGGAACTGGATCTCTGTACAAATAACTTCAACCCGAAATTCTCAATCAACTCTACGATTGGTACACAAGAGACTCGTGTGAAAACAGTTTTTTCCCAACCGGAGATCCTCTATCTTTACGATAAAGTTCATAACCACCCAGGAGTATATCGCCGTCAGCAATTGATGTATCAAGGTGAACCTCGGTGACAAAGACAACATCATAATCAGAGACAATATGTTCTAAATAAGACAACCTATTTCTCAGACTTCGTATGTTTAAATGAAAAAAGATGAATCTTCTATGGCTAAGGCGGCCTGGGTTAGGATGGATGTCATTACAGGATAGAAGGACATGTTGTAGTTTAAAGCGGAAGCTTGAGTTATCCATGATATTAGATAAGGTAACATGTATAACGAAAACAAACTTAGCAAAAATGAAATCGCACTAGAACTGCAACTTGAGAATATAAAGAGTTCCCAAGCTGCATTTGCCGACCAAATGTCGATATGGTTATCATATCGACCATAACAACATTAAAACCACTGTTCAAAACTTACATTTGCACCGCCTGTTTCATCTGAAAAAAAATAGTGCGTTGAAGATCAAAATGATTACATAATTATTTTTTTTCAATGTTTAGTTTCGTATATTTGACGTTAAACATACATTGTAAACATGCATTTCACACTGAACCAAAACTTTCTCCTTGTGAACTGCGAAATCGCGTGACGTCATATTCGCGGAAAGCATAAGTGATGCGGTCGGCCGCCATGTTTAGCCGTGGAAATTGAATATGCACGAATTGAAAGTAGAACTTGGCTAGGAATGGATGCACTGCTCGGGATTGCTGTTTGGCAATTGTCTGTAATGTTAGAACAAGCATTAGTTGACTCGACAATCTGTGGAACGCGAGAAACAAGCTGTTTTAAACAACTTTCACTTTCATACTCTATGACCAGTCTAGCACACGACAGAAAAGCATTTTGGTAAATTTGTTGACGTATTACTTATTGATACATAATGGAAAAACATTTGCAGTATAATGAATTTGAACTAAGAAACAATAAACACATTTTATGGCAATTTTAATAAGAAACAATATAGTGTAAATCTCCATCAAGCGATACCTCGTTGTTGGCGGTCATTTTGTTTGTTTACATCAGACAGCTGTCCTATATACCAGTGGGTATTATAGCCTGAGGCTATGGGTGTTATGGGCGTATAGTGCCAACTGCATCTAAGCATTATGTCAATGGGAAAATGCGGAGCAAATGTAAATATTTTGTGATGAATTTCGGAGATACCTATTTGAGCCTCTTAGTTTTCAGTCGTCTTTATAATACAGATGAAGTTTTAATAAACGAGACCGACATATGGAGCTGTATTATATTTACAAATGTCCACGGATTTGTTTCATGTATCATGGTGTCCAGGGTAGATGGCGATGGTTGACCAGTGGGACCGCATTTCGAGAGATAAAAATTGATGAAGTCGACTGGAAATCTGGAAAACTATAATACTAAGTAAATGAATTGGTTCCGGATTTTAAGACAGTGTGTTTACACCGGAAATTTAGTTTTGCCTACAGCGAAAATTGCGGGAAAACTTAATGTACAACATATGTCAAAATAAGACAAATATTACCTTTGAAATAGAGATATTTAATTTCAAAAAAGTTTCAGAAAAAAATTGTGTTGAGAATTGTGTCAGTTTGGATCAAATATTATGATATTTTGCAATTTTTTTTAAGGTTTTTGGAAGTCGTTACCATGGTATTCACAGGTCTAAAAAAAACGTGGAAAAAATCAGTTTACATATCCTTCAGAGCTGTATTGAAATTGACAATGTTTTATACATAACGAATATATATACTTTATATTAGGTAATATGTAGGGTTAATTTGCTATGTGTACATATCTAAAACATGTACCTTATTTTTCAGAATTCGGCATTTTTACTGTATACACTGGTACCAATAATCGACGTCATGATCATATTATGAAATATTATATTCCCTTGTGAAATATGAAGATTGACGTGTTCGATGCCTGTAAATATTCTTGGTCATTATGTTGTTAGAAACCCGGATTTCAACTTCAGAACGTGATTACCTTTCTCTGACCATGTTGGTTTCTAAATAAACCAAACTTCCTATAGTTTGCCTTTGTGTTGTCGATGTCGAGTTATAAAAACATGCCGTCATTTAGGATTCATTACTGCGCCTACACTCTGTTGTTGAACGTATTAAAATGGAAATTAAAAGCGCACGACTGTCTGATTAATATACTGAAATGCTATCCGCTTTAAAACTCATCAATCAAGAGCAGCAGATGTAGTTGCACGTGGATAGGAACACTGATATTACAGTTATAACAGTTGCCACTCTTCCCTTCTGAACGGAACGATACACTACAAGGTAGGTATGTTATCTGCATGATAAAGAAGCCAACCAGTCAGATGAATGAATTTCACCTAAAGTTTGTGTCAATGAAAGTGTCGACGAAAATGATGTAATTGTCATGCTAATTTGTATGTTGGCTTGGTCTACAATTATATGCTTGTTGATGACTTCTCGTGTGGTAATTATATGATTGCTTGATTATTTTGATTAACAATGACATGATGATGAAGATCTGCATCTTTCCAGTGGTTTTGCATGACTGATTGAACCTGATTTGACTTTCGTCGCTGTATCTTAACTCAGAAGGACAACTACATATATATACAATGTACTGTTTTAATACAAGTGTAATCAATGATTGCGAAGTTCGCCGGATGCAGCAATCACACTATGCACTCATTTTTTATGTATGTATAAGTATGTCATTTTGAAGTTGTACGTCACATAATATCACTCCTAGACCTCTATTGAATGTATAAAACAAATTAGAAGGGTGTGGACTTACAGGCTTTCCAAAAATCCAAAATTTCTGCATGAATTTGCTATAACATCAATCCTAGACATCTTATGAATGTATAAACCAAATGCGAAGGGTGTGAGGTATATACTTTTTGACTTACAAGTTTTCCAAAAACTCACCCCCAAAAACTTTAAAGACGGTTTTGATGTCTACAAAATGGTAAAATGCAAAAAAAGAAAAAAAATCACTTTCTTATGTGCAAGATTTTCCCAAAGCATTCCTCCTAGATATCTCATGAATGTTTAAACCAAATAAGAAGGTTGTGAGGTGTGTAATTTTGGGCTTACAGGCTTTCCAAAAACTTAACCCAAAGTAGGGTGGAACCACGACGCTGACGCCGGAGTACAGCATTAGCTCTCGGTTACACGTAACTGGTCAGCTAATAAGTAAAATATTCTGTCTGAAGGAGTGAACAACCATATGCAAACGGATGGCACCTTTAAACATGATCTATTATATAAAATCGTCTGTTTTAATTTGTATAGGTTTACAATGTACATTGTATAACGAAAAAGTATATATGAGGAAATCCTGACGGGCAATCAGGTAAATCAAAGTAGTCTAAATAAATAATCTAAATTTAAATACAAAAATAAACAAGGAATGTATTTATCCCATTATCTAATATTTCAATTTCTACTCAAGTTGGACTCAATGAAACTACCAAACTTAATCTGTTTCATTTGCTCATGAATTTGACCAGATTAACACTGATCAGTGCGTATGAATACATGGTTAAAATCCTTCCGCGGAACGTTTTCACTTTTTCCACATTGTTGTTATAAACATGGAATAATTATTACAATTATCAAATTTATAATGTATTCTTGTATTTTATGAAAGACCAGATATGCTAAATGCTTCTATTTTGACAAAATCATGCTGTTTTTAATCCTAATATTGCGGACTGTTTTACTCAATCGACTAGACATGCACAATCTGGAACTCCTCGGGCTTTTCCGCATTTGGACTTGCGCAAGCTTCGAGACATTAATATCTAGACCGACTTTTTTATTCGAAATAAAAAATTGAAATATAAGGATTGAATCTTTATTTGGTCGATTTCATGGGGTCATAAATTGAGTTGCTCTTGAGACAAATTACGCAGTTCATGTTGAATTTGTCTCAAGAGCAACGCAATTCATGACCCCATGAAATCGACCAAATCAAGATTCAATCCTTAAATGAATTTTGCAATTTGTCACCACAATCAGGGCCGCGATAGCCAAAGAAACATCTTAATCATGCCGTGAATGTAATATCAAAAGGAGCAGTTACCATCTTTTTGTCTATTGGGCATTTTTTTTTTTTTTTTGAAAATTTGATTATTCGACACAGATGATAGTTAAAAGTTCATTGCCATACATGTCTTGTTACTTCAATGAGCCGAATGAAATTTTGGTTGTAGTATACTGAGCGTCTGAATATGCTCCATGTTTGAAGCCTGTCGCAAGAACACCGAAATATCACACAGGACCTATCCTTGAAGTATCTATCTTATTTATATGAAGTTTATATACTGTATACAACTCCGGCCCTAGCATCAATGACGAATTCTGGAAGGACGCAACAGTTGAACGAAGCAATGCAATTCATTTTGGCTCTTCTGAGTCTTACTCCGGGTTTGTTTCTACCTGTGTGTCTATTGGAATAGTCTCTATAGTCTAGATTTGATAGATTCCTGATATTTGACCCCGTGGTAACTAGAGTCATTATAATTTGTTTGTTTGTTTTTGCTTAACGTCCTATAAACAGCCAGGGTCATTTAAGGACGTGCCAGGTTTTGGAGGTGGAGGAAAGCCGGAGTACCCGGAGAAAAACCACCGGCCTACGGTCAGTACCTGGCAACTGCCCCACGTAGGTTTCGAACTCGCAACCCAGAGGTGGAGGGCTAGTGTTAAAGTGTCGGGACATCGCGGCCCCTAGTCATTATAACAACTTGCTGTACAAAGACATCTATTCGCCGACATTATCAGTATAATGTGACCGAGTGATGTGTCATGCTGGGTGTCTTCGGCAGTATGCTGCAGTGATGAGGCGCTATATAGTCGGCATCATTTCTGCATTATCATAAGGAGACAAGCACGAACATAAACTGTACCACAACCTCCCGAAACAACCACACATACACTACACTGATGAACACATGGGAGAATGTTCTTATATGATCCTAGATGTTGTAAGGACGTTAAACAATACAAAACCAAAACACACCTAAATAAAACATATTTACTCCATTAGAATCCAAGCACTTCACGTTTGATATGGACATATAGCGCTATTGCTTGAAGTTGTTACAGGGACATATTATTGCTCGTTCATCACTATTGATCAATAAATTATAAATAAAAATGATGCATTCCTTTCCTTAAATACATAAACTCATATACATTAATGATGTAATTGATTTGCATGGTTAAAGTTACTGTGTTGGAGATTCATGCGTGCAAGTGACACATTTTCAGAAATTGAAATATTTCCCTTTGATGTTACAGAATCAGCCATGAATGCCGCCATGATGTCAGTCGTCATCATAGTGATGTTAACCAATCAGATTTCGGCCAACTGTATGAAGAGTATACCTGGACCAAGACCTTATGGTGAAATATATTTATTTTCTTGTCAGTCTATTACTTTAGTTAAAATTTGTCATACTATTAACCTGGTAATGTCCGCGGGGGCTAAATTTCGCGATTTATATAGGTAATTTTTTTGTTATTCCCCTAGACCTAAAATACCATATCCGTCACAACATAATACGCATGGGGGATATTTTGCGGCTGAATGACCTTCGCGTATCGTAAAGTTCCCGCTCGCGTAAATGCCCACGTTTACAGTAACCGTAACACTAACGGTAGTTTATGGGCGGGTCGGGTGGCAGTGGTAACACACTTGCCTTTCACCTAGACAACAGGGGTTCGATATCCAGATCGGACGTGAAATGGTACACTGGATACCCTGCCTGACCACGTGGGTTTACCTCGTCTTCTTCGGTCTCCTCCCCCACTAAGACCCCTCGCGGGTTTCTACCAGGGCCAACAAACGTGATTGATATCAGTTGATATTTGTTTAACAATTGTTGTAAAAAAATAAATAATTAAGTTGATATTTTACAAACTAGAGATTTGTTTAGCATTTTATTGGTGATGAATGATACACCAGCAAAGTGAGTGATGTCTTTATTTCAAGAAAATGCACTTTATTTGTCCTTTCCTAAATTCCATAATATGAGAGAAAGATGGGGTAAGGGGGAGGGGTAAGGAACTTCGTCATGGATTTTCTTTTCTACGGTAAAATACTTACTTCGCTAGGGAGCAAAATTGAATAAACCCCATTCAATTGTTGCCCCTGCCGTTCTACATGATGTATATGTAAACTTTATTTATTTTACAAAAATTGAGAACGAAACCAGTTATATCGACTTAAGTTAATTACTCTGGTTGTCTGGATGGAAAACCGCTAGGGGTCATACTGTGGGAGGAAACCGGAGTATCTAGAGATAGCCACAACTCATTTCCACTACATAATACTATGAGATTTTTCCTTGCTTACTATCTTCCTACAGGATCACGGGGTCCATTAGTGTGTGACTTTCGGAACAAGCTTTACAGTCCGGGAGATATCTGGTTAGAAGATCCATGCATGAATTGTACATGTGATGATACTGGATCTTATGAATGCTGCGGGTAATATGTCAATAATGATAATTGATATTACTACAGAGTGTAATTGTTAATTATCATAATCAATATCATGTTTTATATACCGAAAACGTACATTATTACATTTTTACCAGTGAAATATCAAAAATTATTCATTCTATAAAAGTGATATTTTTATCACGAGTGAAAAATATCAAAATATTAGCCACACGAGTGAAATATATTTGGTATTACTGAAGACACTGTTAGATATCCTCTATTATTTAAGCGTAATCTTATCTTACCGCTTTTCGTTAAATCATGATTGCGCTGATTACATTATCTATGTGTTATTCTGGCAGAAAATATAATAATGTGCTTATTCTTGAATGCACTAATCAATTTCTTATAATTTGGAAATGCGCGAAAATTTCATTGTGCCAAAATTAGTACGTTTACAGTATATAGAGGGCGAAAGGAAGACATCTTATGCTCGTGTCTCCATTAAACGAATATCTTTCATGAGTAATAATGTAATCCTCGTTTTTTGTTGGTGTCACAAGTATCAGACCATCTTTAATCAGTTAGATCACAAAGTGGGCATCTCAACACAGTATTCATTTAGAGAATATAATCTACAACTAAACTGTAGAATTTCTAGAATTTATGGTCTGTGACTCTGCATGTTTTTAAATTTTGTATTTATAGCTCAGTCTCTAAAAAAAAAACAAAGTTAATTTAACCTACCCTGAGATATAGTTCAAATTGACCTACGAACTAGTCTATAGCCATATTAGAATGAATTTTACAATAAATCAGATTTTTTTTTTCGTCCCATTTTTCAGAAAGAGTTAGAAAATCTACGTTGTTTTATTTTGTTTTTGTTTTTTGTTTTTGTTTTTGTTTTTTTTGGGGGGGGGGGGGGGGGGGGGGGTTGTTAAAAATGGCATATTGAGGTGAAATGTGTGAATTAGTGATTTTTGCGAAAACTGATACATGTTTTGCAATACATGAATATTTACAAATGCCTATAATGTATACATGGCACTTCCATAATATCAAGTATAGTTCCTTGTTCAAGTAAAGTTCCTTTTTAGTTGTTCTGGGAACAAAATACTTTTTTTTTTTTTAGTAATTTTGGAGTTTGCTTACTATACTGACAAAACGAAACAAGAGAGACAACTAATCACTTGTACTAAAAAGTAAATCTTGCTTTATTGAAATAATCACTTGTACTAAAAAGTAAATCTTGCTTTATTGAAATAATTAATGAATTAATACTTCACAAAAGAACTAGTCTATCGGACGGTAAATGTTGTCGGCCAAGCAGAAGACGCTTACTCTTCCTGATCATGTGGTCGTATTCTGCTTATACACACCCCCCCCCCCCCCCCCCCCCCCCCCCCCCCCCCTCCGTGGGTATTTGTGTTAAAAATATGTTCATGTGTTCCCCCTTGTTTTATCGATTTTGAGTTAGAATTGTGATTTTATTTTACATTCGGGCACGTTTTGTTTACAGATATGGGCTATTGGCTGGTCCGGGACTTTTCGTAATAGGTTGCGATGTAAATCGAATTGATTGTCACACCGGTGAGCTTGTTGATAGTGACGGACCAGGATCATGTACCGAGGCCGGACGTCTAATACAAGTACCTTAAGACAAAATCAAGATCGTACGCGGTAGTCTCCACAAGAAAAAAATACAAATTCTTAATGTTTGCAGTAAATTGTGTTTGAAATATTTCTTTAAATCAAATAAAATCAATATTTTTTTCATTAAAAATTTGCAAAAAAAAAATGCTATGTGAACATTCATCATCATACCCTTTTAGGCAAACACATATCGCTGATAATGAATGACGGCGAATCGTTAATATTTCACGATTTATTTCTTCGGTAAGGATCTTTCAAAAAAATCATTTCTGCTCGATTTTTGCTATGAAAGTTTTATTTTTCAATGTTATACAAGAACTGCTTATCGACGAAGGCGGAATTTTTAAGGGGATTCGACACGATCAGAAAATAATAAAATAATTATTGTCATGAAAATTGACACGAGTGATCTTTGCACCACCATTTGCTTTGTTTCACCTGTACTCGGGTATGACGGTCAATTGGAAATCTGAGTGGGACATATGAGCTTTTCATATTCCATGACGTTAGAATTCAAACATATTATAATACCGGGCTTACCGGCCATTTATGCAAATTCAAGCTACTTCCTATAGTAGAACCGTTCCAGGGAGTTGCCCAGACAAGTGACAGTATCGAATGATGGGACTTCAGTCTCACTAGAAGAGGGCCCTGCACACAGCACATGTATCCGTAAGTATATACGTCGAAGAAGTAACCAACCAACCAACAGGAGGGCAATACGTACCAACCTTAACATCCACGTGGCTAAAGAGCACTACATACCAACTCAAATCGCCAGCGGAACGTTGTGGTACATGTGACAAAACATCTTGAACATTTTTACCACTTTGTTGACATACAATTATATTAATTGTTTACAGAATCTCATAGCTCTGATCCCATAACAATTACAAGAGATCCCAGAGGGATCTCGGCGCCCACCATTGAATGATCTTTATAAGTTCCATGTCAGATTGATCTTTTCTCTATTTTTCCCTTCCTCTTACTAATCTGTGTAAATTGAGAAACATCCCTCCAGTACTTTTCAAACAAGGTGAACTTATATATTAAATTTGAGATTTAGCGATAATGGTTGTCTGTCGACAATGTTTTAAGATTGGTCCAAAAATGCAATACGACGGACCAAGGGGAACCTACATGTACATATGAAATTTTGAGAAAGATCCCTTCAGTATGTGTACCTTCTGTAAAATAGCGATAACAAACTTCAGTTGTCAAAATCAAAGATGGCTGTCTGTTGGCCATGTTGTTATCCGACTGATCCCAAAATGACATATGCCTAACTAGGGACAAAGGGCAACAGATATATCAAATTTGAGAAAGATCCCTTCAGTTCTTTCTGAGAAATAGCGATAACAAACTTCAATTGTCAAAATCCAAGATGGCTGCCTGTCGGCCATGTTGTTATCCGATCGGTCCCAAAATGCAATATACATAACAAGGGACCAAGGAGAACCTACATATGAAATTTGAGAAAGATCCCTTCAGTACTTTCTCAGAAATAGCGATAACAAACTTAAATTGTCAAAATCCAAGATGGCTGACTGTCGGCCATGTTGTTTTCCGATCGGTCCCAAAATGCAATATGCATAACTACAGACCAAGGGCAACCTACAAATGAAATTTGAGAAAGATCCCTTCAGTGCTTTCTCAGAAATAGCGATAACAAACTTCAATTGTCAAATCCAAGATGGCTGCATGTCAGCCATGTTGTTTTCCGATCGGTCCCAAAATGCAATATGCATAACTGCAGACCAAGGGGAACCTACATATGAAATTTGAGAAAGATCCCTTTAGCACTTTCTCAGAAATAGCGATAACAAGAATAACAAGATGGACGGACGGACCACGGACCACGGACGCAAGGCGATTTGAATAGCCCACCATCATCAGATGGTGGGCTAAAAAAAACCTTCATCTCAGTTATTTATATTCAAGCAATCACGCGCTCTGTTACATTGGCGCCCACGTAGGGACTACGAAAGCATCGCTGTAAACGGCCCGCTGTAAACCCATCGAAACTTCCAGAGGGAGTATGTAACTCTGGTAATGCAAGTCGTAATATACCGCTCGGCTAGAGGTTTCTCTTAAGCTCTATCGGATGAGCATAAGACTAGTAATCTAGAGGTCACGGGTTCGATCCCTAGCAGAGTCAGGGATTTAAATTAAATTATTCATGTGCTCCATTACATTTGGCGCCCATAAGGATTTACGACACATACATACATGTTTATGTCATAGTGTTTGAGAAAACTTAAAAACTTGTTTGTTTTCGGTTATGTTCTTCCGGTTTACTCGATTTACATATAACGGAATGCGATATTCTGAGAAGGCTTCTCTTCCGTGAAAAGTGCAAATCGAGCTGGCCTCTGTTGAGCGTAAGACTAGAAAGCCAGAGGTCCCGGGTTCAATCCCTAGCGAAGGCCGTTATTAAAATTTAATTAATCATGTGCTCTGCTATATTGACAGCCTTTATTCAAATATATCAATAATCATTCAATTCAACAACCAATTGAAACTCGTAAATTTTAACTACTGAAACGTCCTAGTAGTTATTAACACCAAAATACATAACATACGTAAACAAGTTACTTCAAATGTATCGTATACTACAGTTTCTGACTATCTTTATTACTGATATCTGTTACATGAATATATGAAATTGTTAATTGTACAATGTGCCTTGTACATTGAAGCAATAATGTACATGTAAGAAGCAAGCATTAAACAAAACTTTTATAAAAACGTTTATACAACTGAAAACTTAATTAATATTCATTTTGTCTAGACAACTTATATAGATCTGCAGAACATGCAAAATAAACTCTACAATAAATTGTTCCAACTTTTTAACAGAAACAAAAAAGGGGGAAATTATGTTACATTGTATTGATAAAACAAGACAATTGCAAAACCAACAAAGGTCCCGAGTGTCTGTATCGCTCGCCTGGATATTTCTGTAATCATACAAAAAACTCGCTTGTTTATGTAATATTATACATATTTTACTATCAATTAAGAAATAAGGTGAACAACTTTCCTTCAAAATATAGCTTTCCTATTCCAAAGATAGCACTCAACCTTACCAAGACTTACTCTATTTGACCCAGTCCATCTGCTCCATCAGGATTTTTATGCAATATGAAGTTACTTTTACCTAATTATGCTACAGACATAAAAATCCTTTGATCCATACAAAAGCGGGGAAAATACTTGATATGCCGTAATGAACCATCGTCGCTAGTCGATGCCGCCTAACGTCTTGAATACGAAATAACATTGTACGAGGACCTGGCTAGCGAAGATGGTTTTCGAATACCGACATAAGTAAATGCTGACGGATGATGGTCGATACACATCATGGAATAAACTCAGCCGTCCTTCGGACCAGATGAGCTATAATGCAACTTAAAACAATAATAACAATTTTATCAGCGTAAACATGATGAGACTTAAAATGGAAATAAAATGATCTTTTGATATTTAAAACATAAGGCTTAAGAAATCTGGATACTTCAAAGCTATATATACATACAGGTATGTTTGATAAGCATGACTTTTTATTAATTGCATTCTTTTTCAGTTATCAGTAGCTTTGCTTCTGAGGGACGCATTTTCATGCAGTAAAACCAAGGCGAAGAATATTTCGTCATCACCAGCCTCACATCGATATGAATTTCCAGAAGTAAATAATCTACAAACTATTTAATATTTGCGAGAATGTTGTAAATGCTATTTTCTTCAATGCTTCTCTGGACATAATGCAAGAGACTATAATTTAAGTTACTCTTTTTAATTTTAAATATATCTATTTTTTTCTTTATATAATTCGACCCTCGTAAGTAGCGAAAACAGAACCACTTCAAAATGACAATCTTTGCGGAATACAGTGTCAGTTTAATGTTGTTGTTTTAAACATGTTAATGATAATCTGAAATCTTCAAAGAAACCACCGCTTCCTTTGTAAAAAAAATTGTAAAATTTCTTCTTTCAGTGGGTCCAATATCCTAATTTGATTTTGACCATATTTGCAGAAATAATGAAGTAATTATAATCATATTATTTTAAATGCGTTTAGCTTCTGTGATTTATTTCATTGACAAAAGAGTGACAACAGAACGCTCTGACAATAGCAACCTTTTAGCTGAATACTCGCAAAAAATAATGATCCTACAAAAAATAATCGTATTACAGTAAATATTTTTTTTAAATATCATATGACTATAAGGCAAAACACGTAATGCATACATCCTTTGA
This sequence comes from Pecten maximus, assembly GCF_902652985.1. Lineage (NCBI taxonomy): Eukaryota > Metazoa > Mollusca > Bivalvia > Pectinida > Pectinidae > Pecten > Pecten maximus. Next base: position 15,538,021 of record NC_047032.1, on the reverse strand, counting down.
GATAAAGTATTTTAACTATGAAAACTAAAAACCTAAAGTAATTGTAAATTACATTAATCCATTCTTTCATGGTTTCATACAGATCTAACTGACTGCATGTCAAATAAATGCTTACAATGTCCTCAATGCTTGTTCTGGGTGCACGTGAGCAATTTAGTTATTTTTCACCAAAGGTTGATTTCAATACAGCAGAATATACAATTCCGCATACTTAATCATATCTGTTTAGAAATATTGGACATTGAAATAAAAAAAAATCACATCTTGATGCTAAATTTTGGTCCAATCCCATGAACTTTCGAGAGCTTTCCATCAAATATAAAGTTTATAAAATTGTCCATGTTTAATACGAATTAAAGCTTCTCGTTTCTGAATAATAAATAAATATATACAATACTTTGCAAAAACATTAAAATGAATACAACATGTGAATATCAATACAGCAAAATAAGACATTATCTCCCAGCATTCCATACAAGACAGTGCAATTAAAATGTTCATGGCTTCATGCTTTGCCTTGCATGTTGCTTTACTAAATATTCATAGAACACGTGTCTTCATACTTTTAAACCAAACTATTTTGAAAGGTGATAATAGCTTGAGTGGCTTTTGTACAATCCTTTGAGATCGCAGGTGATAGTCACTATAGTACTACTGGTGGGTATTTTAGTCCCCAAGGTTCATCATAACCTGCATGTCACGTTTCAATGCATTTGAATAACAACACAGTTCAGAATATAAATGATTGGACATAACATGAAATCATGGGTATTTTGCATCTTTTCATCCAAATTGTGACATTTCTTTTGACTATTGCAAGATTTTCTTTCTCTTCATATACTCACTTTAGGCTCTTAGCGTTATTCCAGACCAGTCTTAGAAGAACAAAACAGCTATATGTTTCAATTTAATTCTTTTTGGCTCTACTTTATCTAATGCTCAATTTGTTTTGAAAGGTGCTATTACATTTTGTACGTTTTTACAACCACTTGAATAATATACAATTAAGAGGTCCCAGAGAGATTTTTGCACCCACCAATTGTTAAAGTGATTGTAAGTCTGATCTTTATATACAAAATGTACATATTTTCTGTTCTTTTCTCCTATTCTTTCTAAAACATCATCTGTTCTATCAACATGTGCTATTCATAAAATATCAGTGTACTGTTCCTCTTTTGACAAGCTCCTAAAATTTACAACAGGTGACCGATAAGAAATTACATATGACATTTCCAAAATATCTGTCCAGCAAAAAAAAAAGTGATAACAAGGATTTATTAGACAGACGAATGGACTGATAAGCTCTTCACGAGTGAAGGGAGATTTGAACGAACAACCAACCATCCGCTGGATGTCAAACTAAAACCTTTCTTGATTACATTTCTGTTATGCCCTCATTATATCTAGTCATGTTTGTTTCAACACTAGAAGTTACTTGAAAAGCATGCTTCTGATTGGTCAATAATTAATGAGTATTTATCAGAATAAGGGGTCATCTGAATTTGACCCTTATCACAGTACTTTAGATATTCAGATATAGCCTGGTACATGTAATATAAGTAAACCATGAACAAATGATTTGAATCAGATTGTACAACACCCTGTATAACAAACACTACATGTCTGTAATGTAAATCTCAGTACAAATTAATATGAATGCAAATCTTACAATAATATATTATATACTGTAAATCACAAATTTTTGTGAATCTTTATTTATCATTCTTTCTACAATTACATGTACTTTATTCATGAAAAATTATATAAATAAAACCGACATCTTCATTTTTCATCTTGTGAGACAAAATAACAATATAAAACAAAGTATTAAGACATTGAAATTGTGTATCTATGATCCCTACTATTTTGAATATAATTCAATGCAAAATAAATATCTCACTAAATCATTGTGATTTACAGTATAGAATATCTCAAAAAATGCTAAAATGTATTCGTAAGTTCATATCAACAACTAAAAGTTTATATTGTTAATCAATATTCTAGAGATTAAGGCAGTGATCTAGCAGTATGGCATAAGGTCATACCCCATAAGCATTTCAGCAATTGGGTCTCGCAATGACAACAACTTAAATGGTTCATTTTCACATATAGATTTGGCATGGGGTAGAGAATCTGTGATCCAGAAGTTTTCAAACTTGACATCATCCTGCATAAACTTCTCCCAAGATTTGTTTGGGAAAACTGCATGTGTTACATACGCACTGATGCATTTGGCCCCCTTCTCCAGCAGTGCCTGAAAATGAAAGGCAAAGTGATCATGAGTTGGGGCTCTTATAACCTCTAACACCCCACCACCCCCCTCCCCCATCCCACCTACACACACACACCCCACATACTCTCTCCCCCAACCCACCTACACACACACACCCCCCCACACACACCCCCACTCCCTCTCCCCCAACCCACCTACACACACACACCTACACACACACACCCCACCACCCCTCTCCCCCAACCCACCTATACACACACACACCTTCACACACACACACACCCACACACCCCTCTACTCCAACCCACCCACCACACACACACCTACACACACACACCCCACCACCCCTCTACTCCAACCCACCTACACACACACTCTCTCCCCAACCCACCTACACAAACAAACCTACACACACACCCCACACTCTCTCCCCCAACCCACCTACACAAACAAACCTACACACACACACACCACACCCCACCACCCCTCTCCCCCAACCCACCTACACACACCTACAAACACACACCCCACCACCCCTCTACTCCAACCCACCTACACACACACACCTACACACAAACACCCCACACACTCTCTCATCAATAAACAAATCTTTCGAAGGGTTCATGAAATATCTTTAACACAATTTTTGTATCTTAAAATTGATCTGACTAATGGCCACCAATTTTCAATCAAGTGTACAATTCTTAAATGTTTTTATATTTTATTGTCATGAATGATTGAAGGTCATCTTGACAAATTGATGTCTCATAGAAAAATGAAATGAATGTTTACATTTGATACTCATGAAAGGTTGAAGGTCACCTTGACAAACTAATTTCTCATGAAAAAAAAATGAAAATTTAATGCTTACAATACAACAGATACATTAGAAAAATATTGTTGGAGGTTAATTAACTTGAAGGGTTTGAAGATACAACTTACCCGGCCACACTCCTTAAGTGTACCTCCTGTCTGAACCAGGTCATCTATGATGATAACATGCTTTCCCTCCGGATTTCCTGAAAATAAAACATTCTTACTAGGATCTCCTTTAAACTCACAATAATATTGACACTAAATTCACATGTAAATAATTTTCACTCACCTGGGTGCCTCTAAATCTTATACGGATAAAAAATATTTAGTTTAAAATTTCATTTCTAGGTAAATATCCTAGCATCTTTATCATGCTGACACAAGGTCCCAAATGACAAAATTGTGTATTATTTTCTTATGGAACTACATATGTCTGCTGGAGCTTACTTCTGTTTATCAAATCTAAGACAGCAACTGCCATTATATTGAATTTTTAGATACAAATACAATGGGAACTAATGTTACAATAATTTGATATATCTTTAAGTTTTAAAATTCGAAATTATCAAGTTTGGCTTTGACCAGTTAATAACTAGATATAATGACCAAATGCAAAAACAAATTTAATCAGGTAATTTACCAATAAAAAAATGTATTGCTAGTAGTGCATAGTACAGCATTAACACTAATGCAAGGGACATAACCAAACAATTTACCTTAAATTCAGGCTACCTTAAATGTTGTTATTTCCATGAGCAGTTATTTTAGCGAATTTGATAGGTAAAATATACACCTGGGTATTATTTTTGCGATCAATGCACCTTTTTTTTGGCACATATTCTATATATATATACCATAAAGATCACAAAACAATATGCATAGAAGAAATTCCCATGTCTAAACAACTTTTAAGCATTTAGCTTGAATTTTCTCTGAGTTACATTTCCACGTTTACAGTTATAAACAGTCCTGTGACCTTGACTCACCGTCCTTAACCTTCACTATTCGTTTCTTGCCATCCCTGATCTTAACGCAGGTGATAGAGTTCTCCTCCGGGAAAAAAAGGTGGAATCTTTTGAAGGCGCCGTCATCAGGAAAGGCATACACAATGTTATCTACATCCGGAAGTTTGCATGTCTCGTTCTTTAACAAAGGAACAGCAGATTCCAACCTAAGATAGAAGACAATTTCATATATGTATATTAATTAAAACTATTGCACTCTCTTTGACAATACAGACTGGCTTAATGAAATTATCTGCAGACCAAATATGCTATGTTCCAAAGAGTGTCAGATTATATAGGTTTATCAGACCAAATACTATGCCACAAGGGGTGTCAGATTATATAGGTTTATCAGGCCAAATACTATGCCACAAGGGGTGTCAGATTATATAGGTTTATCTGACCGAATACTATGCCACACGGGGTGTCAGATTATATAGGTTTATCTGCATGACCAAATACTATGCCCACGGTCTTTTCCCCGAGTGTCATTGTGGTAGTGTCAGCTATATCGGTTTATCAGCCCAACTTACTACTGCCCCACATGGGGGTTGTCATATTTATATAAGGTTTACTCTGGACCAAATCTATGACACCAAGGGGGTGTCAGATTTATATAGGTTTATCAACCAAATACTTATGCCCCCCAATGGGTAGGTCAGATTATATAGGTTTATCTGACCAAATACTATGCCCCATGGGGTGTCAGGTTATATAGGTTTATCAGACCAAATAATATGCCACAAGGGGTGTCAGATTATATAGGTTTATCTGACCAAATACTATGCCCCATGAGGTGTCAGATTATATAGGTTTATCAGCCCAAATACTATGCCCCACGGGGTGTCCGATTATATAGGTTTATCTGACCAATTACTACGCCACAAGGGGTGTCAGATTATATATGGGTTTATCAGACCAAATACTACGCCCCACGGGGTGTCCGATTATATAAGTTTATCTGACCAAAACTATGCCCCATGGGGTGTCATATTATATAGGTTTATCAGACCAAATAATATGCCACAAGAGGTCAGATTATATAAGTTTATCTGACCAAATACTATGCCCCATAGGGTGTCAGATTATATAGGTTTATCAGACCAAATACTATGCCCACAGGGTGTCAGATTAGAAAGGTTTATCTGACCAAATATTTTGGAACACTTCTTGCCACTAAAAGAATAACACATTTTGTTAATCTGACCAAATATGTCCCACAAGGTGTCAGATTACACAGGTTTTACATGTCACAAATGCAATGGAACAGTTGGGGTCATCAACAACAGGGATATTTGTGTGTATACTGACCAAATATTTTGTGTCTCACATAGTGTCAAATAAGACAGGTAACCAAATTTGTTTCCCACAATTTGGTTTGGTTTGGTTTATTTTGTTTAACGTTCTATTAACAGCTAAGGTCATTTAAGGACGGCCTTCCGTGCGTGTGACATGCATGCGTGTGGTAAGTGCGTATGTGTGTTTTGGGAGGCTGTGGTATGTTCGTGTTAAGTCTCCTTGTGATAGGCCGGAACTTTTGCCGATTTATAGTGCTACCTCACTGAAGCATACTGCAGAAGACACCCAGCAGGACACCCCACCCGGTCACATTATACTGACAACTGAGCGCTAAGCAGGAGCAGCAACTACCATGCATTTTCAAAGGTGTCAGACTAGACACATTAATTCAACCAAATGATGTGTTCCACAAAGTGTCACATTAGACAAGTTTATCAGACATATATTTTCAGCTTAGACATGTCAAAAATTCTATTGGAGTGGTCCACTCTGTATAGATACCTTGGGATTATGTTGTCGGAGAAATAAAAGCGTTCCTGCAAAGCATGAATATCGAAGATACATATCTGGGCTGGTCCTTTTGTGGTTAAAGGTATGGCAGACAGTAGTGTGGCCAGTGTCTAAAACAGAAATAATACCATCTATTTTATACATACACATATATATTAAAGAAATGTGTTGGTTTAGAAAGTAGCCCAACTTTACTCCGATCCCAACACCACGTATCATATTTATATGTGAATAAGCTCTTGCCCATAAATAAGCTGCCCTTCACTTTTGCAGAAGTATCAATTTCAAAAGAGTAAGCATAAAGTGGTTCAAAAATAAGCTCACCTCAAACTTAGACACTAAAAACGTTTTTGATTTGGTGTCTAGTTTCCTGGAGTTATACAGAATTAAAATCAAACGTAAACTCCATTTGTTTTTACAGCAATGGCCAAAAAAGCTAAATAAACTAATATGTAACAATAATTAAACACTCTTGTTGGCCTGGATGAAAGCAAGCCTCTATTTGACAAACTAATCTCTTACACTCTGGTTAAGATATACCTGTCTAGGGGAAAAAACATGTAATTCTATCAATCTTCAATGTGATATAAAATTGTTGTGGGTGAAGAATCTCCCATCTCAACCCTAGGATGAAACCTCATATCCTGTACCAGTAGAATTGCAGGTCCAACCTTGGAGTCTCAATGAGTAAAGCTGATACACTTTTTTTATTTTACAACATTATAGCAACAAAGTATATCTTCTTAAAGTTATTTCTTAACTGTTGTTCAATAAAGAACAATACATTTTTATATACATGACGCATACTGTAAATGTACATATTTTAGTGGTTATTTTAATTTAGCGCTTTTAAGGCTAGATTAACGCATTGCAATTTCACTGTTTCTATAGAAAATTATGTTTTCCTCAACAATTAATTCATTAACATGCTGATCTGTTCAAATTAGGAAATGCTCTGAAATTTGAATGCGCCATATTAAGTACATATATAGTTTATTATCAACATTATCTTAATTATATTCCTACAAGTATACAGACCTTAGCTGTTGCAATCTGTCCTTCCGTGTCCACACGTTCCATGGTGCCAGTTGGAAAGTAGGGCAAGATGAAATGAAATGACCGAGCTAGATACCTGCAAAAGTATGAAAATGATCTTATATAACCATTTTGAAGATAGACATTGCTCAATAACGTTAAGAAAATTTATTTTTTCCTCAACAATTCATTAAGGTGCTGATCTGTTCAAACTAGGAAATGCGCTGAAATTTGAATGCCCCATATATATTATGTACATTTATAGTTTATTCATCAACATTATCTTAATTATATTCCTACAAGTATATAATATTTAGCTCAAGGGTATGAACCTCATGATAAGAAAAGGGTAAATTATTATAAAACATATAGATTAAAAAGATTTATTTGTTCAATCATCATCCAAAATGTTTGTTACATGTACAATGAAAAATGGTATTACACAACATTCACATACAAAGCATCTGTCATGATTTTCCTTCCCTATGCTATATATTTTTGTATTTTTATGATACAAGATTTTATATCTTATCATAATTATCTGCATAAATGAGAATTTCTGTTACCTTGGAAACATGTAGAGAAGAGAGAGCTGTTCAAATATAATATCTGGTGAATGGAAGCTCCCAATGAAAATCACTGCAAGGAAACGAAACATACAGTTCTTTGTTCATCCCTGAAATTATTTCTTCTCAAACAAATGAATCTTATATACATGTAAATAGATACAGTATTCATCTTGAAATAAAATATGGAAACAGGAGAGATAATCCTCAGTCAATCAGTAGAGTATTCATCTTAAGATAAAGTATGGAAACAGGGGAGATAATCCTCGGCCCATCACTACAGTATTCATCTTCAAATAAGATATGGAAACAGGGGAGATAATCCTCGGCCCATCACTACAGTATTCATCTTTAGATAAAGTATGGAAACAGGGGAGATAATCCTCGGCCCATCACTACAGTATTCATCTTTAGATAAAGTATGGAAACAGGGGAGATAATCCTGGGCCCATCACTACAGTATTCATCTTTAGATAAAGTATGGAAACAGGGGAGATAATCCTCGGCCCATCACTACAGTATTCATCTTTAGATAAAGTATGGAAACAGGGGAGATAATCCTTGGCCCATCACTACAGTATTCATCTTTAGATAAAGTATGGAAACAGGGGAGATAATCCTGGGCCCATCACTACAGTATTCATCTTTAGATAAAGTATGGAAACAGGAGAGATAATCCTGGGCACATCACTACAGTATTCATCTTTAGATAAAGTATGGAAACAAGGGAGATAATCCTCGGCCCATCACTACAGTATTCATCTTAAAAATAAAGTATGGCAACAGGGGAGATAATCCGTATTATATTCACCATCTCTGCCTTGCATATCCTTTACATCATCTATAAATATATTTGGGAAAACCGTCGTTGAACTTTTTCCATTGAATGTTCCGATATTGGACACCTCGAGGCACACTTGGGGAAAAAGATAGTGACCGTTTCATCTAAAAAAGAATTATTTTGATATCTTTAGACAGTGAATATGATCACATGTATCAATCTATATATTACCCTATACATTTGCTTTTAGATACAATAAATAATTGTTTTCCTTTGTTCATTAATGAAAGAAAAGAAACTTTAAACATGTAGTATTAAGGATAGTCTTCAGAATTTTATGAAATATGTGTGGATGAAAATATTATACATGTGTCAGTATAAGAAATGTAACCAAGAGGTTGCAAAATAACTATTGTCCATACAGGGCCGCTGTTCAACACTACCGTATTCAACCTTATAAGCGAACCTGCCTAGTGCCTGCCTTTTTCAGGTAAAGAGGACAAGTGCAGATTATTGAAACATATAAAAAGTTCTTTATGTCAGTGATCTGCCAATATAGTTTTCAGTCTTTAAACAACTTCCATCTCTTTTGTGTTTTTGTAAGTGCACAGTGCACTTATTAGGTGGAATAAGGCTTGTACATTACATATATCATGTTATCCAGCAATAGCTTATATCAATTATTGTATTATCAGATATGAGCTTCTGCTTTTCAAATTTCAGGTTGTACAACTTAAAAATTGTTGATGTTTTTTAATACATTTTGGTACTGTCCATGTAAAATGTTTTCTTAGTGACAGAAATAAAATTAAAAACAAAATCTTCATAATATACATGTAGCAATTACACAAGCATTACTATAGATCTGTAGCCTGATATACGAGGAAAGATTTAGTTGTCAAATATGGCTTTCCAATTGTAGTTGAAAAATCTCAGAATCAATCAAGACTCTTATAGCAAAATGCACAACTATACAGTCAGATATCAGATATATGTATGTGTAAGTTATGGGTAGGATAGTTTTGGAGCTGTGTATCAGAGTGGAAATGGAAAATGCATACAAATTGTGCATATACCATTACATATATGGATCCATGCACACATTTTTGGAGCTCATTTTTGCATTTAAGACAGTGTAGATTTGAAAAATTTTCACACATTTAATAAAAACATATTTTTGTATCTCCCTAATTTTAACAAACATCATATTGCACCGACAATCATATCTGCCTTGACTTTTCAAAATTTTCACAGGGGAGAAAAAGGGCCTAAAAGACATTTTCAACCACACAACGCGACACAATTAAACAAAACTTAAGGGGAGATAATTTATTATAGAAAAATTTCTTCTGATCACTTCCCTTCCTGAATTAAAAAAAAAGCTTGATTTCAAACTTGGCTTATGATCTGTTCATTGGAAGGTTATTAGCATCCAGTCGCAAAAAATATACAAAATTTGGGGGAGATTACCCTAGTTTTGATCAATACAATTAATTGAGAGACAGTGCAGAGAGGTTGAAAACTTTTAATTGTGAAAGTTGGCAGGTATGGACAATGTATCATGATAAAAATGAAAACAGTTCAATACAATGTATTTCAATAAATAACCTGCTTTCAATTTATCACTTTTTATTAATTTCCATCATATATACAGGCAGAACAATGAGTACAATGTACAGTAGTTTCAGTACAATTCCTGTATGTAAATGTTAGCTTCGATGTGTTAATTGGCCCTCCTATCATTGATCTGTACAGTTTATAGACGCGAGCTACTACATATACAACAAATGTTAAAAATAAATATAAAACAGATATACTACAATCCTACTTAAGAAATGAGCTAGTATGTTTGTAATTTAGCTAATGAATATATAACTATACAGCTTAATTATTCCCCGTCTATAACTGAATATGTCTCACCAAGCTTTGGTAACCGCTTCTATGAATACAGCGAAACCTGACTTTACCGACACTGTTTGGGACTGATTCAACATGTCAGATAGGACAGAGTGTCGGTTAAGTAAGTGTTGGCAATGACAGCTGAGGATATCTCTGTAATGGTGGATATATGGTCAGATGTTATATTATGTTGTTAAAGTCAGTGGTCAGTAAAGTCAGGTCATATTTACCTCAGTTTTTTATTTCTAATTATCAAAATACTGCTTTAATTGGATTTTCTATTTGTATTCTGGTACATGTGAAGGTCGCTACTGTAAAGAGTGCATGCAAGCTTTAGATTAGGGATTTTCCTGTCTTGGAGACAGCAAACATGGAGATTTTGAATTTTTTCGTATTATACATTTTTTTTCCTAGTTTGATCAAAATATATTCAAAGAAAAAATTAATCTTACATTCTTTGAGTAAAATTAAAATATAAAATTCTTCTCCAAATTTGATTATATTAATATTTAGTTTAAACACCAATACATTCAACAGTTTAAAAACATAAACAATAGTTAATACACTAAGAAACAGTTTCACTTGGATAAATAAACATCCTACTTATTTAAAACTTGATCATGAAAAAAAATGTACAAAAAAAAACTGAAGAGGATTCTTGTTTCTAAATAGCATAAATGTTTTTGCAATTCCCAAAATCACAGGAAAACCCCTTAAAATACTAGTTTATACATTAAGTTAAGGCTTGCAGTTGTCGGAAGAATACGATACAATGCCCTAGTACACTTACCATATCCTGGTTACGTATGAAAATAAAATAAAAAATTCACAGTGCAGTAAAATACAAAATATGTTGCTTGCTGAAATTTCAACATCCCCAGTACTCGAAGGGTATGTAACCCATCCGGAGTATCGAGGATGAAATGGCTGACAAGTGTTTGATGGCAGTTTTATTACATACCAGGTGAATTTGTATACTGTGATATGGCTAGTTTTCATGCAAATACATCATTGTTCCATATACATATATAAATATGTATTTATTGTTTTTTTAGATGTTGTATTAACCACAGAGTAAACTTGGCTGCTTTAACTATAAAACATATAAAAAAAATAAATATTTTACAATAATTATACAACAAGTTATATCAACTTGATTTATGAAGTACTCTTGTTGGCCTGGGTAGAAATGTGTGAGTGGTCTTACTGTGGGAGGAAACCAGATTACCCGGAGAAAAACTCACGTGGTCTGGTTGATGACTCCATACCTTTTCACGTCCTATCGGGGAAGGGGGACCCCAGCTATGAGTACCCAATAGTTGACTGTTACCACTGTGTCACCTGACCACCTGACCACCCAATAGTTGACTGTTACCACTGTGTCACCTGACCACCTGACCACCCAATAGTTGACTGTTACCACTGTGTCACCTGACCACCTGACCACCCAATAGTTGACTGTTACCACTGTGTCACCTGACCACCCTGACCACCCAATAGTTGACTGTTACCACTGTGTCACCTGACCACCTGACCACCCAATAGTTGAGTGTTACCACTGTGTCACCTGACCACCTGACCACCCAATAGTTGACTGTTACCACTGTGTCACCTGATCACCTGACCACCCAATAGTTGACTGTTACTACTGTGTCACCTGACCACCCTGACCACCCAATAGTTGACTGTTACCACTGTGTCACCTGATCACCTGACCACCCAATAGTTGACTGTTACCACTGTGTCACCCTGACCACCCAATAGTTGACTGTTACCACTGTGTCACCTGATCACCTGACCACCCAATAGTTGACTGTTACCACTGTGTCACCCTGACCACCCAATAGTTGACTGTTACCACTGTGTCACCTGACCACCTGACCACCCAATAGTTGACTGTTACCACTGTGTCACCTGACCACCCAATAGTTGACTGTTACCACTGTGTCACCTGACCACCCAATAGTTGACTGTTACCACTGTGTCACCTGACCACCCAATAGTTGACTGTTACCACTGTGTCACCTGACCACCCAATAGTTGACTGTTACTACTGTGTCACCTGACCACCCAATAGTTGACTGTTACCACTGTGTCACCTGACCACCCAATAGTTGACTGTTACCACTGTGTCACCTGACCACCCAATAGTTGACTGTTACCACTGTGTCACCTGACCACCCAATACTTGACTGTTACTACTGTGTCACCTGACCACCTGACCACCCAATAGTTGACTGTTACCACTGTGTCACCTGACCACCTGACCACCCAATAGTTGACTGTTACCACTGTGTCACCTGACCACCTGACCACCCAATAGTTGACTGTTACCACTGTGTCACCTGACCACCTGACCACCCAATAGTTGACTGTTACCACTGTGATAATCTGACCACCCAATAGTTGAGTGTTACCACTGTGTCACCTGACCACCCAATAGTTGACTGAGCTTCTTTCTGGATGGATATCATAGTTTATAGATCTTGGCAAAAGCAAATTTATGAACAGAACCCTCAAAAACTTAAAAGTGTTGATGCTTTCTATCTAAATACTATACATAAATATATTGCCTTGGTACATGTATATAGGGCTCTAACAGCAGCAGCAGCTGACAAACTGCATTTAATCCCAGCAAACTGGTTCATAATATTATAGTTAGCATTAATAGCGAAGGTGTTGCTGAGCTAGCCATACATAAAACCATACATAAAACTAGATACTATAAAAACTCGTGTAATTTGCGCAGTTTTTTTCGTACTGAGATAAAGTTTAAAGTTAGGGGTGCGCAAATTATACAAGTAGAGACGTTTTCAAGTTTTTTTTTACAGAAAAAAGATCGTCAATTCTCAATGTCCACCATCTTGGAAAACGACGGAAATTCCCGTTAGGAATTTGAGATCAAAATAAACATACACACAGCAATTTATGCTCGTTAAATATGTCAGATAATGAAGTGATGTATAGCTACCTACTATATGTGTTGATATTTGAGTTAATTAGGGATTCATCACAATTAAATAGAAATCAGTTCTTGAAAAACGTAAGTTAAAGAATGATGCAACAGTGCCATACTCAGGTCTTCAAAGTTAATATTTATTTTTACAAATTCCTTATAAAAAGGAGGAATATATACAAGCACATGTTATCATAAACAGATTGATAAAACAACAAAAGCCTGTGAATTGTATTGTTTAAAAGTCTGTCATGATATGATGGGCTAACCGATCTTTGAATCCCGGATAGAAGTTTTTTTCCAGCATTTTCAGCCCCAAAAAGTCCTGCGCAAATTACACTGGTGCGCAAATTACACACCAGGTTAGGGGAGTTGACCAGGTAAGTGGTGACTGGGTGGTGAGTATTTACGGTATGTAAATATTTGATATATTAGTGTCTGATATATAACTAAAGGGAGCAAACTTCTAATCATTTTTGTTGATTATTTTGAATTCTTGCAGGACCAATGACAAGATTATTACTGATTAATTAATAACCAATTAATAACCCTTAAGAAAATGTTTCATAATATGTTTTTTCCTTCAAAGAACTAGTAAAAAGGATTGAAAAGAAGATAATCGAAAAATTAATAAATTGATTAAGATGAAAACATATTGTTATTGAAATGTACAGTGTTAATGAATGGTTTCCCAATTAACCTCTATTTTATCAACATAATATACATATACACTGTATATTTAACATTCTCAATCCAATATTGAAAATTATTCAATTTATTAAAACATGAGGCTATTACATGATGGTCCCCATTAAATTCACTTTGAGATTTTCTTATTTTTTTTCTGTTGCCTCTTTCGTCTCAACACAATAGACTGACCCATAGTCCATGAATGGCAAAACAGCTGTATGATCGATACATTTTGAAATGGCTCTACTGTAAATTTAATTGAGAGTTGTTAATATCTTGTGTGTACAATATCCTAAAGAATGTAATATACGACCTGAATCAAGGATGGAAAGCTTTCTAATCTTTATACTAAGTAATAATTCTGATTAAAAACAAAAACCAAAAACATCTCAGTCCTTCAAATTAAATAGGGATTAAACAGTGTTTTATAAATTATAGCATTTACGATATAATATGCAAGGTTACATTATTGTAATTTATTGTGTGTCAATTTTAGGCAAATACTTAAACACTGAATTAGGATCATCTGTGTACTAATTTAAGTCACAATATAAAAAAATGATAAAAAAAAAACCAATTTATGCTTTAATTAGGCTACACTAATTACAAAATATTTATTTCATTGTAACATACCATAGCAGCATATAATCCATTTTTGCTTTGACTAACCCGCCTCCTAATCTATTTCAGCTAGCTAAAATTAAAGTCTTATGTTTTGTTTTGTTTTTTGAGTTTTGTTTTTTTTTTAACGGGGGGGGGGGGGGGGGGGGGGGGGGGGGGTTGACACAGTACCCATAATATGTTTCTCTATGTGTTATCCTCTATCATTGTTGGAGAAGCTCTAATCAGGCTCAGACTTTAAATTTGTTCCTTTCATCGATGACATGTAAAGCCCATACATGCACACAGATTATACTTTAGTTAAGTTATGCATGCAGATATAAACAAAAATAGCACTAGCATATAATTAACTATATGCAGACATGCTAGCGCTGTTACCAGAACATTTCATGCAGCATGGAACTGTGACAAATCTAAATTGCTGTAAATGTTTAAGAACTTGGTTTTATGGTCAAACATATCCATGAAGGCCTCTTGTCCTAGACAAATATACACATGTCGATATTGAAGAAAAATTATGATGCAAAAGATTTTTATTTTGAATAAAACTCTGTTTCATCAACTAATTATTATCCAGTTAAGTATACATGTATTCTCATATCTTTTTAACTTACGCTTCTCTTAGGCCCCTCTGTCAAATTCATGAGTTCCTCACACCTGCCGACGATGTCCTGAGCCAGTGACGCCATGGTTGGGTGGGCATAGACCATCACTGGGCTGTCATCTCCATTCATCTTGAATTTGATTGTTTTTTAACAATACAGTCTGGTATACGTACAGTAAAAACAATGAAGAATTACCAGGTACACATAAAAGCACTGATTCAATTTCCTTACACAGGAGCTTGATACAGATAATAATTTTCCATCGCAACCACAACAATTGTAACTATTTTTTTTATAGCAACCTTATCATAATCTTTTTTGTTAATTTTCCAAATCTGTATGATCATGTCTATACATGATGTACATGTCAACAATTTACGTACCCTTGTACACTAGTACTGTATCATGAACGCACTTGAAAGAGAAAATATAATTTGGTGTTACCAAGTGCATGTATACATGTAAGCTTACATAGTATATATACAACTGCTCACACTAACACTGAGTACGTTTATAATTAGGTACCAATAATGACATGCTTACAACAGTACACGTCGAGTCTCAATTACTGTATCTCCCAGAAACTGTCCAAATCAATTATATAGCTGATTTTAACTCAGGATTTTTTCCAGCGAGAAACATATTGATCTCAAAGACTGACTCCAGATGTCGACAATTGTAAAACTAAAATACCTCACAGGCAAGCGAGGCCGAGTGTATGATGTTCCACCAGGAAATTACCAATTACAAAATGAATGCAGGACGATGATAAATTATATGTATATCCTGTTTCTATATCAATTACCGAGCACCTGCTCTGCTGTTGGCTTGTTTGTTACCGAATATATTAAAGTTTTACCTTGACTGATGTAAAGTGCCTTCAATACGAAGCTGCACGACACGTTCCAGGTAAATAACGGAGCAGTGTCAATCCGAAAGTAGACGATCGATGTTTGTAAACAACTGAAGAGTAACATTCAGAAGGGGGGCAACTCCGTCTGGTACTATGTTAATTTCGGGTGCATTCGATACAAGCAAGACACTAGCATCCTTGATCTATGGTAAAGTTAGAGCTAACAGCGGTGATTTGTTGCTAAAATCCACCAAAGAAAAGTTTAAACATATTTCATTGTAATAAAACAAAGGGACATTTGTTACATCTGAAAGTTTTGTGGTTTCAAACTATGCGATGAAAGGCTTAATTGAAAATCGATTTTTATTGGGATATAATTTTTCTAATGATGATAGCACTTTTTGTTCTTTATGTACGTATACCCCATCCATCACACAGCAGAGTTGATATTATGGTATGTTCCAAAAAAAGAATCGTGTTTTCATTTTAACTGTGGGCACTGATGCCATATAATACACTTGACTGACGATGCCTTTCAGGAGATGAAAGAGCGCGGTAACACTTCTCACGTCTGGTACCTTTTTCTGGAATAGGATCGAGGAATGAAAAATAAATAAATAAAATTAATGCTATAATCTGTCATTCAGTTTTCCCTAGTGAGCTTTCCAATTCTATTGTTCTATAATCTAAACTTGATTACATGTCGAAGTTTGTTCTACTCTCCGCGCTAGGTTCCCGATTTCAGAATGCAACGCATGTTTGTGCCCTTTGGAACATATATTTGTATAATAAGAATGATATTGGTTTCAAAAATGTTTTGAGATCATCTTGTCTATAAATGTGTGGAATATTTTTTTTTTAATCGACTTGCACGATATTGATTAGATTCACCAAACCAGTGTCTACCGTCTTTCACCAAACCAGTGTCTACCG
Organism: Pecten maximus; assembly: GCF_902652985.1. Lineage (NCBI taxonomy): Eukaryota > Metazoa > Mollusca > Bivalvia > Pectinida > Pectinidae > Pecten > Pecten maximus. The sequence goes on along the minus strand of NC_047032.1, from coordinate 15,521,220 downwards.
TCTTTCACCAAACCAATGTCTTCTGTCTTTCACCAAACCAATGTCTACTGTACATGTCTTTCACCAAACCAATGTCTACTGTCTTTCACCAAACCAATGTCTACTGTCTTTCACCAAACCAATGTCTACTGTCTTTCACCAAACCAATGTCTACTGTCTTTCAACAAACCAATGTCTTCTGTCTTTCAACAAACCAATGTCTACTGTACATGTCTTTCACCCAACCAATGTCTATTGTCTTTCACAAAACCAATGTCTATTGTCTTTCACCAAACCAATGTCTACTGTCTTTCACCAAACCAATGTCTACTGTCTTTCACCGAACCAATGTCTTCTGTCTTTCACCAAACCAATGTCTACTATCTTTCACCAAACCAATGTCTACTGTCTTTCACAAAACCAATGTCTACTGTCTTTCACCAAACCAATGTCTACTGTCTTTCACCAAACCAATGTCTACTGTACATGATTTCACCAAACCAATGTCTACTGTCTTTCACCAAACCAATGTCTACTGTACATGTCTTTCACCAAACCAATGTCTATTGTCTTTCACCAAACCAATGTCTGTTGTATTTCACCAAACCAATGTCTACTGTCTTTCACCAAACCAATGTCTACTGTCTTTCACCAAACCAATGTCTACTGTACATGTCTTTCACCAAACCAATGTCTTCTGTCTTTCACCAAACCAATGTCTTCTGTCTTTCACCAAACCAATGTCTTCTGTCTTTCACCAAACCAATGTGTACTGTCTTTCACCAGACCAATGTCTACTGTACATGATTTCACCAAACCAATGTCTATTGTATTTCACCAAACCAATGTCTACTGTCTTTTACCCAACCAATGTCTACTGTCTTTCACCAAACCAATGTCTACTGTCTTTCACCAAATCAATGTATTCTGTCTTTCACCCAACCAATGTCTTCTGTCTTTCACCAAACCAATGTCTACCGTCTTTCACCAAACCAATGTGTACTGTACATGTCTTTCACCAAACCAATGTCTATTGTCTTTCACCCAACCAATGTCTATTGTCTTTCACCCAACCAATGTCTACTGTCTTTCACCAAACCAGTGTCTACCGTCTATCACCAAGCCAATGTTTATTGTCTTTCGCCAAACAAATGTCTATTGTGTTTCACAAAAACAATGTCTACTGTCTTGCACCAAACCAATGTATATTGTCTTTCACCCAACCAATTTCTTTTGTCTTTCACCAAACCAATGTCTATTGTCTTTCACCAAACCAATGTCTACTGTCTTTCACCAAACCAATGTCTGCTGTACATGATTTCACCAAACCAATGTCTACTGTCTTTCACCAGACCAATGTCTACTGTCTTTTACCCAACCAATGTCTACTGTCTTTCACCAAACCAATGTCTATTGTCTTTCACCAAACCAATGTCTACTGTCTTTCACCAAACCAATGTATTCTGTCTTTCACCCAACCAATGTCTTCTGTCTTTCACCAAACCAATGTATTTTGTCTTTCACCCAACCAATGTCTTCTGTCTTTCACCAAACCAATGTGTACTGTACATGTCTTTTACCAAACCAATGTCTATTGTCTTTCACCCAACCAATGTCTATTGTCTTTCACCCAACCAATGTCTACTGTCTTTCACCAAACCAGTGTCTACCGTCTTTCACCAAGCCAATGTCTATTATCTTTCACCAAACAAATGTGTATTGTCTTTCACCAAACCAATGTCTACTGTCTTTCACCAGACCAATGTGTACTGAACATGTCTTTCACCAAACCAATGTCTATTGTATTTCACCAAACCAATGGCTTCTGTCTTTTACCCAACCAATGTCTACTGTCTTTCACCAAACCAATGTCTACTGTACATGATTTCACCAAACCAATATCTATTGTCTTTCACCAAACCAATGTCTACTGTCTTTCACCAGACCAATGTCTACTGTACATGATTTCACCAAACCAATGTCTATTGTATTTCACCAAACCAATGGCTTCTGTCTTTTACCCAACCAATGTCTACTGTCTTTCACCAAACCAATGTCTACTGTACATGATTTCACCAAACCAATGTCTACTGTTTTTCACCAAATCAATATATTCTGTCTTTCACCCAACCAATGTCTTCTGTCTTTCACCAAACCAATGTCTGCCGTCTTTCACCAAACCAATGTGTACTGTACATGTCTTTCACCAAACCAATGTCTATTGTCTTTCACCAAACCAATGTCTACTGTACATGTCTTTCACCAAACCAATGTCTTCTGTCTTTCACCAAACCAATGTCTTCTGTCTTTCACCAAACCAATGTCTACTGTACATGATTTCACCAAACCAATGTCTACTGTCTTTCACCAAATCAATGTATTGTCTTTCACCAAACCAATGTCTGCCGTCTTTCACCAAACCAATGTGTACTGTACATGTCTTTCACCAAACCAATGTCTATTGTCTTTCACCAAACCAATGTGTACTGTACATGTCTTTCACCAAACCAATGTCTTCTGTCTTTCACCAAACCAATGTCTTCTGTCTATCACCAAACCAATGTCTTCTGTCTTTCACCAAACCAATGTGTACTGTCTTTCACCAGACCAATGTCTACTGTACAAGATTTCACCAAACCAATGTCTATTGTATTTCACCAAACCAATGTCTACTGTCTTTTACCCAACCAATGTCTACTGTCTTTCACCAAACCAATGTCTACTGTCTTTCACCAAATCAATGTATTCTGTCTTTCACCCAACCAATGTCTTCTGTCTTTCACCAAACCAGTGTCTACCGTCTATCACCAAGCCAATGTCTATTGTCTTTCGCCAAACAAATGTCTATTGTGTTTCACAAAAAACAATGTCTACTGTCTTGCACCAAACCAATGTCTATTGTCTTTTACCCAACCAATGTCTTTTGTCTTTCACCAAACCAATGTCTATTCTCTTTCACCAAACCAATGTCTACTGTCTTTAACCAAACCAATGTCTACTCTCTTTCACCAAACCAATGTCTTCTGTCTGTCACCAAACCAATGTCTACTGTCTTTCACCAAACCAATGTCTCCTGTACATGATTTCACCAAACCAATGTCTACTGTCTTTCACCAGACCAATGTCTACTGTACATGTCTTTCACCAAACCAATGTCTTCTGTCTTTCACCAAACCAATGTCTTCTGTCTTTCACCAAACCAATGTCTACTGTCTTTTACCCAACCAATGTCTACTGTCTTTCACCAAACCAATGTCTACTGTCTTTCACCAAATCAATGTATTCTGTCTTTCACGCAACCAATGTCTTCTGTCTTTCACCAAACCAGTGTCTACCGTCTATCACCAAGCCAATGTCTATTGTCTTTCGCCAAACAAATGTCTATTGTGTTTCACAAAAAACAATGTCTACTGTCTTGCACCAAACCAATGTCTATTGTCTTTTACCCAACCAATGTCTTTTGTCTTTCACCAAACCAATGTCTATTCTCTTTCACCAAACCAATGTCTACTGTCTTTAACCAAACCAATGTCTACTCTCTTTCACCAAACCAATGTCTTCTGTCTGTCACCAAACCAATGTCTACTGTCTTTCACCAAACCAATGTCTGCTGTACATGATTTCACCAAACCAATGTCTACTGTCTTTCACCAGACCAATGTCTACTGTACATGTCTTTCACCAAACCAATGTCTTCTGTCTTTCACCAAACCAATGTCTTCTGTCTTTCACCAAACCAATGTCTTCTGTCTTTCACCAAACCAATGTCTACTGTCTTTCACCAGACCAATGTCTACTGTACATGATTTCACCAAACCAATGTCTATTGTATTTCACCAAACCAATGTCTACTGTCTTTTACCCAACCAATGTATACTGTCTTTCACCAAACCAATGTCTATTGTCTTTCACCAAACCAATGTCTACCGTCTCTCACCAAACCAATGTGTACTGTACATGTCTTTTACCAAACCAATGTCTATTGTCTTTCACCAAACCAATGTCTATTGTCTTTCACCAAACCAATGTCTATTGTCTATCACCAAACCAATGTCTTCTGTCTTTCACCAAACCACTGTGTACTGTCTTTCACCAGACCAATGTCTACTGTACAAGATTTCACCAAACCAATGTCTATTGTATTTCACCAAACCAATGTCTACTGTCTTTTACCCAACCAATGTCTACTGTCTTTCACCAAACCAATGTCTATTGTCTTTCACCAAATCAGTGTATTCTGTCTTTCACCCAACCAATGTCTTCTGTCTTTCACCAAACCAGTGTCTACCGTCTATCACCAAGCCAATGTCTATTGTCTTTCGCCAAACAAATGTCTATTGTGTTTCACAAAAACAATGTCTACTGTCTTGCACCAAACCAATGTCTATTGTCTTTTACCCAACCAATGTCTTTTGTCTTTCACCAAACCAATGTCTATTCTCTTTCACCAAACCAATGTCTACTGTCTTTAACCAAACCAATGTCTACTCTCTTTCACCAAACCAATGTCTTCTGTCTGTCGCCAAACCAATGTCTACTGTCTTTCACCAAACCAATGTCTGCTGTACATGATTTCACCAAACCAATGTCTACTGTCCTCACCAGACCAATGTCTACTGTACATGTCTTTCACCAAACCAATGTCTTCTGTCTTTCACCAAACCAATGTCTTCTGTCTTTCACCAAACCAATGTCTTCTGTCTTTCACCAAACCAATGTCTACTGTCTTTCACCAGACCAATGTCTACTGTACATGATTTCACCAAACCAATGTCTATTGTATTTCACCAAACCAATGTCTACTGTCTTTTACCCAACCAATGTCTACTGTCTTTCACCAAACCAATGTCTATTGTCTTTCACCAAACCAATGTCTACCGTCTCTCACCAAACCAATGTGTACTGTACATGTCTTTCACCAAACCAATGTCTATTGTCTTTCACCAAACCAATGTCTATTGTCTTTCACCAAACCAGTGTCTACCGTCTTTCACCAAGCCAATGTCTATTGTCTTTCACCAAACAAATGTCTATTGTGTTTCACCAAACCAATGTCTACTGTACATGATTTCACCAAACCAATATCTATTGTCTTTCACCAAACCAATGTCTTCTGTCTTTTACCAAACCAATGTCTACTGTCTTTCACCAAACCAATATCTTCTGTCTTTCACCAAACCAATGTCTACTGTACATGATTTTACCAAACCAATGTCTATTGTCTTTCACCCAACCAATGTCTACTGTCTTTCACCAAACCAATGTCTTCTGTCTTTCACCAAACCAATGGCTTCTGTCTTTCACCAAACCAATGTCTACCGTTTTTTCACCAAACCAATGTCTACTGTCTTTCACCAAACCAATGTCTTCTGTCTTTCACCAAACCAATGTCTACTGTCTTTCACCAAACCAATGTCTTCTGTCTTTCACCAATGTATTGCATTACTCAAAAGTCGTAACACAATTGAGCGTATTGATATATTGGTTTAAAGCCCGTAACACGTAAACAATGTAAACTTCTATCATATAATGCCTGAGGCTAATAAACAACCGTCTCAGAAAGTGTTATGGAGGACACCTTTATATAGAAGTCCATGGTGTTAAAAATGTCTACCTTCGATGTTTCCAGTGACGTTGTAAGAATACAGTATCTGCACAGCTGCATGTTCTAGAAAAAGAATCGTTCATTATTTTGGCCTCCACATATATACGCAAGACCATGGCTGCTAAGAACGTTTTGGAACGTAAAGACGAAAGTTCAAATAGTTAATAAGATGTGATGGAGGTAAAGGAATAATGGCCAGGGTGTCTTATCTTCCTGACTGTCTCACCAACTACAATACAGATGTATGTGATTTGTTAGAACATATTGGGTGATCATGAGAGAATACCAGTTCATGTATTTTATAATTATTCTGGCTGTAAATGTGTGTAAAACTTGTTTGTTTTAAGATGCTTAAAGTTCTCGCAACAGTCAGTATCATATGAGGAAGGATGTCAAGGAGACACATATGGAAGAAAATATAGCGCAGAAAGACAAAATGGTGAGGGGAAAAAAGAATAAGATAATGTCCCAGATGTTGGAATGGGTGAAGAAGGGTTATTCGAGAGCCCCTTAATAGAGAACACAGAAAAAGATACCAGATTCTTCAGGGGCACCCTTTTTAGTCGGTTTCTACGATCAACAGAAATTGGGATTCAGTGGACCTTATTCAAGGGCTGTCCAGCTTCCCCGAGCTGAAAACATTGGAGAAAGCATCACCGACCCAGCAGAGGGCGAAACTTTTGGTCGCCTCTAACGACACGCAGTGCGATACAGCAGGCATTTCCCTTCCCCGCTCCAGCAAGGGTTTGTAAAACTTGTTCTAAACATGCTTTAACGAATTAGACCTCTATACTACTACAATTGTAGTATAGCAGAAGATGTTTTATATGTTGTATAATGCATGCGCAATGTGCATACTATATTGTATTGTCAAATTACTGCTAATATATATTCGTGACAATATTGTGTATATTTCTGTCCATCTGGGGTAATGAACTATTAAATATATGTTTGAATATATTCCCAAATCATGCATTGATTCACATCTTATTAGAAGATCCAATGACCCATTATTTAGATAAAAAAAATAGTTGGAAGAATCTATACTAAATACATTATACATGTATACTATATAAAAATTAAATATATTCTATCAATGAATGTCTAACTAAAATGTCTATAAAAATACATCTAGGACTCTGTCTAAACCAGACTCTTTCCGATCCAGATCCCTATATAAGCCGGTCAAATAAGTTAGTCAAAAAAAAAAATCCTACTTTATATATATATAACAGTTCATGTCTGTCTAATCCGGGCTCTTTCTATTCTGTAATACGCAATGCCCATTTTCCTTCCTTTTTTGCAAATACATGATATACTCATCTTCTCAGGATAAAGTATTAGTATGTACATATACATGTAATATATTGTTTAGTTTACAACGTGAATATATTTATGTTTTTGAAATCATGCATATGTGGTGATTGTTGTGTTATTGTCTGATTCATGTTTTGTTTTCAATTTATATGTATTTTTATCATGCTCCTCATTTTGGAGGAAATAAAAACTTATGTGGATTTGAAATTAAGATGTTAGGTGTCCTCAATATAACAGAAGACGCTCGCTCCTTGTATTTTTAAGGATGTTCGTAAAATTGATATTCTATGAACGTTTTGCCCTCATTTATCGGTGCGAAAAACTTCGATAGATTTTCCTGTTTTTATTTAACATCAAATAAATTTAGACCATCATAGTTAATTTTGGTTTTCTTTATCAGTTTTTTTCCAAAACAAACAATAAAAAAAACCATTAAAAACTGAAGAAATCAATGAATACCACTTAAAATACAATGTGAATGAGTTATATAGCAAAAACATTTATTTTTACATCTTTTTATTATTCACGCACTTTTCTGTACAATCTATTATAGTTTTATTACTAGTATATTAAATAACACAGATTCACGTTAACCAACACATTTTGCCAGAAGCGTTTTACATACAAACCTTTAAACATTGACAGGCAATACTTGTTTGCATATTTACTCATGAAATATCAGGTATTGTAGCGAGATCTATTGTTATTTATGTACAAGATAACGAAGAACAGATATAAACTGATGATCAAATATAACTTATCACCAGAACACATGTTAATCAGTACATTGAACACAGTATGCAATTAAAGCTACTAATTGTTTTCTGAAACTCTTGTTGATTAAATATCACAAAACTATGTACATGCATCTTCTGTTTACGGCTTAACAGCCAATTGGATTTGATTTAAAAATACTTATTTGCAAATATACAAATTGGATCAGACACAAGTATAAAACGTATACTGTAACCTGTCTGACATCAGATCACGTGCAATTCACACGTATTGGTATGTCGTCTATATACATTATATATATTTGGTGTACCTTTATAGAAACAATTCAATTTTGTTAATTCTTTTTTCCTCGTAAGGAATACCAAAATAATCCATCCTTGATTATTTTCTTTTAAGCAATTTTCCAAAGAAAAATGCCTCAAATATTGATTACCAATATTTACTGGGTATATTTATACTCACATTTATTTGAGTTCAGAAATATGAGCTCATTTATATAGAATATAGATATCAGAAAAAATGAATATATAGAGAATACATGGTCAGTGTCTTAAAATATAAGCTGTATTTTGGCGAGGGTAAAGAAAGACAAAAGTGGCGAGTCTTGGCGAGCCACTTTTGTCTTTCTGTCCCGAGCCAAAAATACAGCTTATATTTTAAAACACTTACCATGTATTCTATTTATCCTGTAACAATAAAAACAAAATCATCAAAAAATACTCATTTTGAAGTGAAACGGTGTCCAAAATGACAGAAATATGTTCGCCTTTTAAACGTAGTTTCACTTTGAAATAGGTCAGTCGAACTGACGCACGTGCTAAGATTCCAAAATACAGCTGTTTTCCGTCAGTGCTGTATACAGCAAAAATATATACGGTGGGTGTATTCCGACAATGCGGTGGCAGTTGCAGGATAAATCTGTATACATACACATATATACTCATATTTGATTGAGATTGTCATTTAAAAGACATTATATTCATCAATTCTAGAACAATCAACACGATAGATATTTCGCATTTTCCTTAAATATTGACATCAACACGTAATACCAGAATATCACATTTTTATTTTTAGCTGACTAGAAACGGTTACCTCAAAATTAATTTAATTCGTGAATACTAAACTTATACATAGATAGGTCTAGTTAATCATCCTCTGAATAGAGAATAAGATTTATCAGTACTACATACATTGGATATATTATTCGCAGAAACATTGTACCTTGATACTTAAATGCTTGTGTGGACTTGATTGTAAGTCAGTACTTTTTCTGCTCTTGTACAGACTTCTCTCTGAAGCAATATGCAAAAGGCAGTACTATAGTGGAGATAAATGGTACATAGGTAATTTGGTCAATTATGAATTGCTGCGTCAAATAAATCTTATCTCATCTATTGAAATAAATCATGTTTCAATTAATCACTTGCTTAAATATATCCAATTTAAAAGCAATATAAGTAAATTGATAATTAACTTTTAATTAGTGTCATTCGTTATAGGTATTTAATTTAAGAACTTATTATTCAGAAACTAAATTTGTAGCAATTATATATCTTCTGATGAAATTAAAATGAAAACAAAACAAAACAATAACAAATAAATAAAAATAACCAAGCTCTACTATTGAAATATATAGGCATTTTCCAGCTGTGTTTATTTTTCAGTCCAAAACCAAATACTACATGTAAAAAAAAAAAAAAAAAAATCCACCAATTTTCAGATGGAAACTTTTCCCTGTGCATGGTTACTGCCATGTTTTATAAAATTCTTCAAGCTACTTTACTCTTAGTTTCCGACAGATGGAAAGGCAACACCCCATTCCTGAACTGGGGTACTGAAACAAAAAATACCAAATGTGTGTTTTAATTCTTAACTGATAAGAACATGGTGACCAAAATATGCATGAAAATAACTTCATTTTACTGCATTCTTCATCTTTTTGTACATATATAAAGTCATGTTGCGTCATGTCTTGCTAATTGAAAACCGAAAAAAATCAGTTCACTCTAAAATCACTTTCATATGGTGGTTTAATCACAACATAAACATAGCTATGCTCTAATTTTCCCCTGATGTCATTTGAAAGAATTACTTTGTGCTTTTTGGTGTGAATATGTAAAGGACTTATTGTGAAGGTTCTATTTTTGGCCATTTAATGAAGAAAACCAAACAAAAATACAACACTTTAAAAAAAAAAAATTATATGGGGTTTTATGAACAGAAACAGCACTTTGTGACTTTATAAATGTTCCCGGATCTCATTGAGTGTATGAATATGTGTATACTGTATGTGTACATGTGTTTGAGTTCGTGTAACGTATCGTTAAGACTCTATGTTTCACCATTTATAGAATAAAATGACATCATGAGAAATAGATATCTCAAAATAAAATGAAATTGACAGCACATCCCCCATTTCATATCTTTCAAATCATCAAATGGAATAATAAAAACAACCTTCATCGAATGTTTTTGCATATTATTAGTAATCATGTCAAGATTACTGGCATCAATAATAAAGCATCAGTCCAGTCAAAAGTTCGTTTGATATAAATACTTTTTGATGCCATTGATGAAAGATTTTGCACATCCGTTTGCAAAAGAAAAAAGTAATATCCATGTGCGTATGACCCTTGTCAAACCAAGTTGGGATTACGCTTGGCAACATCATTTAGCAGATCTTTCATGGATTTGATAACATCAGCTCCAGCTGCAGACTTTTCCGCCATTTTTATGGCCTTTTTCAAACCTGCAACTAATCGTAAGAAGGATCGGTCTTGATTCTTTATCGTTGACTGCGGAAGGCTATATCGTTGTTGAGACCTGGCTGGTGATAACTTTGATGTAGAATAATGGATGGATGAACTCACTCTGGAACCACCAGTCTGTGTACTTTGCAGCGTCGTCTGAACATGTTCAGATGACCGACCCAATAGCTTCTCTTTAAGTTTCTCCAGAATCTTGTTCAGAGTAGACGACGTTGGCTTTGCCTTTTTAGAGCTCGAACTTAGTTTAGGAGAGGTTGCATCAATAACTGGTGACGGATGCTGTTTTTCATTGTGAGAGGAAACCGACTTTTTCTTGGAGACATCATTATTGGAAGCCGGTTGCGGTGAAGCATCTTGATTGCTAACAGCCATTCTAGGGGAAGACGTTTTTATTTCCCTCCGTCTTGATCTTCTCCTGCTTGATAATTGTGAATTTCTTCTTCTAGCGAGTCTTTCAGCCTTCTTAGCCTTTTTAGCAGCCTCTCGCCGTTGTTTTCTAGCAAGCCGTTCAGCCCTTCGTCTTTGTTTTCTTGTCAGTTTTTTTACTGGCTTCGTTCTTGCCTTTCGTACGCCATTACTTTTCAAGTGTGGTTTGTTTTTATTATCAGCAGTTAAAGCTTTTAATAGCATATTCGCAGATTTAATTTTGCTTGGTATAGCGGTAGGACCTTCATACTTGGAAGGGGATTTTCCTGTTAAGGACTTGACTGGTGTTCCAGGAGCGCTGATAACCATTCCTGCGTTGTTATGATCGGCAAATAATGACCCCGTGTTCTTCGTTGTATGAACAGCGACATTTCTCCAGCGCGATTTCCTCACAGAAGTAACGTGTGTGTTGATTTTTTGTTGTAGGTTATCTGTGTTGCTTGAATGTCCTCTTTTTTTTTGATGACTCCCCGTTTGCTTCGGGGACCTGCTTTGTGGTTCCAATTTGCTTGGTCTGTTAGTCGTCCACTGTGTCATATATAATGGCGGTGAGGGTGGGTTTGTCAGTGACAGTGTTTGTCGAGAAAGCAGATCTTGAAGTTGTCCCGTGAGAGTCAAGCCATTGATGTCAATTTTCTCGGGAACCTTCGGAGGCGGAGGTGGAAGAGCAGGAGAGATCGTTGCAACATTTTGACCATGGACTACGTATTGTGCACTCGGAGATAACGTATTGGTATTGGCATCTCTAGGATGATCCATTATTTGATCAGGACTCACAGTTCTTGGACTTTTGGTGTGCCCCATATGAACCGTAACGGATCTTTTTGTGAAACCAAACGTTTGCTGTTCAGGTGGGGCGTCAAATCCTATACTTATATCAGCACAGTTTTGGAACTGTTCTTGTGCTCCACAGCCCAGGCAGCTATTTCCATCGCGATCCTTTCCCCAACTATTTCCTTTAACAGACAAGATGGGAAATTAGCACACGAAGATTTGTATTGAATTTTATAGAATGAAAGATTTTCACCAACGTAGACAGACAAATTTTCATAGTTACCATATGGGTATATTTCTAAACCTAATCTTTGTGCATATTTGAATGAAAGTGTAAGATACTTGGAAATAAAATAAAATATACAAGTGTATACCATACCCGATAAATGTCAGGAATCAGTTAGGATAACCTGAATATTACTTAATCGACCGATATAATGTAAATATTATAAGCAAGATCGGTAATCTTGTTATGATCATTACGATAACATTTTATTTATTCATATATTTTACCTGTTTTATATTTCCACTGAAGTACACATTGACTACAATGAATGCCTTTTGGAAGTTCAACAGTCAGCTCAATCTCGCCGCCCTTTGGAGGGTAATACTTAAATCCATCTTTGTCCTTTTTTGCCTCTCGTACTTTCAGAGGGCTCTGGTCCAGACATTCTTGCTGAACAGGTGCCAGTGGGTTATTGTGAGAACAAATCTTAAACTCGAAGAATCCTTTGTGATAGGCATTTACGGTAACTGTGACCTGGAGCGACGTAGTACCTTCTGGATACCGCGCACCTATGATCCCCAGACCATATTTACCTCCAGCCTCGTGTTCGTGAGGACCGTAATAGGAGTCGCCACAAGTTCCGCACTTTTGACCTACTTGTTTGAAGTACTGTGAAGAAAATGAAGAGAGAACTGTTTAAGGTATCATTTTATGAATATTCATGCGATGCAACAATAGGTGAGTAAATCGCATTAGATTTCAAATCGACTAATAATATTAATCATATTATCCCCAAGTAAACGTATATCGAATGCATAACAGAATAACCTAAGACATTGTTATAAGATTACAAAAACGAACAAAATCTTTTGATTACATTTATTTCCACGAAACGTTCTTTGTTATTTTTTTTTTAGAAATGTGTTTGAACACACACTGCGGTTTTTTACATATTACTTTACATATTTAAGCTGAAATATCATTTTCGCGCTTTATGCGCTAAAAGCATTTTACCAAGTTCTAATTGTGCTAATTGCACTTTTTACTGCACTGCATTCAAAGGATTGCGCAAAGGACACACAAGTTATTAACGCGTTTCATTACAAATTTAGAAGTGGATACAGTAGAGCCGAAAATATGAAATTTAATTTCATCATGCAGCTGTCTCGTTAGTGATGATAAAGTGTTTACACATAGTAGGCGATAGATACACTCCAAATAGGTCAAAACAATTATCGAAATCCGGATGCGAAAGTACAGCAGATTTTTTTTTTTATATTAGATGAACACAAGACATTGATGACGAATTCTTTTAATGCTTACAGGTAATCCACCACACCAAAGGGCGTTATCGTTGTAGTTGATTGGCGAGTCGAATCCATGTCGCCATAGTGACGACCTCTGCGGAGGCCAACTGAGGAAACCATGTTGAATAGATACACGGATGTATGACGTAAGCAAAAGGGCTATCAGATGAAATCCCAACATGTTTGCTGCAAAAAAACTAATTTTAAAAAGATATGACAATCATATATATTGAAAATATACACAAAGCTATCAACAAAATTTAACTTACCCTGGATACCACGATTGATTAAAATCCTGTGTATAGGGGCAACGATTCCAATACTAATATATATATAAATATATATAATATATGTACAATTCATATCCATGTATGTAAATACATTGCGATCCAGGTATTCATATCATCTTATAGGCGACTTCCACAATGATCATGTCAGGGTATCGGGCCGACCATCACTGCGCCATTGAAACGTTCTTTTTGAACGCCGATGAGGCGCAGTGGTATAAGCTGCGGGTATTTCTGGCTTGGCGATTGGGTGCCGTAGATCGTGAGTTAGAGGCCCGGTCAGGGCACGAGTCAAAAAGTTGTCTTCCTTCGTCATTTGTGTTGCTTAGTTATATAAATATATATAATATTAATATTAACGTTTTAAATTATCCAGTATCCAACGATTAAGAAAATTATTGAATTATGTGGTGAATGAACATCTCTTTATTTTGTTTACACTTATTTAGGCCTATTTCATTTTCCTGATCTCATTTCTTGAATTTTATTTTTTGGCACACTAGCATCATTGAAGAATACCGGAAGGCTGAAATACTGCAGAGGCACATCGTTGCATTCATTATTCGGCAGTTAGTTCAAGTAATATTCAATTCATATTTAAAAATGTGCCCTATTGGTATCTTTGTCCAATCCATTTAGATCCGTAGTTTAAAACTCTAAATAAGCGTAGACGATTTTGATTTTACGCCTGGACAGCAATGATGGGGTGATATAAAAAAAATTGAATAAATCACGAGAGTACATAAGACCTGTCCTTACAAGATATTAATCAATTTTGATTAAGTTTTTGGCCAATGAAAAAAGTGGTATAACAGATAGTTACTATTCAAGGTTGCCTTGATTATATTTTTATGGTTTGAAAGTATAACACACAAAAAACGGTGTGTACTTTATTGATTCACTTTTTTGTCCTATGTTATGGACTGATATCATACATTTCTAACCCAATGAAAATGCTTGTTACAAACTAGATCAAATTACTCCAGGAAATATTACTTGATTGACGTGTTTTTCATCATTCTAAAAACATGTAGAAAATAAATGAGAAACGTGAAAAGTATATAGTTTGCATACATTTGTGACAATAATAAATAACATATCATCATAATGCATTATTTCATAGAGAAAACAAATAACAAGACAATATTACATTACATATACTTGTAATGTAGAACTGTATCAATGAATACATTTCGTTCAGTCTCAAATAAAAACACCGATATACGCAATGGAAGATTTATGTAATCCACTAGTGTTTCAATACCTTTTATTAAAAGGGCAAAGTGTATGTTGTCGTTGATAAGTTTAAAATGTCATCCCCAAATATTAATTTCGCACATTTATTTATAAATAGCTAACTATGAATCATTGGATGTATTTGCATGAAATTTGACTTTTTGTGTGAGTAAGCGTTTTTATTTTCATTTTTCACTTTTCTTGTCAAAGCAACACTATGACATTTACGACGCCTTAGTGAGATGTCCTGCACAATAACATTATTAATTAACTTTTGATGAATGTCTCTATCGATCATATATAACATTTGCTATGTATCACCTATATGTATCACTAAATTAATAAGAAATCATTGCTTACTGGTTAGCCCTGCAGACGGACTTTTGATGCCCGAGGATTGCCGTTATCCTGCATGTCAGATTTAAATTCTGATGAATAATGACACCGATTCAGAATAATTGCATGTCTTTTTTAAAATCAAAACACATTGTATGTAATGCTGATAAACTCTTTTAAACCGAGCTGATTTTATTAGAAAACTAAAATCAAATAAAACGAGATTATAGGGATCATTTAAACTTGGTATTCATTAGGTAGAATGTATATGATAACAGTTACCGCTGATATCTCTCATAAATCGAAGTTAATGCCGTGTTCTCAAAGTTTGAAATGTGGTAGTTAAATAACGTGAAATGGCCTATCGAATATGCATATAGTCAAAGGCGATAAACTATGATTAAAGCACATCTAAACATGTATTATGAAAACCATCATGCGTGGGTGAATTATAAATAAAATATCGATTTAAATAAAACCTCCTGATAAGGAACAATGAAAAAAGCCGAATATTCTGTATTTTGAAGTGTTCTAATCCTTAGACGGCACCCTCCGTGTAATCCTAGGTTATGTTTTTTGGGTTGTTTTTTTGTTGTTAATATTTTGATGTCAACAATATGTCTGAGTAAAAGTACAAGGGGAGATAAGCAAGCATGATAATTTAGCTGGGCGATAACTTAAAAAGCTCAAGGATTGAAGTAAATTTATCTTCACCTGTATTACGCATATGCATACATATACATTTATTGAATATATATTACAATATTTAGGGTTCAGCAATTGTTTTAGCTATGAACAGAGTTGTTGGTATAATTCTAATGAAACCATTTTTATAGATCAATGCAAACAAAAATGCATCAATCCGTTGTTTACACGAATCTGCGTAATATGTTATGTTAATGGTAGCTTCGTCATTAAAATAGTAAACGGTGTGAACTCATTCACATGGAATTATAATTATAAATATTAAACTCATCACATTTCAAGTGTCATGTCATCAAATTAATGAATATCTGCCACGTATGACTGATGATTGTGACATGGAACACTAAAGTTTACCTTGCCACAGGCGCGTTTAAATACATATCTACCAGCATGATGTGTCTGCAAAGCATGACACTAAATAACTCTTAAATGAAATAACAGGTGCTACAAGTCCATATGCGATAAAGCGTTACTATTGGAAACAACAAATGGATGCTGTTTTAATACAACACCAAAAGCAACATACGAGTGTTTCACCATTTTAATTATCTATCATGAAGAAACTCTTTCGTACTCCGTCTAAGTCTAAGACTTATAGGTTTGATTTTAAAGACACTGTTATTACAATTTTTCATTTGTTGGTGTTTATTAGAGATATTTTCTAGCCATGGGTGTCATTTTATGAATTTCTATGACAAACAGTGTGTACGCTGTTTTCTTGTCCGTAAGGTATCCTACTTGTATAGTAGCGATGTCATTGTATTCAGAAATTGCCATTTTTGATATGTTTGTTGCTGTATCAGAATGCTATTTTGTTAATTTTTATACCTTATAAAATGATTTAGAAAATAAACCTCGAGCTCATTTTGGAGTTACATATTACCTGAAAATTTGAATGTAAATTAAGAAAGCAATGAAAATGCAAATATCAAATTTACATTTTTGACACATCTATAATTACCCTGCTGTTTGGGGCAACACCGGGTTTATAACAAGTACACTTGTAACAATAATATATCAACCTATTTTACTCCAATATGCTTCTTACTGCGTTATAGGTTCTAACGAGAAACGCAGAAAAGTTAAATCATTTCATATCGAGGCAAAAATGAAGGACTTGTACCTTGTATGCATGATTTAACCAGCTAATACTTATTATGCAAAATAAATTAAATCTTTGATAAATGAGTCAGGCTTCATAACAGTCAGAGTTCTAAATGACAAACTAGAGAATCATAATTGAATTGCTCATATCTTTCCGTCTGTCTTCGTGTGTCAAATATTATAACTATTTTCAAGTGAAGGAAATGAGGGAATTGGAGATTATGTATCAGTTCTATTTCAAAACGCTAATTGCAAATAAATGATTAAACGCAAGAATCTATCCCATTTTTATATTATGAAATATAACAACTGTCAAGAGTGAATAAATTTTCAACATATGGAAACTAGGTTTAGCTGATAATTAAATCATGTTTTAACTGGCGTCACAAATGACACATACATTTCATATACAATTAGTTTATAATTTGCAAGTATTCTCAGTTAATAATTTATCAAATATCTGGTTGTCATAATTGACAATGTTTTGTATACTGGTGAATTATACTGGAGGAAATCATTTAAAATAAGGAACCTTTTTCGTGGAGTTTGAAACATAAAATGGAATTAAATTGAAGGTTGTCTTTAGATATGAGAAAGACTGGCAGCGTTCCAACTAATGAACAAAATGTCTGAAATCTTATAAAACTTACTGACACCAGTAAGAAACGTATAACGAAACCTTGATACTATCTCAAATTAGATTACGTTTTTATTATCAAACTTCTTAAATTCCGCTTTACATTGTAACCAAAATTGAATGTTTTGAGATATCTTTTAAAAATCCTAAACCCCTTTTTTGACATAATAATTGCTGGTCTGATATTAACAAACCTGTCATGTACAAAGTGGAAGTACATTATAGCCATGATAATGGAAGATGATTTATGTCATATTTGTTTGTTTGTTATTTTTTCTAAATATTTTTTCCTTTTTGGAAAAAAACCCAGAGTTTATCTTAGAAAAGCAAACATTCTACAACGATCTCCCTAATTACACCACAACAATCTCCGTAATTGCATCATGGGACTCATGGATGCCGAAACCTAAATCTTATATAATCATTAAGTTAAAAAAAAAATCTCTTTTTACTATAAATAGTTTTTACTAAGATAATGCATACAATTAATATGCTCTCTGACCCTTGATCCCCAACACTGTACACCGTCTAGTCGTGCGCTTCTTAATGATAAATGATCTGCATAATTAATAATGACGAACAAAATAGCGAAACATTATCCGTACATTTCCAGTATGGCTTTAATACATCATGCCTAATTAGCATCAACAATGTGTTGTTGTCATATTTGCATGAATTTACTTCGTCGAATGAAACTGATCATTGGTTGTCTTGGGCAGGTATTCACTGCTTTAAGTTTTGCTTAATTTCGCAATTGTAAAAGTAACACGCAGGTGAACCTTACCTTAAAACACAAATGTATGTAAATGTACAGTATACGACATGATGAATGAAAATTTAAATAGAATTTGTGACACAAGACATTTATATTACCTATTACACCGAAATATATCATCTTTATTTTTATATTATTTCAAGGGTTATATGTTTCCTCATACTAAGGGTATATCTATAGAATAAAGAATATAAATATACATAACACGTGGAGTTCTGATACTGAAAGACAACAACAAAATATAAGAGTATAAAGTGCAGTTAATGAAAACAAAAAGGAAACTTTTATCATATCTCCTCGCTTTGTTTGAGACGCTTTAAAAGCTCAATAAAAACAATGACAAAACGCATTGAGTGAACATTTTCTGTATGCAGTTAACAGTAATATAATAACCTTTCACTAACTGCCATATTGGGTTTATGTGTGTTCCATTTAACACAATCACTGCTTCGTTGGTTAATCAAACCTATCAAACAAAAATAATTATATGCATAATTTTTAAATGAATGTATTTATAAGGTCTTTTCGTACTAATATTAAGGTATTTAGTGCAACGGCATTGTTCAATGCCTGCATGTGTGTATGTGTCACAAAGTCACAGATTTACAAAACAAAAATTAAGGAAACAATTACTAAGGAAAAACAAAAGAAAAGATTTATCTCAGGTTCTAACCGACGACAAGGTTTAAGCATTAACTTGTTTAATAACAGTTCTAAAAGTAGCTTGGAAAATATGAAAATTAAAATATTCATGATAGCTTCCAAATGGGGTTATGGGCAGACTTAGTCTTGGAGTCTGGGTTTTGCAAAAGGGTGTATTTAATAGTAAATAACTTGAATGTCACACATCACTCATATAATTTTACAGTGAGATGGGGTCTTACTATGCATGTTTTATGCTAGCGAGATATCAGCCGATCAATACTAATTATTGGAATGCCTGTAGTTTCAAAGGGATATAAACAACTGTATTTATTTGAAAACAATATTTGAAACATATTATTCCAACTTATATCAATCACGCTTGTTGGCCTTGATGGAAGCGCAGGAGGAATCTTAATGTGTTAAAAGGAAACCGGAGTACCTTGAGAAAACCGATATGGTCGGGCAGGTGACCCTCTACTTTTTTCACGTACGACCGGGAAAGGCACTGTGCCACCCGACCAACCGGTGTCTGCTATAAATAGCCACCTGACATCAGAAGCACTTGGATTTGCAAAATCATGCTATAACTAGTTGTCTCGCGTCTTGATTGGTTAATGTGGCTTATTGTGGCGTCAAGAGACTTAAGACAAGATTTGTGTGCCTTAATACTTTACCATTAGCATGTCGGACTGCTATATCTATAAATTATGCATTTTGTAACTAACTTAAAACATAATGCATGTATATGTATAATGTGTTTCGTGTTAACGCCGATAACTACAGCATTTTAACTGTGACATGTATTGCCTTTGTCATAAAATGATGATATGTCATTTAATCTAGATTCAATCCGAGCATATAGCCATTTGTATGTATTACACTGTATCTTGTATACGCATGTGAACATGAAAACACACTTAAGTCATTGTCACATATCATTGACCTAGATATGGTTTACTAAGATTATAAAAAAAATATGCTGAAGTCATCGCAGATAAGTTAGATATTAAATTATATCTATATATATTGATGATTTATGTGCTGCTAGGATGTACCTGTCAATAAACATATCATTTAAAACTGTGGTAATGGACTTCTTACAAAAAAACGCACTGAAAACTATCATACTGAAAGACTCGGTGATTGACATTGGAGTTCTGAATGAGAAACTAAGGTTTTTATGATAAGTGGTGATGGGTTTTTTTAATTGCAGAATAAAATAGAAAAGTATATAACAGAACATAAACGAGGAGATGGATTAACAGCCATTCTGGTATCATCATTCATAATTGATTTCATGGAATAGGATACCAGATAAACAAGGACTCATGAAATATCGAGTTTCAAAGAATTATGAATTAATTGCCTAGCAATAGACCTGGTAACACATTTTTAATCCATAACAACCATTTTTGTCGCCATAACAACAGTAAGGAATTCATAACGGATTTGAAACAATAGTGCTTTATTTTTACAAAATAATCTTATTAATCATATAAACTAAATTTGACCTTAATTTTACTGTTTATCCTCAAATTATTCCAACGGTTGTCTAGGTGCATTGGTTTGTTTTTATTCCAAAGGCAAAACAATAAGTCATTATTGAGGTGATTAAAAAACCCCTTTTTATTCATTTTCCTTGATAAATATCGAAGTTTATAAGTTTATTCAAGAAACGTTTATTTTTTATCATCAGTTAGACTACATAAAAGATGCGAAGTGTATAGTTTAAAAGACTGTATTGTATGCCTGTTGTCTATCCAGGGTTTTATTCATTTTTGATGAAATTAGCATTTGAAATTGTCATGTTTGCCTAAAACATTAATAAACATACTCCCTGTGTATGACAAACTAAGGTTTATTATGAATACATGACTGACTTAACCTCTATTTCTATCAAGTGTAAAAAGGCCGTAAATTAAGAAAATAAATGGAGATATGTTATGCAAATCACGTTTGATTACTTCCGTAACACAGAACACAATACCAATATGGAATATGCGTAATTTGTCAGTTCTCAATTGGCAATTTCAAGTATATTACCTACATTTATATCGAAACTAACGATTTTCAAACGACAGTCAACATAATTGGATAGAAAATGTCATTTAGGAATAGAAATGATTAATGTTTTTCTACATCATGATAACAATCATTAAGTGTTTTGCTAATCTTCGCTAATGACCCTCTAATTATACCAGGACATATATAACAAAACGACAATAACAATGTATAGTGTATACAATGATATGTTTTATATTACAGAACTGTTATTCGTACCTAACTATCTAGCTATATGTATGGATACTACAAATCACTTATATTTCGCTTGAAATTTTATTTTCGCGGTATTACGCGAGCAGAGTCAATCGCCAATTCAGATCATTTGCGATCATTTGTACGAAAACAACACCTATGATTGGCAGCTAATCTATCAGTTACCGATATTCAATTGTAGGAATCACGTGGAGTCTATGGCTCTAATAATTCGCGAATTTAGAGTTGTCTAGATAAGGTTTTATCCAGACGTTGAAAAATATATACATGTGTAGTATAGAGTATTCAACAGCTGTATCATAAGAATGTAAAAGTTATATAATCGTAAAATTTTGTCATGTAATCTAAAACATGATTTAAAGGTTGTCCCAGATGAATAAAGTAACATTTCAATTCTTGATTCTATTTCTGAGCATTTTCCGGGGAGGGGGCTTATTAGTGTTTGGATACGGTATAGTTGATTATTCCGAAATAGTGTTTGTATTCAGCCATTACTTACATTACTACTGAGAACCCTATCACAGAGGACGAATTACCATACACCTAAATCATTTAACACACTTCAAAGTTCGGGAATTCCAAGGAAGGGTAACCATGTCTCATTATATTAAACTTTCTGTCCAGTATAAGCACCATCGTCAGAATGATTCGATAATAAATGTTACCAACAGCTAGGATTGTGTGTCATTTGGTGACAACAAAATGCCAATTTGACGAGATGCTTTGGCGTTGAATTTAAAATAGTACATGTAATTTATTACCAAACATGATTTTTATTGCCTTCAAAGTATTAGATGAAATTATATAAACAACACACATAATCAGTTATACTTCTCTCTAAGCAAAATACTACAGAAAGACTTCCATGCTTTCTTTGAAATAGTTGGAACATATACATTGTATATATCTTATTTCTATATTTAACGATTATTTCTTTATAATATTTTTAATATCTATAATTAACATAATAATTCCATTTTAAACAATTCAACTTAGGTCTCTGTTGTTAAGGATTTCCGTATGTGCTGAATTTGCATATAATATATGATTTGTACCCAACTACAATCGAAAAAAGTAGTCCGTCCTTGAGCGATTTCTTCCTAAGTTCATTTTATGTTTTAAGGACGCTGCGTTAATATATACAAGGAAAGTAGTAAACTTTGTAACCATTGTTTGAAGACTACAATAGCATTAAATCATATATCATATATCATACATTCATCAGTTTGGTGTAAATATGATTCGGAAACATAAACAGTAAAAGAAATGTTTGCAGGATTTCGAAAACGTCCGTTTCTATTGTCAGACAAAAAATCTCATGACGAGGTCTTAAGACTTTTCATTATTCGGAGTGCGAGGAAACTGTTAAATGTTTTATAGCCAATTAGACAATCGTAACTCTAAAAAGATTAAATAATAAGATTAGAGAATTCAACAATGTAAACTTGATAGACGATAAGTGTTTGATTCCTACCCAGGGAGGTTTGGGTCCTTCAGGAAGTCTAAATTGCGAACGGTTTCGTGCTGTTGTAGCAAGATAGTTTAACTAATTGCACGTTAAAAAAATGCGACGGTCTTTCCATATGTTGTACAGTCAGGTAGTCACAAGCTGCTACAAGGAAACTCCGCTTGTAAAAATGCTGTGGGGCGATATACCAAACAAACAAACACTATTAATCCAAAAACATCATCGCTAGTACTCCTCATATTCATCCTGTCTACATTTCAATAAAAATAATTTGCAATATTTCATCAGTTGGTAATTCTTCGCTAAACAGTAATATTTCAATTCTATATTGAAAATCGTGCTTGTGGTTTGTGGCTTATCTATTAAGTGAAATAATACTCAAGTTAGTTAGGTCATTCTATTGTAAACCTTCGTTCTGACACATATGTATTTTATGCAAAGTTATGCATAAATCATGATGACTTTAATTTTCCAAACGTGACAAGATTGCACTAGGCTTGCACAAAACGTGTATTGAGATTGTTAAAATGGTATTAGTCATCGAAAACACGAATATTTATATAATCTGAGTTGAAATTTTGTTCATAAACACCTTAATTTGTAACACAATACTATATGACTTCAGTAATAAATTCAGCATATGAAGAATAATGAGAATAATATCTCGTCGTGCAGATTTTTTGTCCGTTCGGGACTCTTTAGTGACGATAGGGGCAATTTAGTGATACAAAGGGCAAAAAGGTGGAAATGCAGAAATGTATTTCGAAACGTCAGTTTATTTCCTTCTGTTACAGTTTTTGTTTGCTTTTGTTTTGTTCTGATTATCTTTAAATATACTACGAAACTGGTGATTAGGAAGAACATTGTTGCTACTACATCTATATTAATGAAGTTTCTTTTTCGGAACCTGCAAAAATTCAAATCCATTTATTTTGTCATTAAATTTCACGAAAAAGCAGTCACAATCTGAATTTTATTCAAATAATTTACACCTCTCAGACATAAAACTGTCAGATTAAACGGCATATTTCATTAGATAATGATGATGCTGTCTCCTAAGTAATACAGCACGTTCTATACAGTAAATGTTTTATGTAATCCAGATGTGTAAATAAAAAGCTACAATAAATTGTTAACCAGGATGTACCAAGACTGTATATTTATAAATACATGTAAATGGAATGGATTTCATGTCATCACTTCATTACAATATGTCATAAATTCTCATAGTCTCTTCGAATGAAAAAAACATTATGTAAATAGTAATCAACATACCATCTCCAACGTCTTAATTATGGTAAATAAAAGTGTATCATTCTTCTTGATATCTTTTTACACCTTACTTGACACCAACCGTCACACACAAATAGATAGACTGATACGATATAAGATACGCAGGCACAGAATTGGTTAGTAAGGTGTGAGGCAAAAGAAATAATAAAGAAACGGTCTGATTTTAGTGATAGGTGTGCTAATCTGCTCTAATATTCAAACTTGACACCAACATTAGCATTCAAACAGGAAGACTGGTACAACTTCAGACACACGGGTTCATTGAATGGATGGGAACTAGAAAATCTCAGTGATAGTTATACTTGTGAAAATTTGGTCTACAATTAAAATTTGACACCAACCCTTTCAATCAAATATAGAGACCGGTAAAATGTACAATACGCAGGCACATACTTGTATAATTGACACATTGCCATTCAAATAAACAAATACACATAGTTGTTCAGTAAGGGGTGAAATTTATCAAAAGTTTAAAGTTACACAAAACGAAACCAATTCACGTTTCGTCATTGTTGCTTGAAAAATATATCTAGATCTACAACCTTTCATGAAGATTCTCAATCCAAGTGCCAGACTGATACACTTTTCAACATACAGGACGTGAAATATATTCGAAATTTCAATTTCATTTACAAAAAAAAAGTATTTTGAATTCTATATAGATTGAATATTAATGTATGAATAACGTTCAAAGATTTCAACTCTGTTTCAAAATTAGATATGGTTATATACACATTTGATAGGCGTAATGTGTATATATTGTGAATCATCTTCAGGATGCTTAGCTTCAATTTGATGGAATTGGTTTAATTGTCACCTCACAAAATATTTGACAGTACTATAAACATTGTGTAATATCCTAAGCCATTTATAATGAAACACTACCTAACGTATTGTTACAAGTTTGATTACAATATGATGACGTCATAGCAGCAAAATGCAAGTCAGCACATTTTGCCAGTCTTTACCATTTAGTATGGTCATATTTAATATTCAAATATAAGTACATAACCGAATCTACACAAATCATAGCAATGACGAACACGTGGGTCAGTTAGAGACGTCCGTTAAACTACCCCCTTAATTGATAATAAAGTGTTAAACAACCCATAATACCGTCCCGTAAGTCGTAATACCTTTAAGCATCATACTACATCAAAAATAATTTCAACCAATAAAATTGAAAATTGTGGTTATTTTTTTAAATAAAAAAAAATGGAAGTTAACATTGTATTTGTAGTATCATGAAAATCACCTACAAATTTCATCAAAATATCAATATCTACATTTTGATTGATCAGAGACTTACATTTTATTACCGTGGTGGCAGACACACTTTTCGAAACTGTTTTCAACGTGTTCAGCATCCCTAAAAACCCCAATTTCGTACTAAAAGCATATATCTTTTAGATATTGAGTAATAAGAGGCCCCATTTCATTTAAGGGACATTCCTTACGTTCGGACATCAGAAACATGCACAATTTAGAACTATCGATGAAATTTATGTCCGAAGTCGTGTTTGTAGAGTTTACCGCTTAATGTGTACGTACACAGTTATGTTTAAAAACAACTGGACACGTATATGATTCTTGGTGGCCATACCATTTTGATGACTTATATCTAGAAAAGGCTAATTATGAGTCTCATCTATCGCAGAATTTGAATGAACTGATGTTTGAATATGCACAGCAGCACATATTAATATTATGAAAATGTGAGTTATGTTTATAGCTGTGTCTTCCTGTCTACCATTAAGACTGTTCAGATACATATCAAAATTGTTTTTTCTTGTATAAAAATGATTACATCTCTTTGATGAAGACAATACCAGTTTGTCTCCTAGGTTAGTCATTAGATTAATGAAGATTGATTCAGATTTGATTATACATGCAAATGCTTGTCAAAGGCAGCGAGAACCACGAACATCTAAAGCCATCTATCTTTTAAACAGTTAGAAAAAAATCTTACAAGTGTTTAATCAATTTCAAATGTATGTGTCTTTTTTTCTGCCTTTTATTCCCATTGTACGAATCTTAACGATAAAGGGATTAATATATCATGCATGCGAGCATTCTGAGCATATGACACATACGCATTTTTCTATATTTATAATTCGGCATGACAGACATTTGTTTTAAAAGTTATGGGCAAGGAATGTAAAGGACAGTAAGTATTGTATTCAAAATATCACGGAACCACTTCTACAAAACAATAATGCTTGTTTCTTATATTTGATTTTTGAATATTTTACTTAATGATGAAGAATAATCATCACAATGCATCATGAAACGTAATGTATTCAGCTTAAGCGTCAGATGTATAAACCATCTAAAGACAATAAAGCAATCAGAGCGAAAGAACAAAAGATATGTATCAAAAAACGACATAGTTATATATACGATCCTCAATATCTTTATATGAATTGGTTATTATAACTGAGCGAAATTAATTTGTAATAATTCAGACATTAAAAATCCATTTACCTAATTGCATTATGGAGTTATTGTACCTCCATTTGACATCATGATGGTAAAAATTAGTAAATTTTTATTTTCTGATCCCCTCTTGGTTTCCTCCTTTTGACCCTTATCATCACTTACGAGTAAACGTTCGGTGCATCAACTATATGATGAAAGTGAAGTAGATAAACCAGTATTAATATCCGTTACTAAATAGATATTTAGTTAAGGGGCTTTCGACTTAAGCTTGTTGTGGTGATAATAATAAGACAATAAATGAAAAAAATCCGAGACTGCAAATTTGAGTTTCCGAATACGTTATCCAACCATCAAAAATAGAGATTTGTTAAATTTTGGCGTTCGTAAAAGTTCCTCAAGTACAATAGCCATTTGCATAATGCCAGAGCTGCATACATAATTAATTATGGGACAGTAAAAATGTTGACGCGGATTCCTATAATATACCCTGTAGGTTAGCGACCGGGATGAAATGATTGCTATATACCCATAAATGTATAAACAATAACAAGAATCCCAGCATGTAAACAAAACCACAGTTTTAATTCAAATTATTCAGAACAAGGGACTCTACAAAAGTACTGCGATACATGGTTATAAGGTTTTGAATTCGGATAGGGTAAGCGTCTCTTACTTTAAGATTAAACCTTGAAAATATAACGTTCTCAATATGAGAGCCGAGGTTGTTGAGCGTCCAACACGTCAAATATTGTATATCGAAACGAAATGCCTCCCTGTGAAAACCTTGCGTCAATTTGCATCTTTTAAAACTTTGCTTTGATGGCTTTTGTTTCACTCAGCAGTTTTGTTTTAAACATATGCAATAGGTGCATATAAAGATTGGTCAAGAAGTGAATTTATTCACAGGTTATCATTCATGCATGCTGTTTTCTCGTTATTCAGTAACATAACACATATCATTTCAATAAAGTTGCAAATTGTCATTTTTGTAAAGCATTATTCTAAATGAATTTTAAATGGTTGGTGTTTTTGAAAGCGAATTAATTAAACTCTGTCATATAATGTTAAGAAATAATAATTATGTATAAATGTTCTTTCGGGAAACTATATTTGAGATAATAATTCAAAAGGTTTTGTCTACCGCTCATCATAGCAATATCGTCTTTGAATTTCTCAAGTTACTGGGGAGCTGCCATACAATGTAAACATCTTGCACAACTGTGTCCATCACTTCCTTGTAACTTATTCTATAAAGCAGTAGACGCAGACAGACATTCAGTACTTCTTTATCTTCTTTGTTAATATGACTAAAATAAAACCCTGCTTACTCGAACCCGCATTCCTCGAATACTCCTTAATAGTCAAACTGTTCAATTGGTCCCGACCACGTCCTTATATATTATTTGTAGAATAGCCTCCGATTACTCGAACCACTGTTCTTCGACTACTCTGTATCACTCGAACTATTAATCATCTCTCTCCCTTCATATCCGTAGTATTTATCCTATCTATTCTTCGAACAGGTTCCACACCGACAATTTTTTTTTTCTAAAAAGCATTGAATCATAGATTGTCAATTATTTACCTTACAATGACACTATGCTCAAAGCCTAAAACAAAAATCACTTTCTTGGTCATGAAAATACATATTTTTTTATAATGTTTTTTTTTAACCTGATGCTTTTTGTTTGTTTGTTTGTTTTTGCTTAACGTCCTATTAACAGCCAGGGTCATTCAAGGACGTGCCAGGTTTTGAAGGTGGAGGAAAGCCGGTGTACCCGGAGAAAAACCACCGGCCTACAGTCAGTACCTGGCAACTGCCCCACGTAGGTTTCGAACTCGCAACCCAGAGGTGGAGGGCTAGTGTTAAAGTGTCGGGACACCTTAACCACTCGGCCACCGCGGCCCCTTAACCTGATGCCATGCCTTGGGATTCTTATTAGTTTGTCTTCATGAAGTTGTCTGCTAATCATTGTATAAGTAAGTTGCTGTCAGTTTTTGTTGATATTTTCATCATATTTATCAAAGTGTGTGTTTTTACTGATTATGATATCATCGGTGTAGACTATAGGTTGCAGTGGTGTACGAAGTGAGAATGAGTCGTTGTTGAACAGGTTTAAGAGAAAGCCTTTCTTCAAGTATTCAACCCACATGCATATTTGGTAAGATACCATTCTCCAATCATCAATGTCTTAAATATGTTGTCTGACATCCATACCAGCTATATAAGCAGGGAGCTGGGGATGAACAGCACAGCTGGGGATGAACAGCACAAACAAATAGTGTTTGTAAGTAAATGAATATATCACAGATTTAAAGAAAGTGCTGGGAGTATACTTACTGACATGTAGTTTCCTTTGGTGTTAAGATTTGTTTTGTGTGTGTTTTGGTATGACTTGAGTTACGTTTGGCTGTCTCTGAAAATAATATGTAGAGAGACTGATTAACGAATGTATAAACTGGATGTCAGAGTGGTTTCGGTAAGGTATTTTCATGTCATTCTACTTTATTGATGTGAATTCTGTTGAATTATTATTTTTTTTAATTAACTCTACACTGTTTTCATTTTCTCCAAAAAGTATCTACTTGATTTGTTTACTTTTTTTTTGTATTTGTTTATTTATTTATTTATTTTTTGTATTTGTTTATTCATTTTTGCCAAATATTACAATCATCAATGATTTTTTGTTTCATGACGAATATCGTATATAAATACACATTATTCACTATACAGTGTTATGTTTAATTGTGTAGATCCGTGGTATAATTTGGTATGTATAAGGTATATTTTACTTCTTAATAACTAAAAAGTAGAGGTGTTTCTTATCATTTCAGTATACTGGTTAAGGCATTTCTTCATTCGATACATACATACACTTTTAATACAGTTTTTTTTTATTATCATTTGGTTTTGATAGAGTGATTGTTTGGCCTTGATAGAACAATGACGATAATTACAAAACCGCGTCTGCTGTGGACAGTTGGTCACGTTACAGAAAACATTTTACGTTGAAGTGACAGTTATGACCTCCGTGACGGTAGCGGTTATAATTTATTCAACAGCATGTTCATAAATAGCATATAATTGTACGTGTCAACCCTTAAAGCTATAAATTTTAAACACTAGAACCTATAAACAGATATCAACACTAATTGATTTTTTTTAAATATTTCGATTGTGTTTACAACATTATGTATCCTAATTGAATATAAAACGGATTATCTTAACAATAAAATAACTGATAAGTCTTATTTGTGTACATGTAAACACATCACTAGCGATGTGGTCTGGTTACAAGTATGTAGATAGATATCATATGCGGCATTTCAATCGTACATTTATTAAATGCACTTTCTTATTAAATATTATAATGCATGCTTAGACATGATCTCATCTTAATAACATTATCTTTTGAAAATGTTAAAGTTGCTCATACTGCACAGCGCAAATATATTTAAAAAAAAAAATCTGAATTTATACGCGATTCTGAACCGTTTCATGTTGCGTTATCGGCTTAACAAACACGTTTTGTTTACAATACAATTGCGATCAGCTGTATATTGAATTCATCTTAATTGTAACGTGAAACATTTTAGTGATACAGAATTCAACTATTTATTTTCGTCTGCCATCGGCAAGGTAAATGCATTAATTCCCATGTCAGATAACGAGAAGTGGCTTCCACCAATACTTGCATAAGCGCTTGCTTACACGATGGAGAGAATATACAACTCAATTTCTGAAATGAGTTTAAATAATTCCTTACTAGTAAGACTTAACTGCCAGTTTTATCTCACTGAACAACATACGAGAGACTGATAGCATACCATCCAGGACAATTTGGATAAAGTGTCCTTCCCAAGTATTAAACACAAACTGGTATGTTTGTCAACTTCCCAAAAAACACAAATCGTCTCTGGTAGGGAGCGTCGAGCTAAGAACCTCTGATATCCACCAGAGGTGACGAAGCCCAAATATCTAACCGACTGAGTTATCGACGCCCCTTAAATGCAAGAAATTGTTATCCTTGTAATTTTCTTATTAATATATCTCATACAAACAAGTCACAAAGGTATGTCAAGGTTTCATACAATGAAGTGTGCAGAAATATACCGATTGTACATAAGACACCTTACCTGAGACAATTAATCACATACTCATAAAGACAACCTAGCGACACAGACAGTAAATTTATTCTTGTACGCAATAACATAGTGAGAACATTCATATTTATTCTGATATATATGAATATACAAAATGTATAACAATGATATTGTCTTCTCACACATGGTTTCTGTTCTTAAATGAAAAAAATAAATGAAAAAAGATAGCTAACGTGTAAGCTATATAAAAGATCTAGCGGACATATTTTGATGTTATGCTTGTACCTATGACACTTAGCCTTTGACTAATAATTTATTTACAGATACAGTATAAGATGTAAAAAGGGACTGAATAACATCGCAAAGCTATTTCATTTTTCAAGGACCTGTCGGGGATGTCAGGGGCAAAGTATGACACCAAGAAGTTAGCCGGGGAATTAAAGCAATATAGTTTTTTTGTGATAAGAAATGTCACTCCATGCAAAAGTAACATGTTATAGTTAAAATCGCAGGTAGATCATGAATGGAACCCTTTTGTCGATACAGACGTTAAGTCTTTTTTTTACTCTCAAGTGGCCTTAATTTATATTCAATTATATTCAAGTTACTCAATCTGCATTTGCAAAGTATGTTTGTATTGACGACGCTTACTCTCCAGAACGCATGGTCTTATTCTCCTTATACTTTTTCATTATGTTTTTGCAAATGAAGATATTTTTTTGTTCAAGTTTTGCCCTCATTGTATCAATTTTGAGTTATATTTTTGATAATTTCGGTATTTTACCCGTTGTTTTTGTACCTCAAGTACAATTATTGTACATATAGAACATTTCGAATTGCATTTTGAAAGAATAGGTTTATTCAACAATTATTATCATACCACCAATACATTGCTTTCATTGCATTTTAGTATTAACGTCATATAAATTAGATTAGGACATCGTTATTTATATTTACTTATTCACCTTCATTTATGTATATTATTATAATGGTTCTACTTGTATAATTAATTTGTTTTACGGAGATTTCTGACACGGGCATGTCTCCGTGACGCTATGTTTAAGATGTAGATTAATGTATTATTCCACTTAAGGTCGATCTTATCAGGAATAAACATTATTTGTGTTTCTTATCATAAGCATCATATCCGTTATAGATATGTTTGTGACAAATGAACTATTTTTGTATGAAAATGGTACTTATCGCATAAATTAATATTGATTACATGTCAGAATTAATTCAAATATGTGACAAGAGTTCTTTAGGGTAAATATCTGTTTAATTCGACGAAACGGGAAATTGTCAGCGCTTGCTCAAAAGATACACAAGATATTTACACCTTTCAATACGAATTGAGAGTTAGAAACAGAAGAGTAAAAATAATTAAACAGCATCATGGAGCTGTTAAGTCCTTCTAGGTATTGATAGTGATGCTAATGAAAGTGTTGATACTAAGGAGTCAATAGAAGGTATTCAATATAGTTCGAAAGAAATGCCAAAATCTGGTAAGGGAGGCACAATTATTTCAACAAATTTCTTAATATTAATTAATGTAATTAATAATGCTGCAAAACACATTATTACGGTATGACCCGTGTCATATTTGAATGAATTGAAGCATGTAATGCAAGTTTTGTCTTTTGGAGCTTAACATGTTTTAAATGTATCAAATATAAACGTTTACTTACCTTACATTACAGAGTCTCCCTCAGTGCCTTCCCCCTGAATTACATTGTGTGTCACACTGACACAGCTCCTACTCTCCTCAGTATATACACCAACGATGAATCACAGGTAAGAATGATTGTATCTGATATATATATATTGTTCTAAAAAACTACGTCATGATCCAAAACTCTATTCAGGAATGCAACGGAAATGACCGAAATATCCCGATCATTTAACCACATCATCTTGCATTGGAAATATACAATGTACCTTGCTGAAATCTTTCTGAATATTGAATTAAATTTAATATGATTCGTTAAAATAGTTCATTATTTTCAAGTTGGTTTGATGTTGGTCATGCAGGTGGCATTTTTGTTACAAGAACATACAAACTCTGCTATCTTCACAGGTTGTGCAATTCGACATTAAAGGACGCCCTGGTCATTTTATAATTTCATTATCGTGTTGTTTGTAGTTTATCATGGAAAATCTCTTTAAATAAATGTAAATAGATTTGTTTGAATTATTTATTATAATGAAGTGAATTTGAATGTTATTGTTTGACGGTAAATGTATATCAAGCTAAACTATCTAAGACAATATGACACCATTGTATAACCTTTCTCATTAGATATATATATCCAGTGTATGGTCTTCAGTTAGAATTATGTTATATGATGCTACTTTTACTTCTATCTTTACTTATTCATTTATTATGTATTTGATATAACAGCATCATTTTTATTGTTGTCTCCGTCGACAGAATACTGACTATATTCGGTGAGACGGAACCTAGTAATAGGAGGAACCATGTAGGCAGTAAACCTGAATTTAGGCGGCAGAACGCGGACTATAGCCGGTGAGACGAAACCTAATAATGGGAGGAGTAATGAAGGCGATAAATCTGACTTTAGCCGATAGAACACTGACTATAGTCGGTGAGACGAAACCTAGTAATAGCCGACAGAACACTGGCAATAGTTTGTGAGACGAAACCTCATAATAGAAGTAGCCATGTAGGCGGTAAACCAGTGACTGATTTTAGCCAACAGAACACTGACTATAGTTGGTGAGACGAAACCTAATAATGGGAGTAATACAGGCGGTTTACAAGTAACGTACTCAATTCTGTGATATTGAAGGGACATATGGATATTAATCATAGTCATACCACACTGTTGACTGATTAAAACCTATCTGGATTTCCGTTACGGTTACCCTACACCTTTATATCAGATAAATTAATACTGGCATTGTGTTTGGAATATATCATATCCATACATATGAATATTAGGCTATCGCAGCGACACACCATGGATTGTCTTGTAATTGTATTTTTTTGTTTTCCTATCATTGGTTCATAGCATTTACTGAAATGTCTCTGAAAATCACACGAATATGTTGCCACAGTTTATTTATTTTTGTTTTAATTCTGACTTAACTGTCGAAGCCAATCATTCCAAAACTCTTTTTCTGTCTCATTCGTCTGTCCTATGCAATGCAATACCCGATGGCATAAATCAGGCCTTATCAATCGCTTACCTCAAACGATTCCTTCAGTTTCAACAAACCCCTACGAAGATTAAACTGGGGTGCATGGATTCAGTTATAATCTACGTAATATTCACATGCAAAGAAAACAAATATCGTGATAATAATATATAACAATATGCAATAAATGTGCAAATAAAGAATGTAATAACAATCTGTTTTTGTAATAATGTAATTCATTTATTTGATTGAAAAATTCACAAAACAGTCATTGACAATTCAAACTAATTGTAAATCTCTTCAACTAAGTGGAAGTTAAAAGACCTCTGTAACAAAATAGCCCAAAGTAATAATTGCTGAACTAGCAAGACTTCATTTCGTCTTTTACTGTCATTCATCATATTATTAGTCTGTTTAAATACATTTATAAAGCCTAGTTTTAACCGAACTATAATTATTGTATTAACACCTTACATAAGCAAAACAGGTGTACTTTTTCCTATGGAATATTTCTTTGGATGGATAAGAATGTACGAGGATACACGTTGTACATTAAAATCTGTGTTATATTTCGGTGATTACACTCCGACAACTTCATCAGACAAATGACCAAATTAGATTGTACTAGTTTGATGTATATAGCATTACACACAAAAAGCGTATGGCAGGCTATGTCAGGTTTTGTTCAACAACACAACACTAAACGCGGCTGGTATTAAGATATTCTGTATACCAGCACAATTTTTATAAAAATAGGCAATCGTGTATTTTTTTTTTTTTTTTTTTAGAAAAAATTATATTTTTAATACATTCTGTCGGATTACAACATGCATTAAACGTTACCGGTATATGCCAGACAAATGCAAATATCTACGCTCTACAAAACAATAAATAAGGTATTACGTGCTGTGACTAAAAACAAAGCTGTGATAATAGTCTGTTCAAAATAGCGTGACCTTGCAACAATAAAGGCCACGTAATAACGTTTGTATCGCCGACCCCGTGAAATTATTCAAGTCAGCATCGTGACACTCAAACCAGCGACATAATCCAAGACAGATAACTATAGAAGACTTATCCAGTCTTGGCGAATTTCATATGGATTTGGTAAACAAATAATGTTTCTAAATATGTAACACCTGTAAACCAACCTTTGACGGAAAAATTAATACATTGTATTAATTTCGCCATGAACAATACCGTGACGTAAATAATACATCAAATAACAATGATGCTTCAAATAGCAATAATCGTTAAAATGTTCATTGTATGTATGTTTTTATGTTTTTAACTGAACGAAGATATTGCTCGGCAAATCAGATGATTAAAATAAATATATTGAAGCTACGTAAATAATATTATTGTGCTGACTTCATTGGAATCCTTCACCTTTTCTTGTCTTATGCAAATGAAGCGAAAGGAGACTTTGTATTTGTCTCTGCTGCATAATTTTACACACAATATTTTTTTCTTAAATAAATCACGGATAACAACAATATCAACAACAACAAAAATCCAGATAACAGCACAAAATGCTGAAAGGTGTCGTGCTGCTTATTTGAAGCAGGTGCTGCCTTTGTGTTAATCGTACGCTTATTACAATACAACCTCACCATTTATGCTACATACTCAAACGCTTATTCAACACATTATCAAGATCAGGTTTAAAAGGTATAAAAATTGTAACTAGTGATCAAATTAGGAATAAATATAGTAAGTAGTTACACGATTTATTTGTTTGTTTAGTACAAATGTTTAATCGCTTCCTGACCTACCAGGTTTTTGGAGGAGTCTCTTTTTAGCTGCCGTTGGCTTCCTCATTGAACATCATGCCTGCTAAATGCTATCCAGAGCAATTATAGTAAAGTGTCTTACACATACGAAGCCACAAGACATGGCTTCAAAAAGAAAAGGTTGCAAAGTAATACTCAATTTAAATCGTCTTTCAGACTATATTTTTGGATGTTCCACCGTAAGCAACTGCGAACAAATTAAACTACAATATACCCACGCACTTAGCATTATTTTGAAATTTAATTGAGACAGTGATACATTTTATTGCCTTATTTGCCTTTTACACATCCCAAACTAGAGTTTAACATTGTTTACTTATTTTAGTCACCTCTGAGGTGTCATCATTTTAAGGCACACGGGCATTCAGTGATGCTAAGGGCCTTATGACTCAGATTGAAACATGTGCATCAGGGACCCACCCATAGATAACTTATTATTGACAAGGGCAGGAATGTTGTATCTAAAAGTGCAAAACAATCTACGGATTATTGAATGATCAACTGCCGTTCCTTGAATGGTATGTCGTTTACGATTGGTTACGGGAATATTCGTAACCAATCAGATACGCCGTATCATTCAAGGACAGACAATTCAAACAAGGACGCTGTGTTGTTTACTATTCAGTAAACTCCCCGAAAACAACCAATGCCGATATCATAAAGAAGCCACTGCATGGTAGGGGGAAATGTATATGTATTGTGTTAAGTATGACAAGCTTGAATTATTGTGTGACAAAGTGAAAATAAATAAGTGACCCATATATAGCAAATGTCTACCTAGCGTCTCGCGGGAATTGCATTCACTTGTGGGAACTATCTCAGCCTCGGAACATGTCATGGTTGGTGTCACTGTAAACGTTAGCAAATTTTCTTTAAAATGAAACATTGAAAGTAAGAAACAGGTTTGTGATTAGGTTGCAAAACATGTCTTGAATTCTAAAATGCGATATCCTGTCATTGCCAATCATAAGTGATCTTGGGGTCGGACCCTTGGGTTAATTTGTTATTCTAGGTCAAAGGAACGTGTCACGCTCTGCGCTTATGGCCCGTATCATCACTGGGGGCTAGAAGGACAAAACAACTGATTGATACAGTTAAACTTTCTTTTGAATTACTGTATCTACTTATCAACTTCTTCATTTGTATTGAAAGGTGTTTTTTGCCTTTGGTACAATCCATTTAAAGAAAATCAAATTGCCTAGTTTGTAATAATCTAAAATTCAATGTACATCATATATTAATTAATGTAAGTATTGTCCTTATCTTATACGAGTCTATTCTTAGAACTTCTTAAACTGTTGTCATTCTTGTTTTTGACATCCTGCCGGTGTCTGGAACTTAAACAAAGCTTAGACTACCCGGTCACCTATCCACTCTTGTAGGTTCCATATTAACTGGAACATCAAATCCAACCACGTATCTTGTTCGAGGATAAACAGCAATTAGTGCATGTGTGAAGGCGTCCACGACCTTGTATATATCTGGATACATAATTTTATCCAAGTTTTTATTTGATTTCTTGATCACTGAAAATAAACGCAGCATGAGATATTACAAGCAGCTACACCAGTGCAGTAATGAACAATTGAATGAAAGACATTTCAGGATATGTGTGCGTTATGGCTCCATAACTGAAAAACATTCAAGTTTGTCACGGTAAATCTTCTCTACACAATCTATTGTATCAGTCAATCACAAGCGACGTTACAAAGAGCGATGACATTCTTAGGCTAAATGTAACGCAGTTAAGTTGCAGCCTATCGTTAGCGCTACTGAAGTCTATGTACAGTACTAGCATTCTGATTGGTCAAATTATTTCCTTAAGTTATGAACACTCTTTAGTGGCAAACTATTTATCAGTATGGTTGTTACAACCATTATTCAATATATCTGTTTCGCGTACATTCAATTGCAACAGTATTAAGTATTAAACCGGATACTTACAAAAACTCGTTTTTGGTTTGATGTTATTGGTTGATAAGCCAATGAAAATACTTGTTACAAACAAGATTAAACTATATAATATATATTCATAAATGATTATAAGGAAGGCAAATGATCCTAATTATGCACGTGGAGGTGCAGAGTAAACAATACTGACTTTTGGATTTTTTCAGCAGACGTTACTATCTTTAATATTAAGAAAAAAAAACATTTTTCTCCACTTCTATTTACAAGATACACATGTGCGTGTTATGGAACTGTCTCTAACATTTCATTGCGGGGCAATATTACTGTGTTCTTTATTAACGTACCTTCAGAAACATAATTTTCGCCATAAAACATCTTCTGTTCATTGTTCAGTGCTTGGAACGATCTTCTCATACTCCGCTCTATATCGTCCATATTGATTAAATTCGTTTTGAAATAGCCTAGTTAAATTATATGTACGCTGACACCGCAGTTCTGTAACTGGTATCTACATAGATTCACAGATAGAAAAATAAAACATGTTCAACATAAACAATATACATGTGTTTTCACATTTAAAATGACCAGGTAGAACGTAGTCGAATAACACTTGTGCTCCAAAAGTGTAGGAGTTTTCTTCTTTATCGACAAGATAAGTTATCGATAAATATTCCTTTCTAAAGGACTATTTTGGATAAAAATTCAGATTGGCGACAGTTTTCTTCAACTGGGGGGACAGAAACAGTTGGCGTGGTATTGTAGTGCGAGACGCCGCTTGTACTCACAAACGTGATCTTAGTAAATTATTTCAGGTGAAATTCATGTCAATTTGACATGAAAAAATCTTCATGCGAATTCAGGTGAAATTCATGTCAATTTGACCTGAAAACCTTGACCTGAAATTTACCTGAATTTGACCTGAATTGACTGAAGACATTTTGCCTGTGTATGGACCTTATAGACTGCATGACAACGTCTCTTATTTTCTTGGAAAGAAAAAAATCGAGTAGGAAATATCCCTGTTATTTACATTACGGAATGACTAAAGCATCCGAGGCCTACTTAGATAGATAAGGCAGGGCGGAAGCATTGAGTATTTATGTCCTGCCAATGAAGGGTTGGGGGCATATAGTGTTACCCGATTCCTCCAGTCCAGTCCAGTCCAGTCACGTCCTAATGTCTAACCTCGTCCCATTACGTTTCGAATCAAGGGATATTTTGAGAATCCCGCTCTCACATAGATAAAAGATTGTGTTCATATTTACACCACATTAACATAGCATAAAGTTCTGTTCTCACGATAAGCTGGTGGTCATTGGTCTGTCAAGATTGAAAGGTAAAATTTGGCATTTTCTCAATGTGCCCCTCCCCACTCGAAACTATTGTCACAGCAAAACAGCTGCTCAGCACTATGGGACAATGCCTTCACCATGATTACAGCATCATCGGATAATTAAGAACAGTTAATTAAATCATACCTTAGTTAATCGCAAAATCCTTCTGCTCCTTACTTGGAAACAACATAGGGACTCCAGGCATAGGCAATTCTTCTTATGACGCTTGTGATATTGACAATGCGACCTTTACTTTTTCTCACCAACGGTAGAAACACGGTAGTGACGTTGATAATTCCGTACAAATTAACGTCATTGCATTTCCGGTAGTCTTCAACAGTCTGCCATTCGATATGTGAGGCATTTCCGGCGGTTCCTGCGTTATTAACGAGAACCCAAAGTCCTGCCGACAAAAACAAAATGAAACTTATTCCTCTTTGTTAAATTCAAAAGACTACACTTATCTTATTGTGAAATGTAATGGAAGAGATAGGAGTGAGTTTTGATGGTGGAGGGTATGGTGCATGTATGTGTGTACTTCCGTTAGAAAATTCTTCTTAATGGAATTATATGTACAAATACATTTAGGGGATAGTATGTTGTTTTGAGTGGCTATACTGGCGATTAGAACATGAAATTTGGTTTGAACTCGAGACCGATAGGTCGAGAGTTTAAACCAAATTTCATGTTCTAATCGCCAGTATAGCCACTCAAAACAACATACTATCCCCATTCTAACACGGTTACTATCGCATATTAGATACATTGTTTTACATCGCTACAAGTACGCTGTTAAGTACTCTGTGACCTCCGCTAGTTACGTGTCATACTGTGGCAGATTGACCAATCAGAGAGAAGCTTTCAAAGTCGGTCAATTGGCCACGCCCATACTGGCGAGAGTTCGGTCTGTATGTTGACGAAGCGGTGTATTTGGATTGTTGTGAAAGTCCTGTTACAGAAGATTTAACGACATATTTGGATTTATGCAGTATGCATAACGACATGGGCGTTTTGACAAAGTCAGAGTTGATGTGTTTCTATAGGTTCAATCGTTATGTGAAAGTTATGTGCACTTGTTCCATTTCATTTCGGATTTTACTTGACCTTAGATGCTTACACACGGACGAAATGAACGTTTCAATCAATAAATGACGGTAAGAATGAAGTTAACGATTTTTGTTAAATTTATTAAGTTAATTCATTCTATTCGATTTCTTCACTTTCGATTCCAATATCACGGGTCATCAATCATAAATGGTGCAGAGTGTTGAATTTCGCTACGAGTCGAACTTGACGCCATATTGTTTTGATTAGAAACGGGGCGTGGCTTAACACGATATGTCATGGTTCTATCGCAGATTAGAAGTCGGTCCGCAACCAATCAAAACACGCGTTGTAAACGAATCGTGTTAGAATATGAAATAGATTACAATACAAGTGTTCGAATTAAATCAAGATACCATTTGTACAAAATTAAGCTGTTAAAGAAGATCCCTCTCTCACTTAGGAACTAATTATGCGTAACTAATGAAAGATAAAAAGCTTCACTAAATATGGTTTCAGAACAATATAATTCATGACGACTAATCTGGTCAAGTGTTGAGAGGATTAAACTAGTCATACCTTTAGAAATCGTAAGAATATCCTAATGTGATAATAACTTAAGGTACAGCTCAGCGTCAGCAGGTGAGAGAGCCATGCCAGCGTCTACTGCTTATCGATTGTATGTGTCACGATACTGTAGAGTATCCATTGTGCCTACGACAGTTATAAGATGTGAGTTTACACAACAAATAACAATGTAAAGTGTATTAACAGAATCTATTAGCAAGGTTTTGTATAAACGAGATGCCTGCAACCTGTAGCAATTGCCTCCCTTTGACCTGATTGTGATATAGCCGAAGGCTTAGAAACCTATATTGCTGAAAATTTCCAGAAGCCGGCGATGGTTGTGATGTACATCATTTAGGCCTCGAGTTTAACTACATCTTCGTATCTGACGCTTGGTCGTATAGATGTGGCGTTTGCAGTACAGCTTACCCTGGGTTCTGGAAATGGTATGACAGATATTGGGTATATAACATCAGACTTGCATCATTCTTAATTCATGTTATATGTTATTACTTGGTGCCAGTTTAATGCCATAGACCCAAATGTTGATGCAGAAGGCTGGTTAAGCTAACCGAGGTTAGCAAATGACGGACTGTTACTGACACAAGTAACAGGCAGCCAATTAATTGGTTCCGTTGTCAACACCTTACTTCTAATTTTGATCATTTTGAAAACCAGATCAAACCTATATTTGCATTATGGGTGTCATAGATGAAGGAGAAGATGCTTACTCTTTCGGAGCACTTGGTCCTATTCTACTTCTATTTTTGTCAAGGTTCCCCGTGCAAATCTTTATTTTGTTCATATCTGACCCAGCTTTATGTGACACGTAAATATTATTTTAATAATGTCAATATTCTTTGTTGTTTATATGCCGAATACGGCGAATTTGTAATTATATTTAATTCTGATCCAGGTATTCTAAGCTTAAAGCATTTAGGTAAATTTCTCTTCCTAGGTAAGATCTAGATGATGAAATCAAATTCAAAACTCGATTTATTTTCACGTAACTACTTGTATAGTTGTAAATTCTGAATACATGTACATGTTTATCATTAATAAAATATTATAGTCTCATTAAGATATCACCTAATAGATTAATCTCTTGCTTTAGTATATGACTTAATTCGAAACTCAAAGAAACATTTTGTTACCTGTGTGCCATGTGGCATGTGATCGCAACAATCACTGACCATCAGTTGGCTGACGATAAAGCATGAGAGTTTTGAAGTTAGCAATATACTAGCG
The DNA here is from genome assembly GCF_902652985.1 of Pecten maximus. Classification (NCBI taxonomy): domain Eukaryota; kingdom Metazoa; phylum Mollusca; class Bivalvia; order Pectinida; family Pectinidae; genus Pecten; species Pecten maximus. The sequence continues at coordinate 15,479,718 of NC_047032.1, read as the reverse complement.
TCATAGATGTTTCAAATCATTTCGACGACTTTGGTGAATTAATAAAGATGTACTGTTCGAGTAACTTTTTTCTTGGCTTCTTTCCCTTACCGTATTATTTTAAGACCCTATAATATCATTATAAGGAATCCATCTTAACAATAATGCATGTTTAGATTTGTCTGAATATATTGCCAAAATCACATCAAACATTGTTGTTATTGTGTAAAATATACATCCTTTTTTTCAAAAAATGTAATATATAAATATGAGACAGATTTATTATAAATAAAATAGAACAATTTTTGAAACATTTTCACTTTAATGACATTTCGTTCTTACATCGACATTTTATAATCTAAGCAAATCATCAAATCACACAAAACAAACACGTCAAAAGCTAAAATAAATCCACAACATACAATTAAATGATACATTCTGTGACTTGTTTTTTAGTTTGTAATTTAAGTACATTACCTTGACCAGTCAGTTCTTACCAGTGATAATGACACAAGGAAACGATATTATACAGTATTTTATGATACATATCAAATGGTTTAAGATTATATTGGCAATCAAGATTTCCCAATAGCATACATACTTCATAAGAAGCTGAGAACAATGTGATGCTGAATAAGTTCTAAGAATTGATTTTCACATTTGAACATTCTTATCGAATCATTGAACAAAAGACACAAAACAAGCAAATTTAGAGTTAGATAAAATAGAGAAAAAACTAAATTCTAGGACTCGTCATTGAGTATAAGAGAGGCAAACACAAACGCGAAACAGGCATGATGAAATGACAAAATGAGGATTGGGAGATGCAAAAGACGCATGATTTGATAAATGTCATATTTAACGTTATTTGATTTGGATGATTTACAATATTAAGTATATATTTGTATTCTAAACCGTGTCACCATGGAGAAGTAGTAAAAAAAAACCACACAATCTGTAATTGTAATTCTTGCTAAGAAATTCACCAGATTTTTTTCATATTAAAATTAATATTTATTTTGAGAAATGTATGGATACATTATAATTATAGCTTATAACCAACTGTAGTTTTCCTGATGGTAGCATCATGATGCTTTTATATAATTAAGCTGTGTACTTACATTGTATATTAGAAATGAGAATGCATATGTGTTAATGTTGCATTTATAATTAAACAGAACAAACATCGTTATATTTTTCAAAAATCATTCTTTAATAACTTCCCCGTCAGTTCTGTTTGTTTTCTCGACCGGATTTTAATGTTAGGTGTCCAACGTCCTTATCGGGATGTTTTCGTCGGTCCTCGTGTTCTCGCATGGTCACGTAACCGTCACGAAGGACTACATTAACACTTGGTTGGTAAATATGGCCAGAACACCCGACTAACGTATTTTGCCGTGCAAATAAACATGATACACTTGTTTATCGTACCTAGAAACCGAGGAAAAGTGCTGTTCATTCTTCTATTTATTTATTCACTTTTTCGTTGTTCTCGTACAAATACTTTCACGCTCTTTTCTGTTTCATAAGTATTGATTTTGGGTAGTCATGTACTCTAGGACGATTTATGGAGCAAGTGTTAATGTCCATGCCTCAATATTGGAACTCTTCAGTGTTTTAACTATCGAAATCGGCATATAGAAACGAACAAACGTTGATAGACAAATGAAATGGATTGTTATTAATTCAATAAATTCATTACATATGCTTTCAAGAAGTTAGAAGTTTACGGTTGTACTTGCAAGATTTAACACTGTGGTAAAACCACCGTCCTCGTCGTTGCCATGACAGCCGATCCAAGCTGCGATCACGAATGCACTGACAAAATGAAAGTTGAAGTTTTTTGCGCAACATTCCGTTTTTTTATAAAACTACATTCACACCTCATATTGATTGAGGTTGGTTTACTATACCTGATCAATTGAAATATAAGAAACCTAACAAAAACACTAAAACACACAGAATGAAGCCTTCGTGTGAGGCAGTGCAGACACACCGCGGGATCTGTAAACAATGTGACGTCATCGGAATGTACAAGTTTTACATGGAAACACTAATACGCAACAAAATGGACGCAACATTAACCCACATGCGAATGGGTTTTTTATACAGAGAATCCAAATGATATAGCTTGCTTATCCTTTTGTCATATAAAGAAAGAATAAAAAGAATCATCGTTATCTTATTTACAACATTCATCTTAGTTTGGTTCTTTTGAATTCTTTTGGTTCAATTGGTTTAAATTATCCCTTTAAATAACCTCTTTCATGAACATATATACATCTACCATATTCGAAAACATCAATGCCGTCAATAAGGTAGCAATAGTGATCATATACTACAATTTATTGTATTTTATTATCATTATGATCTTTGTACCTTGTGATCCCATTATCAAAGTGGCAATTGTATCAAATGCTACTTTGTGATGTATAATATAATGGAGTAACAAGAAATACATCTAAGCATTAAAATACAGCTTTTTTAAAAAGATATTGTCTCCTTATTCTAATGAAATTGCAGACAAATTGAACAACATGCGTTGTCGTAATATGATTTATTAATCCGCAATCACGAGAGAAATATTTGACAACAACTTACCAACGAAGGAAGTTTGATACTTATATATCTATTTTCACACTTTAATTGTTATGTTCAATTTGTAACAGTGTTATCGCGTTTCAAAAGTCAAATTCTGCGCTTCCATTTAGGCCTGTTCTTGTGCCGTCATTGCTACAAGCAACCATTCACGGCGAAACGATAGTTCGTGGAAATAATGGGATTTATTTGATAATAAATAAATCTGTTTATCAGAGTACAATATATTAGTCCTTTTGGTGTCTTATTACTGGATTAAGAGTTGTCGCCCTTTTGTCAATTGCGTGCCTTTGAATTATCCCACCTTAGCACTTGAAAATTCCAGACTGCAGGAACGCTGTGTTTGAGCAGTTGATTTATCACCCACCCACCCACCCACCCCACCAATATAGTCATTTTGCTGCTGTTTTGTATTTCTTCTGTATTGTCAGGTGCTTGCTTCAGGCTTTATCCCATTTCACTTGGAAGTTTCCAGTGATAGACGGGTTAGAGATTGCCACCAGGAATAATAATGCTATCAAGTCGATGTCTAGTCATTTGAATTGAGTACTTTGGTGTATATTCTTAAAAAATCAATGAAGAAACTACGTTTAAACATTGATACATTCAATCAGTCTTCAAAATTAAATGTTAGAATTGTGTCAGATAATGGATTGTGGTCGGTAGAAATTTTCTTTCAGAATTTCATATTGATTGATTTCCAATGCGGATCCAAGTCTTCAGAGTGATGTGTTGATTGGATGAGCTAAGTTAGGCGAGGCGAATTTCACGCCCCTCTGTCGATCCCGTTGACCGGAAGCTGTAAAATATACCATCCTGTATTTCTCTTATCAACAATAGGTCTCATTAAAATATTATCACGATTGGATTGCTTATTGCAAAACAGGGAAATGTTTTATTTTATCAATGTTAAGTACATATAAAAAGAAACCTTATTAAACAATTATATATTTATTAATACATATGAATTGTCCTAAAATGCCATAGGCTATTTTCTGTATACGAAAATAATGTCTTAATTGTGTACCATTCCCTTTTCCAAATCTGACCAGAAATATCATTTACAGAATGTAAAATATTATTTCAAGTATAAAATTAGATGTCAGAAGCATACAACTGATTACAAAGTGTTTACCAAAATGTTTGATTTTCCTCGGATGTTTCCTTTTAATGTTTCTGTAAAAGAAATGTGTCCATCGATCACAAATATGGTACTTATTTATTGATTCATTGATTTATTCATTTCGATAAATTTTTAACAAGTTAAATATTGAAGTAGCGTCACTACCAAACATATAATATTATCTAAAAGTATGTCCATTACACACTCTATTTATATAACTGATGCAAGCAGTTATATTATGGCATATACTTATTGTGCTTAGAACTGTGTTTTCATATTTTAAATCTTACCCCTTTTTCTTTTCCCTGCATAGAGATTTAAAATCCTCACGTGTAAGGTTAATCAGGAATCCTTGAGTATAGGCCAAGTATGAAAACACAGCAGCCACAGCGAAGGCAGTCATGAATAAAAGGGTGAACCATGGTATGTTTGGAGGGTACTCGAAAAATGTTATATATCTTTCCGTTGTAGTTGTCGTTGGTACGGTAGTTGTTATATATACTATAACAACAACATTCGCTGTATCTATAAAACAACAAAAGATACTGACATTCAAACAAAACCGTCATGCTTACTCAAAATCGAAATCACGAGGGCATAAACAAATTCCAAAAAAATCAAACAAAAACGTAATTCCAACGCACAATCGAATTCATGAGGGAAGAAAAAAAGACTAAGAAAGTCCCTATTCAAATGAAACCGTAATTCTAACTCAAATTTGTGTTAGCGAGGGCAAAAAAAAAAGCAAACAAAAAGCCGATATTCAAACAAATTGTAATTTTTACTCAAAATGGAGTTCACGAGAAATAAAGAAAAATGAGAGCCGATATTCAACGGAAACCGTTATTCTAACTCAAAATCGAGTTCATGAGGGCAAAAACAAAACAAACAAACAAAACAACACAGGATAGCCGATATTAAAAGGAAACAATAATTCTACCTCAGAAACGAGTTTACGAAGGCAAAAAACATAGCAAAACATACCCCGAAAAACAGGTAAGCCGATTTAACAGATGTACAACGAATTCGTAATTTAAAGAAATGTATACCTTTATATAAAATATGAAGAGCCATGACAATGATACACGGATCACAAGACCATATAATGTTATTATTTCGGGTTAACAATTTAAAGGTTGTTATGGACAAATAACGTTATGTGCACCTTTATATTTGCTGCAAAAAGGGAGGGAAATACAACATGTTTCCAAATTGTTGCTGAACATACATCAAGAGTCCTCAATCCGGGGTTATTATAGGGAACAACCAACCAATTAAAAAATATATATTTTTGAAACAGCCCCTGTGTATAGAAAGTTGAGCCAAGGATAAAATGTCTGGCAGCCACTGATTGGCCAGTATGTTATGAAGTGAGAAAATAGATATGTAGCCTGGTAGGTAACTATCAATAAGAAATGTTGATATAAATTTCGTAAGTCCGATTGATTTTTTTCCCAAAAGTTCAGGTAATAATAATAATCAGGTAAACATTTAAGATTTTTGAGAATTTTTACTGCGAAATTCACCTATTTTCAAAATGGCTACCCTGGAGAAAATTTGAGCTGAAGGACCCAACTTTTTTTTGATTATGTGTTATATCAGACCCTAAACTTTTGTTTTAAACCATAATTGTCAAATTGAATTCAAGAATTTGAATGAAATACTCCAAAACGTGAACACTAAAGTCTATGGGAAAACAATTGGTTGGTTGGTCTCTATTACCTGTTAGACCACCATAGTCTGTTACAGTTGCAGTGAAAGGGAGGTATGCCCCATTTCCGAATGATGAAAGATCCTTATTAAGGTATAAATCCCCTGTGCCGCTCACTCCGAAGTAAGTATCGTTGAGTGTTGATGAGTCAATGGAGTAGGATATTGCTCCTAAAACGTATTGATGCTCAAATCAGCAGTACCAACAATTCATCATTGACTTTAACAATCAAAAGAAATATCTTACACCTACACATTACTAAAAATCTTCAATCATCTGATTATTTTTAATGTTTTCTATATCCTGTTTAATATATATAATAGAGGCTTCGTATATGAGATAAATCTATTCCCAAATAACAAGTATAATCATAAAGTAATTGAATCTCAATCGTAATCAGCAAAACCTACTTGCTAATGTATCTAATAGCAATACTTTTTATTAATTCCAATCTATTATTTTCAGGAAGCAGATACCTATCAATGTCGTTAGACAACATCATTTTATTGATATTGTTATTTTAGGATTCCGGCTTCCATATTAAACATAAATCATTTTGAGGAATTTGTCTTTCAATTATCATGCTGCTGGTTGCTAAACTTAGGAATTGTGATAACCAATTACAAATATATTCCTAAAACCATTTTGTTTTACTGAAACATGTTTTAAATGGAAGCTTATGTACCTCATACACTTTTGTTGGAACAAATTGTATTCTTTTTAAAGCCCCAGACGACATACTTGCCAAATGAGATGAAATTGCGAACTTTTGAAATGCAGGAGACAAACATTATCATGTAGCATTATCCTCAAAGAGAAAGTGACAATTGATCTCTCGGACCAAGATTTTTTTCAGATCCTGTTATCCGTTTTGCATATATTTGGTTTTGATTATATATATACAAAATGTATCTAAGAATTTGACTAAGATACTCCGATACCTCTCACATATCTATATATAGATATGCATCTACTGTTGCAGCTAAAGAAAGATTAACTGTTTGGAAAAGCATTGTTTTGTGTTGTCAATTCCCAAAACAAAGACTCACCGTAGATTCCTAAGTCCCCATCAGTTGCCGCTATATTCCCAATAATCCCACCAACGTTACCGTATATGGTCGTATATATGGTATAGTCCGATTGGGAGAATGCTGGAGTATGGTCGTTGACGTCATTTATTGTGACTATCAATTGAGTGGTATCAGTGAGCTCGCCATCCGATACCGTGGCAGTGCAGGTCAATACTGACGCCGTACCAGAAATGTCAAGGTCATAGGTTCCACTTAAGGTCACAGCGCCTGTACTAGAATCCATGGTGATAGCAGGGCAGTCGACAGTGTAGGAATGTGTATCGCCAGTATCAGGATCCGTTACAGTAAACCCAGGGTTACCAAAGCTCTCCCCTGCCTGTAATACAAATATACAACGTGTTGTTTCAATGCATGAAACAAAAAGCAGTTATGACTGCCATAGATAATGAAGCCTTGTGCTTCAATACAGAATCACAAATGAAGAAAGTTTTGTCTCGAGCCCGGACCGAGTCTCGAACTCTATTACTTGGCCAAAGATAAATTTGACAGTCCCCTCTCCACCAGGTCGACACCCCTTTAAAATTGATTCTTTTATGGCGTGTAGTCATTAACAGTGTATTATCTAAATGCCATGATTGCTATGAATATATATATACATCTGTCCATAGATGCTATTAGTATAAAATTACATATTAAATACACTTTATTTTCGACATGAAATTTACATCTTTAACTCCTGGTTCAAAATACGTCGTACATAAAGGTATTTTGTTCTGGAAGCTGATTTATGATAACGAAACACAATTGTCGAAAATAATTATGGCTGTCGCAATTTGACTGTATTGTAAAATTCAAGTATATTCTCCATACACTGCCCTCATTTCCGGTGACGTAATAGATTGTAGTTCCGAAAGCTGGAGCCTCGTTTATGTCAATCACATCGATGGTGAATGTGGAGTAGGTATCAGTCGCCGCGCCGTCTGTAACGCTGATGTCCGCGGTAAAACTCTTACTGGTCAAACTCTCATAGTCTACTACGGTGGCTGAAGAAGGTGGACAATAGCCCAGCTAGAAAGGAAAAAAACGATATATGCAAATAGTAGTCATCAACAACTGTACAATATCCCAGCTTGAAGGAAAAACACAAACGAGGAAGGTAGATAATACAATTTAATAGGTGGACAATAACCCAGCTAGAAGGAAACAAAATATAAACAATGTAGACAGATACTACCCCTTCAAGCGTTTAATATATATTTGAAATCATTATGCCATATAGTCGTAAAAAGAAATAAGTTTTAACAACTTTCAACATAAATCGAGATCACCGGTATTTTTTGTTTTTGTTTTCTTTTGGTCCTTCACAAATAAAAACAAGCATCTCATAACAACATGGATCTGAACTAGATGCACTAAACATAGACATAAATGTCTACAATCAAAGCTTATCATTGACATCACCATAACTAATTATCAATGCCATCAAAACTGTCCACCAATACCATCATAGCTATTCACCAACATCATCATAGCTAACCATCAATATCATCAATGCAAACCACTAATATCAACATCGCAAAGCACTAGCACCATCATAACAAGTCACCAACATCACCATAGCTAACCATCAATATCATCAATGCAAACCACTAATATCAACATCGCAAAGCACTAGCACCATCATAACAAGTCACCAGCATCACCATAGCTTACCAGCAATACCATTATTCCAACTGCATTATTTTTTTCGAATTAATGTGGTGTTAGACATTTTTCAACAGTAATCGACATAACAGCTAGAAGTTGAAGTTTGCAGGTTGATATAGACAATGGGAAAGTCAACATCATGTTCGATATGAAGTCAGACATACTCGATTATTGATCACGCGATTCTGTTGCCACCACCTAGGTTTTCATATTAATTATTAAGCACGGATGTGACTTAGATTGTATGTCTTCCGTGGAGCAGAGGACGCTTACCCTTCCGGAACATGTGGTCTTATTCTTCTTGCTTTTTGCATGTTTTTTTTTTTTAAGAAAATCCATATTTTCATTTGTATTTTGCTCTAGTTCTGTCGATTTCGAATTTAGAATACGGTAGCATTCGGTTGTTTTTTTAGATATATCTTTCCATTTTTTTTATTTTTTTTTTTAATTCATTGTTCTTTTTGTTTTTTTGTTTTTAGGTTATAATTAATAATTGGGAAACTTACTAGATGTATCAAACGAAAAGACAGTAGCTCCTTCGGTAGCAGGTGTGTAGGTGATGCTATAGGTTAGCGTATCCGAGTCTGGATCTGCAGCATTTATCTGATAAATAGAGTTGCTTTTTGCACTGTTCTCCATTAATGACAGGCTGAACGTCAGAGGTGTGTTCCGTATAACAGGTGGCGAATTTATGCCTATATTACATAAACATAATGTGTTATTCATATATTCTTTTAACTTGAACGATAATATAGCATACACTAATTAAAATAAAGTAATACCCAACCTTATACAGCAGTAAAAAGGATAAATATGACGTCACAAGTTATAAACCGTTTCTCTCCATACGAAATATAGACTACAGTGAATAAAGCATGCACATGCGATCGTAGTGACCATCAAACACTTCTACAGCTAATTTATAAGATTGATTTAATTAAAGAAAAAACACTATTCATGATAGCCATCAATAGCTGTTTTTTCTGATACTTTCTAAAGAAAGTAGCTACGTATAGTGTATGATACATGTACATGTTGTAACCGACTTACCAGTAACTATGACAGTCAGCGTCCTCGGTCCCACAGTGTTTGTTCCGTCAGTGATTGTGACGTATACTTCATATCCAGGTATGGTTAATGCCGAGATATCTGCATTCGTCTGTATTTCACCACCTAAAACCATAATGAATGAATTATCAGTAATATATACAACAATCTTTCCTTTTTATCAATCGATTACAATCAGGGAGATGTACATGTATAGCATTTTAAACAAAATATATCGACCAATTCTTGAAGTTTTTTCCTGTGTCCTTATTATTTTTGCTTTTTTTACCCTTTACATTGAAATGATCTTCATCGTCATACAAGATTCATTATAAAACATATAAGGACGTTCTTTGCTCTTAATGTCTTCAAATGTTTATAGACCATAAAATGATATTAAAACAAACATTTCTTTAAATAATGTTTATATATTATAAAAGAACACGTGATCACGTGCCGGCGGTTATTGTAAACGGACAGGTTCCTGTCAAGCACGTGACTCCGTTGAACGTGACGGTATCAGCAACGTCAACATCGGTAGCTGTTACAGCAAACACACTGGTACCGGTTGCTATGGTACTGGCAATCGTTGCTTTATCTATCATTGCAAAATTCACAATAGTTATAAACAATTTTGTTACACATGAAAAAACAACAGAATCATCACTGATAATGTAACTTACAAAGGATCAACGCTTGATTTTATAGGGGGCATCTCATTTGAAAATAAGTTTTCCTTGATAGATAAGAAGTGAGGCTTGTCTTTGTTTGTTGTGGGACGAGCAAAAATAAAGATTTACAAGAAGACTATTGAATAGCTTACAAGTGGAAACCAACAAGGCGCCGAAGAAAGGGAAAAAGTCCCGTTCGATGACATATACCTTTTAAAACTACATGTGTAGGTCAAAAGCGGGTTAAGTCCTATCCTCAAAATAACAACTAGGATGATTACAATGGAAACATTAGGTATATCAACAAACACGTCAGGCTTCATACCCCTCAGGGAAATATAATATTTCCTAATGAGGTTATGATGTCAACAATTAATATTCCCCAACCTGCAAGTCTCCAAACATTCTGCTGTTATTTTTGTTCCGTTAGTAGACGACAGTTGTCACGGATATCACGATAATAGGAGCAAATTCTGGAATATAGAATCAACTGGGACCTGTTAATATCTACCTGGCAGGTTTGTGAATATCGGTGGAGTGTTGGCTGTAACGTAGACATAGAAAGTTCCGCTGTCTGAGGCTCCATAGGAATCTGTACATGTGGCGTCAAATTGATACTTCTTTGTCGTTAGATAATCGAACCCGGGATTTAAAATGGAGTATATTCCATATGCTAAAATAAAAATACACATGTATATATATTTGAGTACTGTGCCGAGAAAGCACCGGCCTCGTGGCAGATTATATGTTTTCATATACCTCACAGATGATCCCGTGATTGCTTGGAAAACCAATCTCACACGGCTTAGGAATAGGCAGCTGTCACGTGCTATGACGCTACTAATAATAGTGTATAGCGTAACCACGTGGTAAATTGATACAATCATCAATTTCGACACAAATTTTCAAAGGGCATTGGTAATGGTGCGACAAAAAAGATTCAAGGCGCCTTACAATTTGTTAAGTAAAGTGAGAAGAAAACAGTTACGAGTTCGAAACCCACGTGGGGCTTTTTCCTGGTACTGACCGTATGTCAGTGGTGTTGAGATCATTTCAAAGCATCAAATGTATGGTTGGATCGTTTTTTGAAAAGACACAACATTGTTTTTGGAACCCAAAGTGGCGAACGTGGTGATGTTAATAAAGAAGTCGTTGGCGACTGGAAAAGAAAATTCCGGAACTATGTCGGGAATATTTACCAGAGAATATTTTTGATATGGACGAAACTGGACTGTTTTTCGGGGACAACTAGGACAACATTTCACCTGAAAGGGGATGATTGTTCAGGCGGTAAACGATTGAAAGAAAGAATCACAGTGGCTTTGTGTGCCTCATTAACAGGAGAGAAACTTACCCCGCTTGTAATTTGGAAGTCAAAACACCCCAGGGCTTTTTAGCACATTAAAAGTGAAAACCTACCTATGATATACAGAAAAAATAAAAACAAGCCTAGATGAACAATTTTTTTTCTTTTGAAGAATGGCTAAAATATTTAGACAGTATTTTCAAACGCCAGAGATAGGCGGATTCTATTGTTTATAGACAATGCCCCGTCACACCCTCATGTGAGCCTAACTCACATTGTTCTCAAATTTTTACCTGCCAACACCTCATGTCTATCTCAGCCAGTGATTCAAGGGATCATTCAGGCAACAAAACTCCAGTTTAGGAAACGCCAGGTAAGTGTTTTTCCCTTTTATGTTTTTCATTTGAATTTCTTTTTATTGCTTCGTTGATCATTTTATTTGATATGCATGTATAATCAATCACAAGAATATGTTTGGTTCTGATTTCACTTTTTTCTTTATTGCAGTTGAGACACATGCGAGATGGACCGACAACCAGGAGCAAAAGGGGCAACTCTGCTGAAACAACCATACTTGTTGTCATTTACTGGATACGCCAGGCATGGCAGGAGGTTAACGGTGGTACCATTACAAAGTGCTTTTATAAGTGTGGGTTTGATTCAGTACTCAACCGGAATACGGATGATAAGAATGTGATTCAAGATGATGATGACTTCGATGAGGAGGATGATCCCCGCTCTCTGTTTGGGAATTATCAAAAGTTCTGTATCAGTGCGAATTAGTAAACACACCTGATTTGGACTCGAACATGAAAACATGTGATGATCATACCGAACAACTTGACTGGGATCGTCCTTTAGTTAATGTTTTAGATTACTTCAAATCTGCTGAAAATGACCTGGTGATTCGGATAATTCTGTTGAGAGGAAGATGATGATACAACTTGCGTACTACACTTAAGTTACAGTGATGTGCACAAAATCTGACTGAAATTAAATAATTTTATTGCCAGAAAGGTCACACAGAAATGCTAACAGCTATTATGAAAGCTGAGGCTGAACATAACTATATGTGAAATGTACAAGCAAGCAAACTATGATTGCAGATTTCTTTAAGAAACAATAAATTCATCAAAACTTAATACAGGTTTGACTGTAATTATAAAGAACATTTTTAGAAAATCAATTAAAGCGAAAGTGAAATTTACATAAACTATTGAATGAGCATGCCAACCACTGGTAAGAATAGCAAAGAACTTCTATTGTTTTAGCCCTGGTCTTAATGTGTTAATGTTAGTCAGGAACTAAGTACGGCTTGTAAATACTGATAATGTACATAGTTTAACGCTTTTCGTGGCGCTGGAAGCGTACTGAATTAATTATGATTTTGATAAGTATACTATATAAAATGTCTGCAGCAAATAATGTTGATGTGCCCATTCATCATTGCGCTTATCTGCTAAACCTTTTGAATGCTCTAAACCTGCTTCGTTAGTGAAACCCCGAAACCTTAAACCCAGGGCAAAAACATTCAGTAGGATTTGTAGCGTGCAACAAGTGCACGTTTTTTTTTACGCAAAACATGATTATTCATTGGGAGTTTATTGTCAAAACATAGTACTGTTCTAAACATAAACATTAAAGGCTCACTTGTTCCTGTGACAATAGCGGTGGAGAATTTCGGGGCGGCAGCCAAGTTACAGCTGGCGATACTGTCGGTCGGAGAGGCGTCTGAAGTGGCCAAGGTATGGAGAAGGGTCTGGGTGGTGATATCCTGACTCACCACGGCGTAACTAGGGAGGTTGGTGATATAGATAGGCTGTCAATAACAATATATAATCAAACTTAATCGCCTCGAACTCTGATATCATAACTCGAACACTAAATCATTGTAAAAATTGCAGTTCAGAGAGTAGGTACTGGGCTACTCGATTACCCCCGAATTACATGTCGATCTACTGGTAATTACAGAATCGTGCATGTTATTGTCAACTAGAATGTGCTAATTCTTCTAATGGTTTTGTCAGGCTAATGGAACTAAAGTGAACTTACCGAATCACTAAGTGGTCAACCGGAACTTACCGAATCTATCAAGTGTTCGACAACGCGAATTACCGAATTATCTAGTCATCTACCGGAAATTACCGAATTAACCAGTCATCTACTGGAACTTACCAAACTATCCAGTCATATATTAGAACGTATCGAATTATCATGTCATCTACCTGAACTTAGCGAATTATAAAGTCACCTACTGGAACTCACCGAATTATCCAGTCATCTACCAGAATTTACCGAACAATTCAGTCACCTTTTGAAACTTACCAAATTATCGAGTCATCTACTGGATCTAACCGAACTATCCAGTCATCTTGTGGAACTAACCAAACTATCCAGTCATCTTGTGGAACTAACCGAATTATCCAGTCATCTTGTGGAACTAATCGAACTATCCAGTCATCTTGTGGAACTAACCGAACTATCCAGTCATCTTGTGGAACTAACCGAACTATCCAGTCATCTTGTAGAACTAACCGAATTATCCAGTCATCTACTGGATCTAACCGAACTATCCAGTCATCTTGTGGAACTAACCGAATTATTCAGTCATCTTGTGGAACTAACCGAACTATCCAGTCATCTTGTAGAACTAACCGAATTATCCAGTCATCTACTGGATCTTACCGAATTATCCAGTCATCTTGTGGAACTAACCGAATTATTCAGTCATCTTGTGGAACTAACCGAACTATCCAGTCATCTTGTGGAACTAACCGAATTATTCAGTCATCTTGTGGAACTAACCGAACTATCCAGTCATCTTGTGGAACTAACCGAATTATCCAGTCATCTACTGGATCTAACCGAACTATCCAGTCATCTTGTGGAACTAACCGAACTATCCAGTCATCTTGTAGAACTAACCGAATTATCCAGTCATCTACTGGATCTAACCGAACTATCCAGTCATCTTGTGGAACTAACCGAATTATTCAGTCATCTTGTGGAACTAACCGAACTATCCAGTCATCTTGTAGAACTAACCGAATTATCCAGTCATCTACTGGATCTTACCGAATTATCCAGTCATCTTGTGGAACTAACCGAATTATTCAGTCATCTTGTGGAACTAACCGAACTATCCAGTCATCTTGTGGAACTAACCGAATTATTCAGTCATCTTGTGGAACTAACCGAACTATCCAGTCATCTTGTGGAACTAACCGAATTATCCAGTCATCTACTGGATCTAACCGAACTATCCAGTCATCTTGTGGAACTAACCGAACTATCCAGTCATCTTGTAGAACTAACCGAATTATCCAGTCATCTACTGGATCTAACTGAACTATCCAGTCATCTTGTGGAACTAACCGAATTATTCAGTCATCTTGTGGAACTAACCGAACTATCCAGTCATCTTGTGGAACTAACCGAACTATCCAGTCATCTTGTGGAACTATCCAGTCATCTACCGGTACTTGACGCATTATAAAGTGATTGACCACGGGAACTTACCGAATTCGTTACCGTTATTGTCAGAGTACCGGTGCCCGTTTTACCACAAGAATCCTGTACTCGGAACGTTAGAGGGTAGGAACCAGCAGCAATCGTATTAACAGCTGTTGTCACCCGAACTGAAAACAGAAAAAAGCAGAAACAACCTACTGGTAGCCATCGATCATTCTACAGAATTTAACCAAATATCGCAAAGAGCGGGACAATAATAAAACGTATAACGAGGGAAAGAGTGAAGAACTGGACACATAACCAATGTTCCGCATCAACCGACGGGAGCTTGTTTGAAAGATACATGTAAGCAGACAACGTTTTGTTTTGATGACGTAGCTCTAATTCAGTCTGCAGTTCAACATGTGCGAAAATATTACCTATCACTCCTGTCATTATCAACTGGGCGGAAGTTATCTTTCTTTTAATAAAAATATGAAAAAGAAGAAAAAAAGGATGAATCCGAAAGCAACGTTCTGCGTATAAATAGCGATATAATTGATTATTACTATTTCAACCAATTTTATCGGCCGCAAAGAAAAGTCAGTAGGATAAAGCATCAGATATAGCATATCCATGCCTTCTTCCTCAGGTGAAAAATGGACAACAGGCATAGCCTACCTCAGTTTGTAGCTATAAAGAAAACAAGACGAAAAATGATGAGTTTCCTCAAAGAAAGGATTATAAATGATGAAGATTAGAAATGAAAACAATGCCAGTATACATACGTGTATTTGCATCGAACGCAAATTCAGTGGAAGCTGACGTCATACTTGTTGTTATGGTGTCGCCGTCATCATCGTACACTACCAAGGTGAACACGAGGAACCCTGTTTGTGAGGTGTCGCTGATCGAGGTTGTCGTCGGCGCCAAGTTTGTTATAGTTGGCGCAGTACCTGCAGCAACAGAGCACTTGTCAAATGGTGTTACGACTTCGGCATAAAATGATAAAGATCGTTTAATAGAGCATTAGGATGTTTAAAGTTTCAAACCATACAAAATGTTACATAATATATGCTATACTTTGCTACACTATAAAACGTTTTTCTTGTTGTTCTCTATGGAACATTTCAAGTTCACTAATAATTAAATTTCATCCCGAAGAGATAAAAAAAACGTTTTCTGTGTCTATATATGGTGTATGCAAAAACCTTAAAATCTATCATTATAAGGACGAAGCCGTTATCTTTGTTTTTTTTTTTTTTTTTTTTTTAGATTAAATTTATTTCTTTATCATGGGTGTCATATCTTGTGAGAACCAGTATTGCGCTGTCGGCATTTTGTCATTTTTCAATAGAAGCAAACTTCCAACTCAGCTTCGTTCGATTTTCAATGAAAATATAGGAATATTAAAGTGGGAAAAATCAAACGAATAAATGTAGCAATCCTAATTTTGTAAGTTTTTAACATTAAATAGAGACTATGACAATGTTCAACAAAGAAAAATTTACCATATGTACTGCATGGAAAGACTACAAGGGAAATTATATGATTTACTACTTATGGGGAAAAACGTGTTCCGAAAAAGTAAGCGACTTCACTTTACCAACATGAAGGTGTATTTCGAGTCTGAAATTGATTTTGACGAGATAAAAATGTGACGTAAGCAGCGAAGGCAACCTTAATCATCGAGATTACATGTATACCATTAATGTTAAATGATGGAGGGGGAATTACAAATCATTCATGTTTCAAACTGTACCATAGAGAGATTAAAATCACGGACGTGAGAGAAAACAGCTAATAGTTAAAGTATACAATGCCCCTATTGATAATTTTTCCATTTTTATTCAATGCGTGACGTGCAGGGTTGCGACAAATCTCCGAGACAAATGGCTGCCAGCAGCACTTCCTTCCCAGAAATATCAAAGGAGATACCTAGCAAAAACTGAGACAACATACCTATTAAGAGGATAAACTTTGGTATATCACAAACAGTATTGAATATAAACGTGACGTTTTCATGACTACGCTCAGTCACCTTCATCAGACAAATGACCAAATCCACAGGTCTTTTTCGTCCACAATATAACCTTTATATCTACTATGTTTTGAAGTCGTTTCAATTGGGATTAAATCTAAATCTGGCTTCGATATACCAAAATCTATTCACATTTATTCTTAACAACAAGCAGAATAGGTTCCATAACATTTTAAATAGATTAGAAATAATGTTCACCTGGTTGTATCATAGCTTGGAATCCAAATCGCTTTCCAGATTGCGTGGCATCGCCAGACCAATCATGAGTGTTCCCTACTACCAAGGCCCCCACAGCAGTAGACGTTCGGTAGTCTGGACCTCCTCCATTGTTTTTATAGCTTACCACGGACGCCACAGGAGAATACCTTTTAATAACACCAAGATAATTTCACTTAAACCATTTTTACAGTAAGGTAAAGCGATTCTGGTATAGAGATAAATAGTGAACGAAATGCGCACCATAACCTGCAATTTATGATTGATGATTGTTTTTAAATAAATAAGGAAAATCACTTAACAAGCGAACTAATTGAAAATATATATTATTGATGAAGTCGGGTTTTAAATATTTCCAAGAAAATCCAATAATAAAGTAGTCCGCTATTTCTTAACGTTTTTGTTCATGTGAAATAGGTAGAAACTGAGTTCATATCATGTCAATCTTTAAGTATACTGGCTATAAGCGCTTCATAGTTATTGAATAGCCTGTAATTATTCTGAATATTCCCGTTGTAATACTACGCGCTTTATGTAACTGTGTGGATGTACATTTTACCCCAGTTGTCATTGTTATTCATATATGATTGTCTTTCTGTGTGGACTTATATGCAATGTATTTCAGGAAAATTCAAAGCTTTAGAACACCTTAATAAGAGAACTTAAGAAATACAATGTACAAAGAAATAATGTATGTGCTTACTAAACATTCTTGTTAAGTTTTTATTATCAAAATATTCATTTCCGTTACAACAACATATACGCACCATCCAATGATATCCCCCTGGTTGACTGGGATCCGATTGATGCCAGTAAAAGTAGCTGTATTACTACCAGTACCTAAAAAGATATGAGATATTTCACAAAAAGACCAAAACTTCAAAATATAACTTGTGCCTTAATAATCTAGACTGAGGAAGTTCATTTACAAATGGCATTTACTGACATAATTATCTTGTTAAGTCCCAAAGTAGAATAAGATAACCAAAATAGCACATTGTATTTAAAACAAAAATAATTATGACTTGTAAAAAAAGATGAATTTGATAAATATGATTATGATCGGTTTAATACATTTCGAAAATAAAAAACAACAAAACAAAAGGAAAAAACTAAATAGATATTTCCAGCTTTCCTGAACTGGAAAGGTTACCCAAATCTCCCTACTTCAATATATATCAGTTTGATGTTAAAGTGTAGGACATACCTGTAGGAGTATGTTGGTGCTGTCCAACTAACTCATAAACATCCCCACCAGTGTCTCTCCACACTTGAAAATAAACTATGTTCACACTTTGGGCATAGTATAGCCACTCATAGATAACACCACAGGTACATCCTAACGCGTCATCCGTCCACAGGCTCATACCTATACAGAAAAAAAATGTTTCTTCCATCAGCTTCACATGAATCCTTGAAAGTACCACTAACACCACGTGTGTTACTGGCGAGCTACCAGAAAAAAAACTTGATAGTCCCACTTACACCACGTGTGTTATTGGCGAGCTACCAGAGAAACAAAACTTGATAGTCCCACTATCACAACGTGTGTTAATGGCGAACTACCAGAAAAAAACTTGATAGTCCCAATATCACTACGTGTGTTATTGGCGAGCTACCAGAAAAAAACTTGATAGTCCCACTATCATTACGTGTGTTATTGGCGAGCTACCAGAGAAACAAAACTTGATAGTCCCACTATCACAACGTGTGTTAATGGCGAACTACCAGAAAAAAAAACTTGATAGTCCCAATATCACTACGTGTGTTATTGGCGAACTACCATGATAAAACTTGGTACTCCCACTAACACCACGTGTGTTATTGGCGAGCTACCAGAAAAAAAACTTGATACTCCCACTAACACCACGTGTGTTATTGGCGAGCTGTTAGAAAAACAACGTACACGTAAGCATCGTCTTGATGTTCTTGTGAAGACATTGGTGTGTATACTTTGCTCTTGAAGGGGAAACAATGTTTGTTGCGTAAAATATACTAGCTGAAAAAAGAAACGTAAGTTCGGTTTTTCTTATACAAATTATAGACTTGTGGTCTAAATTAGAGTAAATTTTACACTGAGCTAACTCCGTGCACTGTGTTTTTCAATCAAAATTCAGTCGATCGTGACCCCACTTGACGCTGCATGCTTTTAGCATACGCCACTCGCACCTCCGTAACCGATCTTAGACGGCGACGGAGACGGCTTGTCAAGCTGTCGACACTCGTGGTCGGTCAGTATGTCAAAGAACGGTAACAAATTGGTTGCGGAAGGTTTAAGGCAACGACGTCCCTATGTTGGTCCGCCACCGACGCAGAGGTGCACCTGCACCTAGTCGGTTTCGTTTGGCCAATTGGAGACGCGTGTTGTTCACTGACGAGTCTCGCTTCACGCTTTACATGTCAGATGGAACACAACGTGTTTATCGACGTAGTAGTGATCGTAACGGAAAGAGACAGATCCAGGGAGGGTTTGTTATGGTAAAGGTAAGGATATCTCAAGGCGTGAAAACACCTCTCGTGGTTATCCATGGTAATCTTACAGCAGTTAGATATCAGGACCATGTCCTGAGACCACATGTTCTTCCTTTTATCCATGAACTTAACCTAACGTTGCAGCAGGACAACGCGAGGCCCCATATTGTTAGGGTTTGTCGTGACTTTCTGGCTAAAATCAGTCCAGATATGTTTCTAATCGAATATTAATGGGACGTACGAGAAAGAAAGCGCGTCAACGTCCCATATATCGTCACTCATCTAACGCAGTCCCTTCTGCAGGAGTGGAATGATATCCCTCAAAGGTCAATAGACATTATGATGAGCAGCGACTGATGTTAGGGATGGGCAAATACGCTACTGATTTGGATTAGGAACCGGCGTAGGGTACTTCTGTTTTAACGGTGTTCACGGAAACACCATTTGTGTTAGGACAACAAAAATCATCAAAATGTATTCAATAATTAGGAAATAGTCGAGAAATAATCATGAACACACCATCAAAAATTCATGTGAATAATAACTAAATAAACTAATATGATGCTAATATAAAAACATTATCTTTATCAAAGACAATTAAATGCTCAATTGCCTCTATATAACCAAGTCTCTCGAAACTCTAGCGGTTCATAAGCGTCCCTACGGCAACTAAAACGCAGATATACACCCGGCTACTAGTGATTAATATTATCCAATCGGACAAGCATAAATAATAGAACAAGCATTGCGTTATTAGTTGATTCAATGTACGTACGCGTCGTCAACTTTGAATATTTTGAACAATTTTAACGAATATATATATATATTAATGATACGGTAACATGTTATTTCATATCCATGCCTAAACACAAAATATAATTTTAGGACATGCATTCCGGTAAGAATGTCCATTACAACTGTTAAATAACATTCAGTTTATACCACACATGGAATAAACTCTAAATGCGTTTTGATTGGTTGACACGCTGACCTTTGACCGGGAATATTTTTAATCATGTGGTTCAATACGATTTGATTGGCAAACACTTGAATGCCGTTTCACGATGTCCCGAAAATGATAACGCACAAAAAGTAATTCGCAGTTGTTTTTGTCATATTTTTGAAAATATATGTAGATTTATATACATGTAATGTTTTGAAAACAATAAACTTGCTTATGATTTGTTAAGACTTGTTATCAATTGTAATATTTCCATACATTTCAGAAATTGTCAATTTTGCATATTAATTAGTGGCATTTCAATATAACCTCCTTACACTATACCCTGATATTGTGAAAGAACACATGTTGATACAAAACAGGTCAATACATCCTCAGAATACAATGTAGCTTTTTTTATCGTGGTAGAAACAGTTTACACAAACTCGTGATTGTTGTATATGGCATTTCTTTCACTTTCGATAGTTACTTTTCCAAAATTACAACAACAAAAAACTCGAAAAAGCTGTGTTTTTGTAAATTCTGAAAAATAACTAATTAAAATGGAAGAAATACCATATACAACGCCCACTCGTCGTGTAACCTATAACTATATATTATTGTCCGTTATTATAAGGCCTTTAGCAATCAGTCAATGTCTCCATAGTTAGTAAACATCCGGAGCTGCCATTCGTCGCTAACGGCTTCTACACGACATTATTAGCACTGTCTAATCACGTACTGGAATAATATTACATCCAATATAATAAGAATTCATGTCGTCTCTGCTTGGAAACATATAAGGACTTATAAAATTTGTATCTTATAATAGGTATAAACATATGTATAAAGTTTCCGTCAATAAAATTGTATGTACAAACGCTGTGAAACTTCTCATACACGTGATTGTATGTAGTGTTTTTGTGATATCAGTGTCTTATTGTGGTTATTGTTGTAGATGACATTTACTGCCTGTCTTATTTGATATATACATCGTATATATTAGGTAGAAAAGCATTAATTCAACTTACCATTCACTCCAAAGTCGCCTGAATTTCTTGTTAAAGGAGTATTGTCACCAACAGACGTCCCTGATGTACAATCAGCACCTGTACATACAAGTAAACCACGCTGATTATCAAACAGTTAACATTTTAAAAGTCACATTTCACGTCATAGCTTTCTTGTCCTTGATTAAAGCATGGATAAATCTAGTAAATACTGGCTTTTTAAATCTACAAAAAAAGATATGAATGCTTATTGTTAGGTAATATATTGTTAAAATTAAGCAAATTGTAAATCAATCACAAAATCTCTGCAAAATGATTTGGAGTTCATCCCGAACCATGCCAGAATTTTCTGAAAAACTGCACAATGAAGAGTTTAATTTTCAGTCACTTGTAAAAGTAGAGAAATATCTTATGTGGTGTTAATCAGTTTGTTAGTGTGTATAATTCAATCTTGCTAGTAAGAAGCAATTTGCTGGGCTTGAATACTTACAAATGTATGTAATCAGGCTATAGGTAAAAAATGACGTTGTCGTTTGTAACGACGCCTCTGATTGGTTGATACAGCGGAGTAATAATTTCTCAAAGAAAATAGTTCATCAATAAAAGTAGAATTCCACAGAAGTTTTAATAGATCGAATTATAGGATCAACTTGGATTTAGTTATAGTTATGGAGCTAAAACATAAAATCACTTTGGTATAAGTAAACCAGTATAAGATTTAAGACTGATGTTTCTGACCACAATTTGCCTTTTTCATATGATAAATGGTCAGTGCTTTGTATATTACACTGTGTGCATGCTACGCTGCATTATTCATTTGTCTGATGAAAGTGACAGGGTGTAGTTACCGAAATGTCAAGCTTTAACCCAATACTGGTTGGGAAATACCAACGTCTATTCCCATTTTAGTGTTTGTGATAGATAAGATGCACACCAATGCACATCAATGCAAACGGGCCGCGGTGACCGAGTGGTTAGGTGTCCCGACACCTTATCACTAGCCATCCACCACTGGCTCGCTTGAGTTTCAAACCAACGTCGATGGGTTTTTTTCTCGGGGTACTCCGGCTATCTTATACCTCTAAAGCCTGGTACGTCCTGTAATTACACTTGTTGTTCATAGGACGTTTAACAAACTAAACAAGCACAGCCACTAGGTTCTAGATTACAGTGTCTTTGATATGTCGAATAAATAGATATATCGTTTCATAGAGACCTAATAATAACATAATCTTTAACGTATATATGTGGTTATGACTATGTTGAAGTAAAGGTAGAAGTAATTAACATTTTATTACACTAGTTAATTGGTATGATGAAAAAATTCAGTTTCCATAAGTATGATGTATTTTACCATTCAGATGTTAAAGATGTATAACAAACTTTTTTAGTTAATCTATTAAGACACACTTTGTATAATGATTATTTTTAAGAGTTCTTACTGCGAAATTATTGATATTAACCCCAAAAGAATCATTTCTATATTAGAGGAAGGGGTCTAAGCTTATTATGAGTGAATGAGTTATCTGAAGGATCGATCAAAGTAAAATATAAAGGATTGTACCGATTCATATCTCAGGGGTCGAGTAAGATAGGTAACAAGTAACATCTACAGTATCAGGTAAGGTAACAAGTAACATATAAAGTATCGGGTAAGGTAACAAGTTACATCTA
This sequence comes from Pecten maximus, assembly GCF_902652985.1. Classification (NCBI taxonomy): domain Eukaryota; kingdom Metazoa; phylum Mollusca; class Bivalvia; order Pectinida; family Pectinidae; genus Pecten; species Pecten maximus. The sequence goes on along the minus strand of NC_047032.1, from coordinate 15,456,742 downwards.
CAGTATCGGGTAAGGTAACAAGTAAAATCTACAGTATCGGGTAAGGTAACAAGTAATATTTAAAGTATCGGGTAAGGTAAAGTAACATATAAAGTATCGGGTAAGGTAACAAGTAACATCTACAGTATCGGGTAAGGTAACAAGTAACATATAAAGTATCGGGTAAGGTAACAAGTAACATATAAAGTATCGGGTAAGGTAACAAGTAATATATAAAGTATCAGGTAAGGTAACAAGTAACATATAAAGTATCAGGTAAGGTAACAAGTAACATATAAAGTATCGGGTAAGGTAACAAGTAACATATAAAGTATCGGGTTAAGGTAACAAGTAACATATTAAGTATCGGGTAAGGTAACAAGTAACATATAAAGTATCGGGTAAGGTAACAAGTAACATATAAAGTATCGGGTAAGGTAACAAGTAACATATAAAGTATCGGGTAAGGTAACAAGTAACATATAAAGTATCGGGTAAGGTAACAAGTAACATATAAAGTATCAGGGTAAGGTAACAAGTAACATATAAAGTATCGGGTAAGGTAACAAGTAACATATAAAGTATCGGGTAGGTAACAAGTAATATATAAAGTATCGGGTAAGGTAACAAATAATATATAAAGTATCGGGTATGGTAACAAGTAACATATAAAGTTTCAGGTAAGGTAATAAGTAATATATAAAGTATCGGGTAAGGTAACAAGTAACATATAAAGTATCGGGTATGGTAACAAGTAACATATAAAGTTTCAGGTAAGGTAATAAGTAATATATAAAGTATCGGGTAAGGTAACAAGTAACATATAAAGTATCAGGTAAGGTAATAAGTAATATATAAAGTATCGGGTAAGGTAACAAGTAACATATAAAGTATCGGGTATGGTAACAAGTAACATATAAAGTTTCAGGTAAGGTAATAAGTAATATATAAAGTATCGGGTAAGGTAACAAGTAACATATAAAGTATCAGGTAAGGTAATAAGTAATATATAAAGTATCGGGTAAGGTAACAAGTAACATATAAAGTATCAGGTAAGGTAATAAGTAATATATAAAGTATCGGGTATGGTAACAAGTAATATATTAAGTATCAGGTAAGGTAATAAGTAATATATAAAGTATCGGGTATGGTAACAAGTAATATATTAAGTATCAGGTAATGTAACAAGTAACATATAAAGTATCGGGTAAGATAACAAGTAACATATAAAGTATCAGGTAAGGTAATAAGTAATATATAAAGTATCGGGTATGGTAACAAGTAATATATTAAGTATCAGGTAATGTAACAAGTAACATATAAAGTATCGGGTAAGATAACAAGTAACATATAAAGTATCAGGTAAGGTAACAAGTAACATATAAGTATCGGGTAAGGTAACAAGTAACATATAAAGTATCAGGTAAGGTAACAAGTAACATCTAAAGTATCAGGTAAGGTAACAAGTAATATATAAAGTATCAGGTAAGGTAACAAGTAACATATAAAGTATCGGGTAAGGTAACAAGTAACATCAACAGTATCGGGTAAGGTAACAAGTAACATATAAAGTATCGGGTAAGGTAACAAGTAACATATAAAGTATCGGGTAAGGTAACAACTAACATATAAAGTATCGGGTAAGGTAACAACTAACATATAAAGTATCAGGTAAGGTAACAAGTAACATATAAAGTATCAGGTAAGGTAACAACTAACATATAAAGTATCAGGTAAGGTAACAAGTAATACATAAAGTATCGGGTCAGGTAACAAATAACATATAAAGTATCGGGTAAGGTAACAAGTAACATATAAAGTATCGGGTAAGGTAACAAGTAACATCTACAGTATCGGGTAATGTAACAAGTAACATATAAAGTATCGGGTAAGGTAACAAGTAACATACAAAGTATCAGGTAATGTAACAAGTAACATATAAAGTATCGGGTAAGGTAACAAGTAACATATAAAGTATCGGGTAAGGTAACAAGTAACATATACAGCATCAGGTAAGGTAACAAGTAACATATACAGCATCAGGTAAGGTAACAAGTAACATATAAAGTATCGGGTAAGGTAACAAGTCACATATAAAGTATCGGGTAAGGTAACAAGTAACATATAAAGTATCGGGTACGGTAACAAGTAAAATATTAAGTATCAGTTAAGGTAACAAGTAACATATAAAGTATCGGGTAAGGTAACAAGTAACATATAAAGTATCAGGTAAGGTAACAAGTAATACATAAAGTATCAGGTAAGGTAACAAGTAACATATAAAGTATCGTGTAAGGTAACAACTAACATATAAAGTATCAGGTAAGGTAACAAGTAACATATAAAGTATCAGGTAAGGTAACAAGTAATACATAAAGTATCAGGTAAGGTAACAAGTAACATATAAAGTATCGTGTAAGGTAACAACTAACATATAAAGTATCGGGTAAGGTAACAAGTAACATCAACGGTATCGGGTAAGGTAACAAGTGACATATAAAGTATCGGGTAAGGTAACAAGTAACATATAAAGTATCAGGTAAGGTAACGAGTAATATATAAAGTATCGGGTAAGGTAACAAGTAACATATAAAGTATCGGGTAAGGTAACAATTAACATATAAAGTATCAGGTAAGGTAACTAGTAACATATAAAGTATCAGGTAAGGTAACGAGTAATATATAAAGTATCGGGTAAGGTAACAAGTAATATATAAAGTATCGGGTTAAGTAACAATTAACATATAAAGTATCGGGTAAGGTAACAAGTAACATATAAAGTATGGGGTAAGGTAACAAGTAACATCTACAGTATCGGGTAAGGTAACAAGTAATATATTAAGTATCGGGTAAGGTAACAAGTAACATATAAAGTATCGGGTAAGGTAACAAGTAATATATTAAGTATCGTGTAAGGTAACAAGTAACATATAAAGTATCGGGTAAGGTAACAAGTAACATCTTAAGTATCGGGTAAGGTAACAAGTAATATTTACAGTACCAGGTAAGGTAACAAGTAATATTTACAGTATCGGGTACGGTAACAAGAAAAGGATCGAGACACGTGATCGATCATGTCAAATAATATATAAGGTGTCAAGTAAAAAGCTATGTAATTGTATGTAATACCTGAGGATTAGTATTTAAGTAATATCTCAGTGAGCATTTAATGCAATAACAAGTAAAATCTAAGTAATTGTGTTAATTGGTTTATGTTTAACATGGCAAGTCATGTAATGTAAGCAAGCAAGAATGTGATTATCAATATAACCAGTTGCGAGAATAAATCTAGCATTTTTTAAAAAGCCTATCCGAGAGAGAGTATCAAGTCATATCTAAGAATAAGGCATATGTTTAATGAATATATGATATAGTATACAAATATCTGTTATAATATAGTATATATTTAATAATAGTATTATTATATAATGATATAAATTGGGTTATAGTATGTTATAATAAAGTTTATACGCTGTGATATAATATATACGTTATGAAATAGTTTATTACATTGTTAAAGAGTATCTAGCATAATTTATACGTTAAAATAAAACATACCTGATGCATACGTTATACTATCGTATATGTTAGAATTTAGTGTATACGTAATGATATAATATACATATAATAATATTGTATTTGTGTTATGCTCGGTCATTTGATTCGGAAAATGTATATACCGATCAATTTAAATGTGCTGTCCTGCTCGCTCCTGTGTACAATGACTTAGATTTGCAGGGGAACTTACTCATTATATATACTTCCTACACTTTACCTTTACCTATATGAATTGAATAAGCCATTTAATTGTGTTGATTTTTTTTAAATGTTAGACCAATTTAGCTGTTCAGATATTTTACGAAATGAATGCATAGATAACACTCTTTTTGCGACGCACAATACCTTATCCAATGTACATGTATGTCATACAAAAGACATTGTGTGGGAAAATACACATGAAGTACGATCGTTAGTCATTTTCAAAATTGAAAAGCACATTTAAAGTCATTTACAATGACATGCAGGGTAGGTGACTATTAACACAATTGCCCAAAGATAAATACAGAACCATATTGGTTTAAGGGGCATTATTATGCGAGCTGCATATCATAAGCCTATGTGTACAGTATTTGACAACTCTACCATGAGAATAGGTAATTATTTCAGACAGGTCTGAGGTAAGAACCCTAAACGTATTTATAAGGATATGGACGTTCTATTTCGATGTTATATCAACATCGTAGAGAAATAATAACCGTTAGTATAGCCCGTGGTCCGTATGACTTTTCCTGACAGGTTGATACACTTTATTAAGATAAATCAACGGACTCGAATGCTATATTGTATTAATTTATATTTTGAGTGATTTACTTATTGTCTTTTATGAATATGCATTGTTTACATTGAACATTAAGACAATGCAAATCCAATAATTTGAATATCACAAATTATCCTATAAGACAAATAATCACATTTTGCCATTTTGAAGTTGTCAATATATATATATATTTTTAAATAGAGTAAATCATGCAGGGTTGATCGGTTGTAATTTTGTCCATATGTTATGTGTCGGCCATCACGTGGCAATTTCTTATCAAATCAGAATCAAGGGGGTAATGCGCCATTTCCTCTAAGCTTTGAGATATCTTCATATAACCTAGATACTAAAAGAGATGAATGGTCTGTTTAAATCTTGGCTTTAGTATAACAGTCTGTAGAATAAAAAAGTGTTGATTGAATAAAAAATACATAATTATGTTATGGTCTTGTATAATATATAGCAATCACTGTTGAATTAATCATTGGTGGTATTACAAGTGTACTTCCTAAATTTTTCACATTTGTTTAGGCAAAAATGAAGTGTTCTGTACCGATGGCGGGGTTCATTGTATATCAGCAAACTGAAAATAAACAAGAATAATGCAATGGTACCAACACAGTCCTTTATCAGAAGGAGGAAATAATCCCGAGTTAATATCGTGTTAATATCATTAACAAATTAGATAAAAATAAAAAGATTTATTGTGTAACAAATAAATCAATTTATTAAAGAGCCAGTATCGCACAGAGGTTATAGTGGTTGCAAATGGTGTTTGGTCATCTTTCGGTAGTCAAGGTATTTGGTATGAACTCTCGGCGTTGTTGCGAACGGTGTTTGCTCATTTTTCTGCAAGTGTTGATATTTTGTACGACCCATTTCTAGTAGTGAGCCCGTTACTTCCTTCTTCGTCGCGGCTCTCACGAACACCGACAAAATGTATCAGCCCTCCCATAAAACCATTTTAAAGTTACTGCTCTGTTGTGCTTTTTGTTCTTTTATTTCAGAACTATTTCTCCGGGATATGACTTAATATGGGCATGTGGATGGCATTTTCAAAACTGCGTGATTGTGAAAGTGAATCGGGACAAAGTGATTCAAGAATGAAGATACATGGTATGCTGGGCATCCGCATACCAGACTATAACAGCGGAGCCTCGATAAACGTGTATTGTCTCCACTGGTTAAAAGTACTTTTTTATGCTCAGATATAGGCTCTTAGATATATCTTAATATTATATGGATATAGTCACAACGTTCATTCTTCTCATTCATATTTCATTACTATACTATTAAGACACTTTTATATTTCATCTCGTTTACAAAGCATTCTTAAATCCATATACATTATACATATCATACAAACGCAAAACTGGGTGTTCGTAATTTTATCCTCGAAAGTAACAACCACCCCTTTAATTTTATGTTTTAGTACATTTTAAGAGCTAATAAGCTCGCAGAGCCATGTTTATCATCATTGCACATTCTCTATTGATTCTTTTAATCATTTTTATTCGTTTTTACATGATACTCGTTTAAATATACTGCTTTGCTTTTCAATAATTTTATATCTCTATATCGTTGTAGGAGTAATTTTCTCTCAATGAATAATTTGAATAAAGACACAATTGAACAACTGTCTATCCTTCTATTAGAGATGTGGTAGTATTTATATATTGTATAACCAATCAGGGACATAAGAATGTTAAATTCTTTGTACTTCTTTTCAACAATCTTATATCCCTATCACGACGTAATACATATTTCTTAGCTGAACATTGTAATTATGTTTTTGTAAAAGATCATCTATCAAATTCCAAAATGGGTCTACACATTGACATTCTATAAAATAGTGCTTATAATCATCCTTAACTTTACATATACAACATTCATCATTATCAATAATATTCCATCTTTTAAGTAAGATTCCATTTGGAAGAATATTATGGAATAGTTTCCATTTGAAAATTTTTTCGTTATTCTCTATTAAAATATTATTGATAAATTCAAATAATCCATGAAAAATCAAACCACTACTTTCTAACTTAAACAAATCTTCCCACATACCTCTGCAGTATGACTCTGATTTCTTTTTTCTTATAAATGCTAAGTAAAGAAACTTATTATTTATCTGATCAAGTTTTACACCCACTCCTTCATCAAAGACTAATAAATCAGAGTCAGTTTGTACATTTACCCGTGCATTATCTCCCTTGATTTTGTCCTTCCATTCTTTAGGAATAGCTTTCTTTACCTGACTTACCTCACTTATCCAGTCTCTCGTTTCTTTTAATTGTTGGTAAATTTTTAAAAGTACCTTATTGACATTGCTTGCACTCATTGATAGTACTTTATTGATATTGCTTGCACTCATTGATAGTACTTTATTGACATTGCTTGCACTCATTGATAGTACTTTATTGATATTGCTTGCACTCATTGATAGTACTTTATTGACATTGCTTGCACTCATTGATAGTACTTTATTGACATTGCTTGCACTCATTGATAGTACTTTATTGACATTGCTTGCACTTATTGATAGTACTTTATTGACATTGCTTGCACTCATTGATAGTACTTTATTGACATTGCCTGCACTCATTGATAGTACTGTATTGACATTGCTTGCACTCATTGATAGTTTTCATTGACATTGCTTGCACTCATTGTTATTTCGCCCCGCGGGGCGACAGAGCGAAGAGCATCGTCTTTTCGCAGCAAGATAACGATGTTTGTTGTCTTTTCGCCCCGCGGGACGAAAGAAAGAAAATCATCGTCTTTTCGTCCCGCGGGGCGAAATAACGCTCATTAGCGTGGCGAAATACGATAAACAGCGGGGAGAAGTATTTGGGCTCGCTAAACAGCGACTTTAAAATTTCGTTGTTTGGCGTTACTTTTATTTCGTTATGTCGCTGCGAAAAGACGATGATTAGCGGGGCGAAATAACGAAATGGCACATATCAGCAACCATAATCACGTGTTACCGGACATGCATGTCTGATCCCTCAAGAGTTCATCCCGGGTGATCAGTGCAGAGAGTCAGCTAGGTGTTCAACCTTGCTTGACCTATGATAAGGGGCCTGTTGTCTATGGACAAACTATGATGCTCGCTGCCCAGTTGGGATACTGGCCACTCACCGCAAACTAGCATTTAGAAAAAAATTGTCTATGCGTTTCCACGTATTTTTACCTACCACATTTTGTGGACATTTTGTGCTCTAAAATCAAAATATAAGGATAACATTTACGGTTACTATCCTGGTTTATGAGGAATCCGGATCAACTGAAGACGATTTTTAGTGGGGACGTTTGATTTCCTTTGATATTGGTTATGTAAACAGGCGCTATCTACCTAGCTTATATACATATTTATCCTGCAACTGTCAACGCATTGTCGTAATACACCCACCGTATATATTTTTGCTGTATACGGCAGTGACGGAAAATAGCTGTATTTTGGAATCTTAGCACGTGCGTCAGTTCGACTGACCTACTTCAAAGTGAAACTACGTTTAAAAGGCGAACATATTTCTGTTATTTTTGACACCATTTCACTTTAAAATGATTATTTTTGATGATTATTTTTATGACTGTTGCAGGATAAATAGAATACATGGTCAGTGTCTTAAAATATAAGATGTATTTTTGGCTCGGGACAGAAAGACAAAAGTGGCTCGCCAAGGCTCGCCACTTTTGTCTTTCTTTACCCTCGCCAAAATACATCTTATATTTTAAGATACTGACCATGTATTCTCTATATATGCATTCCTTGTTTTCATAATGGCGATGTCTGTCTTAAAACTTGGTCACATTCGTAAGACTTGATCAGATGACCAATGCTTTTCACCTCAATTGTATTAACTTCGATTTGGATGGAACATAGTTACAGGTTTATTGCTATTGTCTTGGTGGGGGACCGATATGTCCCGGATCAAATCGCTTATGTGACTACCAACCTAAGATAGTTAGCGTGTTCCATTTAGCGGAACGTTCCGGTTGTTCCGGAACGAACCAGACGTTCCGCTAAATGGAACACGACGTTCCGCTGGAACGAACCGGTTCGTCGGGAACGTCTCATTTGAGGGTACCAAGTTGGATCAAATATGGCCGCCAGTGATAGATTTACGATTACAATTTACACAAAATGCGTTATATATGTATGCATGATGTGTTAACCTGTATTTCAGCTGTTCCGTATCCTTTTAGCGATCCCAACTGCGGGAATTGTAATTGCTTTGCAAGGTTTACGTCTTGACTCTTCATGTTATATCCGGTAAATTGTGTTTTTCGGCAACAAGCACAACAAAAGATGACAACAGGTGAAAAAAAATGATCAAAATTTATAGTACTTTCAGTGCGCTTCGTGTAAAATTTATCACAGGTGTCTAAAAGTCTTGGCTTATTAATACGTTTTACGTCTCGACATATTTGACGATGCTACTGTTTATATCAAAAACTTCCAATCACATTTTTAGAGCAGTGATGTTCAACACCTACATAAACGTTTACGTATAAAGTTTTTGTAACCACCGTTGGAACGATCATTAGCCAAAACCATTTATTTTTACTCTGAGGCATTAAGAAATGACTTGTTAGTAAATTAGATTTATGTTTCTGCAGTGTGGGGGCAATGATTTGTCAAGAGACGGCGACGTCTACGAACTCGCTCACAAAATTATAAGTTTTGCATTGCCCGTTGCGAACGCACCATTGTTACAGCATGTGGTAGTCAGGCGACTACTGCAAATATTTGCCACCGTTTTCGCCCTAGGTTTATAGAAGACGTGATTAAACAGGATCAGGATGTTCTTTTATTTTTGTATCATCGTGGTTTTTGGGAGAATCCTTCCTTCTGAATGCGCGTGATATGGTTGACCTCAACGATTCAGGAAAGCGTAAATACTACCGCAACCTGAAGGCGGACATTGTTTTTCATTCCCCTCGAATGTAAAAATGACTTATTGCAAGAAAAAATACTCAATGAAATTAGCATACGGAAAAAACTTACCATTTGTAGATGAGGGCATTGATGCCAGAATAACAAGTATCCACGGTAATATTTGGAACTCCATCCCAGACGTAGTCGTCTTACTCCACAATTACACAAGTACATGTACATATATTTTCTGTGAGACAACAGTGAGTCACCGCCGCTCTATATTAGTGTGTATACACTAATATACAAAACGGTATTCTATCCACAAGCATTCAAATGCAATATCTAAAGATTTTTGAAAGGATTAAATATTATGAACAGTCATATCCCCTATAAATAATCAAATTGATTGCTGCTGTTCAAATTGAAAATGATTACTTGTCACGTATACAAGAAAATGGACGATGCATTATCTTTCAAATGTATTTTTTTTTTTTTTCTCGAATAAAATAAGTATTGTTTAAAAATGATAAGAATGACATTTAACCATTGAGTGTTCCATAGAAGTGTAGTAGGAAGAACTATGGGCTAAAACGGCTACGTGTAATTAATGCATGTGGACTTGGCGAAGTATAAAAGTGAGCAGTATTGGCATTGTTGATAGCGATGGATAATGGACTCGAATTTGAAATCATGAACAGTCTTTGAACCTTTGTCTGTTTAACTCATCATTGCTAACATACATGAAAATTTATATATCTTTACGATACATTTTATATCTAAACAACACGTATTTACCAGATAGAGGTCTATGCCTGAGATGTATTAATCTGCAATGACTTAATAGCAAGGCGATAGATATTGATAAATTATAATTAACGCAAAAAGCAAATCTCTACAGTTTTTTTCGGGAGTCAAACATGCATATAGAGTAATGAAAGGTTAGACCGATTACAGGCAGCACTACAATTGCAATACATCTAAAGAAATCACTGTAATTAGGAATAGTTTAAAGTATTCATGCAATTGAAGCCCAATAATCTTAAAAGGAAGAAAAGGAGGATCAATCCTCCCGTAACCAGACTTGTTACCCCTATCAAGAGAAGAACATACAGGTAAATATTCCATACATACAACTTAGGGCCTAAAAGCATCACCATTGGGGCATACAAAAAATCCAGAAACTAGCATATTGCTTTATTGTTCAAACAATGTCCCGTAAGAGCCGCCATATTACTGCATACACTGACGAGTCCACTCAAGACGAATAACATTCCAATACCTGGAGAACAAATACCGGTAACGTTCTTTATTACATTTTTACCAGTGAAATATCAAAAATTATTCATTCTATAAAAGTGATATTTTTCACTGGGTATTTTTCACTAGAAATATTGTGAAAAATAACATCACTTTTGCTGATTTGACCAATCAAATTAATGATTAGAAAATACCAAAATAATTGACCAATCAGAAAGCCCGACATATATGTCAGCACCTGGACAGCGGGAACTACTTTTTTTGTTTACAAATTATCGCTGTAGGCCTAGTTAGCATACGGGGTAGGTAGAATATCTAACAGTGTCTTCAATAATACCAAATATATTTCACGAGTGGGGCTAATATTTTGATATTTTTCACTCGTACTGCGCACTCGTGAAAAACATCAAAATATTAGCCCTAATTAGCTGCGCACTCGTGCAAAATATCAAAATATTAGCCCCACTCGTGAAATATATTTGGTATTACTGAAGACACTGTTAGATATCCTCTACATACTTGACAGTGGTGTGCAAATTTAACTCAAGGGGCTCCCAAAAGGAATCCAAACATTTAAAATGATATCCGATAACCTCAGTTATTTCAAACAATTATACGCCTAAGAATCGGCTTGCTCGTTTTCGTCATACATTGACCTTTATCCTTATATTGGTGTATATGTTTGTGTGTGTGGTAGTTTTATCATTATATGTGGTGGTTATGTCTATATCCGCGGTAGTTACATAAAGTTGTATGCTATATACATATCCTTATATGGAATAGTTTTCACTTTATACGACATTGATATATTTTGATATGATTGAAAAGTTACCGACTATATAAACTTTTGTTTAGACCCTACAACACTTAACTGACAATTCAATCTGATAAGAGAGCAGAATTTAAAAGACCTCCATAGCAAAACAACTCAGAATTAATAGTGGCCAAACTAGTAGACATTTTCCAACCTTTACTTTCGCTCCTGACGCTGTCAGTGTTCCCACGTTGTTTTTTTTTCTTTTTTTTCTTTTTTTTATTGTTGTTTCTTTTTTTTCTTTTTTCTTTTTTTTTTTTTTTCTTTTTTATTTTTGGTTGTAAATATATCCATAAATGCTAGTTTTAACCATGTCATGATTATTGTATTGAAAGTGTATAGTGTTGGTTGCCGAAAGCAAGTATAACTTTGAAAATTACTGTTCGAAATTATCATCAGGCGAAACTGTTTTTGAAAAAAATATCAATCGAAGGCGTTCCCTTGATTACGAAACATATATTTAAAGAACAGGTTTTAGGGTTTACATTGATTGCAGGCTCGTTAATTTCTTTATCGTAAATTAATTTTACTATTTATCAGAAAAAATCAACGTCTATTAGTATACAATCTAATGCTGCTTTAATCGGTACATTTTGGTGTATACACTCCGTCAACTTCATCAGACAAGTGTCCACACTAAATTCTACAACGTTAAGTAGCTAATGGGGTGTGATACATACAGTGTTATACATTAACTGGTCCATGTCCATACACTAGGTAGTAATCACTATCTTCACTGGTCCATGTCCATACACTAGGTAGTAATCACTATCTTTACTGGTCCATGTCCATACACTAGGTAGTACTCACTATCTTCACTGGTCCGTGTCCATACACTAGGTAGTAATCACTATCATCACTGGTCCGTGTCCATACACTAGGTAGTAATCACTATCTTCACTGGTCCGTGTCCATACACTAGGTAGTAATCACTATCTGCACTGGTCCATGTCCATACACTAGGTAGTAATCACCATATTTACTGGTCCATGTCCATACACTAGGTAGTAATCACTATCTTCACTGGTCCATGTCCATACACTAGGTAGTAATCACTATCTTCACTGGTCCATGTCCATACACTAGGTAGTAATCACTATCTTCACTGGTCCATGTCCATACACTAGGTAGTAATCACTATCATCACTGGTCCAAGTCCATACACTAGGTAGTAATCACTATCTTTACTGGTCCATGTCTATACACTAGGTAGTAATCACTATCTTCACTGGTCCATGTCCATACACTAGGTAGTAATCACTATCTTCACTGGTCCATGTCCATACACTAGGTAGTAATCACTATCTTTACTGCTCCATGTCCATACACTAGGTAGTAATCGCTATCTTTACTGCTCCATGTCCATACACTAGGTAGTAATCGCTATCTTCACTGGTCCATGTCCATACACTAGGTAGTAATCACTATCTTCACTGGTCCATGTCCATACACTAGGTAGTAATCACTATCTTCACTGGTCCATGTCCATACACTAGGTAGTAATCACTATCTTCACTGGTCCATGTCCATACACTAGGTAGTAATCACTATCTTCACTGGTGCATGTCCATACACTAGGTAGTAATCACTATCTTCACTGGTGCATGTCCATACACTAGGTAGTAATCACTATCTTCACTGGTCCATGTCCATACATTAGGTAGTAATCACTATCTTCACTGGTCCAGGTCCATACACTAGGTAGTAATCGCTATCTTCACTGGTCCAGGTCCATACACTAGGTAGTAATCACTATCTTTACTGGTCCATGTCCATACACTGGGTAGTAATCACTATCTTCACTGGTCCATGTCCATACACTAGGTAGTAATCACTATCTTCACTGGTCCATGTCCATATACTAGGTAGTAATCACTATCTTCACTGGTCCATGTCCATATACTAGGTAGTAATCACTGTTTTCACTGGTCCATGTCCATACACAAGGTAGTAATCACTATCCTTACTGGTCCATGTCCATACATTATAGATGTATGTACCAATTTTCGTCCGTCCCGCCTCCCGAATCAATAACATATCACACAGACAGTTCTTACTCATATTGACATCATATTAATATCAGATTCTTTAAAACGATATCAACGTGGTCATTGGCCAGTCAAGGGCAAATATTCATATTTGACCTGTTCTGATTAGGGCACAATGTATCCTTTGCCGTTCCGCGACATTAGAATACATGTACATGTACCTTAAGAGCCTGTCTGCACATGTTATATTGACAGCGTGAGTGTATTCGTTATGTAATTATAATTATAAATGCGGATACAAGGTTTATGTTTCACCAGTTATACATACTTGTTGATTGGTGCGTAAGGAAAGCATCCTATGCTTAAAATCGGATACTATTTCGATATTTATCTCATTGGCATAAATCGCAACACACTTTACTATATATCAAGCTGACTCGTGAGAAATAATGAGTAAGTCAACTAAGTGTTCACCGTATATCGGATTAATTTTTATTCTTCTGGAACACATCAGCTTGTTAATCTTGAACATCTTGAACAGCAAATATCTCTATAATTATAATTTCTATAATTTGCATTCGTTTTGTTTAACATGAGTTAAAAATACGTCATTTTAATATTGTATACTCTTTATTCATTCGATATTTTAGACTTTATTTTTGGAATTAATCTTGACTGAAGGCATCACCTAGCTTTCCCTTAATATTCTGGAAAAAAAGCTGAAAAGGATACCATATCATAGGAATTCAGTTTTTTCTGCAATGTGAGGTTAATTGATTTCCAAAATATGTCCTGCTTGAATGAAGGTCAAGGTCATCCTATGAACAAACTTGGTAGCCCTTCATCCCAGCATGCTAAAGACCAAATATTCAGTCTCTGGGCCTTTTGGTTAATATGAAGAAGTCGTTTAAAGATTTTAGCATATTTAAACTCTGTGACCTTAAATGAAGGTAAAGGTCATCAAATCAGACTTCGTGTCAGGTAACCTAAAATCAACAACGAAAAGAATCATTCAGTTTTTGCTCCTGTCAAGGTGTTCATTTTTTATTTGTTATCGAGATGTTTTCAATATCTGTATACACACTGATAAGAAGCTGATAACGACATGATGATGAAAATACTGTAAGAATAATTTTTCACATTTTGGCTTTTATCGAAGGATTGTATAAAAGACACACAAGATATAAGTTCCTTTAAATAGATTGAGAGTTGGATGCATGTATAGCCAGAGTGAATTAAACTGCACCAGTTAGCAGTTTAATCCTTCCAGGAGTCCTCCGGTGAACAATAATGCGAAACAGGCAGAAAGAAATATCAAAATCTGGATGGGCAGATGCCAAAGGCACATACTTCTTTAAATTTCATAATAAACATCAAGAAAGTTTCATAATTTACAATATTTCAAAATAAACTATTAAGTACATGTCTATATCCTGTTATTACATGTATCACTATTCAAAAGAATTAAAACGAAATTGATATCTTTATTTTTCATTCTTGTTTAGAACATGACCAGAATTTCTGAAGTTAAAATTCAAATTTATTTTGAGAAACCTATGGATACAATGAAATTGTTACGATCACAGTTTACAGCATATGAACAACTCTCTGATATTTTATGTTCTTAATGGTGGTTGGTAGCAGTTTTTCTACAGAATTCCATAATGATTAACGATGCGGGTCCAATTCTTCAGAGTTGTGTGTTGATTTGGAGAGCTAAGTCAGATGAAACGAATTCCACGCCCCTCTGTCGATGCCCCTGGGCAGAAGCTGTAAAATATACCATCGGGCATTTCTCGACAGGTCTCGTAATTATAGCAATTGAATTGATTATCGTAAGACAAGGAATTGCATTATGTTATCAATATAATGTACATATAAAAAGAAACAATTTAACAAAGAATGAAATTATGTATTAATTATTACATATGAATTGTCCTACAATTACCTTTCTGTATACGAAAATAACATCTGAATTGTTTACCAATTCCCTTTCCCTTTGACCAAAAATATAATTATAAGATTGGTAAACATATTATAATCAGTCCTCAATATATGTTTACATGTCAGAAGCATGAAAATGATGATAAAGTGTTTACCAAAATTGTTGATTTTCCTCCGAGGCTTTCTGTTAATGATTCTGTAAAACAAATTGTTTTCATCGATTACATATTTAAATCATTGATGAATTCATTGATTGGTTGATTCATTTATTTTGAAATTAAATATGAAAATTTCTTGCACAGCCAGATCGATTCCTTGCATTCATATTTATAATTGTCAGGTGACAATTTTGGCTGACATAAAGTAAAACAAAATATTCAAGTAAAAAATATATGAACTGAATTTGCCGATAAATCTTCTACTTTACAATACAGATTTCGATAATTCCTTAAACGTTTTCTAAGACGTTTTATCTTAATCTGGCGAAATGAAGTTTTTGCTTACATTCGTGAAAAGCACTATTTTCCAATAACACAACATTGACATCTAAGACGCGAGAAACTATAACGCCACCATTAAGCTAATAATATCATTTTAAGACTGCGCCCTCTACTCATTCTATTTCTAAAACTTATGCAAAACAGTTATATAATGAGATAAACTTACTTTACTTAGAAACTGTGTTTTCATATTTTAAATCTTACCTCTTTTTCTTTTCCCTGCATACAGATTTAAAATCTTCACATGTGAGGTTTGTCAAGAATCCTCGAGTATAGGCCAAGTATGCAAACACAGCAGCCACAGTAAAGGCAGTCATGGATAATAGGGTGAACCATGGTATGTTTGGAGGGTACTCGAAGAATGTTATATATCTTTCCGTTGTAGTTTCCGTTGCTACAGTTGTTGTTATGTATACTATAACAACAATTTTCGCTGTATCTATAAAACAACAAAACATCATTTTGACGACACCGTCAATGTTCATTGTAACTCGATTCGAGTTCGCAAGGGCGAAAAAAAAATAGAAAAGTTGATATCTAAACGAAAGTATAATTCTGTCTCAAAATCAAGTTCACAAGGGCAAAAAACAAACAGGAAACTGAAAAGGAAACCGTAGTTCAAACACAATACCGATTACAAAGGAGAAAATACGGAGAAATATATACATGTGTAGAGGTCGTTGACAATAATAAATTCACCACAAGACCAGGTATTTCGATGAACGTTATGTGTACCTATATATTTGCTTCAATATGTACGAACATGTTCCAAAATTATTGCGAAATATGCATTGTTTCGAATAAAACAAATAGCCCTTAATCCGATACTACCTGTTAGGCCACCATAGTCTGTTACAGTTGCAGTGAAAGGGAGGTATGCCCCATTTCCGAAGGATGAAAGAGCCTTATTAATATATAAATCCCCTGTGCCGCTCACTCCAAAGTAAGTATCGTTGAGTGTTGAGGAGTCAATGGAGTAGGATATTGCTCCTAAAACGGATTAATGCTTAAATCATAGATGGCAGTTGTGAATATAGTTCACAACCTTAAATATACTTTATAAATACACTTTACTACAAATCGTACTGATCACCTAGATATCATCATATGTTTACTAACATATATGGGAAGCTTTGTGTTTATACAAAATGAGATAAATCTTTTCCCAAAATACAGGCTTAACTATACAGTAATTGAATCGCAATTTTCAGATCGTGCTAAGATTTTTCGATGTTAATTGTAAACATTAACTGTTTGGAAAAGCATTGCTTTCTGTTGTCATTTTTTCCTAAATACAGACTCACCGTAGATCCCTAAGTCCCCATCAGTTGCCGCTATATTCCCAATAATCCCGCCAACGTTACCGTATATGGTCGTATAAATGGTATACTCCGATTGGGAGAATGCTGGAGTATGGTCGTTGACGTCATTTATGGTGACTATCAATTGAGTCGTATCAGTGAGCTCGCCGTCCGATACCGTGGCAGTGCAGGTCAATACTGACGTCGTACCGGAAATGTCAAGGTCATAGGTTCCACTTAAGGTCACAGCGCCTGTACTAGAATCCATGGTGATAGCAGGGCAGTCGACAGTGTAGGAATGTGTATCGCCAGGATCGGGATCCGTTACAGTAAACCCAGGGTTACCAAAGCTCTCCCCTGCCTGTAATACAAAATACATAGTGTCGCAAGTATGCAATTAAATGAAGTTCTGACTGCCATAGAATATTAAGCCTGGTGCCTCAATACATTTTCTACACATAATCACTTATGAAGAAAGTTTTGTCTCGAGTCCTGACTGGGCCTCTAACTCTACTACGGCAAATCACCAAGCCAGAAATAAATGCGACTGTCTCCGCTTCGCTAGGTCGACATTCATAGATAGAATCTTTCGATGACGTGTAGTCATTAACAGTCTATTATCTAAGTGCCTGGATCACAATGTTTATATACATAATAACATATCAAATACATTTCATTTACCACAAGAAATTTACATCTTTAACTCCTGATTCAAAATACGTCGTACATATGATACAATTTGTTTTGAATGATGCTTTATAATAAAACAACAATTGACGAAGTAAGATCATTGTATTTGTCGCAATTTGACTGTATTGTAAAAATTCTAAAATATTATCCTTACATTCCCTTCATTTCCGGTGACGTAATAGATTGTAGTTCCGAAAGCTGGAGCCTCGTTTATGTCAATCACATCGATGGTGAATGTGGCGTAGGTATCAGTCGCCGCGCCGTCTGTAACGCTGATGTCCGCGGTAAAACTCTTACTGGTCAAACTCTCATAGTCTACTACGGAAGCTGAAGAGGTGGACAATAGCCCAGCTAGAAAGGGAAAAAACGATGTAGGAAGATAGTAGTCTATCAATACCTGAACAATATCCCAGCTGGAAGAAAAACACAAACGATGAAGGCAGATAATAGAATCTAATACTTGGACAATTACCCAGCTAGAAAGCACAAAGACATAAACAATGTAGAAATAGCTTAGCCCTTCAAACGTTTAAAACATATTTAAAATAAATATGTCATATGATCGTGAAAGGAAACAGGCTTTTAATATAAATCGAGATCGACAGGATGTTTTTTCTAGTTCTTTAACAGATGTGAAAAACATCATACAGCCAACTTCGTTCTTCTTTGACTCGTTAGGGATGTCTAACATATGGACATCAAGAAAATACAACATGAGTACAACAACATGGATCTTAACAATTCTTAAAAAAAAATAGGTGAAAAGACAACAATGTCCCCCGTAATTTGATCATTTTGTAGCTAACCACAAAAATCATCAAAGCTAACCACCAACACCATCAAGACTAACCACAAAAATCATCAAAGCTAACCACCAACACCATCAAGACTAACCACAAAAATCATAAAAGCTTACCACCAACACCATCATAGCTATACACCAACACCATCATAGAAAACATCTAACATCACCATAGCTTACTACCAAAACCATTATAACTAATCACCATCATAGCTAACCACCAACACTATCATAGCAAACCACCAATCAATCTTGAATGATTGTACATAACATTGTGTTTTATACAGAACTTTTACAGGAATATATGAAAATAGAAATATTTGTTTTTGTGGGTCGAATTTCGAAAATTTCACTCAAAGTGAGGGAAACGCTGATTTCAAATGGATTTTGATTTACCTAATTTAATTTACCGACTACACGATATTTAAAACGTAATCTTATCCCAGGTAAACATATCTTCATAGCATTATTTTATAAATAAAATGTAGGGAAAAGCTTATTATCAACGGCTACTTTGATATAGAATACTTCTCTTGTTGAATTTCCTATATTTTCCAGGAACATTTATGCATTTCACTCGTATTTCACACAATTATCAACTTTTGATGTTCTGTCATACAGATAAATATGTACCACAAAAAAGGCTCCCAAATCTTACCGAAACCGTAATTCTAACTCAAATTCGATAAAACGAAGGCAAAATGTGAAGAAAATATAGATTTATGTCGAATCCTTGAACAAGAACAAGGAGAATAAGACAGGTGTCCTTAAAACAAACGTCTTCTGTTTCATCGTCCTTTCCTGCTGACAAAACCTAAACCTATGTCGAATCTGCATGGACTCGTATCCTAACATTATCATTATAATGACATCATTTTTCCAAATCTTATGGCGTTAGACTTTTTAGCCAGAAATCGACATTACAGCCAGTAGTTAAATTCTGCATGTTGATTGAGACCATGGGAAAGTTTTATGGTCGACATAATATTAATATTTTGAAATATTATATATGAAGTCAGACTATTGGATTCTTGGTGATAAAGCAAGCAGTTCTGTTGTCATCAACCTAATTTTCATATTAATGACTTAGATTTGTTGTCCTCGGTGAACAGAGGACGCTTATTCTTCCGGAACACATGGTCTTATTATCCTTGCATTATACATGGATTTCAAAGCAAATCTATATTTTTGTTCGTACTTTGTTTCATCGATTTTGAATTCAAATTTTGTAATAACATATGTTGCATATATGTCGAGTTTTTTTAAGATATACTCTTGTGTTTTTAGT
Organism: Pecten maximus; assembly: GCF_902652985.1. Taxonomy (NCBI): domain Eukaryota; kingdom Metazoa; phylum Mollusca; class Bivalvia; order Pectinida; family Pectinidae; genus Pecten; species Pecten maximus. The sequence goes on along the minus strand of NC_047032.1, from coordinate 15,436,979 downwards.
TCATTATAGCGGTGGTCCTTTTTTATTCTTTTGTTTGTTTGTTTTCGTTGTTGTTTTTAGGGTAAAATCAGTAATTTAAAGCTTACTAGATGTGTCAAACGAGAAGACAGTAGCTCCTTCGGTAGCAGGTGTGTAGGTGATGCTATAGGTTAGCGTATCCGAGTCCGGATCAGCAGCATTTATCTGATAAATAGAGGCGCTTTTTGCACTGTTCTCCATTAATGACAGGCTGAACGTCAGAGGTGTGTTCCGTATCACAGGTGGCGAATTTATGCCTAGAAAAAATACAAACATTATATTTTATTCATAATTTCCCTTACATTGAAAGTTAACATACAATAATAACACGGTAAGTAAAAGTTTTAAAAGCATACATATATCGTCAGTGAAAACCCTTTTCTCTGCAATGAAAAACGCATGCGCATTTCTTCCTTGCGATCGGAGCTCGATTTCCAGACCTTCAAACTTTTCGACAACTACTCCGATTTCTCCGGCAGTTTAACCAACCTTGATAAATGTAAGGTAATGTTACTTGCTTAACATTTATTGTAAATTTGCTTAAATATATTAGATATGTTTTTCTGATACTTTATAACAAAAGTTGCAACATAGATGATACATGTACATTCGTAACCGACTTACCAGTAACTATGACAGTCAGCGTCCTCGGTCCCACAGTGCTTGTTCCGTCAGTGATTGTGACGTATACTTCATATCCAGGTATGGTTAGTGCCGAGATATCTGCATTCGTCTGTATTTCACCACCTAAAACCATAATGAATGAATTATCAGTAATAATGGAATATTTAGAGGGTGGCATTTTGCAACTTTGTATTGTATAGAACTATAGTACAACCTTTTCTTTTATTCAATCGATTATTAACAATCTTTCTCGGAGATGTATAACACTTTAAACAAATATATTGAGGTTTGTTCGTGTGTCCTATTTTTCTAACATTGAAATGGCCTTCATCGTCATAAAAGATTTATTGGAAAATATATTAGGACGATCTTTGCCATACCGTTTTTCTCTTAATAACCTCAAATGTCTATTGACAATAAATTAAATCATTTCTTAAATAACTTCTGTATAAGATAAAAGAACAGTGATCACGTGCCGGCGGTTATTGTAAACGGACATGTTCCTGTCGAGCACGTGACGCCGTTGAACGTGACGGTATCTGCGACGTCAACATCGGTGGCTGTTACAGTAAACACACTGGTACCGGTTGCTATAGTACTGGCAATCGATGTTTTATCTGTCATTACAAAGTATGCTATGTATATAAATAAATGTGTTACAAATAAAATCAGAATAACCACTTATATCATGTAGCTTCAAAAGCGATCGACGCTTAATTTTATGCGGGGACATCTCATTTAAAATATCTTTTCGTTGATAGATAGGAGATCAGACGCGTTCGATGCTTGTTGGTACGATCAAAAATATAGATTTGTCGATAAGTCGATTACGACCAGGTGATGCAGAAGGGAAAAGTCTCCCGCATCTTCGTCTAGGTCTAGGTCAAATGTCCTATCCTCAAAATGATAATTAGGGTGATTACAATAGTACCATTAGGTATACCAGCAAACAGTTAACACGTCTGGCTTCATATCGCACAAGGACACAAAATGTAACCAAATGAAACACCCGATGTCAATCATAAATCTTTACAATGGCCTTCTTTCAGCTACATCTCTCGAAACAGTATGCTGTTATTTTTGTCCAATTTGTAGCCAACAGTTGTCACTTAAATTGCAATAATCTGAACAAGTCCTTGAATATCTAATCAACAGGGATATGTAAATACCGTAAGTGAGGCAAGTCTGTATATTACTATCTATAAAGGGAAGTTTTATGATTAAGAAATTAAAACCATTGCACTCATTATACAACTTAGTTGAAGAATGGCTGGTTACTTTATAGGTAAAGATCGAGATAAGCGACTATTGTTGAAGAGTGTCATTGATTAGAAGTTCTTCAGGGACATTAAGAAAGAGAACAGATCAAATAAATATTTAAAGTTTTAGCTTCATTAGATAACATAATTATAATAATTTTGTTATATTTACCTGGCAGGTTTGTGAATATCGGTGGAGTGTTGGCTGTAACGTAGACATAGAAAGTTCCGCTGTCTGAGGCTCCATAGGAATCTGTACATGTGGCGTCAAATTGATATTTCTTTGTCGTTACATAATCGAACCCGGGATTTAAAATGGAGTATATTCCGTATGCTTAAATAAAATAAGAAATATAAGTGCAATGTGCCGAGAAAACACCGGCCTCGTGGCAAATAGTATTTCCTTATACACTTCATAGTGTGACACCGTGATTACTAGGGAAATCAATCTCACAAGGGGTAGGGAAAGGCAGCTGTCACGCGCTATGGCGCTACATACAGTGGCCTAACATCGTCATTTTGAATAGTTACCACGTGGACGCACATTTACATGGAACATTGAAGATGGTGCGATGAAAAAGACTCAAGAAACCTTACAATGTGTTACTTTTTATGTAGAGTATGTGAGCAAAATCACCAAACATGGGCTTGTACCGTGGATGTGTATACCTGTTAACGGAACAGGCCGTTGTCAGGTTTTTTTTTTATTGTTTCACCGAGATTTGTCGTTATTTATTTTAGAAAAAATGGTATAATTATTAGTACATTGAAGTGTTTACTTTTTAATTGAAGCGAAAGTTAAATTTCCATAAAATGTTAACTGAGGTTTGCCAAACACTGATAAGAATAGCGCAGAGCTAATATTGTTTTTTTATCCCGGCCTTACAGTATAGACTTTTATTTATGTGTGACCGAATACTCTACATTAAGTAATTCTGGCTTTGAAATACTACACACGTAATCGTGGCGCTTGGAGCTCATTGCACTAAGTAATGATTGTGTTAATAATGCATTCTATATACTCTGACTGTAGCAAATAATGCGGAAGTGTAAATTCATCATTGGGCTAATCTGCTAGATCATAGTAATGGGCTAAATCCTGAGTTACTCTGATCAATATATAGGACGCCTTCAATGATTGTTTTCGAAAATAGTCAAGGATTCCTTCCTAACATCTAGGCTGTAGCTTTATATTACATTATTGGTAACGTATTATATGTTTTTATAAATGTTTTCAAACAGTATTTATAATATTTTTCACGCAAATTACAAATTATGATTACCGCTTGCTTACTGTCTTATTAGTAATGTATGTTCCTACTTTATAAGCAATGCACCAAATGACCACATATGAAGTTTAAACCACTTTGTGTAAAATAAGTATTTTTTAACGTGTTTTCTTTTCACTATTATTATTAAATCTGTTTAGTAGGTTTTGTATTAAGCATCATTTGTACTCAAGCCACAAAACTTTGATCTATGGTAAAAAAAAATATATAATTATCAAGTGGGATTGTATTAGGCAAAAATAGCAACGTTCTGAACGTAAACATTAAAGGCTCACTTGTTCCTGTGACAATAGCGGTGGAGAATTTCGGGGCGGCAGCCAAGTTACAGCTGGCGATACTGTCGGTCGGAGAGGCGTCTGAAGTGGCCAAGGTATGGAGAAGGGTCTGGATGATGATATCCTGACTCACCACGGCGTAACTCGGGAGATTGGTGATATAGATTGGCTGTCAATAATAATATGTTATCAAACTCGAAGTAAAAATGTATACCATGTTGTTGTCGGACTACCAGAAATTTCCGAATTACCTGTTATCTACCGTAGCTTACCTTATACCAACTTATCTGCCAGAACTTACCTAATATTCCAAAACTGTTGTCACGCTACCGGAAAATAACTAATTATCCAATGAAATTACCGAATTATCAGGTGATTTACAGAAATTTACTGAATTACCTATTGATTCACCGGAAAAAAATTTCGAATTACCATTGATCAGCAAGAACTTACTGAATTACCTATAGATCCACACGGAATTTACGGAGTTACCCAGTCATCTACCGAAACTTACTGAATTACCCATTGATCCAACAGAAATTACCGATTTTCCAAGTCATCTACCGGATCTTTCCCAGTAATCTACAGGAACTTGCTGAATTTTCCATTGATCTAACGGAACTTAACGAATTTCTCAGTGATCTACCGGAACTTAGCTAATTACCTATTCATTTACCGGAACTTACCGAATCATCAAATGATCCACCACGGGAACTTACCGAATTCGTTACCGTTATGGTCAGGGTACCCGTACCCGTTTTACCACAAGAATCCTGTACTCGAAACGTCAGAGGGTAGGACCCAGCAGCAATCGTATTAACAGCTGTTGTCACCCGAACTGGAAACAAAATAAAACAGACACACCCTACCTGTAGCCATTTAAATGCTTATACAGAAAAGTATCTGCTATCGCAAAGAGCGGGACAAAAATAAGAGTAAAAATGTATAACGAAGAAAAGAATCAAGAATTGGACACTTGAAATGCTTAAATGATGCAGATTGAAAGAAGACTTAAAATGGAGGGGTGCTAGGGTCGTGCAATTGACGAAGGCAGTGTCCGATGGAGGAAGGTTGTCGATGGCCTAGACTCACGTGGGGCGACGGGCTTAAGAATAGCAAAGCTAGCTTCTTATAATTGGTTCCGTCGCGTGTAATTTATTGATAATTGACAAAGAGGAAAATGACAAAGAAAAGTATTACACAATGTATATCATAACGTGTTTCAAGATCAATATATGTGCTATAAACATATTATGAATTCTTTGGTACCTATGCCCACATCTAAACAAATATTCAAATTTAAACAGGTTGAGGAATCCTAGGTTGTTACATAAATTATATTTATCAGACGATTTATTTGAACTGGGTGGTAGAACACTTAAAAATATCTATGTAAAATTTGTTATTAATTAAAACAATGAAAAACATATTGCTACTTACAGGGGTATATTTTTGTGGGACGATAAAATTTACGAAATCTAGTTATACTGAAAATACAATTTACCCAGAAAAATATCGCCTGCTTGACAATGTGTGCTTCAATTGCATTATGGTGATACACGTTAAATAATACCTAACTACAAATCTTTCTACGATAGCAAACAATCACCAATCATGTGGTAAGTAATTTAAAATACTGATCAGCAGAATACGTTTTAAAGTAGCGCAGACGTCTTTCCAAATACTCCACATTCATATTTCATAAAGCAATTCTCTGGTATTAAAAAGTTTATTTTTGTCATTTTTCGATGCAGAAATAGACCCTTACATCCCCAGCTCCTTTGTAAGGAATCTCGAAGAATAAATATAATATAATGAAAATATCCATCTCAGATTTTATTCCTACCTTAATAAAAAGAAAAAGAAAAAAACCCAGACGTATTAAAAGTTGACTCGATCCGAATGATCACGTGGCATATTCCGTTAAATATAACAAAAAATATATGATAAGGTGACTATATGATTAATAATTATGGAAATATCGCGTTATCGTAGAAAGATTTGTAGTTAGGTATTATTTAACTACAAATCTTTCTACGATAACGCGATATTTCCATCATTATTAATCATATAGTCACCTTATCATATATACTTTAAAACGTATTCTGCTGATCAGTATTTTAAATTACTTACCACATGATTGGTGATTGTTTGCTATCGTAGAAAGATTTGTAGTTAGGTATTATTTAACGTGTATCACCATAATGCAATTGAAGCACACATTGTCAAGCAGGCGATATTTTTCTGGGTAAATTTTATTTTCAGTATATATTAGATTTCGTAAATTTTATCGTTCCACAAAAATATACCCCTGTAAAAGTTTTGATAGGAATACTTTTTTAGTTTAAGTTGTAAAAGATAAACCACTAAGCGTATTCATTCAGTATGTAATTAGGGATTTTCTTAACATAAAAGCATGAAACTAAGAAATATTCCTATCTATGATTAAATAGATTTCAGCCTCTTTTCAGTTGTATCGGTTGCATTTTTCTGCATTGCTCATGTTATTGTTAAGTTATTGTAAAGATTGGTTCCGTGTATTTTAGCAGTTTTTTGTTCCCTGAAAAAACATTGGGCATTTTTTATTGCTTTTTTGTATTACCTAAGTTATCAGTTTTGCGTTTATATCTGGCAGTTCGCTTTTGTTCACAACATTGAATGACAGCGAGCTGTATATGCTGCGTGTTTAGTAAACTTGGATCCAATTCATGACAAAAAGGTAGCTTTAATAGTTGGCGCGTTCCTATTGACTCTGCTAATCATAATCGAGTTGGAGGAGCTTATCTTCTTTTTTTCATAGAAGTTTGAGTAGAAAAGTTTGATGAATCAGAAAGCAGGATTCTGTATATAAATAGCGAAAAAATATTTTTTTACAATTTGAACAAATTTTATTGGCCGAAAGGAATAGTAAGTAAGATAAGAAATCAGGTATAACCTATCTAAGTCTTCTCCTTAAGATGATAAAAGAATTGGACAATAGACATAGCCTATCTCCTTTTCCTTACTATAACAAAAGGAAATAAAGAAAAACCCCACTACTCCTGGAAAAGAGGAAAACACTGAAAAAAATAAAGATTAGAAATGAGAATAATGCTTGTTTACATACGTGTGTTTGCATCGAACGCAAATTCAGTGGAAGCTGACGTCATACTTGTTGTTATGGTGTCGCCGTCATCATCGTACACTACCAAGGTGAACACGAGGAACCCTGTTTGTGAGGTGTCGCTGATCGAGGTTGTCGTCGGCGCCAAGTTTGTTATAGTTGGCGCAGTACCTGCAGCAACATAGCACTTGTCAAATAGTGTTACGTCTCCGACAAACAGGAAATAGGATCAATTGAAAGCAGGAGTGTGCTATGTTATAGCTTTAAACAATACCACATTATATACTACACTGTTGGCACCCTTTAACAAGTGTATCTTGTATTTCAAGTCGACAAATCATTACTGGATCCCGAGGATTTTACATCATTATCCGCGTCTATATTTTGTATGTAGAATTCTTAAGGCTATCATTATTTCGACGATGCTATTATTTTTGTTCTTTTGTTGGTGATTAATTAGATATTTCTATAGCATGGGTGTCATTTATTGCATCGTGTGATAATCAAAGTAAATGTAGAAATCAAGTGTAATGCAGGAAAAAATCACAAGGTTCACCGAAGAGAAATGATATGTTGTGCTACTTATGAGAAAAAAAGGGTGTTCCAAAAAGGAAAGTATCTTGAGCAACATAAAGGCAAAGTCCGAGACTGAAATTGGTTTTGCCGAGATAAATTTGTGACATGAAAAGTGTAGACTCCCTTAATCAATCATTGAGACAACCAGTATACCATCAATGTTAAATGATGAAGGTTGAAATGCAAATGATTCATATTTTAAACATTCTATTTGTCTTCAGAAATACCATAGAGATATTCAACGCCCGCACGTTACAGTAACAACAAGGCATACCGACATAAGTATGAATACCTTCTACATTAGAGGTTTACCCTGATCCTAATGTAAAGCATAATCAACAGCTAGTGCCAGCCTTTAGCTAGACTATATAATGATTAATTTTCCATTTATATTTTATTCAATCTCTGCCAGCACCGCTTCCCACCTAGAAATATCAATGGAGACACCTATCAAAAACTGTGATATCACATGTGGTTTATATAAATACACGGGTATATCGCAATCAGTATTTGATTTAAACGTGACGTTTCGATTATTACACTTAGTCATCTTCATCAGACGGCAAATGCTCCCGAGATATTAAATGTACAAGATTGTAATGATTCAAGGCCTTTTTCATCTTAACTATGATTTTTGCGACTGCTATCTTTTGAGGTTGTTTTAGCTATGCTTAACTCGCAATCTTGTTGTGATATACCAAAATATATTCACATTCATTTTTAACAACCAGAAAAAGTTCTACACTGTATATCATTTGAAATGAATTAGTATTGATGCTTACCTGGTTGTATCTTAGCTTGGAATCCAAATCGCTTTCCTGATTGCGTGGCATCGCCCGACCAATCATGAGTGTTCCCTACTGCCAAGGCCCCCACAGCAGTCGACGTTCGGTAGCTCGGGCCCCCTCCATTGTTTTTATAGCTGACTACAGACGCGCCAGGAGAATACCTTTTTATAACATAGACATATCCTCTCTTAAACCATTGGCAGTAAGGTAAAGCTAGTCTGGTATGGAGAATGATAGTGACCGAAATACGCACAATAACCTGTTTTTACGTTGAAAGAATTTAGGGAAAATGTACGTTCTATCGCTGAACGAATTCATGTATGATTTAATGACGAAGCCAGGTTTTAAATATTTCTAGGTGAAATAATCGGATCAACTTTTCTCTATTGGCAATGCATTGCTATATTTCAACATTTTCGTTTCAACAACAGTTTCAATACAAAACTACTGCTATTGAACTTTTGCATTGTTCTACTACAGTTCGTGTATTCAGATTGCTTTCTTCGGGTTGTTTTAACCCAATCCTGCCTACCAACCCTCTTTCTTCTTAACCTATTAGAAGAAACATACTTTTTTATTTATTTTCTATGAGTACGATATAAAAATAAAATTGTAAATATTTGCTGTGATTTGCTAGCTTAATGTTTAACTAATTAAGATTAAAACTTTGTTTTTCGTTTCTTTTAAGATTTCTTATTATTGATCACGATATCGTTTAAAAGCTTTGCATAACTGACTCCTACAAACGCACAAATGCCTTGATGTGAATAACGATGTCAACCTGAAGCTGCCAGGCGGTTTGGATTGGAATTAAATTGTGTATATTTCGGCAAGTAAACATCTTACAATGTGCCTATACGGTCAGATCATTTAATTTATTCAGGATGAATTCAGAACAGTTGTTGTTTAGTCGCTACGGTCATTAACATAAAAATTGGATTATTATAAAAATACTTATTATATTATCATTATAACAATAATTTGATAATTAAAACATGCATTGAGGTAATAATAACATATACGTACCAGCCTATGATATCTCCCTGATTTACTGCAATCCTGTCAGTGCCAGTAAATGTAGCAGTATTACTACCAGTACCTTAAGAAATAGAAATTACATATTTCACGAAAACGTCATAACATAAACACCTTAATATAATGGACAGAAGAAGAACATTTTACAATGTTATATGGAATATGCTGACTTTATCTTATTGTTAAGTACAACAAGAAAAACTCGATGAACATTAAGTTAGAATATTTTGTTAAGAAAAAATTTTTTTTTTTAAATATTTATGATTTGTTTAAAAAATATTTGGATAATTATGAGTCATATACCTAAATTATACTACTAATATGTATTTCAAACGGCTCTATTTTTGTCTGTTTCAAAGGATATAGAAATAAAGGCGTGAAAATCATCCTTAATACTACAGTGTTCACTTTCGTTCAAAGTGAAATCGGAGGCCACAGGAAATATAGATGGTGACAATATCCCTAACAAGGATCCGTTTGATAAGTCCTCTAAAAACCTAAAGGATATTTTCAGTTATTCTGAGCTAATTAGATGACACAACGCTCTCCACTTAATACATGTTGGCGTTTAAGTGTAAAACATACCTGTGGGAGTATGTTGATGTTGTCCAACTAATTCATAAACATCCCCACCAGTGTCTCTCCACACTTGAAAATAAACTGTGTTCACACTTTTGGCATAGTATAGCCACTCATAGATAACACCACAGGTACATCCTACCGCGTCATCAGTCCACAGGCTCATACCTATACAGAAAAAGTACATCTCCAACCAGCTTCACATTAATCCTTGAGAGTTCCATCAACAAGTGTAATTATCGAGCTACCAGGAAATAAAAACTTAAGGAGTCCCCTAAACATCACATATTTTATTAGCGCGCTACACAGAAGAGGAATACCTTAAGAGTACCATTAGCAACAGTTGTATTGACTCTACAAAAATAAAAAACGACTTGGGTTTTGTTTTTATTATCTTTTTTATAATTTGAGTAATGCCAATTAAAAAAACACCGAGTCAACAGAAGCCGCAATATTGTCCAATTGAAACTTTTAAACACCAAATTTCATAGAAATCGAAAGACATCTAAATTTCGACCAATCAGGGACATCCATTTTGTTATCATCGTAAAATCATAAACACAATATATGGTCGTCAACTTTTTTCTTTCTTTTTTTCAATTATTAGCATTTAACCGGTTTTTTTTTTTTTTTTTTTTTTCCTTTTGTTTTCATGCATCATAAGTATATATCACTGTTTGTTTTTTCTAGTATCTCTTATCATCATCGCCATATTTTATTTTACATTGTATACTGTACGTACCCTTCTGAAGGGCAAGCACTAGTTCTTTGATGTATTGTAGATATACGTATGTCCAATTGGAAAGCAAAGCGTTCAACTTCAGATTCAGTCCCTGAACAGGACATTCATTTCGTGATTTCAAATTTGATTCTATATGTGATGATTATTATTTGAAAATCAGTTGTATTGTAAACGTTACCCTATTCAATTTTCCCTGAGAAAATGCTGGCGTTGAATAATTTGATGGATAAAGAGGGGTTAACAATTGTCCAGCACACTCTGTTACATTATGACGGGGTTTTTTTTTATATCATTTTTTATAGTCAAACAGAGGATAGCAAATACTTGCATTTATCAATTGTCAATTGTCTTTCGGTTATTTTGTGATACATGAATATTGTATGTTTCATGCAAATAAAATACTGTAATATAAATGTTGTTCAAACCTATCTCAAGATTATAGTTCGTGTATTTTTCAATGTCAGCAAAAAGCTCTCAAACGAATACCGAAAAAGAAGAATTCTTATGTTAACACGTCAGCATACTTATGTAGATTTTGTTGTGTATGTTTTTCCCCTGAAGGAGAAAATAGTTTCTCTCAAATAATTATGTTTCCTTTTGGTCTTTTCAACCTTAATCATAATAGATATGATATAAGAGTCAAGCAAATACCCTTTATTCAGAGTAAGATGCTGATATCAAAACATTATCATTATCAAAGAAAATCAAATGCACCATTGTTTCTGCATACTCCAGTCTCGTGAAACTCAGGTGGTTCTCACGTTTACTGAAACGGACATCGACAGCTCGAACGCAGAGATACACATGATGTCGAGTTTTGAATCATGTGAAAAAGATCATCCAATCAGTCAATCATAGTATCAAGTATATCAATGTCATTGTGTAATTCGTTTGTACTATGTATGTACGCGTCGTCACCTTTGTATGGTTTTAACAATTTCAACGAGCACAAATTATTGAAACCAGGACAAGTTATTTAAGAAATAATTAACGAGGATTCGTGTATTGTTGCAGGATATATAACGAGGACGAGAATATTTTGCAATTAAATTAATAACGAAGGCCGCAGTCCGAGTTGTATATCCTGCAACAATACACGAGTCAAAGTTGATTATTTCTATTCTACCATGTACTGTTTAGTTCTGAGATCTACCTCTTCCTAATAGAAAAAACGGCAACGAAACCCCAGGAAATGTGTCGCTAAATGGCTGTTACAATTCACAAGAAACGATAAGGCGCGCGTGCTAATTAATATTCAAAAGCTGACGTCAATTCCAAGCCGTTTCGATAACTTTCGGGGATGTCGGCAAGCAATTCATGTAGAAATGCTCTCCAAAGGTTGCCTGCGGAAATATACCTTACAACATGTTGTTAAGCAAAGTCTGTTCTGGGTGGATAGAAATTAACAATCTGCTAAATCTTGCCGCTGGGTCACGACAAACACCTATGCAGTGGTCAGTACAGGTAAATTGTTGCTCTAATCATGAGTCAAAACCAATAATAGTGTTGTGGGTTCGAGTGGTGTAACAAGTCAGGAATGAGTTATCATATCTGTATGACGATGTTGTCAGACAGAACAGCAACGACAGGAATAAACGTCTGTATTGCTACGAGGTCTAACCGATAACTGAGGGCTAAAACATAGGTAATATAAAGGCACGAGGCCTTCCGGAGGATAACTACCCGGAATCCTCGGAACCGTACGTAAAATACAATGCTGTTCCACAACATTCCTCCCCGTTTACTAAGAGTGCGATACGTTATAAAAGACAAAAGGTCAGCATGAATTCTATACAATAAAACTACAGTACTAAATGGTAAAGTATACTTGCACTCTGATGAGGTTACTGAGAGGTGACCATAGCAGATGATAACATCGTGTCGTTTTTAAATTGTATATAAAAACTATGATTCATCACAGCTAAACTCTTGAAAAACAGCTAGTAACAGTAGTCCAAGTAATGTTATCAAACCTACAAAATATGTGTTTGTTATAAAACTTGGAACTTGATCACAATACTTGTATCTTAAAATGGAAATGTAACTAAAATATCAGATTTTCTAAAACCGGGACTATGTACAGCAAGTTCCCACCGGTCCTGTTTTTGAAACCTAGTACACAGTTGTGTACTGCATTGTAACTATTGTACATGGCGGGTACTACTGTAATATATAGAATTGGCATTGGTGGAGGAGGCAGTGTGGTTGGTACATGTACTTGATAGGGAACATATGGAGGTGGCGATGAAAGTGGTTGAGGTGGAAAGCCCGGTACACCTTGATGAGGGATATATGGCGGTGGTGGTAGAGGAAAGGGGCTGGTATTTGGAGGAGAATGATGCTGATGTAGATGTTGATGAGTTAGATGTTGTTGCCGCTTTTGACGATACTCATGCTGAGTTTGGCGTACATCACACAGGTTACTTGGCAAATTCATCTGGATCTTCTTTTTCCTGTGGACTCTTCTTCTCCTCTTTTTTCCTTTTGCTTTGATGCCATTGTCCAAAGCGCTCTCGATACTCTGTATGTTACTTCGCGTCCGAACAGACTCACCCTCCATTTGCACCCTCGCGTCAACCATCTTATCTTTGTGTTCCCCTGTGGTGTATTTCACGCTCTCGCTCCCTGTTTCAGTTGGTTCATTTTCTCTCAACTTATTCTCTTTAAAAATGTAATGGCATCTTCTAATGATTTGGCCAATTCGTTGTCCACAACTGTATAGTAGTCTTCCTCTTCCATCACAGTTTTGAGGAACATGTCTATAGCTGTACGTTTGATGGTATCCTCCCCACACTTCCAATATACAGCTGTAGCTAAATTTGTGATTCTATCAGCGTAACCATCAAGTGATTCACTAGAACCTTTTGAAACAAGGTACAGCTCTTTCCTACATATAGTCACAAGCTCATCTTAACTTAACGAATGCATATTTACAACGATAATCAGTGTACCAAGTTATACTACAGACAACACTGAACATTTACAGTACAGTATAAGAACTCAGATAAATATGTACACAAGAGTATCCGACATTGCACAATATCTGATTACAAATATTTACAACACATGGGGAAAATTCAGATAGCCATGCACGTCAGAGTATCCGACATTACACAGTATCCGTTTACAATAATGAAAAAAGACTAACAATTTACAATACAAGCACATGTATCAGAATACTTCACTCGTTAGAAAATCCGACATTGTACGATATCCGATGATGTGTCTTAATATGAACAAATTTAAGTACAGAGAAAACATGTCAAGAGTTATCGCTGGGCACAAAGTCACATAATCATACTACTTTTGCATAACGGCTGATGAGATTACCTCACCTAACCACATACACAAAAGTTAAATATGTATTGAATCCAAATATGGCGTCTCGTTCCGTCCGTGAACATGTATTGAATTCAGATAATGGCGCTTCGTTCCGTCCGTGAACACAATTTAAGTGTATTTGATGTATGAATTGAACAACATAGTATCAGCTTCCTCCCCGCCTAAAAAGATGCAGGCGAAAATGTATCATACAAAAAGTAAGCCGACACAGCAAAGTGTACAAAATAATTTTAAAAAATCACAGAAAAAATGTTTAGAATACCTGTGTGACAAAAATGGATTAAATAATCCAATGTGATGTAGTTAATATTCACAAAAAAGCAACTTCAGTAGACAACTAGCGTTAGCGATTCGAAGCATCCGAGTCGACAATAAAGCTAGCTGAAACAAGAAGTTCTTTTGAAAAATGTATAAAATATGTACACTAAATGACACAGGTAAACTGTACAATCAAATGAATATTAAATGCACAGAGTAAAGTGACCATTCAATTCAACAAGTGACAAGGCATAGGCTAGTACCAACGAGCGATTATCCAGTGAAAACAGCTCAAGTACCGAACCACAGGTAAACTGATCAGGTACAGGTCCTATGTGTACACAAAGGAATTTGTACTATCTACATTCTCAAAAAATCAAAACTGAAAAATCATACAAAGTAATTACAATGGTCACAAATGGACATTTCAACCGGAAACAGAACTGTACAAAGCCGGGAAACATCAAACATGTGCATACTGCAAAAAGCTAATGGGAAAACTAAACGATGATTCCCACAAAACATATACAAAATCAATCACATCTCACTCGATTTCCGAAGGTTCAGGCATATGAAATCCCACTTCTGACACCAATTGTTGTGGGTTCGAGTGGTGTAACATGTCAGGAATGAGTTATCATATCTGTATGACGATGTTGTCAGACAAAACAGCAACGACAGGAATAAACGTCTGTATTGCTCCGAGGTCTAACCGATAACTGAGGGCTAAAACATAGGTAATATAAAGGCACGAGGCCTTCCGGAGGATAACTACCCGGAATCCTCGGAACCGTACGTAAAATACAATGCTGTTCCACAACATTAGCATAGCTAAAGGTCCATGAAAAACTTTCGATACATCGAGAACTTCGACTCATAAAAAATTGATTCCTACATACGTTAGTTAGTGGTGTTATATAGTGAGGAAGTTCGGGACCAAACAAAACGTTTGATACAGCGAGAAATTCGAATCAACGAAGTTCGAATCATCGAGGTTTGACTGTATGTACGTTTCCATCAATAATATAATACCGGGGTATTGGATGTAGAAACATTGTGACATTTCATATACACGTGATTATCATACGCTTTATGAAGTGTTTTTGTGGTATCAATGTCTTCATTTTTGGCGTTAATTGTGTAGTTTAGAATGTATTGTCTGATTTATTTTATATATAAAAATCTTATCCTAGATAAAGTTACAAAATTTAAACTCACCATTTACTCCAAAGTCGTTTGAATTTCTTGTTAACGGATTTCCTTCGCCTACATTCGACCACGATGTACAAGCAGCACCTGTGCAAACAAGTACAAATGTTGCTCTCAGTGAGTACCCAACAAGTACAAATGTTACTCTCAGTGAGTACCCAATATTCAACCTTTAGGAAATAACATTTCATGTCTCAATTAAAGCATAAATAAATACAATTAATATTTTTAAGAAAGCAACGACAAAACATTGAATTCTTATCTTTTCTTTGTTAAGATTAAGCAAAAATAATCAATCACAACATTTCGTCAAATTTTGTCAAGATTTGAATTAAGTCCCAAACCTTGCCGGATTTTACGGAAAAGCAGCGTTTGACTAATAATGTAATGTTATGTAATGAGTTCAGTTATCTGTCCCTTGTAAAAGCCGGGGAGATTTCCAGTAGCTTAAACAGTTTTTGTTCGAGCTGGTAAGTATGAATGATTCAATCTCCCTAGTAACAAGCATTTTCTTTGGCTTAAATATCCATGTTATCAGGTCATACGTCAAAATAATGACGACGCGTTTGTAATATCGCTATTGATTGGTTGACACAGGGCGTAATAATTTCTAAGAGTAAAGAGTTAATCGCTTAAAGTATGCTTCCGCAGGGTTCGCTCATAGAAGACTGAACTAAAAGAATTAACTTAGATATGTACTCATCATCAACCGCTAACCAGTTTAAACATAAAAATAAATCCAAGTTAATCTTTAAATAGAAGTTGGTATATCGCAACTAATAAAGGATTTGAACTAGACGTTTTGGTGACCACAATTTGTCACTTGTATCTAAAAATTGGTGCAAGCTGCGCTGCAATGGTCATTTGTCTGATGAAAGTGAAAGTGAAATCCTGGTTGTGATATATCGACGTCTATTCTTATTTTAGTTGTCAGTATTGATATTATGTGAATCCAATTGGATCTAAGCTAAAGAGACCTCAAAATAACATAATATCTAACTTACTGAAGGTTTTCATAACTCAGTAAAGGAAGATGTAACACTTTAATTACACTACAGGTATTTCATGGATATGAAAAAAAAACACTTTCATTTTCCAGGAATATACAACATTTTACTGTTAAAATATAAAAGATGTATATCAACCTTTTAAGTTAATTAATTAGACATATTTTTAATAATGGATATTTTTATAGTTCCAACTTGGATATTATTTCTGTTATTCCTAATAGAATGCCATCGCTCCTTTCTGTAAAAGTAATGCAAAATGTCAATCAGTTGACTCATGTTTATTGGGGATCTAAGTTCAGGTGCAATCTGATGGAACTTGGACAGTAATATATAAAAGATTGTCTAAAATTATATCTGAGGGATCGAGTAAGGAAACAAGTAACATCTAGAGAACCATGTAAGGTAATGTGTAGGGGGATCGTGTAAAGTACTATCTGAATTATCGAGCAAAGTAATATCTGGGGAATGGTGCAAAGTAATATCTGAGGAATGGTGCAAAGTTATATCTGGGGAATGGTGCAAAGTAATATCTGAGGAATGGTGCAAAGTAATATCTGAGGGATCGTGCAAAGTAATATCTGAGGGATCGTGCAAAGTAATATCTGAGGAATGGTGCAAAGTAATATCTGGGGAATGGTGCAAAGTAATATCTGAGGAATGGTGCAAAGTAATATCTGAGGAATGGTGCAAAGTAATATCTGAGGAATGGTGCAAAGTAATATCTGAGGAATGGTGCAAAGTAATATCTGAGGAATGGTGCAAAGTAATAATTGAGGGATCGTGCAAAGTAATATCTGAGGAATGGTGCAAAGTAATATCTGAGGAATGGTGCAAAGTAATAATTGAGGAATGGTGCAAAGTAATATCTGAGGAATGGTGCAAAGTAATATCTGAGGGATCGTGCAAAGTAATATCTGAGGGATCGTGCAAAGTAATATCTGAGGAATGGTGCAAAGTTATATCTGAGGAATGGTGCAAAGTAATATCTGAGGGATCGTGCAAAGTAATATCTGAGGAATGGTGCAAAGTTATATCTGAGGAATGGTGCAAAGTAATATCTGAGGAATGGTGCAAATTAATATCTGAGGGATCGTGCAAAGTAATATCTGAGGAATGGTGCAAAGTAATAATTGAGGAATGGTGCAAAGTAATATCTGAGGAATGGTGCAAAGTAATATCTGAGGAATGGTGCAAAGTAATATCTGAGGAATGGTGCAAAGTAATATCTGAGGGATGGTGCAAAGTAATATCTGAGGAATGGTGCAAAGTAATAATTGAGGAATGGTGAAAAGTAATATCTGAGGGATCGTGCAAAGTAATATCTGAGGAATGGTGCAAAGTAATATCTGAGCGATCGTGCAAAGTAATAATTGAGGAATCGTGCAAGATAACATGCAAGAGATCAAATAACGTAGTATCTGAGGGATCGCGCAAAGCAATATATCAGAAATCGTGCAGAGTAACATATGAGGGAATACCGAGGGGGAGAGGGGGGGGGGGGGGTCATGCAACATAACATCTAAGGGATCGTTTAATTAAGCAATGATGCGCTTGCCTAATTAACTAATAACGTAACCAAATTACTAAACTAAGAACGCAGATTGTCACAAAACAGGTAAAAATTATTGTCTTTTGTATCGAAATGGGAAAGTTTAAATAAACTAAATTTCAAAATACAGTAAGCATACTGCTGATATCATTTTAAGCATATTGTGAAAAAAGTCAAAGTTTTGTGAACATTTTGAAAGTCTTTCATTTTCAGTCCATTCAAAACTATTAAGCGTATAGAGGGCTTTATCACTTACTTATGTATTAAAAAAAACAAATAAAAACATTTTATTCCGGTACACTTTACATTGTTTCATTGCGAAACATGTTGTCCCTATGCTAACTTTTGATAATTACATAGAAATATTTTCAATCAATTTTAACTATTTTGTCCACACCTCCTTTTAATTTATCATTCCTCATTTGTTGTATACTGTTTGAATATGTTTTTAGCAACTAATTACGAATGGACAGCAAGAGAAAGTTATAGTATTTTTTATCTTCAGAAAATTTTGCAAAGAGCATGTCTCTACTCAAAATCCTTCACATTTGTATCTCTTCCTACTAATGTATTCCAAAATATAACCGCTTACATTGCATTTATGATACATTTTTTGTACCTAACATATAATTACAACATGTTCATGTTTAACTTTCTAAAAAAAAAAAAAAGATGAAGACAATTTAATGTCATTTGACCTTTTTCTAGTATTTTTTTTTTTTTTTTTTTCTTTTTTTTCATTTTTTGCACAAAAATTCTTGAGGATGTACGTGTTTAGACTTAAATGTTTATTTGTGAATGAAGGAAGGACTACAGAGACTAGTTAACCCCTATAACTGTTTTCTTGCTCACTCATGATTACAATGTCAAAGGTTTGGGGGGAAATTACTCCCTAAATATACTTCCTACCTCAAGCCACCTAAATTGAATATAAATTTTATTTGTGTTGAATTATAAACTCTTTGACCATTGTAACTGTTCGGTTATTGCTCAAAATGAATGCCTTGCCTTGTTAACACTCTGTTGGAGAAATACAATACCATATCCAATGTTTGTTATATGAAAGACATTGTGTGCGAAACCTTGTGTAGTAAAAACACACAAAGAAAGATTACTTAGTCATTTTAAAAATTGAAAAGCACATTTTGAAGTCATTTACAATTATATGTAGGGCGAGATTGTATTGACACACATTGGTTTACCCAAACATTACAACAGAACCATCGAGAGGCATTGTTATCAGAGCTACATGTTACAAACCTACGTTTATATTATATGACCGTTCTACATTTGTACTTTGATAATAGATATTTAGTTAAGATACTTCTGAGATAAAGAAACCTGAACGTATTTATCAATCATGGACCTTCTATTTCGCTTGATAAGGTGTTATATCAATCTCGTGGGAAAATATTAATAGTTAAGCTCGGGAAAAATGCACTTTTTCCTGCAAATAATATAAATAAATAAATAGAAATCAAAGGTACTAATTGTTACATTACATTGATTTGAACATATCTATAATTGAAGTTATTAACTTATTGCCCTTCATGAATGTATATTTTTCACATTGAACATTTAGACAATACAATTAAGATAAATTAGATAATTAGAATATAACAAGTTATCATCACAGAAAATTAAATAATCATATTTTGCCATTTTGAAGTTGTCAATATATTCAAAATGTAATAAAAAGTAAATGCTGTATGGTCGGTCAGTTCTAATTGTGTTCATATGTTATATATCAGCCTGCACGTGACGATCTTTTATCCAATCAGAAGAAGCGGAGAATTCGTATATTTTTCACATTGGTTAAGGCAAAACGTAGTGCTCTTTGTTAAAATCTATTCAGTTTATACATCTCACCTGCTAAATTTAAACATTTTTCCATGCATATTTCGATTTTTTACGTCTTTCCTTTTCATCCTTTTTTTTTTTTTACTTTTTTGGTCTCTAACATTACTGATTACTCTAGGACCCGCAATTTTATCCATTAGGAGTTATCAAAACAAGCAACTTATTTTTGGCATTTGGTTGTACCGACCGTAATAGTGATGTAGTTTTTAGTTCAAAAACATAATTTATTCAAGCACTCTTGCGATTTTAGTTCTGGTAAGATTCAAGCGCCTAAGCGACTTATGTCACAAATTGATATGATAAGATCCGATACACGTATGCGTTTGTTGTGATTTCCATTCAAAACAATGACAGGAATATGACAAGTTTATACCCAAACTAAGATGTATTACAAATGTTATAAAAATACATAATATATGTAATTCAATGTTTCTTTCACTGTATACAAAATTAAGAGAGAGATACCAGTGGTATAAACACAATAAGTTATATGAAGAAGAAAAATACCTTGAGTTGGTATCGTGTTTACAAAAGAAACCTTGCCAGAAATATGCAAGGTCACAGGGAACGCTGAACTAGCTTTTAATGAATAATTATACAACAGTCATTGTATCCGTGCAATTAACATAAGTATGTTAAATGATCCCTAAAACAGCTTAACGCATGATTAAGGTGTCGATATAATGATAAAGCAAGCATTCATGTTGAAGAACAATGATTACCATCATATTATGTGTGTTAGTTTGGGGATTTGAAAAGTAGTTAAAATAAAGTGGATTTCATTTCTAGACGAAATGACATTGCCATACTTTATATCCTGATTTCCCCCGTCTACCTCCAAACGTAACTCATAACACTGTTAAAACAATAGATGATGTAATTCTTGAAAAACTGTCAGTTAACGTTGACTATGGTAGGGGCCTGAGTAATTTAACTATTAAACCTCAGCAAGGCCGCAAATGTTTTGAAATACGGTTCAGGTCTATATGGTGGCTGATTACGGCTCGTGTTGACGCGGTGAAAAGTTGTGCTTGCGCTTTTGCATGCTGCGCATGCGGGTTAATGTTGTATTTATAATTAAACAGAACACAAAACGTTACGTTTTTAAATAAATTCATTATTTGATTTCTCGACCGGATTTAATGTTAGGTGTCAAACGTCCTTTTCGGGATGTTTTCGTCGGTTCTCATATTATCGCGTGGTCACGTGACCGGCACGAAAGACTACATTAACACTTGTTGGTAAATATGGATAGAGCACCCGATTAACGTATTTTGCCGTGCAAATAAACGTGATACACTTGATTATCGTACTAAGAAACCAAGGAAAAGTGGTGTACATTCTTCTAATTATTCACGCACAGTTATATAACGGCGTTATCAACTGGTATTAATTGACAAAGTGCCGGTTAATCGTCTACTTTTTAAATAATTTTGACGATATTTGTGATTTTCGAAAGAATGTACAGAACTTTTCGTTGTTCACGTACTAATACCATCACGCTCTTATCTGTTTCATAAGTATTGATTATGGGTAGTCGGGTGCTGTATGACGATTTATAGAGCAAGTGTTAATGTTCATGCTTCAGTATTGGAACTCTTCAGTGTTTAAAATATCGACATTGGCATATAGAAACGAACAAACGTTGATAGACGAATGAAATGGATCGTTTTTATTTCAATAAATTATTTACAGATGATTTCCAAAGACATAAGGTATAGTTAGAAGTTTTCGGTTGTACATGTAGGCCTATGCAAGTTTTTAGATTCAACACTGTGGTTAAACAACCGTCCTCGTCGTTGCCATGACAGCCGATTCAAGCTGTGATCACGAATGCACTGACAACGTGAAAGTTGAAATCTTTTGCGCAACATGCCGTTTTTTTCTGAAAACTGCATTCACACCTCATATTGTTTGAGATTGTTTTACCATGCCTGATCAATTAAAATATAAGAAAACTAACAAGAACAATAAAAAAACCACATAATGAAGCCTTCGTGTGCAGACACAGCGCGGGATCTGTAAACAATATGACGTCATCGGAAGTTACATGAATTCACTTAGGAGCAACAAAATGGGACGCATTATATTAACCCAAATGCGTGGCGCCTTGGCGTGTTTGCGCGGTACAATGTCTATTTGGTGTGCTGGCGCTTTAGCGCCTTGTCTTGGTTTGAAAACGCGACAAGACGACAATTTATCTCTTAAATTTCGCTTAAGCATTGTTTGAGACAACACGCCAAATCGCTAACACGCCAATACCAGCTTGCCGGAATCAGCGACTATAGTTCTTTAATCTGTCATTCAGAACAACAAGGACGAATATGTCTGGAATTTTTTAGGAAAATGATCAATGATAAATGATCACAGTACTAAAAAGGAGCCAGGAAACAAAAGATCCATTACATATTGTCCTAGAAAATCAATTGTGTGTGTCAGCTGATCATTCACATGCAAAAAAAAACATTATTTCATTTGTGCTTCGTGATTTGTCATTTGTTATTTCCAGTGGCAAACTTTTGTCTGAACTGGTCAAAATTCTCAAATTTGATTTCATCTTGTGATATAAACTGTTACATAATTATATACTAGTAGTTGGAACTTAAATTAAATAACAGAAACAATTGATCTTCATAAGAATTTTAAAAGAGTTTTTTTTTTAAGGATAATGAGGAGGAGGAGGAGGAGGAGTGTTAATACTTATAACCCTATCACACAAATTTGGTCTCGATATATAAAACTATATTTATATACATAATAAAAATGAAATACTCAATAAAAACATACGGAAATAAACTTACCATTTGCAGATGAGGATATGGATGCCAGAATAGCAAATATCCACAGTAGGATTCGGAAATTCATCCTGGACGAATCCTCCGCGTCCACCATTACACAACAACATGTACGTATAACTTCGAGACCCCTCGTTGGCAGACGAAGGCGAGGTGTTCCGATTGATATTTTCTGTGGGACTCCCGTGAGCCACCGTCGCACCACATTCGTTTGTATACACTAATATACAAAACGGTAATTTTTCAACAAGCATTCAAACGACATATTGAAAATTTTGTGAAGATAAAAATTACATACACTTATTATTCTCTTATTAATAATTAAATTGTTGTCGGATGTTCAAATTGAAAATAAATACCTTCAGTAACGTAAGATAAGAATCTGGACGATACATGACCTTTCACGAGATGTTTTCTTTCTTGAATGAAATAACTATTGTCCAGAATTGATGAGAATTAATAAAACCATTTAATGTCTCCCATACAAGTATTGTAGGAAGATCTATGGGCCAAAAATGGCTACGTGTGCTTGATGCATGTGGACTAGGCAAAAGTGAACAGTATTGGCATTGCCAACAATTGATTATAGACTCCAATTTGAAATTTAAAAGCCATTGAACTCTTGTTTGTTTACCTAACAATTGAACACATTTATACAACACATGTTTAACAGATATATCATTCATGTGAGTAAATACAACATTGAACCACTAAACTTGATCGAATATCATGTTGAAATACAACTGTACAAAAGCTTATTTATCAGGGGGTTTGTTGTGCTATATCCATCTTGTATACATCATCTTTTATTGATATGGTTATTGCTAACGTTTGAAGGTTCAAAAACAAGGCCGATTGACTCAAATAAATGACAATTTACCGTGTCCGTACGCGAAAACGTCGATACGTGAAGATCAGCATTAACGCGATATGGTTGGTGTGTGAAGATCAGCATTAACGCGATACGGTTGGTGTGTGAAGATCAACATTAACGCGATAGGGTTGATGTGTGAAGATCAACATTAACGCGATATGGTTGGTGCGCGAAGATCAACATTAACGCGATGAAATTGATGCGTACAGATCAACATTAACGCGATAAGATTGGTGCGTGAAGATCAACATTAACGCAATATGGTTGGTGCGCGAAGATCAATATTAACCCGATAACGTTGGTGTGTGAAGATCATCATTAACGCGATAACGTTGGTGTATGAAGATCAACATTAATGCGATACGGTTGGTGTATGAAGATCAGTATTAACGCGATATGGTCGGTGTGTGAAGATCGGTATTAACGCGATATGTTGGTGTGTGAAGATCAGTATTAACGCGATATGGTTGGTGTGTGAAGATCAACATTAACGCGATAAGGTTGGTGTGTGAAGATCAACATTATAACGCGATACGGTTGATGTGTGAAGATCAGCATTAACGCGATAAGGTTGATGTGTGAAGATCAGCATTGACGTGATACGGTTGGTGTGTGAAGATCAACATTAACGCGATAAGGTTGATGTGTGAAGATCAGCATTAACGCGATAAGGTTGATGTGTGAAGATCAGCATTAACGTGATGAGGTTGATGTGTGAAGATCAACATTAACGCGATAAGGTTGATGTGTGAAGATCAGCATTAACGCGATATGGTTGGTGTGTGAAGATCAACATTAACGCGATAAGGTTGATGTGTGAAGATCAGCATTAACGCGATAAGGTTGATGTGTGAAGATCAGCATTAACGCGATATGGTTGGTGTGTGAAGATCAATATTAACGCGATAAGGTTGATGTGTGAAGATCAGCATTAACGCGATAAGGTTGATGTGTGAAGATCAGCATTAACGCGATAAGGTTGATGTGTGAAGATCAGCATTAACGTGATGAGGTTGATGCGTGAAGATCAGCATTAACGCGATAAGGTTGATGTGTGAAGATCAGCATTAACGCGATAAGGTTGGTGTGTAAAGATCAACAGTAACGTGATGAGGTTGATGCGTGAAGATCAGCATTAACGCGATAAGGTTGATGTGTGAAGATCAGCATTAACGCGATAAGGTTGATGTGTGAAGATCAGCATTAACGCGATAAGGTTGATGTGTGAAGATCAGCATTAACGTGATGAGGTTGATGCGCGAAGATCAGCATTAACGTGATACGGTTGATGTGTGAAGATCAGCATTAACGCAATATGGTTGGTGTGTGAAGATCATCATTAACGCAATATGGTTGGTGCGTGAAGATCAGCATTAACGCAATATGGTTGGTGTGTGAAGATCAGCATTAACGTGATATGGTTGGTGTGTGAAGATCAGCATTAACGCAATATGGTTGGTGTGTGAAGATCAGCATTAACGCAATATGGTTGGTGCGTGAAGATCAGCATTAACGCAATATGGTTGGTGTGTGAAGATCAGCATTAACGTGATACGGTTGATGCGTGAAGATCAACATTAACGTGATATGGTTGGTGTATGAAGATCAGTATTAACGTGATATGGTTGGTGTATGAAGATCAGCATTAACGCAATATGGTTGGTGTATGAAGATCATCATTTACGTGATACGGTTGGTGTATGAAGATCAACATTAACGTGATATGGTTGGTGTATGAAGATCAGTATTAACGCGATATGGTTGGTGTATGAAGATCAGTATTAACGTGATATGGTTGGTGTATGAAGATCATCATTAACATGATATGGTTGGTGTATGAAGATCAACATTAACGTGATATGGTTGGTGTATGAAGATCAGTATTAACGTGATATGGTTGGTGTATGAAGATCATCATTTACGTGATATGGTTGGTGTATGAAGATCAACATTAACGTGATATGGTTGGTGTATGAAGATCATCATTTACGTGATAAGATTGGTGTGTGAAGATCAACATTAACGCGATAAGGTTGGTGTGTGAAGATCAACATTAACGTGATATGGTTGGTGTATGAAGATCATCATTTACGTGATAAGGTTGGTGTGTGAAGATCAACATTAACGTGATATGGTTGGTGTATGAAGATCAACATTAACGCGATAAGGTTGGTGTATGAAGATCAGCATTAACGTGATAAGGTTGGTGTATGAAGATCAGCATTAACGCAATAAGGTTGATGTGTGAAGATCAACATTAACGTGATACGGTTGGTGTGTGAAGATCAGCATTAACGTGATAAGGTTGGTGTATGAAGATCAGTATTAACGCGATATGGTTGGTGTGTGAAGATCAACATTAACGTGATATGGTTGGTGTATGAAGATCAACATTAACGTGATATGGTTGGTGTATGAAGATCAGCATTAACGTGATAAGGTTGGTGTATGAAGATCATCATTAACATGATATGGTTGGTGTATGAAGATCATCATTAACGTGATATGGTTGGTGTATGAAGATCAACATTAACGTGATATGGTTGGTGTATGAAGATCAGCATTAACGTGATAAGGTTGGTGTATGAAGATCAGCATTAACGTGATATGGTTGGTGTATGAAGATCAGCATTAACGTGATATGGTTGGTGTATGAAGATCATCATTAACGTGATATGGTTGGTGTATGAAGATCAACATTAACGTGATATGGTTGGTGTATGAAGATCAGCATTAACGTGATAAGGTTGGTGTATGAAGATCAGCATTAACGTGATATGGTTGGTGTATGAAGATCAGCATTAACGTGATATGGTTGGTGTATGAAGATCATCATTAACGTGATATGGTTGGTGTGTGAAGATCATCATTAACGTGATATGGTTGGTGTATGAAGATCAGCATTAACGCGATATGGTTGGTGTATGAAGATCAACATTAACGTGATATGGTTGGTGTATGAAGATCAACATTAACGCAATATGGTTGGTGCGCGAAGATCAATATTAACCCGATAACGTTGGTGTGTGAAGATCATCATTAACGCGATAACGTTGGTGTATGAAGATCAGCATTGACGCGATAAGGTTGATGTATGAAGATCAACATTAATGCGATACGGTTGGTGTATGAAGATCAGTATTAACGCGATATGGTTGGTGTGTGAAGATCGGTATTAACGCGATATGTTGGTGTGTGAAGATCAGTATTAACGCGATATGGTTGGTGTGTGAAGATCAACATTATAACGCGATACGGTTGGTGTGTGAAGATCAGCATTGACGTGATACGGTTGGTGTGTGAAGATCAACATTAACGCGATAAGGTTGATGTGTGAAGATCAACATTATAACGCGATACGGTTGGTGTGTGAAGATCAGCATTGACGTGATACGGTTGGTGTGTGAAGATCAACATTAACGCGATAAGGTTGATGTGTGAAGATCAGCATTAACGCGATAAGGTTGATGTGTGAAGATCAGCATTAACGTGATGAGGTTGATGTGTGAAGATCAACATTAACGCGATAAGGTTGATGTGTGAAGATCAGCATTAACGCGATATGGTTGGTGTGTGAAGATCAACATTAACGCGATAAGATTGATGTGTGAAGATCAGCATTAACGCGATAAGGTTGATGTGTGAAGATCAGCATTAACGCGATATGGTTGGTGTGTGAAGATCAATATTAACGCGATAAGGTTGATGTGTGAAGATCAGCATTAACGCGATAAGGTTGATGTGTGAAGATCAGCATTAACGCGATAAGGTTGATGTGTGAAGATCAGCATTAACGTGATGAGGTTGATGCGTCAAGATCAGCATTAACGCGATAAGGTTGATGTGTGAAGATCAACAGTAACGTGATCAGGTTGATGCGCGAAGATCAGCATTAACGTGATACGGTTGATGTGTGAAGATCAGCATTAACGCAATATGGTTGGTGCGTGAAGATCAGCATTAACGCAATATGGTTGGTGTGTGAAGATCAGCATTAACGTGATATGGTTGGTGTGTGAAGATCAGCATTAACGCAATATGGTTGGTGTGTGAAGATCAGCATTAACGCAATATGGTTGGTGTATGAAGATCAACATTAACGTGATATGGTTGGTGTATGAAGATCAACATTAACGTGATATGGTTGGTGTATGAAGATCAGTATTAACGTGATATGGTTGGTGTATGAAGATCAACATTAACGTGATATGGTTGGTGTATGAAGATCAACATTAACGTGATAAGGTTGGTGTATGAAGATCATCATTAACATGATATGGTTGGTGTATGAAGATCAACATTAACGTGATAAGGTTGGTGTATGAAGATCATCATTAACATGATATGGTTGGTGTATGAAGATCATCATTAACATGATATGGTTGGTGTATGAAGATCATCATTAACATGATATGGTTGGTGTATGAAGATCATCATTAACATGATATGGTTGGTGTATGAAGATCATCATTAACATGATATGGTTGGTGTATGAAGATCAGCATTAACGTGATATGGTTGGTGTATGAAGATCAACATTAACGTGATATGGTTGGTGTATGAAGATCAGCATTAACATGATATGGTTGGTGTGTGAAGATCAACATTAACGTGATATGGTTGGTGTATGAAGATCAGCATTAACGCGATATGGTTGGTGTATGAAGATCAACATTAACGTGATATGGTTGGTGTATGAAGATCATCATTGACGCGATAAGGTTGATGTATGAAGATCAACATTAATGCGATACGGTTGGTGTATGAAGATCGGTATTAACGCGATATGTTGGTGTATGAAGATCAACATTAACGCGATAAGGTTGGTGTGTGAAGATCAACATTATAACGCGATACGGTTGGTGTGTGAAGATCAGCATTGACGTGATACGGTTGGTGTGTGAAGATCAGCATTAACGCGATATGGTTGGTGTATGAAGATCAACATTAACGTGATATGGTTGGTGTATGAAGATCATCATTAACGTGATAAGGTTGGTGCGTGAAGATCAACATTAACGCGATAAGATTGGTGTGTGAAGATCAGCATTAACGCGATATGGTTGGTTTGTTAAGATCAGCATTACTGACGGATACGTTATGGATGTATTTAAGATCAGTCATTAACGCGATACGGTCTGTTGTGTGCAGATCAGCATTAACGCGGTAAGGTTGGTGGTGGCGATCAGTATTAACGCGATCGGTTGTGTGTGATGAAGTCAGCATTAAAGCGATAAGGTGAGCGTGAAGAATTTGAAGATGAACATATAATTCCGATACGGTTGGTGTGTGAAGATCAACATTTAAAGCGATAAGGTTGATGCGTGAAGATAAACATCAACGTGATAATGTTTGTTGCGGTGTGTGAAGAGACAACATTAAACGCATCATGTTGGTGTATTAACGCGATAAGGTTGGTGTTTGAAGATCAACATTAACGCGATATGATTGGTGTGTGAAGATCAGCATTAACGCGATATGGTTGATGTGTGAAGATCAGCATTAACGCGATACGGTTGGTGTGTTAAGATCAGCATTAATGCGATATGGTCGGTGTCTGAAGATCAACATTGACGCTATACGGTTGGTGTGTGAAGATCAGCATTAACGCGATAAGGTTGATGCGTGAAGATCAGCATAAACGCGATACGGTTGGTGTGTGAAGATCAACATTAACGCGATAAGGTTGATGCGTGAAGATCAACATCAACGTGATAATGTTGGTGTGTGAAGATCAACATTAACGCGATAATGTTGGTGTGTGAAGATCAGCATTAACGCGATAATGTTGGTGTTTGAAGATCAGCATTAACGCGATATGATTGGTGTGTGAAGATCAGCATTAACGCGATATGGTTGATGTGTGAAGATCAACATTAACGCGATACGGTTGGTGTGTTAAGATCAGCATTAATGCGATATGGTCGGTGTCTGAAGATCAACATTGACGCTATACGGTTGGTGCGTGAATATCAGCATTAACGCGATAAGGTTGATGTGTGAAGATCAACATTAACGCGATACGGTCGGTGTGTGAAGATCAGCATTAACGCGATAAGGGTTGGTGCGTGAAGATCAGCATTAACGCAATATGGTTGGTGTGTGAAGATCAACATTAACGCAATATGGTTGGTGCGTGAAGATCAGCATTAACGTGATATGGTTGGTGTGTGAAGATCAACATTAACGCAATATGGTTGGTGCGTGAAGATCAGCATTAACGTGATATGGTT
Source organism: Pecten maximus (assembly GCF_902652985.1). Taxonomy (NCBI): domain Eukaryota; kingdom Metazoa; phylum Mollusca; class Bivalvia; order Pectinida; family Pectinidae; genus Pecten; species Pecten maximus. The sequence goes on along the minus strand of NC_047032.1, from coordinate 15,407,561 downwards.
GGTGCGTGAAGATCAGTATTAACGCGATAAGGTTGGTGCGTGAAGATCAGTATTAACGCGATAAGGTTGGTGCGTGAAGATCAGTATTAACGCGATATGGTTGGTGTGTGAAGATCAACATTAACGCAATATGGTTGGTGCGTGAAGATCAACATTAACGCAATATGGTTGGTGTGTGAAGATCAGTATTAACGCGATAAGGTTGGTGCGTGAAGATCAGTATTAACGCGATAAGGTTGGTGCGTGAATATCAGCATTAACGCGATATGGTTGGTGTGTGAAGATCAACATTAACGCAATATGGTTGGTGCGTGAAGATCAACATTAACGCAATATGGTTGGTGTATGAAGATCAGTATTAACGCTATAAGGTTGGTGCGTGAAAATCGGTATTAACGCGATACGGTTGATGTGTGAGAATCAACTTTAACGTGATACGGTTGATGTGTGAAGATCAGTATTAACGTGATATGGTTGGTGTGTGAAGATCAGAATTAACGCGATAATGTTGATGTGTGAAGATCAGCATTAACGTGATACGGTTGATGTGTGAAGATCAACATTAACGCGATAAGGTTGGTGCGTGAAGATCATCATTAACGCGATATGGTTGGTGTGTGAAGATCAACATTAACGCGATAAGGTTGATGTGTGAAAATCAGCATTAACGCGATATGGTTGGTGTGTGAAGATCAACATTAACGTAATATGGTTGGTGTGTGAAGATCAGCATTAACGCGATAAGGTTGGTGTGTGAAGATCAACATTAACGTGATATGGTTGGTGTGTGAAGATCAGCATTAACCCGATAAGGTTGATGCGTGAAGATCAGTATTAACGCAATATGGTTGGTGTGTGAAGATCAGCATTAACCCGATAAGGTTGGTGCGTGAAGATCAGCATTAACGCGATAAGGTTGGTGTGTGAAGATCAGCATTAACGTGATAAGGTTGGTGTGTGAAGATCAGTATTAACGTGATATGATTGGTGTGTGAAGATCAGCATTAACGCGATAAGGTTGATGTGTGAAGATCAGCATTAACGCGATAAGGTTGATGCGTGAAGATCAACATTAACGCGATACGGTTGGTGTGTGAAGATCAACATTAACGTGATAAGGTTGGTGCGTGAAGATCGGTATTAACGTGATAAGGTTGATGCGTGAAGATCAGCATTAACGCAATATGGTTGGTGTATGAAGATCAGCATTAACGTGATATGGTTGATGTGTGAAGATCAACATTAACGTGATATGGTTGGTGTGTGAAGATCAGCATTAACGTGATATGGTTGATGTGTGAAGATCAGCATTAACGTGATATGGTTGATGTGTGAAGATCAGCATTAACGTGATATGGTTGGTGTGTGAAGATCAGCATTAACGCAATATGGTTGGTGTGTGAAGATCAGCATTAACGTGATATGGTTGATGTGTGAAGATCAGCATTAACGCAATATGGTTGGTGTGTGAAGATCAGCATTAACGCAATGTGGTTGGTGCGTGAAGATCAGCATTAACGCAATATGGTTGGTGTGTGAAGATCAGCATTAACGTGATACGGTTGATGCGTGAAGATCAACATTAACGTGGTATGGTTGGTGTATGAAGATCAGCATTAACGTGATATGGTTGGTGTATGAAGATCAGCATTAACGTGATATGGTTGGTGTATGAAGATCAGCATTAACGTGATATGGTTGGTGTATGAAGATCAACATTAACGTGATAAGGTTGGTGTATGAAGATCAGTATTAACGTGATATGGTTGGTGTATGAAGATCAACATTAACGTGATATGGTTGGTGAATGAAGATCAGTATTAACGTGATAAGGTTGGTGTATGAAGATCAGCATTAACGTGATAAGGTTGGTGTATGAAGATCAGCATTAACGTGATATGGTTGGTGTATGAAGATCAACATTAACGTGATATGGTTGGTGTATGAAGATCAATATTAACGTGATATGGTTGGTGTATGAAGATCAGCATTAACGTGATATGGTTGGTGTATGAAGATCAGCATTAACGTGATATGGTTGGTGTATGAAGATCAACATTAACGTGATAAGGTTGGTGTATGAAGATCAGTATTAACGTGATATGGTTGGTGTATGAAGATCAACATTAACGTGATATGGTTGGTGAATGAAGATCAGTATTAACGTGATAAGGTTGGTGTGTGAAGATCAGTATTAACGTGATAAGGTTGGTGTATGAAGATCAGTATTAACGTGATATGGTTGATGAATGAAGATCAGCATTAACGTGATATGGTTGGTGTATGAAGATCAACATTAACGTGATATGGTTGGTGTGTGAAGATCAGTATTAACGTGATAAGGTTGGTGTATGAAGATCAGCATTAACGTGATATGGTTGGTGTATGAAGATCAGCATTAACGTGATATGGTTGGTGTATGAAGATCAACATTAACGTGATATGGTTGGTGTATGAAGATCAGTATTAACGTGATATGGTTGGTGTGTGAAGATCAGCATTAACGTGATATGGTTGGTGTGTGAAGATCAGCATTAACGTGATATGGTTGGTGTATGAAGATCAGTATTAACGTGATATGGTTGGTGTATGAAGATCAGTATTAACGTGATATGGTTGGTGTGTGAAGATCAGCATTAACGTGATATGGTTGGTGTATGAAGATCAACATTAACGTGATATGGTTGGTGTATGAAGATCATCATTAACGCGATAAGGTTGGTGTGTGAAGATCAGCATTAACGCGATAATGTTGATGCGTGAAGATCAGCATAAACGCGATAAGGTTGATGCGTGAAGATCAGCATAAACGCGATACGGTTTGTGTGTGAAGATCAGCATTAACGCGATAAGGTTGATGCGTGAAGATCAGCATAAACGCGATACGGTTGGTGTGTGAAGATCAACATTAACGCGATAAGGTTGATGCGTGAAGATCAGCATTAACGCGATAATGTTGGTGTTTGAAGATCAGCATTAACGCGATAATGTTGGTGTGTGAAGATCAGCATTAACGCGATAAGGTTGATGCGTGAAGATCAACATTAACGCGATATGATTGGTGCGTGAAGATCAGAATTAACGCGATAATGTTGGTGTGTGAAGATCAGCATTAACGCGATATGATTGGTGTGTGAAGATCAGCATTAACGCGATATGGTCTGTGTGTGAAGATCAACATTAAAGCGATAAGGTTGATGTGTGAAGATCAGTATTAACGCGATATGGTTGGTGTGTGAAGATCAGAATTAACGCGATAATGTTGGTGTCTGAAGATCAACATTAACGCGATACGGTTGGTGTATGAAGATCAACATTAACGCAATATGGTTGGTGTATGAAGATCAACATTAACGTGATGAGGTTGATGTGTGAAGATCGGTATTAACGCGATATGGTTGGTGCGTGAAAATCGGTATTAACGCGATATGGTTGGTGTGTGAAGATCAGCATTAACGCGATACGGTTGGTGCGTGAAGATCAGCATTAACGTAATATGGTTGATGTGTGAAGATCAACATTAACGCGATAAGGTTGATGTGTGAAAATCAGCATTAACGCGATATGGTTGGTGTGTGAAGATCAGCATTAACGCGATACGGTTGGTGCGTGAAGATCAACATTAACGTGATACGGTTGATGCGTGAAGATCAGCATTAACGTGATAAGGTTGGTGTGTGAAGATCAGCATTAACGTGATACGGTTGATGTGTGAAGATCAACATTAACGTGATATGGTTGGTGTATGAAGATCAACATTAACGCGATACGGTTGATGCGTGAAGATCAGCATTAACGCGATACGGTTGATGCGTGAAGATCAGCATTAACGTGATACGGTTGGTGCGTGAAGATCGGCATTAACGCGATACGGTTGATGCGTGAAGATCAGCATTAACGCGATAAGGTTGGTGTGTGAAGATCAGCATTAACGCGATACGGTTGATGCGTGAAGATCAACATTATAACGCGATACGGTTGATGTGTGAAGATCAACTTTAACGTGATACGGTTGATGTGTGAAGATCAACATTAACGTGATACGGTTGATGTGTGAAGATCAGCATTAACGCAATAAGGTTGGTGTGTGAGAATCAACTTTAACGTGATACGGTTGCTGTGTGAGAATCAACTTTAACGTACATGTATCGCCAGAATTTGTCGGCGCTCTAGTGTCTTAATTCCTCGAGGGAATGTGATCAAATTTGACACAATTATAAAAAGACAATAATATCTCGGATATATTGAAGTTGTTTTATCAATGTCAAGGTCACCGTTTTATTCTTAGAAACGTTTTATCAGCCCTTTAACGGATTTTTTCCTCCAATAGCTTCATATTCCCGGAATTCTTTTCATCAAATTTCTCATAATAACAAAGGTCCATAATATCTCGAAGTTCATTTTCGGTCTTATTGGGTCAAGGTCATCATGATTATTTATCGAAAATCATTGTCGATCCTTTAGCAGCGTCATTCCTTAGGGATTTTGCTAGAACTTCAAGCCAAAATATCTCCGAGCTATAGGTCAGGATGTCATGGTCATCATAACTGATTTTAGAAGTTCCATTTTCTTATAAGTTCCCTGTAATACATCTTCTGATACAATCCTACCTATATCTGTATAATACAATCCTAGCTATATCTGTATAATACAATCCTACCTATATCTGTATGATACAATCCTAGCTATATCTGTATGATACAATCCTAGCTATATATGTATGATACAATCCTACCTATATCTGTATGATACAATCCAAGCTATATATGTATAATACAACCCTAGCTATATCTGTATGATAAAATCCTAGCTATATCTGTATGATACAATCCTACCTATATCTGTATGATACAATCCTAGCTATATCTGTATAATACAATCCTAGCTATATCTGTATGATACAATCCAAGCTATATATGTATAATACAACCCTAGCTCTATCTGTATGATACAATCCTAGCTATATCTGTATGATACAATCCTACCTATATCTGTATGATACAACCCTAGCTATATCTGTATGATACAATCCTAGCTATATCTGTATAATACAACCCTAGCTATATCTGTATGATACAATCCTAGCTATATATTTATGATACAATTCTAGCTATATATGTATATTTACATTCCTAATGTGGTTTGCTGATATGAACATACCAAGTGAAAACAACAAACATATGACCATGAATACACCATGAAAACCGTATGAAAACATTGTCTCTCGTGCAAATCACCTGATTAATCGGGTCATATTAATACGCCATCGACCGTAAGACAGGAAGAGTAGCTTCCCTTGGATCGATAACGTTGGTACGAGATAAGTGTTAAAAATAGCTGATTTGAATTGAATGATTGTATTTAATATTATTTTTACTTTAATACTTCTTTCTTTTTGTTTTATACAAAATTAAACAAAAAAGACCGGAAAATGCGGAACGACATTAAAACAATGGCGTGGTGCATAGGCGGGATCTCCCGGCTGTTCTAATAATTTGGCGTTTCGTCGTATACATGACAATTTTTTCTTTTTAATAAAATTTCTCGTTTTCTCGATATAAATTTTTTAAATCAAGGTTATGTGAATATATGAATTGAATAGATTTTTTAAATTTTCATTGCGGCTATGAATACCAGTAGCTAGCTACATATCCTCCGAGGCGCGCTTCTGTAAGAATCCGCTACGCGGATTCATACAGTTTGCAAACAAAATTTGTTTCATACCCCGATGAAACTAAAAAATAATTGACATCAACGCTTATAATTAATTTTTGAAAATGATTTTCTAATTTAAAACATGTTTTATGTACAATTTTACTGGTTTTAAATGGGATTCTTTTTCTCAAATCAATACGCAACGTCAATTGTCGTATTGTGACGTCACATTTTTCGCGCCATTCTCGAAATTTCTTTCATAGAAGAATGAAAAGAATTTTTCGACCAATCACATTTGAGTATTTACCATGAAAACAAAGAAAAATTAATTATAAGTATATGAAAATGCAATAAAAAGAAAATTGAATGGGTTCCCGATAAATATAACATATATTTCACTCGTATGACAGAATATTTCGATATTTTTCACTTGTGCTTCGCACTCGTGGAAATATCGATATTCTATCATACTCGTGAAATATGTTATATTAGACGGGAAACCATTAAATATCCTCTATATATATCCGTGCGAATCATGTTGGACACACACAAATGTGGGTAGCCATTCATAGTCGTTTATAAAAAAGAATCCCCGTACGTATAATATTGTAGCCACACAACCGTAGGTATTTATTCATAAAAACATATCTCCGTGCGAATCATATTTTACTCACAAAACTGTGGGTAGCTATTCATAAATAAATCACCGTGCGTATCATCGTATACCCACACAAACGTGTGTTGTCATTTTGGCATATAGTTGGAGCGTTAGCCCATGTGAGGAAGGCTTTGGGTTATGTCCCCTGGCCGAGACATACCAGTTTATATAAAAATGATAATAACTACTCCTCCTTAATGCTCAGCATTCTTGGAGTAGCACAACTGGTTCGTCTGTCAGTATAATGTGACCGGGTTGGGTACCTTGCCAGTGTCTTCGGCAGTATGCTTCAGTGAGGTAGCACTATAAAGTCAGCATGAAATCCGAACTATCACAAGTTGACAAACACAAACACACCACAGACTCCCAAAATACACACACCCATATACACCTACAACACAAAAGCACACCCTCACAAATAAATGACCATAGCTGTTGATAGGACGTTAAACAATTCAAAACATAACCAAAATCAAATCAAAACCATCTATTGCCAAACTTGCCAAAGTATTATTGTATATTTTGAAATATTAGAGACATGTGCAGCCCATTTTTCAGAAACGCATATCAGTTTTATCATAGATAACATAAATAATGATTTCAAACATTTTCATTTTAATGACATGAATGCCGTACTAATGAAAAGCAACAATGCATAGACTTTTTTATTTTTAAGTAAAACAAAGAAACATCCTTATTTAAACACATAATCTAATTGCACAAAACAAATTTAACAATAGCAAACAATAGCAAACAAAATTCACAAAATGAAACAAATAAGAATAATGTAATAAAATCCAGTGTTATATTCTGTGACTATGTTTGAGTCTACAATTCATACCGTGATAATCACACCTGGAAACCATATAATTCATATGTTTTTTTTTTTGTTTTTTTTTTAATTGCTATCAAGACTTTTCAATTTCTGAATACATATTTAATAAAAGACTGAGATTTACGTGATGCTGAAAATGCTCCATTAATTAAAAAGTATCAAAAAGACATTTTATACAATATTGTTACACAAATAATAAAAAGAATTGAACAGACTTTGTTTTTTTTTTTCGTATTATTTCAATGCACTTTTTTGTTTGCCAATCTACACGTGACAAATGAATTTTGAAAAAATAGGCTGTTCTATTTGTCGAACTCCAGTGAGGAAATCGCTGAATATTCGCATTTTTATGCTAACTCAATTTCAATTTTCAGAAATAACAAAACGAATATGTCGAGAATGTAAATATAAGCATTAAACTGTCCTTTTTTTGGTGTCTATGGTCGATATAGATGCCAGAGCTTTGCAAACAAACGTCATATTGTGCTTCTAGCGCACAATATGACGTTTTTTTGCAAAGCTCTGGCATCTATATCGACCATAGACACCAAAAAAGAGAGTTTAATCCTTAAATATATTATACTATTTGATACTTAAATTTTTCTTCTTTATGCACCTACAACATTTCGGACTGAAACTACTAAACTTATCTTCTGAAACTTGATACACTTTTGTGAAGGGAATATTTTGTCAAAAGTTACCTCCCCTTGTATATTATGTTAGAATTGATAGAAGTCCGCGTTCTCCATGTTTTTTTTTGTTTTTTTTTTAAACTTGCTTAGTTTAAATTTCTAGTATTGATAATACTGTTCAGTACATGATGATATAATAAGAAATGTCAAAATCTGGATGGCTAGATGCAAACGTCACATATTTCTATAAATTTCACAATCAACATCATAAAATCATTTGATCCTGATTATACCGTCACGATACTTATATATACTTATCCTTTGTATTTACATTGTATATTAAAAGTGATACTGTTTTACACACAAAATCAAAATAATAAGTTCTGCTTATCCTGATGTATGAGCAAACACAACCTCTATAAACAAGGCAAATGTCATATAAAGCATTAATAAAAATAATCTATATTATCATATTTACAACATATTTCTCAGTTTGGTTCTAATTGATATTTAGTTTATTCCAAAATATTATCTCCAAAACCAGATAATCCAATCGAACGTCAGAATCTTGCGCTGAGGTATCAATCGTGCATGTAGTTTTGTTGTAACGATTTGAATAGCATTATGATGACGTTCACACCTTAACTTTTAGAACCAGTATGATTCTAAATACCTTTAAAAGCCATGTCTGGTAATTAATATGACGTGATTTGTGTTACTATTTGATATCAAGCGGATGTCCACTCGTTAGACTAAGTACTTATGTGCATATTCTTGTAGTAAATGACAAATTAAAACAATAACACAGTCCCAGATGTTGGGTTGTGGTCGATAGTAGTTGTTCCTCAGGTTTCAATATGGATTGGTTTTCAATGCAGATTCCGGTCTTTAGAGTTTGTGTGAATTTAGTGGGTCTAGTTAGACGAGGCAAACGTCACGCCCCTCTTTAGATCCTGCTGACCGGAAGCTATAAAATATACAGATATATGTATTTCAACGAAGGGTCTCGTAAATAATGCCTTACCGGTTTATCAATGAAATGATTTCTTTTTTCTCTTCTTCTTTACTTTATTAAGTTTATAGTACGAACATGGTTTACAATCATCATACATCTGTACATACATTTTTACTGTACATGCATACATGTTGTACTGGTCAGTACTGGTCAGCCCCGTCCCGGGCGAAAGAAGCCCGGGACAGAGAATAGATGTTATTCCTCTGCCTCCAAAGGTAGTCTGACGAGTTAACAGATATAAGGTGTTCCTTATATAGATAGGAACAGGCCAGTTGTTTACAATTCTTAACCTTTAAACTACATGTATTACATGAAAACTATTACATGGTCTCATAGGAAATAGCTGGCCAACGGATTAAAGGTACATAGGAAGGTCAATAGATAACTACATAAGTAAATCAATCAATATACGTTTGCTAGGAAATACAATGGTCACACTACAAGCGAATGCGTTAGCTTATCAATGAGATATAATGCATAAGAAACGCTACCCATCAAGAAATACAATAAAAACATATTGCTATCAAATCCAAATGCTACAGACGTTATTCTGTGTACGACGTTAATATTTTGAACACTTACCGATTCCCCTTTCCAAACTTCACCATCAATATCATTAACAGAGTGAATGTTTCACCCATTTATTATTAAGCAGCAAAATCATGAAATCAATGACAAAGTATTTACCGAAATGTTTGTTTTTCTTCTTTGGTTTTCTTTTGATGATCCTGTAAGGAGGTGTACATAAATTACATGCATATACATATGTATCATTTCCTGGAAATTATTTTCAGGTGTTATAAACAATGCTCTACACAGACCAAAATATAGTAACACAATTATATGTGCTTGTATTAGAATTATCAAGAGAAGACAAAAATATACAATTAAAGTTTAAAACATGTATACTACAATTTCCATAAAACGTTTGCTTCTTAAGCTAACATTTTATTATATTTTCAAGCCGTTAAGCCATGTTTTTAATTCATGTGAGATTCCTAAAACGTGTTATACAATTTAGTATCTGGCAAGTTTAAAAGACAACGTAGCAGCGGTAAATCAATATTATATATAGCAATTGGTATGTGTTGCTTGTGAAAAAACACAATTTTCAAGTATCAAAACCTTGACATCTAAGATCTGATGAAGTTACAGAACCACAATTACACAAATAAATATCATTAAAACCGGATCTATTGAATATAAATATATGTAATGCCATGGGCGAGTGAATAATAATGCAAGGTGAACCTAACTGTCTTTACAAATATAAAATCTTACCTCTTTTTCTTTTCCCTACATACTGACTTAAAATCTTCACAGGTGAGATTTCTCAGGAATCCTCTCGTGTAGATCAAGTAAGCAAACACAACAGCTACAGTGAATGCAGTCAGGCAAAACATGGTGAACCATGGTATGTTCGGAGGGTACTCGAAAAATGTTATATATCTTTCTGTTGTAGTTGTCGATGGTACAGTAGTTGTTGTGTATACTACGACAACAACATTTGCTGTATCTATAAAACAACACAAATAATGATATTCATAATCGAGTTAATCAGAACAAATCAGGATAAAAACACAAACAAGAAAGCCGATATTCAGACGAGAAAGTCTTTCTTACTCTAAATCGAGTTCACGCGTATAAAAAACAAACATGAAAGCCGATATTCAAACGAAACCTTAATTCTCACTCTAAATCGAGTTCACGAGTGCAAAAAAAAAACAAACAAGAAAGCTGACCTTCTAACGAAACCGTCTTTCTTATTTTAAATCTAATTCCCTAGGGCATAACGACAAACAGGAAAGCCGATTTTCAAACGAAATTGTAATTCTAACTCTAATTCGAGTTCACGAGGGCAAACAAAATCAAACAATATTCAAACGAAACCGTCATTCTAACTCTAGATCGAGTTTATGAGTGCAAAAAACAAACAAGAAAGCTGACCTTCTAACGAAACCGTCTTTCTTACTTTAAATTGAATTCGCTATGGCATAACGAACTGTGTTTCGAAATCTACAGTGTTTCGAATTAACAAAATAACCCTTAATCCTGGTATTACCTGTTAGACCACCATAGTCTGTTACAGTTGCAGTAAAAGGGAAGTATGCCCCATTTCCGAATGATGAAAGGAGCTTATTGAGGTATAAATCTCCTGTGCCGCTCACTCCAAAGTAAGTGTCGTTGAGTGTTGAAGTGTCCAGTGAGTAGGTTAATGCTCCTAAAATATATTGATGCTCAAATCAACAATACCAAAATCTCGCCCTTTACCTTTACAATCTTAAAATACCTTCGCAATACCCTTTATTATTAATTCAATATGTCACAGTTCCGATAGTAAAACTGAAAGCATTTTAATAATCACTTGTAAAAATGTTCAAATCTTTTGACTGAAACTGACTTTCTAAATGCTAGCTATATTGTGAACACTTTTGTCAGCAAGAATTGCATCTTTTAGTAATATATATTTTGTCAGTTTTTCCTATACACAGACTTACCGTAGATTCCCTAAGTCCCCATCAGTTGCCGCTATATTCCCAATAATCCCGCCAACGTTACCGTATATGGTCGTATAAATGGTATAGTCCGATTGGGAGAATGCTGGAGTATGGTCGTTGACGTCATTTATTGTGACTATCAATTGAGTCGTATCAGTGAGCTCGCCATCCGATACCGTGGCAGTACAGGTCAATACTGACGCCGTACCAGAAATGTCAAGGTCGTAGGTCCCACTCAAGGTCACAGCGCCTGTATTAGAATCCATGGTGATAGCAGTGCAGTCGACAGTGTAGGAATATGTATCGCCAGTATCAGGATCCGTTACAGTAAACCCAGGGTTACCAAAGCTCTCCCCAGCCTGCAATACAAGTATACAAAACGTTTTTGTCAGTATGAAAGTGACAGGACTTCTGAATGCAATAGAATTTTAAGACTTCAGCTTCAAAGCAGAACTTCCACGGGATCTTATTTTATTTGATTAATTTTACACGACATTCCGTCGGACATTACATATATAACATAGAATCACACACGATCCAGAAAGTCTTGCCTCGAGCCCTTACTAGGCCTTGAACTGCGCCAGATCGTATCGCCAGAAATGAATGCGACTTTCTCCACTATGCGAGATCGACATCCCTTTAATGGATTTTTCGATGACTTTCAGTCATTAAAAGTCCGATACCAAAAATTATCATGATGACAAATCGTCTATTAACTAAATGCTTGAATCGCAATGTAAAATGTATAAATATCTGTGTTCATAGGTGCGAATAGTTCAAAGCTATATCTCTTTTTTATTTATTTATGATTTTAATCTTGAACTCAGGATCAAAAATTCTATTTAGCTGTACAATCTAACCATGAAGTATCCCTGTTCTAAATAGGCAAAATCAACCAAATTTACGCATGGATAAAAAATCTGTGACAACGTGACAAATCATATCAAGACACAACCCCATAGAGGTAGATAGTTGACTGATCTCACAAAAAATGAAATAAGTTTCAGAGGGATTCATATGAAGAGCCACTCACTCACAATATAGAATGCTCATTCGTTCAGATTCGCAAAACATCCATAAATATAAGAGAAGCTAAATGGAGAGAAAATGTGGTTAATCTACTATATATTATAAACACTTTATTAACGACAAGACATTTACATGTTTAACTCAAGGTTCAACAATATGCCTTGCGTATATGCTGTGTTTTGAATCAATTGATATAAGGGTATACTAGCGGCAAAAGGAAACGCAACTTTATTTCCGATAGTTATTATTCTTTGATGATGTGTTCATGGTGTGGATTTCTCGATTATATCATCATTGCTGAATACATTTTGATGATTTTTGTTGTCCTTTTACAAACGGTGTTTGTGCAAATACCGTTAAGACAAGGGTACCCTACGCCGTTTCCTGATCCGAATCAGTAGCGTGTGTCCCCACCACTGGCATCAGTCACTGCTCTTGCTCTTTCTAAAATTGTGCCATTATGGTGTTTATTGCCCTTTGAGAAATAAGGGCCGGCGTGAGCTACGCTATTTGGGACGTTGACGCGCTTCCAAACCCTGCTGTCTTCCTCGTTCCACAAATGCTCGATTGGGTACATATATGGACTGTATGGTGGTCAATCAAGAACTGGAAAGTTGTTTTGAGCCAAAACGTCACGACAAACCCTAGCAACATGGGGCCTGGCGTTGTCCTGCTGCAACGTAAGGTTGCGTAAGAAAAAACGTGTGGTCTCAAGACCTGATTCCGATATCTGCTGTAAGATTACAATCGATTACCACAACAGGTATTTTCACGCCTCGAGATATCCCTGTCGTTACCATAACAGACATCCCCCAAAATGTGTCGCTCTCCGCTACGCAAGCGTCAGAATATCACTCACCACGACGTCCATCTGACCTGTATACCATAAAGCGAGACTCGTCAGTGAACAAAACGCGTCTCCCATGGGCCAAACGAAACGATTAGGTACTGCGTAAAAGTTGGACCATGATAGGGACGGCCTGGCCATAAATGAAACTCCCGCAACCGATTTGAAGCGTTCGTGGACACCATCGCCGACTATCAGTGCCGAAACCTTGACGTGCTGTCTCCGTCTGCAATCGATTACGGAGGTGCGAGAGATGTATGTATCTTGATGTCGCGACGAAATGCGCGGGCATCCGCTCCTGGGACTGGGGACCCAGTCATCCTGTGATTCTGGGACACCCAAGTAAACGGGATATTGTTGTTTCATATACACCATATTGCTGGGCTACATGACGTTGCGAATGCCCCTGCATTATCAGAGCAATGGCCCTACTCCTATCGATTTCACTCAAACGCAATATTCTGCTGTGCAAAAGCTTCGAAAAGAAGTGCTGTGCAACTGATCTGAATTGTTCAAATGTTCGATTTTTAATGATTTACCAGCAAATATGTTGCAAGAGTACCCTTGATGCACGCTATTTTGAAAAATATCTGCTGAATTTTAACTGAAGAAGATTTACACAGTGCACGGAACTAGCTCAGTGTGAAATTTAATTGAATTTAGACCACGTGTCTAAAAGTTCCATTTGGAAAATCGAACTTGCGTTTCATTTTTGCGCTAATATATATAACACAGATACACAATTGACGAAGTATGATCATTTTTGTCTGTCGCAATTTGACTGTATTGTTAAGTTCTAGAATTTTCTCCTTACATTCCCTTCATTTCCGGTGACGTAATAGATTGTAGTTCCGAAAGCTGGAGCCTCGTTTATGTCAATCACATCGATGGTGAATGTGGCGTAGGTATCAGTCGCCGCGCCGTCTGTAACGCTGATGTCCGCGGTAAAACTCTTACTGGTCAAACTCTCATAGTCTACTACGGTAGCTGAAGAGGTGGACAATAGCCCAGCTAGAAAGGAAAACAAACGATTTAGGCAAATAGTAGTCTATCAATACCTGTACAATATCCCAGCTGGAAGGTTAAAAGATGAAGGCAGATAATAGAATATGATACTTGGACAATTACCCAGCTAGACAGGAAAAAGCAAACGATGTAGGCAGATAGCAGATTGTAGCTATTTACAACTTTCAATACAATTCCAGATCAAAATGTTTTTGTTTTTGTTTTTTATGAAAATATGAAAGTGCAATAAGCAACATATTTCGTTGTTGTTATTGGTGAGGACGATTACCGTACTGGAGTACATCTTACTTTGTCAAGTATCTTCATGTATCTCTTATATTTGTTCGAATTTTGCCTTGGTTTGATCGATTTTGAATTAGGTTAGAGCTACGGTGACAGTTCTCGTTAATATGTCGGTATTCTCTGTTATTTTTGTGGCTATGATTAGCAATTCAAGTGTGTTTCGAAACTTACTAGATGTATCAAACGAGAAGACAGTAGCTCCTTCGGTAGCAGGTGTGTAGGTGATGCTATAGGTTAGCGTATCCGAGTCCGGATCTGCAGCATTTATCTGATAAATAGAGGCGCTTTTTGCACTGTTCTCCATTAATGACAGGCTAAACGTCAGAGGTGTGTTCCGTATAACAGGTGGTGAGTTTATGCCTAGATTACATAAACATTTTTTGTTATTTATATATTCTATTTACTTGAACGATAATATAACAAACAATGATTGAAATAAAGTAACACCCGATACGCAAACGATTAAAAACATTAAAAGGATACATATGATATCACAAATGTACAAGAGGGCCTGTATCGCTCACCTGGTTGGATTTGACAAAATGTCAAAATAATGTTCATGTTAAATTTGTTAATTTATATATTTGTTGATTTCAAATAATGCTATATATGTTTATTGGGTTGGGATCTCAACGGTTTCAAAAATATAACCAAGAAACCAAGACCCTAGGAGCAGGGAAAGACCTCAGGGCCTATTTCCACATCATGTTTGTGTTTATCTCTTTATGCCTAACAATACTATATATGGTTATAGGGTGGGGTTTTCAATATTTTCAAAGATATATCAAAGAAACAAAGTCCCTAGGGGTGAAAGAATACCCCAGAGCCTATTTTGACATCATGAGTATGTTTATCTCTTGATGTCAAGCAATGCTATATATGGTTATGGGGTTCGGATCTCAAGGGTTTAAACTAGTAGCAATTTAAAGGATTTAGCTCAATATCCGCTATTTGGCCCTGCCCCTCCCGCCCCCACAGAGCCTTACCCTTCGTTTACACAACATTAGATCACATTTGCCGCATAGTGCTCCAGACCGAATTCAATCAAAATCCATTCATGCGTTCAGGACTTGTAGCGGATTCAAGGATTTACCTCAAGTTCCCCTATAGGGTCACACTCCCTCCGGCCCGAGGGGAGCCACACCCTCCGTTTATACGTTTGTTCTCCTTTGCCCAACAATGCTCCAGACCAAATTTCCTCAAAATCCATGCAGACATTCAAGACTTGTAGGATTTAAAGGATTAACCTCAATTTATCCTCCTGGGTCCCGACCCTCCGGCCCCAGGGGAGCCAAACCTCCGTTTACACAACATTAGATCACATATGCCCAATAATGCTCCAGACCAAATTTCATCAAAATCTATTTAAGCGTTCAGGACGGGAAGGGATTTAAAGGATTAACCTCAATTTTCCCTACTAGGCCCCGCCCCTCCAGCCCCAGTGGAGCCAAACCCTCCTTTTATACAACGTTTGATCCCCTTTGCCCAATATTGCTCCAGACCAAATTTCATCAAAATCATTTCAAGCGTCCATGACTAGTGTGATTTAAGGATTAATCTTAATTTCCCCTACTGGGTCCCGCTCCTCCGGGCCCATGGGGCTACAACCTTTGTTTATACAATGGTTGATCCCCTTTAACCAATAATACTCCAGACTGAATTTCATCAGAATCCATTCAAGCGTTCAAGACTAGTAGGGATTAAAAGGATTAATCTCAATTTCCCCTACTGTGCCTCACCTCTCCGGCCCCAGGGGAGCCACACCCTCCGTTTATACAACGTTTCATCCCTTTTGCCCAATTATACTCCGCACCAAATTTCCTTAAGGTGATCAGGGTTCGATTCCCCGAACACCAAAATTTTCAACGGTTACTCCGATCCACTCTCGCTTAAAACCTCTGTCGCCCCCTCGCATCTTTTCTAACAAAAGAGATTAATATAAGGCAATGTTAATTGCATAAAATTACTGAAGTTAAGATAATTTCAAGTTCTAAGAACCTTTTAAATGAGAGAGAAACTAATAATGATGCTCATTACTTTCGATTAAAAGTAGTTGTATACATAATATGCATCCATGTACATTTGTTACCGACTTACCAGTAACTATGACAGTCACGGTCCTCGGTCCCACAGTGTTTGTTCCGTCAGTGATTGTGACGTATATGTCATATCCAGGTATGGTTAGTGCCGAGATATCTGCATTCGTCTGTATTTCACCACCTAAAACCATTATGAATATATCATCAGTTTATCAACATAATAATGATAAAATATTTAGAAGGAGGTATGAAATTGCAACTTTTGGTGATGTATAAAAATACAGCCTTTTCTCGTTTTCAAACGATCATTAATACGCTTCCTTGGAGATTAATATTACCTTAAACAAAGTCTAGTTACCAATTCTTGAAGTTCCGAAAGTTTTTTAAACACGGAAATGATCTTCACCGCCATGCAAGATACATTATAAAAAATGTTCTCCTACATATACCTGCTTGATTTTTAATGGATTTCTGTTAGACGTATTTAAATTAAGGAGGTTCTTTGCTGTACTGTTTTGCTTTTAATGACTTTAGAAAACATCAAATGATATTAAAACAAATCTTTCTGTTAAATATATGTTTGTAGATAACAAAGGAATAGTGATCACGTGCCGGCGGTTATTGTAAACGGACAGGTTCCTGTCGAGCACGTGACGCCGTTGAACGTGATGGTATCTACAACGTCAACATCGGTGGCTGTTACAGCAAACACACTGGTACCGGTTGCTATGGTACTGGCAATCGTTGTTTTATCTGTCATTACCAAACATACAACGGATTAAAAACAGAATCATAACTGATGAGATCTAAAAGATCAACATTTAATCTTAGTGTGGGGATCTCATTTAAAAATACATTTCCCTGATAGTTAAAGTTATATTATGTATTTGTAAGGGGAATCTTAATTGAAATACACGTGGAATAATAAGAGCATGTGTCCCAGAAGGGAAAACGTCTCTTGCTTCATGGATGACACCCGCCATGCAAATTTAAGTCTAATCCGGGTTGTGTCCCATCCTTAAAATGAGAACTAGGGTGATGGCAATTGCACTACTAGCCATATTAACAGTAGTCTGGCCACAAAGAAATGAAATATTTCTCAATGAGAACATGATATCCACCAAAAAACTTCACATGATCTCTCGAAACCTTTTGTTGTTATTTTCCCGTTAGTAGTAAATATATATCACGGAGCTAATGGACACAAATCCTTAAACAGTGAATCAACTGGAATATTAAATACCGTAGATGGTAAAGCAGGTAGGTCTCTTTCTAGGAATGTAAAATTAACAATGATGAAATTGAAACCATTACACTCATGATACAACTTTGTTGAAGAATGTCCTTATTGCTAAACATTATAAGTAAAGATCAGGGAAAGCAACTGTTGTTGGAGAATGTGTAGTGTTATTGATTAAATTGGTAACCTGGCAGGTTTGTGAATATCGGTGGAGTGTTGGCTGTAACGTAGACATACAAAGTTCCGCTGTCTGAGGCTCCATAGGAATCTGTACATGTGGCGTCAAATTGATACTTCTTTGTCGTTACATAATCGAACCCGGGATTTAAAATGGAGTATATTCCGTACGCTAAAATAAAAAAAAATGCATATATCAGTTTACTGCGCCGAGAAAGAACCGAACTCATTGGAGATAGTATGTTGGTTTTTCAACTACTGATGTGTGTCGTTACCCTACAAATCCACATAATGTTTTTAGAAAAAAAAAGTAATGTAACTTCACCTAAGTGTTAGTTAAAGAACATTTTAAATCGGGCGAAAGTGACAGGGAATATTTACTGAGGTTTGTCAACTACTGATAAGAGTATCAAAGAGCTCCTGTTGTTTTATCCCGATCTGAGTGTATAGATTTTTATTTTAATGTGTCTTAATCTTTTTGACCCCTGACTACATTCCGCATGAAGTACTTTCGGCTATGAAACACTGCAAGCGTACATTGATTTAGCGGTACTCTCATATTAGCGTTTTTTTCGGCGCTTGAAGCTCATTTCGTTAATTTTTAATGTTGTCACGTACACGTTCTATATACTATTTCTGAAGCAAATAATGTTGAATTTGTTTCATAGTTGCGCTAATCTGCTAAAACTGATAATGCACTGAAATTTGAGTGCAACCAAATCAGTACATATTTATTATAGGCAACGTTAGAATTGCTTCGGATATAGGACGCCTTCCCTTCAAACTAGGCTGCAGTTTTATATCACATTTTGGCAGCATATCATATGTTTTTGTTATTCATTTTTTGCCGAAACGCTCAAGTTTGAATATAGTCAACCGGATTGATTTAATTTTTATTGAAATTAATTTTTTAATGAGAACTGTTAGTTTAATGCCTTATCAGTAACTTAATGATAAAATAAATCAACAATGTATCAAATGATCAAATTAGAATAAGTAATTTAAGGATAGCTAGTTATTTCACTTGGCATTTATTTACAATGAAACCGGTGTTTGTAAGAGATTACTTTTTACTTGTATTAAACAAAAATAACACCTTTTGTAGACGATAAAACTTTAAATTACGGTAAAAACCTCATATTCTTTAGACGGATTTCATTGTGCAAAATTAGCACAGTTCTGTGCGTAAACATGTGAGGCTCACTTGTTCCTGTGACAATAGCGGTGGAGAATTTCGGGGCGGCAGCCAAGTTGCAGCTGGCGATACTGTCGGTCGGAGAGGCGTCCGAAGTGGCCAAGGTATGGAGAAGGGTCTGGGTGGTGATATCTTGACTCACCACGGCGTAACTCGGAAGGCTGGTGAGATAGATGGGCTGTCAATAACAATATTTAACTAAATTTCGTTTCCTCGAACTCGAAAACCCTGCTTAATTAGAAGCTAAATTCAGTTCAGACGGTAAAAAGTTTTATTCATGATCTAAGCGACGAGGTTTAACAACATACATGCCGTACATTTACGATGTATGCAAGAGATATAAAAAAAAATAGGCTGTGGCTGGAAAAGGGGACATCTAAAAAGGTTTTATGTAAGGAAGACAGGCATAAAGAATGTATGTAGAAATTTTCAACAAATGCGTATGGAAATATGTACATGTTGAGTATTTCAATGTTAATGTCAGAATACCGGAACTTACGAATTACTCATGTATGTACCTGAACATACCAAATCATGCATTGTTTTTTTAGACTATTGAAAATTTAAAAAGTCATCATTAACATTTCAGACTAATGGAACCTGTCGAATTACACATGGGCATTCTTGCATTTACCGAATCACAAGGCGATTTCCCAGAGCTAACCGAATTCCCACTGACCTACCGGAACTTACCGAATTCGTAACTGTTATGGTAAGAGTACCGGTGCCTGTTTTACCACATGGGTCCTGTACTTGGAACGTTAGAGGGTAGGAACCAGCAGTAATCGTATCAATAAGTGTTGTCACCCGAACTGAAAACAGAATAAAGCATAAAAATATACCAGGAAGCAAAGAATGAAATAATTGGATACATAACCAACGTCCTGGATCACCTTGCAGGCGCATATCTGAAAACCGCATGGTAAAGCAAAACAAGTAAAAAAAAAAAAGTGCCACGGTTATTCACAGCGAATGATGGGAGAGACAGAGTGGAATCTCTATGGCAGTGTCTGATGGCCTAGACACGCTTGTTTCGAGGATGAAGGGGGAAGAAGCCTAAAAATGGAGGAGGGGAGCAAAGGTCGTACGTACACAGAGAATCACGTCAGAAATAAATGTCCAAACACTGTCTAATGGAAGGAGATCGTCGATAATGCAGACTCGCATCGGGCGACCGGCTTAAGAACAGCAAAACTTCCTTCTTACAATTGTTTCCAAATGTATAATCATTTATCGTGATCGGAGCGACAGAAGTTCTTAAGTATGTAGACCTTTCAAGTTCAGTACAAATACGACAATATGGACTATAAATGCTCAAATATTTAAATGTTATTTAACTTTAACACGCTAACGCATTCCGGAATTTTCATCTACCACGAAAAGAAGGAAGATATAGCCTTCTCAACGATGGCAAGACTGATAGGATCAACTGATTTTACAAAACACGCGAGATTTATAAAACAGGAACTTGAATAAAGAAATAGATATATGTTGGAAAGATCTGGTAAATATTGAAACATATGTCGTATGTCTTGATAAAGGAGTAGATTGCCTCGAAAATTCCACAATTTGCTTGTCTGTGCTGTCGCGGATGTGACTCTCCGCATGACATCAGACATGATTAGGAAGCTTCCATTTTGTAACTAAGTAATTATTTTTTCAAAACACTAACGTTTGCTGCAGTCAATGTTGATACTGATAAGGAATCAATGATCTAATATATATATATCTTAATCACGAATATTTCAAATATAACGATTTATAAAATGTATTTTTCCTTCATGTCATTTTGGAATCAATCGTTTTCCATAAATAGAATGTTTGAAATACTTACATATTCATATACCTATCACGTTCTAGGCTACCTGTAATGGAACACCTTTTACATACCGAATGTAAATTGATCTCTGAAAGGAAGCACTCTCAGTAGAATTAAATGACAAGTCTCAATATTCAAGCAACTTGAGAAAAGCTGATGTTGCTTTCAATCTGTGTCTCAATACTGCACAGTGATATAGCATTGTCTTATCATTATATCATACTGCGAGATATTAGTGCAAAATTATCACTTAGGCAATCCAGAAAAATGGAAGTTACTTGAAAGTGTCACAGGGAACAAAAAATGAACGAAAATACGCGGAACCCATCTTTTATATAACTTCGGCAAAACATGACTGAAAACTATTTAACTTTCATTTTCAGCACCTTTTGCTGTCAAAAATAGGATTGGACATTAGAAATAGACTAGTTCGGGAGAGTTGAGAATAGGATGGAAAAACTAGGAAGGGTAAAAAATAAATATATGTTTACGTGTATTTGCATCAAACGCAAAATCAGTGGAAGCTGACGTCATGCTTGCTGTTATGGTATCGCCGTCAGCATCATATACATCCAAGGTAAACACAAGAAATCCCGTTGGTGAGGTGTCGCTGATCGAGGTTGTCTTCGCCAAGTTTCTTATTGTTGGTGCAGTATCTGTAACAATCAATCACTTGTTTAAAGATGCTACATGTCCGATAAAGAGCAATTATAATCGATTAAAACGGGAAAATGCTGCATGTATAGGCTTTAAATTCTCTCTTGGTCCGGTTCTATATTTTGTATAGTATTTATGTCATTTAAGTTGTTACTTATAAGGCCGATGCTATTATTTTTCTTGGTGTAAGATGAGATAAATTTCTTTATTTTACCAGTGAAATATCGAAAATTATTCATTCTATCAATGTGATGTTTTTCACTAGTGTCCCGGTATATTTTGTCGGTCAGTAAATATGAGCCGATCGTCATGAAAATACACATATGTGATCTTTGCGCCACTGTTGGATAATTTGCAAAGAGCAAAATCACTTTGCTTTTCATGCTAGTTTACTCGATAGCTAGATGATTTGGAGCGGGAAGAACTACGATGAAAAAATGCCACAATTCTCTATTAATATTTTGTACATTTTTTCAAAGAGGCTATTTTTTTATGAATCAAGTCATACAACCTTCCATTCATTGATAGATTATGATAAATATTAGATTATGGAAGAATGAATAAAATCCCATTACATCGACAAAACTAGGACAGATATAACGAAAAAGCGAAGAACATTAAACATTACGTGGAGCTCATGACAAGATTTAATGAAGAAGAGAATAGACTGCAGCAAAACACAAGGTTCACCGATGAGAAAGGATATTAAGTGCTGCTAATGAGAATAAAAAGATAAAAACAAGGTGTTTCGAAAAGGTAAACATCTTCACACAAGACAATTGCTTTTACCGAGAGAAAAAATGTGACGTCAATTTGGTGAAAACTGAGGACAACCTGAACCATCGAGAGAACCTATATACCATCAATATTAATGGTTGGAGGTTGGAATGCAAATGATTTATGTTCCAAAAGTTTGTCACTGAAGATATTATAGAGAAATTCAAATCACGGACTTTACAGTATCTTCTTTATTAGACTTTGCCTCGATCATTCCTTAAAACAGAACCACAACTGGGGTCCGCTTAAAACTAAACTGTACAATTGCACCCATCGTTAAAGCCACATACTCCCAAAAAAACTAAAATTCTAGTTGCACACATGTATCAATTGCAATCCAAGATGCTTGACCGCGGAAGTCCTTGAGTCTATTCCCTTTTCTTCTCTCGTTAAGTTGCAATGAATTTTTTCCTTTCCTAAGGAAATACTCTGGTTTTGCCGATTTTATCCCTTTCAAGATTCTTTTGGCAGATTCTGTCTGTATTAGGCAGGCTCAGGCATTCGGCGTTTCGCAATTTTGTTAACCCGCCCGATGCATTATGGGACTATTTCGCATAGAAACTTGGTCTGTCGGAAACTGTAAAGTGCTCAAAATGTAAACATATTTCTTTTTGAGTATGTGGCTTTAATTTTTTTTCTATATAGCATATCCATGATTCCTCAACAAATGTTTCTTAAATGTACCGGCTGGATCAATCAATTTTG
Organism: Pecten maximus; assembly: GCF_902652985.1. Classification (NCBI taxonomy): domain Eukaryota; kingdom Metazoa; phylum Mollusca; class Bivalvia; order Pectinida; family Pectinidae; genus Pecten; species Pecten maximus. The sequence goes on along the minus strand of NC_047032.1, from coordinate 15,384,475 downwards.
GCTTGTTGCCAATTTCGTTATTTCTGTTATAGATGTTGAAATTAGACAGACAATTTTAATACACCGTGTTTGGTGATGATATCGTCATCAGTGGACATGCTCTCATCGGGAATGTGACATAAGCTGGATTCGACATAGATTAGCATGCTGGATGCCTTCTAAGAAGTAAGGGACTTTAATCATTCTTAAACACCTGGTAATGCTATCCTTTTCATTTCCAAGTTGTCAATCTAAATTTAGTCATATTTTGCCCCCGCTGTGTCGATTTTTCTTAATGTTGTTGCTCCCTTTTTGTTTTCTGCACTTTCTGAATAGAAATCACGAATAAAAAAAATACATCCTACCTACTTAGTGTAGTAGAAAGAAAAAACCTACCGGAATAATAATAAAGTGATAAACACAAACAGGGTTATCGCCCTCTACTACTCTTCATTCAATCTGTGACATCCGTCAGGTGTCACCCATGTAATCTTATCTTACGGACCAGAAGCCATTTGTCAACAATACACAGGAATAATAGATATATTCCCTCATTGTCCAACCAACTCTCTTAAACATAATAATAAGCATCAGTCATGGAAACCAAATTAAAAACTTTCAAACAAAAAGCAGGGGGAAATCTGGCTCAACCCCGTAATCAAATCACGGGGTAATGTTTACTTAGAAAATGTCCGATCTGTCTAACATTAAAAGAAATGTCTTATTAAACCCCAGCTTGATAAGGAAAGTGGTGATACAAGCATATAATTTTATGTGCATCCTTTCGTGGCTCGGTGATAAAATTGTATACAAGATATTTCATTATCCGTTTGATAGATTTAGTTTATATTCACACCGCAAAATCACAACACCTTATTCTACACATCATTCTACACTTGATCAGATTTTGGTGGCAATCGGTAAAGTTTAAAGTCAATGTATACGTGATATGTGACATATGTAGTTGTTAACCTCAGGGACAAAAGTCTACAAGCAGTGCTTCCAACTAAGCAACTTCAAAGGAGATACCTAGCAAAATCTTAGGCAGCATTCGTGAATTATGTTGATAGACTTTGGTATAATCTCAAGTAGGATTGGACCTAAGCCTGAAGCTTCGATAACTACACTTTTTCACCTTCATCAGACAAATGGCCTGTGAGGCTTGAATATACACTAAGGTATCAAATATACGATGGCTGATATCAGCCGTCACGTTACTCGCATTTATGTTATGCGAGTAACCTTACATAGTAAAAATCACATGACGGGTTACTCTTATGTGATGCGAGTAACCTGACATAGTAAAAATCACATGACGGGTTACTCTTATGAGATGCGAGTAACCTGACATAGTAAAAATCACATGACGGGTTACTCTCATGAGATGCCAGTAACCTGGCATAATAAAAATCACATGACGGGTTACTCTCATGTGATACGGGTAATTGTTCGTAACATTAAAGTAGGTGACAAAAACACTTGCAAAACCCATTAACATTCCAGGGTTAACACGTGTTTCACATCAACATAGCAAGTTAAAACCTTATCTTTGATTATTTGTGTTGCATACAAAAACTCTCGTCCAATGTCACTCAAAAGTATAATATTTGGCCTCAAATTTGGTCAATTAGGCAATTTCTCTTATTTCCTCAATTATTTTTGGTCAATAAAGCCATTTCCCTCAATTTACATTTTCGGGCAGGCGCGTAGCTAGACGTACGCCAGTACGCCCGGGCTTCCACATAATTTTGCCGAGAAACCATTTTTTTAAAGCTGTTTTCAAGAATTCATTCTTTCAATAGTTTCATTAATAAACACAATCTTACGACAGTTTCCCGTTTAACCCACACGAACCTTGGATTACATCACAGTCTACATGTATTATTAGGACCTATCCTAATATAGTGTCTACTAAGTATGGAACATTACAAAATTTCTTGCAACATAAAATATCAAAATTTTCTATTGTATATCTCAGACTCTCGGGGGAGACCCCCGTACTACTTCTTACTCTTTGCAAAAGAAAGATTTCTAGCCTTTCCTCGCCCTTTCCTTTTAGCCCTTAGTTAGAACCTCGCCACTCGCTCGGAAGGTCGATACGACCTAAAGTCTTCCATCGGACCTTCGGTTCGACCGGGCTCCACATTCATTTAGGTCTAGCTTCGCCCCTGTCGGGTAATTGTTCTACCACATAAATATAGCAATCTACAGGGGGAAAACAAAAAGAAATTCTGTTGCAATTAGTCTGTGGTCAAAACATGAAACTGTGGTTTAATCAGGGGGGAAAAACGAAAATGCGGAGATATTCGACAGTCGCCATGATATCCTCTTTTGAAAGGTCTAGTAAAACTATACTCTGGAATGTTAATGGGTTTTGTAAATGTACATTCATCTCTTTCGTGACCGGGTACAGTTTCTCGCATCAAATGCCAGTAACCTGTCAAGTGATTTTTACTATGTCAGGTTACTCGCATCACATGAGAGTAACATGTCAAGTGATTTTAGCCTATGTCAGGTTACTCGCATCACATAAATGCGAGTAACGTGACGGCTGATATCGGCCATCGTACAAATAAACAAAGTGTAATAAAACATACTTTTTGTGGGGGGGGGGGGGGGTGGATGTGTGTGTGTGTGTGTGTGTGTGTGTGCGCGCGCGCACTATAATTCTTTTGCACACTGACATGGTAAACTGTGTACCAGTCGTTGCGGCTACTACACTGCATGCAAACACTTGTTAACTTGTGAAAATATGCTTTCACTTTAACAAAATTTCTATTTAAAAAAGAAAAACAAAAAAACAAAAGAAAGCATAATGTTGCAAAAATGTTGCATTTTTAGTATTTTCAGATTATCAATAATCGTATCGACTATAAAGGAATTATGATTTCATTTTACAATATACAATATACAAATGTAACAAGCATATTTACTGAATTTTGAAATATTGTCTGCAAAGACTGTAAGAACTTATATGTTGCAGTGTGATACCAAAATTCTTAACAGTTTTGAGAACTGGTTGATAACATTTTAAATATATTGGAAATAATACTCACTTGGTTGTATCTTAGCATGGAATCCAAATCGCTTTCCAGATTGCGTGGCATCACCAGACCAATCATGAGTGTCCCCTACTACCAAGGCCCCCACAGCAGTAGACGTTCGATAGTTCAGATTCCCTCCATTGCCTCTATAGCTTACCACAGATGCGTCAGGAGAATACCTTTTTACAACATAGAAATGACTCGATTTAAAAGATTATCAGTAACGTATACCGAGTTTATATTATAGACAATAAAAGTAAATGAAATACACACAATTACCTGCTATTACCGATATTTAACCCATAACTACGCTTGTGTCACAACTGACATGGCAGGTGATAAAATTCGTAACAGTGAACATTGTTTTGTTTACACACCACAGGGTATAACCACTTTCAAAGCCTCCGATTGGTCATTTCTGACCTCCAACAATTCTGATTGGTTAACCTATGTCCTTTGACCGCGGACTTCTTTTACTACGCTCGATTTTTGTTGTCGTCTGTCAATCTAAACATCGACCTGACACGTTTTGTGGATTTAGCGGAAGTCAACTTTGGTATGATTCCATGAGTGAGAGTATTGTCCTCATGGAAAGGTATATAAATATAAATTTTAAAAATAATGAGTGTCATACTTACATTTCAGAAAATACTATATTTTGCAAACCTATTTCCATATACATAAGTGGTTCATCTAAAATAGATGAAAAAAACTCTTCATTGTTACGAACTATATTTTCCATAGTGACTCGGCTTGCAAAATCTAGTAAATACGTTGGGAGAATTTTAACCCGGTATATGTGTAGGCAAAGGAGTTATTGGATAAACATGTTTCCAAACGTGCGACGGTTGTTTATCATGTTAATCTTAATCTCGTTAGTTAATTTTCTTTAGAAAAGGCACTAGCTAAAGCTCGTGTCTTTTATAAATTTGGAAATTAATTAACTCCACTTAAATAAACATGATAAACAACCGTCCCTTCTTGGAGAATCACTATATAAATAACCACTTAACCAATTCAAAATATATTGTATAATGAAGCCGAGTTTTAAATTAGTTTCTTTATCTTGATCTAAGCAATATACAAAATGTATTCAAATAGATAGCCATTATAATCTTTCCATTTTTCTATAAGATATTTCCCAGTAAATAATCGGATCAACTTTCATCCACATTCAATGACATTGCTTTAATAAAAAGGGTACTATTTGTTCAACATTTTTTATGTATTAAAAGGTAAAAGAAATTAAGTTCACACCATGTTCATCCCTGAGTACATTGACTAAAAGTACTCCATAGTGTACTTCCTGTGAGTATTCATTACATTATCGTGGTATTACTACGCCGCTTGATAATCAACTTTCATCTATTGTCAAGAATCTAACTTTTATGAAAAAAGTACTCCGCTATTTTTATGCATGTAATGCAAGTTGTAACTACGTTCACATCACTTTAAGTATACTGACTATACACAATCCATAGTAATTTTTCAGCCTGTAAGTTTTCTTAATATTTCGGTTGTATTACTACGCCGCTTGATGTAACTGTGCGGATGTATATTTTTACGTTAGTCGTCATTGTTATCCCAATATAAGTGTGCTTCAGTGTAAACTTAAATATTTCAGAGAAAATCAATTTTCGACCAAAGACTTAAGAAATGTATGAACAATGTAACATGGAATCTGTTGACTTAATCTTCCTGTAAAGTTGTTATTATTGTTATTTAATTATCATAATGTCCATTTATATAATAACAACATATACGTACCACCCTACGACATCACCTTCATTGACTGGGATCAGGGTAGCGCCAGTAAATGTAGCAGTATTGCTGCCAGTAGCTGAAAAATGATACAATTTTTATAATACAGAAAAAATAAAATACAGAAATAATACTGGTAGTAGATTGAGATATTTTACAGAAATTCCAAACTTCGAAAAATAAACACCTTTATCAACAGTGCAACAGGTGTTCATTTTCAATGTAAAATGACATTTGCTAACTTGTCCTGTTAAGACAAAAATTAAATGTTAAAGAAAAAAAATGAGTGTTATAACTATTAAATGTTCTTTCAAAATGGATCCACTCTCTGTTATTTTGAAGGATATAAATGAAACCGCGAAAGCCATCCTTGATACAACAGGGATTGCGTTGTTCACTTTCGTTCCATTTAAAGAGTGAAAGTTATCTCTGATGACAGTGAATGAGGTCGGAGCCACAATTCAGCACGCCTTATTCTAATTTTTCCGTTTTGTTAATTTATATTTGATACGCTTTAATGCAAATCAAACAACATGTAAATGTAAATGTTTATGATTCATCAAGGAAATGGAACAAAAGGTGACGTTATTGTCAAACTTTATTAGAATAATAATGATTAGAATCAGCTGTTTTGCTATTCCATCAGTTGTCGGACTATTGAATCAGTTCGCATAATGCCCATGGAATGACGATCATTGATCTTATTTCTCAAATCGCACTATGTCCGTCGTATGTCCGTAAACAATCCTTGTTATCACTATTTCTTGAGATTTACTTTCAATTTGTTTCAAACTTCTTTCCCTCGGTCCCTAATTGTGCCAATTTACTCGATTTGGAGTCCGATCCAGAAAATAGTATTGCCACCTAATGGCAATCTTCGGTTTTGACAGTTGAAGTCTGTTATCGCTATATTTCTTGAGAAGTACCGAGAGAATTTTTCACAAACTTTATATTTAGCTTTCCCTTAGTCCCTAGTTGTGTCCATTCGACTTTGAGTATGATCAGAAAACAAAATGGCTTGGAATTGAAGCATGATGTTACTATTTCTAATTCACATAACGTTCTGTCATATGTATGTTTCCATTGTCTAAAACATTATATGTAGGTTTTCCTTGGTCCCTAGCTGTGCCGAACAAAATGGCTGAAACATGAAGTTTAGTCATTTTTATTTCTAATTCATTGAAAATTATTATTATTTTTCTGTGATATATAATATTATGTTCTCGTTATAAAATCATTAAAGCAGAGCAAATACGTATATCAGTCTTCGATAGAACCAATCAATATAATTCAATGGTTGGCACAAACACACCCTCTTGGACCACTTTTGAAGTATTGTAAACAAACAAATTTAAATGAAATATAAGAATTTGTTGACGTCCATTCAAAACATCTGTAAAATGTGTAGTTGACAAACCAGTAAACAACTAAAAAGAAAAATAATTTCTTAAAGCATACCTGTAGGAGTATGTTGATGCTGTCCAACTAACTCATAAACATCCCCACCAGTGTCTCTCCACACTTGAAAATAAACTGTGTTCACACTTTTGGCATAGTATAGCCACTCATAGATAACACCACAGGTACATCCTACCGCGTCATCTGTCCACAGGCTCATACCTATAAAGAAAAAATAGATTTGTTTCTTCCACCAGCTTCACATTAAGCTTTGAGAGTACCACCAACTTCACATCAACCTGAAGAGTCCCGCATGCTTCACATTAACATTGAGAACCCCCCAGCTTCGCATTAAACTTGAAAGTTCCACTAGCTTCACATGTTTTATTAACTCTGCCATAAACAGTAACAATATTTTACTTTTTTTTATTTCAGTAATGACAATTTTTTTAACAAAAAAAAAGTTCTATAAGAAAAATTTACATGTGATAACAAAATAAAAGCATTTCTCGATATTTCAATTATTCAACTATTACAATTGCAAGAGATGGCGGTCACGTAAGTTAACCAAGCTACGCCCACCATTGCTACTAACACTTGTAGAAGCCGCAATATTGTTATATCAGTCAAAAATACAAAATGTACACCTGAACACAATTTTCCAGGGGGTTCTTACGTTTACTTAAACGAAACTCAATGAGGGAAACATACCACTACGACAACTTGAACTCAGAGATAGACGCGACACTCAGACGAGTTTTCAATTATGCTATTAATATCACCCAGTCAGACAAGCATACAGTACAGTAATATCATTGCGTTATTGTCTTTACATAGCGTGTTCTCACTTGAATATTTGGAACTTTAACAAATATAAATTATCAAAATTGGGGCAAATTATTATACATCCATACATACACACACTATACAATACTTTGACATGTATTTTTTTTCTGTAAATACCGGCATGAATGTCACGAAACCGTAAGTTAATATTTGTATTTTACATATATTTTTATAATAAACTATTTCAATTATTATCATTATTTGAATTATTGTATCGATTTATCAAAACATTATAGTCTTCTGAAAGCTATTCATAAATTATTATCCGTGGCTATAAAGCATTAAGCTACCATCCATTTTCTTTCGCAACCCCTGGGTAGCAGACAGGCGGAGCTGCCATTCGGCGCTTACAACTTGCACACAACATTGTTATCACTGCCATTTCACTTACTTAGATAATATCATAATTGATAAATTATGTTGGCATTGAATATATCAGGTTTTATAAAAGTACCTTACTATAGGTATAAAATTATTTGTACCGTTTCCATCAATGATATCTTAGTTTGTGAGAAGCCTTATAGGACTAAACGTTCACGTTATCTTTAACATACAATGTATGTGGCGTTTCCTTTGATGGTAGTATCGATAAGAACTTACTGGTTAATTTATCTAAAATATAAAGATCATGACTTAGGTACAGTTATATAAACCAAGCTTACCATTTACTCCAAAGTCGTCTGTATTTCTTGTTAGCGGAGTGTCGTCACCAACCTTCGCCCCTGTCGTACAATCAGCACCTGTGCATATAAGTTACCCTCGATGATTATCCAATATTCATATTTAAGAAATCACATTTCATGCCATAACTTTCCTGTCGTTCATTTAAGGATTGAATCTTGATTTGGTCGATTTCATGGGGTCATGAATTGAGTTGCTCTTGCGACAAATTTAATGAACTGCGAAGCAGTTCATGTTGAATTTGTCTCAAGAGCAACTCAATTCATGATCCCATGAAATCGACCAAATCAAGATTCAATCCTTATATTTCAATTGGTTTTTTTTTCGAATAAAAAAGTCGGTCTAGATATTAATGTCTGGAAGCTTGTGCAAGTCCAACTGCGGAAAAGTCCGAGGAGTTCCGGATTGTGCATGTCTAGTCGGTCGAGTAAAATAGTCCGCAATATTAGGATTAAAAACAGCATTAATTTGTCAAAATAGAAGTATTTAGCATATCTGGTCTTTCATAAAATACAAGAATGCATTATAAATTTGATAATTTTAATAATTATTCCATGTTTATAACAACAATGTAGAAAAAGTGAAATCGTTTCGCGGAAGGATTTTAACCATGTATTCATACGCACTGATCAGTGTTAATCTTGTCAAATTCATGAGCAAATGAAACAGATTAATAGTTTGGTAGTTTCATTGAGTCCAACTTGAGTAGAAATTGAAATAATAATATGTAATCAATTTCGTAGACTACAGATGGATATGCACGTTTTGATATAGTATATATATATTATATACAGGATATTGAATGGTTTCCCGTTTAATATAACATATATTTCACGAGTATGACAAAATATCGATATTTTCACGAGTGCGAAGCACGAGTAAAAAATATCGAAATATTCTGTCTTACAAGTGAAATATATGTTATGTTAAACGGGAAACCATTCAATTTTCTTTTTATTTCATTTCATATGCTTAAAAACAAAATTAAAAGCATTAAAAAATTATTAGTGTCAAAAACAGCGGGAATTCATGACGCCATCTCTGTTACCTTACTCGATGTTAACTTGACGGCGCCATTTTGAGAGGACTAATCAACGCAATTTAAGCGTTTTCTGCTGTTATCGGAGAAACATGCATGAATAGCTATCGTCAAGTAAGTATTTTGTCAAAACTAGTCTGAATATTTCAGAAATACAGCAAAATAACCAATTTATCTATCTTTGCTTCTATTGGAAAAATCGGCAAGTTTCAATGTGGTGAATACAAAGGTTCGCTCTGATTGGTCAAAAACGAAAAACTTATAATTCCACTGCAAAATCTTATGTTTTCACTGCTCATCGCTGCAGTGAAAATATAAATTTTATTAGTTTGATTAATTTCTCTATTTCAGTGGCAAAAAAATGCATTAAAATGATATACACGCTATTATATATATAGTGTGGAAATTATATAAAGCATTTTCATTGGCAAAAAATATTCAGCCCATAAAAAAATGTGTAACCGTTTATAGCGTCGCTTTGGATTGGCTATAACAGCGGCGTTAAAATTTCTAAGAGAAAAAAAATCCATCAATAAAAGTGGATTTTCACAGGTATTGTGTATAGTAAATTAGACTAAGTTAAAAGAATTACCTTGATCAAGTGTACTATCATCACACGCGGTTTACTTCGAGTACACTTTTTTGTGTTATATCTCAATAACATAAGAATATATGCAATGCATGATAGTGTATGTAATAATAAAGTATGTACGTTATGATACAGCAAATATGTCTTAATATAGTATTAATATATTATATAGATTAACAACATACGTTATAATATATGTTATTTCGGTTATTATGAATTATATACGTTATAATATATTGTATACATGTATGTAATTTCGGTTATCATTAATTATATACGTCATAATATATAACATATTTTATTTCGGTTATTATCAATTATATACGTTATAATATATCATGTATGTTATTTCGGTTATCATTAACTTTATACGTTAAAATATGTTATATATGTTATTTCGGTTATTATCAATTATATACGTTATAATATATTATATATGTTATTTCGGTTATTATCAACTATATACGTAATAATAAAGTATATATGTTATTTCGGTTGTTATCAACTATATACGTTATAATATATTATATATATTATTTCGGTTATTATCAATCATATACGTTTTAATATATTATATATGTTATTTCGGTTATCATTAATTATATACGTAATAATATATCGCATATGTTATTTCGGTTATTATTAACTATATACGTTATAATATATCATATATGTAATTTCGGTTATTATCAGCTATATACGTTATAATATAGTATATATGTTATTTCGGTTGTTATCAACTATATACGTTATAATATATTATATATGTTATTTCGGTTATTATCAATCATATACGTTATAATATATTATATATGTTATTTCGGTTATTATCAACTATATACGTTATAATATAGTATATATGTTATTTCGGTTGTTATCAACTATATACGTTATAATATATTATATATGTTATTTCGGTTATTATCAATCATATACGTTATAATATATTATATATGTTATTTCGGTTATTATCAACTATATACGTTATAATATAGTATATATGTTATTTCGGTTGTTATCAACTATATACGTTATAATATATTATATATGTTATTTCGGTTATTATCAATCATATACGTTTTAATATATTATATATGTTATTTCGGTTATCATTAATTATATACGTTATAATATATCGCATATGTTATTTCGGTTATTATTAACTATATACGTTTTAACATATTATATATGTTATTTCGGTTATTATTAACTATATACGTTATAATATATGATATATGTAATTTCGGTTATTATCAACTTTATACGTTATATATCCAAATGACACCAAGCTCGAAAATAGTGTGACGAGATGGTAAAATTAACTATTAGCGAACTCATAGGATCATGATTAAGACGAAACATTCTTAAGAGTAGATCGAATCGTTTACCATCTCGGACACTACATAAGACAGTGCTAGTACATTTCACATTGGTCGTTAGTCTGATGAAGGTGACAGTGTAGTCATCGAAACGTCACATACATTATAGATATGACTTCTATCGGTCATCTGATTTGGGTAATGTATATTTACACGTATATTTATTTGATTTTTGTCATGCTCACTAATATTTACATTGGAGCGGAAATTACTCTAACTTCCTACCCATACCTATGAATTGAATATATATCATCGCAATTGTGTTGACTTATTAACCTCTTGACCAATTTTATTTAGCGAAATTTAGTAATTGTATAAAATGAACTATTTATTGTACAAACAGTCTGGTTGCGAGACGTAATATTCTTATATGTTGAATTAATGATACACAAATTAAGATTGCTCATTTTCAAAATTAAAAAGTCCTATTAAAGTAACAATGATATGTCCGACGAGTTTTATTAACACACACTGAACCACCCAAACAGTAGTACAAAACTTGGTTTAAGAGGCATTGTAATACGAGTTGCACTGTTTGAACCTGTGTGTACAGTACTTGACCACTCTACCATGAGAATAGATATTTAGTTCGGATACTTCTGAGGTAAATAAACCTAACCGTGTTTATTAATCATGACCTCCTATTTCGATTTATTAGTAAGATGTTACATCATCATGGTGGGAAAATATTGACCGATTGTGAAGCCCGATGTTATTTTTTTTTTGCCAGGTCGATAAATAACTATATTAACCGTAGTCAAAGGTCCTTATTTTTTATACATTACCTTTGTACGTATTTGCATGTGATTAACGTATTGTCTGACAGGAATATATTGTCTTATTGTTGAAAGCATTTAGAGAAATACAAAAGAAGAAAAACAGAAAATAAACTGAATAATAACGAAATCAAATATGATCCTCTACGACAATTATATAATCAAATCAGAAGATGAAATCTAATGCTTAAATTCATATTTGTTTCTTTATTTTTAAATGCTTTACCAAAACATAGATTCTCAAAGAAATAGAATATCTCTTAAAATATAATGCATGTAGTATAGGGAAAAGGAAAGATCTGTTGTTTGTGGGTTGTCGGTTGGCCGTGTACAGTTAGGCTGCAAGGAATTGATTCCACGATCGGGCCTGGAATAGGTATCGGGTCACCTGCCCGGCCACTTTACTCCGGTTTAGACCCTTTGCGAGCTTCCGTCCATCCGGGCCAACAAGAGTGATTAATTGATAAACTTGATTATCAATTGCTTCAAATAGATGAAGTTGAATTAATCCGCAGTACACTTCCAGCATTTCTGTTTGTCGAATAGTGGTTTGTAAGATATTTACAACTACAGTCCTGTATTGTCTTAATTCTTATCCAATATCAAACAATTGCAAATATGATTAAATCATGGTTTGCACCAAGTTTTTTTAATGTTTGTTTAGAAAATGTGTTTTGTCAATTTCAGGGTCAGTGATAAATATTCAAATCATTAAAATCTGTCGTTAAATGCGTCTCCCATGCTGCATTTTTACATTTATCCAGGCACATTTCCATGTTCACGACTTTCACGACAGTTTTACTCTTAGTCCCTAACGTCACCGACTACACCAGGGCGTGCAGTTTTGTCTGTTATTGAATTAATATTTCACGTTATTATTTCCTTGTGTGTATGTCGTGATTTCCTTTTAAAACTATGATAGGAATATGACAAGCTATTTACAGGCTAAGATGTCGTGCAAATTTGATTTCAAAAAATCATGAATCTCATGTTTTATCGAAGTTTGTAAGTAATTATGTCCATTTTATGTCACAGGTTCACACTTTTTTTCATACAACATATTGTTATATTAACAAAGCAAAAGTCTTATATAAATATTTAAAGATATTTCAGATTTCTTTAAATACATGAATTGGATGACAGTATTAAGGCCTACTCTGAAGAATTCCTCTAAATTTGATTTACATTTCTGTCTGGTGATGTCGCATGGCATGAGGTGTTTTTATTCACCTCATTGAAACTTGCCGATTTTTCCAATCGAAGCGAAGATAGATAAATGGGTTATTTTGCTGTATTTCTGAAATGTTCACACTAGTTTTTGGCAAAATATCCTCTATTTAGTTATATCAGCTATCTTAATCATAACAAGTATTTAAATAAAACTTTCAAATATCTAAAAAAAAAAATCCCTAAACAAGAAATATCAGTTGTGATATAAAAAGAAATCGGTAGACGCGATGAGGAGAGAAAGGAACAGAAACTGTTATATAGCCGTAGCATGGACAAACGAAGGAAGGACTCCAAGTCGGCCAAACCCCACATTGAAAGGAACAACAGAAAAAAAAAGCATCAGAGCTAGACAGGTTTCAATATAGTCTAAAGATTGACACAAGGCAGAAAGGGGTGGACAGACAGTATGGCGACCTTAAGCGACTTCGAGAGCATTAATTAACGTAAGTTTAAGGATGAGGAATTCTTATTCAATTATAAAGAAACGATGGATAGAGTATATCTCAATAATGTTTTGAACCGTCGATTAGGCCACGAGAAACAAAATACACCAATGTATGCATTACCTGTAGTTTTAAGAAAACAAAATTGTGTCTATTGCTGATAATTTACGTATGTTATATATTCCTCGGTCAAACTTTTGAATTGCTCTGACTAGTTGGAGGAGGAGGTTTTATTTTTTAATTGTGAGAAAAAAAGGGGGGGGGGAGAAAAAGCAAAAAAAAAGACTAAAATGCATACGGAAAAAAACTCACCATTTGTTGATGGCGCCATAGAGGCTAGAATAGCAAATATCCACGTTATGATTCGGAAATCCATCCTGTACGATATCGTCCGACTCTACAATTACACAACTACATGTACACACGAGACACCTGTGAGCCAATGCCCCTCATATCCGTGTGCAAAACGGTAGTCTTTTCACGGGTATTTAAACGGACGACATACAAAATGTATTTAAAGTTTTGTGAACAACAATATGTAATGAAGATATAAATTCATATTTCAATAGTTAAATTATCGGGATCTGTTCAAATTGAAAATAAACAATTTTAGACACGTAAGATATGAATGTATATTTAACAAAATCATATAACCGAGGATGGGTTATGGAGTATATTGCTATTAAGATTGATATGGAGGTCTACTTTTCATTTCGTGTGATGGATGAAAACATATTCAAGTATCGTCAAAATCACAACCAGGGGGTATTTAAAATCTGTATAGGCCGAAGTTTTCTTTTACAAATTAAATACTACGGTCGAAAATAATAAGAATATTTAACTACATCTCTTGTTTCCCATACAAGTGAAGTAGGGAGAACCACGGGCCTAAAAGGGTTACGGTTGATTGGTGTATGTAGGCTGAAGTACAAACTAAAAATGACAAAAGTGTTGTGTTGATACTGCATGTGATGTGTAATCAAATTCATACGAAAGAATATAACTTTTCTATTTCAGTTGAGATGATCGGTATATATATATACATGTATATATATGGGGCAAAGAAGTTATTCTAACAGTGTCGACGTGAACAATCTCAAATTTTCGAGGCAATCCGCCCCTTTATCAAGACACAGATAATACAAATACAATCACATAATATATAAACAGTACTATACAATCAGATACAGTAAGACTAGTATACTTGGTAGTAGTTGAAATAACAACCATGAACCCTTCGGCTGGCGTGGGCCGAACACGGTGGCTAGCGTGACATGTACAAAGCCATCAGGGATGGGGTAATTAGGGATTTCCATTTCGTATGGAAATCACTATTGTTATTGTTATGTTTTTTCTTATTATTATTCTTATTATTCTTACAAGCTAACCGGTTATAAGTGTTTATATATATTAAAGTATTTAAAATGTTGCCATATACATCCACTTAAAGAATAAATATTATAAAAAAAATATTGTGTGACCAGTAGCATTATTTTACTTTTACATCTAGGGAAAGCATGGTCTTTCGTTGAATGATATGTGCAGTATTTTTCAATCTATAGAACTTTACATTATCTTTAACATTATAATATCTCTGCAAGAAGGTAGAAAATTGTAGTAATCAAGACAAATCTGCCGTGGATATAAACATCTATTATGAAGTGTTTAAGAAAGGATACGATCGTAACGTGGACATGTGGTCAGGGTCAGCTGATCATGAGGAAAGTCGGATCCGACCTGCATACCAGTCAATTTTAAACAAAGATGCATTGTACATGAGAACAGAGACTTTTATAACAGGTATATACGTTTCTGATGAGAAGTACAAATATGCTTAATAGAAAATCCCGCGGATAAGCAATTAGATCGACTGGTTGAGAAGATGATCTGTAAACTGTAAAACGAAAGTAGGTCTGGCCCAACTAGGTGAAGCAAATGCTGCTATTTTCGCAATAACTGTTCGTTTTACTTGATAGAGAGCGCAGCTCGAAAACCCGTTCGCGGTAAATTTCGGCAGATCTCGCGGTATTCGAGGAGTCACGTGACCACCGTAAATAGATTAGCATCGAAATCACGGTCTTGATCCTCGAGTTTTAAAAACATTACAATATTATATATATCTTATATATATATCTTACGCTAAATAAAGCATGTATTTAAATTCACATGATATTTGAGGCAGTGATACGACCAGTCTGTTTTACATTTCACACCATCGGAAACTGTACTACGTTCCGCATAGATGAAACAAATCACGTGGGATTTACTATTCTAGTAGACTAGATTATGAGTGCTTGTTTCTCGAATTCCATGGGCACCGGGATTGCTGCGCTCTCACATAGGCCATGCCTAAAATTATATTACGATAGCTATGAACAAAATCAGTGTTACCTTCCGTTGTATTTTAGCACATCGGTGTCTCAAAAAAAGCGACAATAACCCGGTATAATGTTCAATGATTTTCTGTTTTTATTATCGTCATGCATGTTTTCCAGCCGGGTCACGTTCTAATAACATGTGGACTTCCGGTTACGTCATCAAATTCATTTTCCGCGAATTTATTGGGAAATCTAAATCAACACTTGAAATGAAATGAAATTGAAGAAATATAAAAAAAAATGTCTAAATAAAAATGTTGTGATCAGTATTTAGTGCAACATTAAATATTCATTCTAAATAATTGCTACGATATGCTAACCTAAAGCATAAGTAATTTAAATCAAATTATTCTAAAATTCACATTTCGTTTCTATTATAATCTTAAAATTTGCATCACAAGATCGTTTAGAAGCTTTGCAGTACTCACTCTTTCAAACGCCCAGATGCTTTGATTTGAGCAAAGATGGCGACCTGAAGCTGTGTGGCGGTTTGGATTGGAATTAAATTGCGTATATTTCGGCAAGTAAACATCGTACAAGGTTCCCGTGTGGTCGGATCATCTAATTTTTTTCAATATGCATTCAGAACAGTTGTTGTTTAGTCGCTACGGTCATTAACATAAGAATTCGGATTATTATATAAATACTTATTTAATTAATTATTCTTAACACGTGCTGTGAACAACTTTTCTCAATAACAAACGATAAAACGTTCATAGTATAGTATTTGTTAATGAACAACCGAGCTGGTGATTTGTCTGAAATTTTGGTGATCGTAAGTTCGAAGGTCAAGGTCACAGGTCAAAACACAGATTTTTGTTTGAACGACCATAACTTCATACACGATCGTTCTATTTCATGCAGGCTCAGTGTGTCATGTAGGTCGTTGTCGGGGCTAACTTTTGTCCATGCCATGTCATCAGAAAAAGTGCCAAAGTCATGACCTCGCAATGGGTTGAAGGTAAGGTCAAAAATAAAATGTTCTAATAGAGTCAAGTGTACCATAACATATGAAAGAGCATGGACCACTGAGTTGGAATGTGAAAAAAATTTAGTGATCAAATGAAAAATGACGGAGATATGGCACTTTGAAAATTTCAAAGTTTTTCCCGTCAAAATTCAAAAAACAGGCAAAAATGCACTTAAAATGCTTCTCCTCCGTCATCTATACACCTACAGACCTGATTTTTGGCACAACAATAGCATATAAGAATGGCTACAAAAAGTATCACTGATCATTGACCTTGACCTTCATTCAAGGTCAAATAATCAAAAAAAGTACAATTTTATAAATTCTTTCGAATCAGGTTCTTTCTTTGTTCGTTTTTTTCCTTGAACAATCAGTGCATCTTGTAGGTCATGATCAGGTCTAACTTTTCCCTGTAACATGTTATCAAAAAATATGTCAAGGTCAAGGTCTAAGCATGAGGTCAAATCAAGGTTAAAAATTCAAAAACAAAATTGATTTGATTTGTTAAGTTTATTTTAAAGTGCATGATCAATGAAGAGGAACTGAGCAAGTTTTATGGTCGTGCGATAAAAAATGGCGTAGAAATGGCACTTTGAAAAATGTTCGTTTTCCCGCCAAAATTCAAATTTGTCCCAAAAATTTTCTTAATTTCCGTTTACTCCTATATCTTTACACATACAGATTAGAATTTTGGCAAAGTCATAGCTTGTACAGAGGGCTACAATCTTGATTATTTTTTATTGACCTTGATCTTTTTTCAAGGTCACTGAGGTCAAATGATCAAAAATCGAAAATTTCAAATTCTCTTAAAAACAGTTTATCTTGATAATGTATGAAAGAAAACGTTCGTTTGAAGATGTTTGCAACGTTTAAAGGTCAAATCATCAAAAAAGAAAAACAAACAAACATACAAAAAAAGAAGATAACGGTGTGGTATACATGATGCACGGTAAGGTATACACAATACACGGTACAGAATTCGCGATACTTGTACGGAAACACTATATACGGTACAGTACACACGAAACACGGTACGGTATACACAATACTTGGTACGAGATACAAGGTACTTGGTACGAGATACACGGTACAGTATACACGATACACGTTACGGGATACACAATACGTTGTACGGGATACACGATATACGGTTCAGTAAACACGATACACGGTATGATAAACACGATCACGATACTAGGTACGACATACATGATTTACAGCACAGTTAACACCATACAAGGTACGTGATACACGATTCACAGTTCAGTAAACACGATACATGGTACAGTGTACGGTATACACACTACGGGATACACGATACACGATACGAGATAGACGATACATATTACTGGATACATTATACAATATGGGATACATGATACATGGAACGGGATTCACAATACAGTAAACACGAAACAAGGTACGAGATACACGATTCACAGCACAGTTAACACGATAAAATATACGAGATACACTAATCACAGTACAGTAAACACGATACAAGGTACGGGATACACGATTCACAGTACAGTAAACACGATACAAGGTACGGGATACACGATTCACAGTACAGCAAACACGATACAAGGTACGAGATACACGATTCACAGTACAGTAAACACGATACCAGGTACGGGATACACGATTCACAGTACAGTAAACACGATACAAGGTACGAGATACACGATTCACAGTACAGTAAACACGATACAAGGTACGGGATACACGATTCACAGTACAGTAAACACGAAACAAGGTACGGGATACACGATTCACAGTACAGTAAACACGATACAAGGTACGGGATACACGATTCACAGTACAGTAAACACGATAAAAGGTACGAGATACACGTTTCACAGCACAGTTAACACGATACAAGGTACGGGATACACGATTCACAGTACAGTTAACACGATAAAAAAATACGAGATACACGAATCACAGCACAGTAAACACGATACAAGGTACGGGATACACGATTCACAGTACAGTAAACACGAAACAAGGTACGGGATACACCATTCACAGTACAGTAAACACGATACCAGGTACGGGATACACGATTCACAGTACAGTAAACACGATACAAGGTACGAGATACACGATTCACAGTACAGTAAACACGATACAAGGTACGGGATACACGATTCACAGTACAGTAAACACGAAACAAGGTACGGGATACACGATTCACAGTACAGTAAACACGATACAAGGTACGGGATACACGATTCACAGTACAGTAAACACGATAAAAGGTACGAGATACACGTTTCACAGCACAGTTAACACGATACAAGGTACGGGATACACGATTCACAGTACAGTAAACACGATACAAGGCACGAGATACACGACTCACAGTACAGTAAACACGATACAAGGTACGAGATACGCGATTCACAGTACAGTAAACACGATACAAGGTACGGGATACACGATTCATAGTACAGTAAACACGATACAAGGCACGAGATACACGATTCACAGTACAGTAAACACGAAACAAGATACGGGATACACGATTCATAGTACAGTAAACACGATACAAGGTACGGGATACACGATTCACAGTACAGCAAACACGATACAAGGTACGAGATACACGATTCACAGTACAATTAAAACGATACAAGGTACGGGATACACGATTCACAGTACAGTAAACACGATACCAGGTACGGGATACACGATTCACAGTACAGTAAACACGATACAAGGTACGAGATACACGATTCACAGTACAGTAAACACGATACAAGGTACGGGATACACGATTCACAGTACAGTAAACACGATACAAGGTACGAGATACGCGATTCACAGTACATTAAACACGATGCAAGGTACGGGATACACGATTCATAGTACAGTAAACACGATACAAGGCACGAGATACACGATTCACAGTGCAGTAAACACGATACAAGGTACGAGATACACGATTCACAGTACAGTAAACACGAAACAAGGTACGGGATACACGATTCATAGTACAGTAAACACGATACAAGGTACGGGATACACGATTCACAGTACAGTAAACACGAAACAAGGTACGGGATACACGATTCACAGTACAGTTAACACGATACAAGGTACGAGATACACGATTCACAGTACAGTAAACACGATACAAGGTACGGGATACACGATTCACAGTACAGTAAACACGAAACAAGGTACGGGATACACGATTCATAGTACAGTTAACACCATACAAGGTACAGTGTACGGTATACACACTACGGGATACACGATACACGATACGAGATAGACGATACATATTACTGGATACATTATACAATATGGGATACATGATACATGGAACGGGATTCACAATACAGTAATCCCGAAACAAGGTACGAGATACACGATTCACAGCACAGTTAACACGATAAAATATACGAGATACACTAATCACAGCACAGTAAACACGATACAAGGTACGGAATACACGATTCACAGTACAGTAAACACGATACAAGGTACGGGATACACGATTCACAGTACAGTAAACACGATACAAGGTACGGGATACACGATTCACAGTACAGTAAACACGATACAAGGTACGAGATACACGATTCACAGTACAGTAAACACGATACAAGGTACGGGATACACGATTCACAGTACAGTAAACACGATACAAGGTACGGGATACACGATTCACAGTACAGTAAACACGATACAAGGTACGGGATACACGATTCACAGTACAGTAAACACGATACAAGGTACGAGATACACGATTCACAGTACAGTTAAAACGATACAAGGTACGAGATACACGATTCACAGTACAGTAAACACGATACAAGGTACGGGATACACGATTCACAGTACAGTAAACACGAAACCAGGTACGGGATACACGATTCACAGTACATTAAACAC
This sequence comes from Pecten maximus, assembly GCF_902652985.1. Lineage (NCBI taxonomy): Eukaryota > Metazoa > Mollusca > Bivalvia > Pectinida > Pectinidae > Pecten > Pecten maximus. Next base: position 15,364,059 of record NC_047032.1, on the reverse strand, counting down.
GATACAAGGTACGGGATACACGATTCACAGTACAGTAAACACGATAAAAGGTACGAGATACACGTTTCACAGCACAGTAAACACGATACAAGGTACGGGATACACGATTCACAGTACAGCAAACACGATACAAGGTACGAGATACACGATTCACAGTACAGTTAAAACGATACAAGGTACGGGATACACGATTCACAGTACAGTAAACACGATACCAGGTACGGGATACACGATTCACAGTACAGTAAACACGATACAAGGTACGAGATACACGATTCACAGTACAGTAAACACGATACAAGGTACGGGATACACGATTCACAGTACAGTAAACACGATACAAGGTACGGGATACACGATTCACAGTACAGTAAACACGAAACAAGGTACGGGATACACGATTCACAGTACAGTAAACACGATACAAGGTACGGGATACACGATTCACAGTACAGTAAACACGATACAAGGTACGGGATACACGATTCACAGTACAGTAAACACGATACAAGGCACGAGATACACGATTCACAGTACAGTAAACACGATACAAGGTACGAGATACGCGATTCACAGTACAGTAAACACGATGCAAGGTACGGGATACACGATTCATAGTACAGTAAACACGATACAAGGCACGAGATACACGATTCACAGTACAGTAAACACGATACAAGGTACGAGATACACGATTCACAGTAAACACGAAACAAGGTACGGGATACACGATTCATAGTACAGTTAACACGATACAAGGTACGGGATACACGATTCACAGTACAGTAAACACGATACAAGGTACGAGATACACGATTCACATTACAGTTAACACGATACAAGGCACGAGATACACGATTCACAGTACAGTAAACACGATACAAGGTACGAGATACACGATTCACAGCACAGTAAACACGATGCAAGGTACGGGATACACGATTCATAGTACAGTTAACACGATACAAGGTACGGGATACATGATTCACAGTACAGTAAACACGATACAAGGTACGAGATATACGATTCACGGAGGTCAAATGATACAAAATCGAAAAATTCAAATTCTTTTAAAACGGTGTATTTTCATCGTATGTGAAAGATAACGTTATTTTAAGATTGTTTAAAGAAGGGAAGCGAAGAGAAAACGAAGAGAAAACGTAGGTAAAACGTAGAGTTCTGTGCTTCATCAGGCAGTCGGGAGTTATCAAATGTTATGCTAATTACCTGAGCAAAGCTCGCAATGTGCCAAGGCGGTTACGGGCCAACACTGTGTTGTCGAAATAAACAAAAAGCAAAGCAAAATCTGACGATGAAATGTGTCAGACACTTGGCAAAAAACAACTGCATATGCAGTTTTTTGACCACATTTTTTCTGGAAACCTCGGACAAACATCAATTGCTTATGTGTATATTGTCCAGGCGTATATGGGCCGTCGTACAAGAGACTCGACAGAGTTATAATAACTAAACTCCAGATTGTGTTTTTTGTTTGACAGCTGTACCATAACACTGACATACACGTACATTAGCTTGTCCATGGTACATGTACATACACAGCAAGGAATATCCTCCTGTTATCGTCGATCGAAAGAGAAGCATCGCAAGACAGTAATAAACTTACAGTTATGTTATATGGTAAGGTGAGAATATACTTATGTCGTAGATCGGGAAAATTATTACATGTTAAAAGAAAATGAGAAGTATCCTAAATTAGACCACAGGTACACAGAGGTGAGAAATAAGTTTCTTTTAAATAAATGATCATTCAGTGAACTACTCTTCATTCTCAATCTGGTATGATAGATTTGACCTAAACGTATCCCACAGTAGAAATGACTTGGTGGTTCCGGCGGAGATGATCTTTTTAGATAAGTTTTGAGACAAGAAGGAGATGGATTGTTACGTATGCTAATTGGCATATTCTTCCAACTGTCAATAGCAGAGAGAAGGAAGTAATTAGCATATATGCTAGTTCTACAACGAATCTGTGTAATATTTTCAGACTGTCGGTACACTGGTGTATTATGATAATGCATTTTATGAAATTGGATAATTTTGTGGTTTTGTCTTTTGTCGATCAATTTAGACCAACCTACCACAATATACAGTTTTTCAATATTAGTTAATTTGTTAACACCAGTAACTATTCTGGCGGCTCCTAAATTTACACTTTCGAGCTATTGTACATACGTATGTTAACCTGTGGTTCAAACACAGGGACTTGAGAATTTGTTACAGCGTACATGTAATTGCATCTTCCCTAGAGTGTATAGCACATTTTACATACAGACTGACCAATTCTTAGATCCCTGTGGTTCAAATACGATCATACATATTCAACGTACTCGCATGTGGACGTGAAAATTTGTGGAGGTTACAGTTGATTATCAGGCCGGAGCCCAATGTTCGAACTATTTCATCATCATCATCATCATACTTTATTTCCTCCGGTTGGAGATTTTAAATACAAGGAAATCGACATAAAAAAAAGTAAATGAACAGAGGAATTAGAAGAAAACGCGAAAAAAAATATGTATATACAACGAGATGCAAGCGCGGCATTGAAAGGGATTTTCATGTCCGCGCGAAACAGTTACGTTGGGTTAAGTCAATACATTACAACAGACATCGCGTAACACGAGCGACAAATTGAACAGATTTCATGAGGAATTGTTCATAGTCTGTATCGTCAATGAAGGGAATTCCTGTATTGGCTCCTAATATGGTGCGGGTGAAGGCAGTAGCATCCATTCTCTCAATGAAATGGAATACAGTTGGACCGAAGGTAATGAGAATGTCTTCCATAAAGCTTTGTTTTAGAGCAATATTGACTATACAATCAGCACACAGATGAATTACTGCGACGTCATGAGACATTGTGCAGAGAGGGCATTGTTCATCGGCAAGGCCACTAGGCAGAGCCAACACAGAACATATATAATAAATGTTTTGCATATCGGACGGAGATTCCGCAGCATGCCACAAGCTATATAGGTCATATGAGCAATGAATCTTTTGGAAAAAGGAGAAGTCATTATCATTTGCCATACGTTCCTTGAGAGCCGAGTTTTCGTAGGACCTAATAGTGGATTTCACTATGCGTTTCCATTTGGGACTTGGTTGGAAATATGTTAGACCGTAGATATGTCTCCAAATAATAAAGAAGATTGTATTTCCGGAGTACTTTAACTATATCAGGGAAAAATCCTTTATGGTTAGCTGGTGTGTTGGGTAACACTGAAATATATAAATGTAGACGTATGGTAAAAATTTGCTTCGGCAGATAGGATTGGTCCATAGCTATCATTTTTTGTAGAAACAGTAGTTTCCTCCGGTCGACTTCTGCTGAGATTCTGAAAAGACCAAGTATAGATTCGGCTATATCTGACCTTGTACGACGTGGTAAACCCAGTATGAGTTTTACAGCGTAGTGTTGAAAACAAGCAATCTTGGAGATTTCTGTTACAGTGAGATTAGTCCAATGTTCACACCCATACAGAATCGACGGTAAAACGACTTTCTTGTAGAGACTGGTTTTAACGAGAGGACTTATTGCAGATAAGGAGGGAGCCACACCAACAATAGAATGTAAGGTTCTTCTACCTTTATCACAAGCGTTGGTGATACCTTCGGTGTTAGACAGTTTAGGCATAGTTACATTTACAGGGATGATGACAAAATGATATAATATACGGTTTACCAAATAAACTGGTCCAATTACAAAATTTAAAACATATTACTGGATTTGATAAAGCATTGCACATATCTAAAGATATTTCTATTAAGCTCAACGGAAAGTTGTGAGTTTCCATTTAACATAACTTCTAAACATATTGTAACATTCAGATTATTTAGGTTTTGCAACAAAATATGCCTTTCGTTAGTAAAACGATGACATTCCATACAAAAGTGAAAGGCATTATCACAAGGATGACCAAAAATACAAGCTGCGCTTTCTAAAAGGTTTATCTAAAAAGATCATAATTAAGTGAACTACATTGGTGTCTTAGTTTGGTATGCAACATATTAAGTTTGCGATTTCCAAATTTAAAATGTACTGGAGGACGTGACAGGACATTTTTTCGATAATGATAATTTAAACGAATGCAAGGACGGCAAGGACCGAACTGAATTATCTAAATTACAACACTGAAGGGTAGACGGTATAAAAGACGAGTTAGTAAGAGAGAGCCTGAATCGTGGAATTATATAGTCATTCATGTTACGTAGAGCATAGTTGATATTTTCTCCAATTAAAGGTGGTAAAAAGGCATTTAGATAATCAGGAGTTAATTTATTATGCATCTTATACAACAGCTGTCAAAATTTTAATCGGTGTATAAAAAGGCAGTCCTAATATAATGCGAGCAGCTTCGCGTTGAGCTTTTTCTAACTTTTCCGAATCCAATATTGTGCAACCGTCCCATAACTCACATGGATATATTCTAAAATTGGTAAAATATAAGTCCTGTATACTGACAAAAGAGAATCCCTGCTTAATAGGCTTAATAGATATTTCAGTTTCCTCAAGACATTGATTTTTTTTCATAACGGAAGTGTAAATAATAATATTTATATCCCCCCCCCCCCCCCCCCCCATTTTGCACTTGAATTAAAAACTAAATGCTTATGACAGACTGTAAAATTCAAAACTTTCTCATCAAACTCAAGGTCTAAGTTTTCATCAATATCTATAGATTGCGAAATAAATAATACATCCGGTTTTTTTTTTGGTTTTTTTTTTTTTGAGGATTAAAATCAACTAACCATGCTTTCGACCAGTCATTGAGAATCTCTAGATCTCTATTTAAAGTTTCTTGAATGTGTCGACATCACGAAGATGATTTAATCAAAGATGTGTCGCCTGCAAAAAGACGAGATATAGATTCAAAAATATCTGCAATGTCAATTATGAATATAAGAAAAAGTAGTGGACCGAGAATAGAGCCTTGAGGAACACATGCTTCAATTAGACCTAAAGTAGAAAATATCTATGTGACAAATAATTTTCTAACCATATATACAATTCACCTGAAATACCATAAGATTTTAACTTAGCCATAAGACCTTTATGCCATATATACTCTATCGAAAGCTTTCGATATGTCACAAAATACAATACATGTGTGTTTTCTTTCCTTAAGCGCAGTACATATTTGGTGATAAATATCAATGAGTTGGTACACTGTAGAATGACCATGCATAAAACCAGACTGATACCTATAAAATAGATTATTTTCTATAAAGTAATTATACAGATGTTTAAAAATCACTCTTTAAAAAACTTTACCGACTTTAGATAATAATGAAATTGGTCTATAGTTCGAAGGAGAATGTCTATTACATTTTTTAAACAATGGCATTAAATTTGCTAGTTTCCATTTATTGGGATAAATTCCTGATGATAATGACATGTTAAATATTATTTCTGGGGAACACAAACAGTACGAGCAGTATTTTTAAGCATATGATGACTAATTCCATCCTCACCCGAGACCTTGCCGAGCTTCAAAATCTGGAGAACATCACGTATTTAGTTGAATTTATTCTAATAGAATGAAATGATTTGTCAGTTCTAGGTACAATAGTCGGAACATCATAATTTCTGTCATCAACTCTTGTAATACTTCAAAAATATTTATTTAATAATTCAGCTGTATCTTCATCTCTATTAACTATGTCATTTGTAGAAGGGTCAACCAAGGATGGTATAGATTGAGAAGTGTCAGACGTTTTAAGTAATCTCTTAATCAACTTCCAGTACGATTTAGTATCAGAAGACGAGTACCTATCAATAATATCATGAACATTTTCATAAAAGACAATACGGGCATGTTTTTTTCATTTATTATTAACCTTGTTTCGCTGAGTTTTGATTTTTTTTAATATCTACTAGACGTTTGGTTGACATCGCTTTTTTAGGTAATCTATCTCTAATTCTTAAATCTTTTCGAAGTTCTGAGGTCATCCATGGTTTGTCGTTTGTTTTCATATTAACTTCCTTACTTGGAATACATTCGCTAGCAAAAGACAAAAAATGTATGCGTAAAATGGTCGCACGCTGAATTAACAGTGTCACAATTTAAAAATGTATCAATCCAATTATGATTAGATATCAGTTCGTTAAATGTCTCGAAATTTGCATGTTTATACAGCCACACTTTACGTTTGAAGGTTGGTTTAAAATGACAAGGAATATTAATAGAAGCAGTGCAGCCATCGTGATCACTGATTGTACTATCGATAGAAATTACAGACGAGCCAATACAGGAAATTGAGTCAGATGAAATAATAGGATCTAATAAGCTAGCTCTAGTACGTCCTATAAGAGTAGGATCTTTTATAACATTCGTTAATGATAATGAGTTCATGATGTCAAAAAGAACATGAGTGTTTGAAGCAGTCAAGAAGTCAACATTTAATTCACTTGTTACTATCACGTCAGGAGAAATATCCAGAGCATCATTTATTGATGATCTTAAATTATCCCAAAATGGTATGATAGAATTTTCAGGTCTGTTAACTATCCCGAAGATATAACTAGTGTGACGTAAACTAATTTCAATCCAGTTTCATCACCTGGATGTTCAGGAGATTGTTAACATAAACTAAGATACCATCCCCGGCAAAATTTCTGTCAAGTCGATAGGGGACATGAAAACTGTTAATGCACAAATCGTCTGCAATAACTTTATCATCTAAATGAGTTTCGGTTAGACAAACTATATCATAATCATCTACTTTGTCCTCAATGTAATCTAATTTATGTCTTACACTTCTAATATTTAGATGAAAAATAGAAAGCTCGCCAAGGCCTGGGCCAGGATTGGACTCAACATCCATATGTTGTAATAAAAGCATTAACAAAATCAATGAAAACTCAATATTCCGAAAACACATAATGTAAATAAACATTAAAATGAAAGATCAGCCAATGTAGAAAAATAAACCACAGGCGGAACTGTTTTAACCAACAGTTTAAACCAAATCTTAAAATGATAAATGATTTCATCACATATATTCTGTAGGCCCTAGAGTAAAAGGTACCGATCGCTATTCTGTGACACATGTCATATACGAGTTACCCATTATCAAAGTTGTAAGACAAGGAAAGCGTAGAATGGCGACTCAGTACCTGTAAATTCAAGAACAAGTTAAAATGTGCAAACCGACATTTGGCAAACCGTATCAATATTTGCCTTAAAAAATAATTCAGAATTGCCTTTTTAATAAACCACAATAAAAATGTCAAAGTGAACAAAAAGAACCCAAGTTAAACAATGTGATAAAGAAACTAACATAAGCGAAGTTGGTAAACAGTACAATACTTTCATCTATTCATAGTGTAGTGATAAAGGCAGTTCATTTAAGGAGAAGATAAGTTATTTCATGGTAAAGCAGAAGCGCTCCCGTTTTCTGTCCTTATAGCCAAGATGGCAAATTAGAATAACAAAGATGACAAAAATAGGTGAGATGTTATAACACTAACAAATATTTGCAGACAATGGAAATGTCTTTCACAACATATGGAGCAGAAAAGAGGAGGACTTGCTGAGTATCGGTATGATACTATAGATGATTTATATTAGCAATGAAGTTTAATGATTATGTAATTTGAATGTTTTAATGTAATATTTTTTTTTTATCATGAACATTATTTCTGTAGTGTCAGGTTAAGGATTGATACATGCATCTGAAGTTAAAGTAGGCACACATATACATAAACATACACCGTCACATATGTGCACACTCTCAACGCCATGCACTCAGATACACACTTGTATATTCACGAAATATCTCGCATGATGAAAACATAAACACGCACAAAATCTGATACACACAAATGTACACATATGTGACACATTTACCCTCACATCATTTCTTTTACTGTACATAAGTCATAATATTTACAAATCAGATATACTTTATATTAGATAATTCGGTATCTAGTTATTCGTTATATAGATTTAATTGGCTGTCGAAGTGTCTGTAAACCAAACAAAACATCGTATGTAATACAACGCACTAAGCTGTAATTAAACATAGATAAAACTGACATAGGTGCATTCAAATACACAATTAAACATTTCTATAACACACACACACACACACACACACACACACACACACAAATACTAGATATGTATGAATGCTTAAATAGATACAACGTATAACATGTAAATTGCAGATGTCATACAAAATTATGTATAATCTAGTATTTCAAATCAAGTTTTACATGAAGACGCGAAAACATTTACCGATATAAACAACAGATACATATTTATTTACATATAGTAAGACAGTTGAAATCGGTTTTTATAGCTCACTGTTTTATCAAACAAACATACAATATAAATACCATATACGTCCCGGGATACAAATTACTAGTGATTAAGTTTGGTTTAATGAACCCTGACTCGAAATTCCATGGGAAGGGGTCAATTTATTGTAATCACTTATTACACAAACGTAGAAAATATGAAGTAAGCATACAAAGTACAAAGTATGGCTTCCTTGTCCATATCATGAACGGACACGGACATTGAAAAGATCCATATCGGTTTCTTGAAAAGACTATTAGGTGTAAGGGAAAATACTACAAATGCAATGGTTTATTTTGAACTTGGTAGAGTCCCATTGTTAATAGTTAGAAAAATTAGAATATTCTCCTATTGGATGAAGCTCAAAAATACTAATAATTGCATTTTAAAGGAGTGTCTTGAAGATATGGTAGCGAATAATGATAACTGGATAGTAAATTTAAGACACGAGTTAGACAAAATTGGAATCGGATACATATTCAATTTACCCACAGTTCAGAAGGTTGATTTAGAGATTTTTAAGTTAAGGTTAAAAGATATGTTCCAGCAAGAATGTTTAACAATAGTAAATAATTCTCCTAAAGGAAATTTGTATAAATATTTAACTATGTGTTTTTGTTTGCAACCATATTTACATAAACCCATTAATACTAGATGTTTGAGAAATATTGCCAAAATACGATTATCGGCCCATGATTTGCTTATTGAAAGAGGGAGATATAGAAATTTACAGAGAAATGAACGAATATGCACATTATGTAATAATAACGACATAGAAGATGAATTTCATTTCATAATTAAATGTATTTTTTATAGTGATATTAGATACAAATATTTGAAACCATATTACAGAAGGAACCCGAGTATGTTCAAGTTTGTTCAGTTATTAACTACAGAAAATGTAAAAGAATTGTGTAAGTTAGGGAAATATATCAGTCTAGCCCTTGAAAGAAGAAAGTCAAATTTGATTTAAGACCAGATGTATTTTTTGTACTCTCACTCTATCTCATATGTGTATATTGGGTTTGTAGGTGGCTGGGGAGGGGTAGGGGATACATGTGAGATTGTATGAATGGTGAGTATGGGCATAATCTGATTGAAGTTATGTGTAATTAAGTTTCCATCAAACACACTAATTACATCTAATTTCAAATAGATTGAATGGGCGAGAGACGTATGGTGAAAGTTGTGTGCCAGGTAGATACTTGTGCTGTTATGTTTGCCTTTGTATATAATGTATCATGTCTTGTGTTATTGTGATAAGTTGTAAAACTTAAGCAAATAAAGAATCTGGTATCTGGGTTGAACCTTCTTTGCTCTGATCTATTCACACTTTAAGTCATCCGTAATTAAGACATTTAAAATAATTCCGTACTTTATCGATGTTACATGTCTCATCCTTTAGTGAAGCACTGCTGTAACGAAAGAAAGAAAAGAAAGAAAGAAAGAAAGAAAAGTGCCTCAATTTCAAAACGAAAAATACGCCGATTAGCAATTATTATTTGGTCCGGAGATCATGATATGCTGTGTATTAAAGTAGAAATACATGTGATTTATTCCGGCCAAATATATGTTTATAATATTATAAAGTAGTGGAGGAGCTAAGCAATGATAAATAATTAATACATTAATGTATTTTCATTATACATTTTTGTTGTTTAGCAAGGTACACATTATAGAAATGGTACATTGCTTTTTGTCAAGAAATAGGCCTGTTGTATGTAATGGAACGGAATATTGGAGTTTACTTGGGCCTGGCCTATTGGTCGTCAGGTTGGTTTAAAGGTGATAGGGCAGATCTGTGTCATTGTCCGATATTGTGCGTAAAGTAAGAAGTGTACATACACATTAAGGTATTTTTTTCGTCGAGTAAAATATACTTTGGTTACTTGTTTGGCTATATTGAATTATAAATGAGTAGACCGCATTGTTAATTATGACTGTTAATGATCAATTCATGGCGTTTTTGTAATGCTCTATTCTGACAATACAAATCATTCATTTGATATATACGTATGTACACATTTTCTTTAAATTTGAAATGCCATTCAATGGAATATTGAAAAGAATACAAGTTAAAATTAAGATGAGGTTGACACGCAATAATGCCAGAGCTACGGCCGATTTGATGATGATTGCCCGAGAAATGTAGTCAGAAATTGACATTGAAAATACGTACAAAATCTGCGTTTGATAGGATTCCTAAGGGCTATCTTTGTTTGACGTCACGTGACAGAATTGTTCTTCATATCACTACATCAGTGGAATTATGAGAGAATTGTGATCCGATAACGCTTTATTTCATTTGGTTAGGTAATGATCTAACGGCAATGCAGTGCAGCTGAATAGCGCAATGTTAACAAATGTCAGCTGAGTAGAGAAAGATCGCTCACCCTGTCTAAAAACAATACTTTAAAACTTTCTTTTCAAAAAATTCCTAATTATTCTTCCAAAATTGCAAAATAAATTGTAAATGAAGGAGACTTTTATACTTCTCTCCGTCCATTCCCACTTATTATCACCCCTCTCTACTCTTCTTAAACTCACATTTTCAACAACAAAAAAATACTTTTTTTAAATTGTAACTGGGGTGGGTTAGGTCCCAGGTGGATGAGAAAATAGGACAACTCCAAAAGGTTGTTCTCATTATTTATTCAATCCATTTCGGTTCAGTAACCAAATTCCAGATTCAATTCAAGTTCTGTAATAAATACAAATAAAACACAATTAGATCTCACAAATGCAAAACACTTGCATTCATAAATACATCCATGCATTCATACATGTATAAATACATACATGTATACCCACATACACACATACATACATACATACATACATATCCTAGGCCTTATTCATTTAACTAACTTCTAACAATGTATAAAATGCTAGATCAATTAACTACACAATATATGAATGTATCACATCCACAGTATAAGGGGAGATAATCTACCCCTTATCTACATTTAACCTTATATTAATAAATATAATACATAATTATATTTCCAAGTTACAAATACTTATTTTACACGAAACTACATCATTCATGTACTCATAATAGACATGTACCTGCTATGGGCTGAACTTTCTCTGGCAATCTAATCTTCTGATTAGATCTAAACAGGTTGACCCAGGGTCCTATACACAAATAAAATATACTAATTAGCAAAGTTGCAATAATTAAGGTATCTCCACATAAAATACAATATTGACATTATGTCTTTACAATAATACATTGTATACACTTGATATACACTTGATAGATTATTATGGATTTACAAAATCAGTCTTACAACATTTTGTCAGACTTGTATCAAACCATCATCAAAAATAGACAATTTCATACTATTTACAAGAGTATGTGAAATACATGTTAGTAAAGAATAGAAAGAAAACTTACAGGAGTAGATCACTGAATTTATCTTCCAAAACCACGTCGGAAATCTATCGCCATAACTTTTGAAATGCCGGACGGATGTACAGGTAGAACCGGTACCTTCTTCTTGAACTTCCAGCAGAAAAACTGCCAGATTCAACACAAAGACTTAGACACAAACAATAAAAGTGGAGGGAAAATATAAACCAATAAAAACATATGTACTATCTTATCATAACCAATAAAACCCATGTTGACAATCATGTGACCAACATAATGGTTTGACCCAAAAGCCTTATTACTTACACCTGTATATACCTATACAGGTAACAACCTGTATCTACCTATACAGGTAACATACACTCTTCCATACTCACGCACACACACATTCCTAGTCACTACAGGTAAACACACACACAAAGACATGCATGGACATACCTGGACAACACACTGCATAGTGATTAGATGAATGTGAGGTGCTGGTGCATTGATGATGATGCTTCTTAATAAATGACTAATTACTAGATTAGATACAATATAACTATATAAATCACCCTGCCACATTCTCCCTCTGCTTAAAGATGTCGTCCTCGGCATCTACAATTAAACAAATAAATTAAGGGTTTATCCATGTTAATTACATCCCCATATCGAGGAGACTGGAATTCTGCAAAAGATACAAAGTTTTGTTATTTTGTGAGCAGGATGAAGTTTCTGAAACAAATAAAATGATTTTAGTAAATTTCTGGATATTAAGGTAAAACAATATATATAACAAGATGGTCAACTCTAAACAACACCACTGTCAGTGACCACCTTCAGAAGTGCTCTGGTAAGGTCACTTTGAGCATTCCTGAACTCTCCAGATTTAGCCAGATCCCTTATATAATTTGCCCTTCCTATCCAATCCGGTTGTTGACTTAGGACATATTGCCCACTCTGCATCCACTTTGGTTGCATTCTGGTCCGCTTGGGTCGAGAAACCGTTTCCTCCTGGTCACTACTGTCTTCTCCCTCATCCTCCTCCTTTGGTAGGGAGTGATCGCTGTCGTCGTCTAATGTCATCTTATGTAGACATTTATGCTGTATACTGTTTTTGGGAAAGGGCTTTATATAAGGTGGAAAACTTGTGCTGATCCCCTTTTATATTATGATATAATACAAAATATGTTAAAAGCAATGCAGAGCAAATCGAAATGTAGCGTAACATATAACGTTTTATTCTACAATGTATATAGATCTTGATTATGAAACAAAATTTAAAATATGCAGACAAATCGGAATATCGTTTCATTATTATCATATTATTCCATAAACGAAAAACTCTGGTTCGATCAGTCCAACCGTTTACGCTGGCACCTCTGGGTTGCCAATCGAACGCATCCGAACATTCTTAATAGGTGGCGCTAATTATGTATTTCCGGCCCGCTGGATTCCAAAACAAGTTTTTCCTAGCAGGTTGACAGATCCAGAAGCATGGGCACACCGCAGAAAATGCAACATTACATGGAGAGACATCGCCTTAGCTCACTTTTTGAGGTTATTTTCATTAGATTTATGTGTATTAAGATTTTAGCAATCCTGTTTACAGGAATATGTGCGGAAAGAAAAATGCCAACAAGTCGGCATGTTTTGACTTGCATTTGTTTACAAAATATCTCGTACTTTTAAGTACTAACTCTGACAAATGTTGTAAATACACTGATATTGATGTATAATGAAGATGTGGGGTACTTCTGAATGAAGTTTCTATTCCCAGACGAATACTTTTATATGTAAGCAAATCAATAGTTCCAGGCTCCAAATTAAATTAAACCTGTACTGTAATGAAGTAGAGCAAGGCCCGGCCTAGTCCGAATTTTCTGATGAATTACTTCGTAGATTAACATCAGAACCCTACAGATTAATTTCGCACAGCACGTAAATTTGCACACCTGACTTTTTTTTTTTTGCCTTTCTCCTCCAAGTGGTTGAGGACTGTGCTTTTTTGTTTATATTTTGACTAATGTCAAACTTTAGTGGAACTTTGCCATTTTAAATACCTCATTAATTAGTTTAAGTTCGTTTTGAAAACAAAATTTAACTGATGCGTATGGCAATCTGTTTTAACATTAAATCCCATTTCCTTTTAAGGGGATATTTTTTTCACTTAAGTGAAATAAAACATAATGCAAATAAATGTTAACTTCCCTTAAAAAACAAAAAGAATTTCACTTTTTAAAAGTGAAAAAAATAAGTGCAGACATAATGCAAAATACTTGTCCTTAAGGGAAATTCTTTTCATCTTAAGGTAAATAAAACTGATATATTCTTACTGCTACTCTGTCCTCCTATCCACCCCTATTGTATAATGGAATGAACCCTCCCCTTAAGCTTGGACCTGTCTCCAAACCAGTTTTATACCACATTTGTATATCCACAACCATAAATTGAAGATACTTTTTCTTTTTTTGTCATCATGAAAGTAAATTAAATATATATATATATCGTACATTAAACTTTATCATATGGGTCGTAACTAATAATGAAAAATTGCAATAGAACAGAAATATTGATGATGCTTGGTTTTTTTTCAGGACCTAATGAATAAAGTTCTACATGACCAACCAGATAAACCGCTTATCTACATTATAAAAGTCTTGTACAAAAAGGCAGGGATGGATATACCTACAGTAAGTTATAATTAAATTTGTTTACAGTAAAACTTTTGAATAACATGATATTTTGTCTCGTGTCGAATGAGAGAGTTTTCTGTGGGAGAAAACTTTCAATAATATGAGCCTCCCACTGAGGACGTGAGAGGTGGCAACCCTGATATATTTAAAGATGAGCCAAATTCAGGATTTTAAATTAACACTTCACAATTAGCAGAAATATGTATCAATCCTGTTAATCTTAAGAAATTTTTGCTTTATTATACTGATTTTCAAAGTGGTTCAAAATTTTGCTTTAGAATTATCAAAAATCAATATTTACCAATAGTCAATTGATTTGATATTCAAGATATGTTATTGTTTCTTGTTGAATATAATGATATATAATGTCCAAGGTTCTTTAAGGCATTAGAATAACCAATGAAACAAATAACAGTTAATTATCAATGAGATATGTGCATTCAATGATCAATTATGAAACTGATTCTCAGAACCAGTGCTGTGTTTGTATTTTATATTGTTTTAAATCTACCAAGAGTGAAATTTTTCACCATTGAAAGATATCAAAGTTTCGTTTTTGTATTTTTTCGTAAAATAAGAAATATTTGGTTCCATTGTTATTAATTCCTTATATTTTACTGTTAATGTAATCTATTTATAAAAACATACTTTCTTTTGTTTCAGGATTTGAAACTGGCTGGGGTCAGAAGAAGTTCTCCAGAAAGAATAAGTATGTAATTCATAACTTTTTGTATATATCACATAAGGGCTGTTCCAAAATTGTCTATGTAGGAGGGGTTGGAGGTGTTTTTTTTCAAACATTGTTACAATCCCATCAAATATTAAAACATTATTATTTAATATAACGACGGAATACATTTAATATTTCATATACTAGGAAATGGGGCTTTGCCCCCACTACCCATAAAATGTAAATCAATTTAAGGATAAGGAATACAGTATTAGAAAATAGGGTGTTACCACCACCACCCATCAAATTTGCCGCACACTTCTCCCACACAGGTAATTCTGGAATAGCCCTAAAGATAAACAGTGATCATATCTGCCAAAAAATTCAAATATTATCAGTTTACCTGAAAATCTGTAACCTCAAAATTCAATTCTGTTTAGAATTTAGCTACTAGCTAGTCAAGCAGGAATTTTTTTTTCTTCGATTTTAGCTTTGAATTTACTAAAGATTATAGAGGAAGGATCTTTTATATCTATGGTTGACATATAATTCCTTGAAAATGGCAGAAGCAATTTTTGTACGCACAAAAATATAGGGTTATTCATTGCTCTTGCCCAGGTTTTAAGATAGCTGTTTCATATAACCAAGTACATGTACATGTACATATCTGTTTTACAAATCCCTTGTTTCTATTAGCGGTAAGGCCAAAATAGCCAATGGCAAAATTAATAAATAAAGACTGAAAATGAATGAATGAATGAATGAATGAATGAATGAAAATGATTTTGGAAGTTGCATAATTTTACAATTTAAATGAAAATAGTAAAAACACAATGCTATTTGATCATTTCACACACTATTCTTTACATATTGTATTTTTTATGTTTTCATGATTACCAGTAATAAATATCACTTTCACTTCCCTAGACTAACTATTCCTCTTGTCTGCAAATTTGAATGCATTAAGGTCATATGTCCACATACATGTACATCTAATTAAAGATAATGATCTATTGTAAGTATACAGTCAGTAATATAGTAAAACTGAAAATATACAACATATGTTTATGTCATTAAATTGTCAAATTGCTATGTTGTAAATTCTCAATGTTTGCACATTTGTTGTACATGTAGATATATAGGTGGTTATATGTTTGCTTCTTTATTCTTAGTATGTACATCATAGATATCATATGATATTATACATTATTATACAATTTCCTAATAGTCCAACGTAGCAAAAGTCCAGAAATGACAAGGAAAGCAGCAACTCAAGCTTGGGCTTCAAAATCTGTGGGTATGTATTATAATTGTATATTCTGTGCCAAACTCAGACTTTCAAATCTGTGGGTACATTTGTAGGTATATAGTATACAATGTATATATTTAGTGTCAAATATTTGTGTACATGTCTGGACGTCAAAATTTGTGGTTTAAAGTACATGTATAGTATATTTTGTATCTAATACTCTGGGCTTCAAAATTCTGTAAGTAAATAAATAATTTCGAGTACACATACAGATGTAAAAACTATCAATAATTCCAAAAGATTTTAATCTTATGTAAGAATCTGGGTAAAAAATTCATGTGATAATTTGTTTGTAACCAATTCATGTGAGAATCTGTGTGTCAGCAATTCATATCAGAAATTGTCTGTAATCAAACTGTGTGAAAATCCATCTGTTTGTGAATCATGTATTTAAATAAAGTTTTAAAATTATATTTCTTCTCTCTCTACAGATGTATCTAATAGAGCATATGAGAGGCCTTGGCAGGCACATAGCAAAAAACTTAAAGCCAAGGAGGTAGAGCATGAGGAGCCTATAAAACCTGGTAAGATTTACTGGGTGATAGGACTGGGAGGATACGAATGGACAGTAGGAAGATATGAGGTTCTCGTATCAATAAAAACAGTAAAATATTGTGATAGCATTTTTAATTAAGGCATCATATTTTCATGGAGGCAAGATATGAGGTCTTATTTTGACAGATGACCTTGAGATATTGGATTCTATTTTGATAGAGGTCGAATATGAGATCTTATTTTGATAGAGGTTGGATATGGGGTTCTATTTTGATAGAGCTAAGGTTGGACATGAAATCTGATTTTCATATAGGTTGAATATGAAGTCATATTTTGGTAGAGCGAGGTAGGATATGGGATCTTATTTTTATAAAGTTCAGATGTAGGACCTTATTTTGATAGACCTGGTGATATTTGTGATTTTATGTGGAACCAGATATAATTTACTGATGGTACCTTATTTTGCTATGAGTGCTTTAAGTGTTTTCTCTATATGGAATAAGACTTTTTTATAAGTTCTAAGGAAAGTCTTCATATGTATGAGAAAATAAGTGATCTGATTTACAATTAATGAATAACAGATACAATAGTTTATTCTCTGTTTTCCTGTGTGTCAGAAGTAAAATATTGACTAGTGCTGAGATATGATAGCACTAAATTATACTAATACCGTATTTGACCTAATAAGGGTGCAGGGCACGGGTAATTGACAGTGGGGGCGCCCTTATTAAGATTAGTTATTCTGAAGTTTTATGAAACAGACTATACCTTATAGCAGAATACCCAAGGCTGTGGAAACGGTAAAATATTCAGTCATAAAAATATTCCAGATGAAGATATCTATTCATTATCATATATTAAGCATCTGTAGGAATAGACAAAATGTGGCAAAAAACTTGTGTTCCAGTTACTTAATTTGTTGAAAAAAATTGAACACATAAAGTAGCAAAACATTTCACATGAATTATTACTTTTGAACACCATTTTGACACTCAGTCAAAGATTTATTTCCTTGAAAAAAGGTAGGGGAGGTCCGAGCCCTTATTAGGGCAGGTGCCCTTATTAGGTCAAATACGATAGTTTGAATACATTAATATCTACAGATTTCTACTCCCACATATATGAATTGTCTACAGGAAAATTGATGTGCATATTCAACAGTTGAGTTTATATTAAATCATTAAAAGAATATTGCAGTTCAGTAAATATGCCAACATATGTTATATCATTGTCCTGTATAAAGGTTTGGCCCTTAATTTTGATTCAGTGGTTATGTGTACGTCCCCTTAGTTTATTGCGGGATAACTACTATAAATGGTGTACATTGAAAGAGATGTTCCTTACAGCTGGTAAACATGTACCAAAATATCTACTGTCCGATTCAAACCTTCGACCACATTCAACACAAAGCTGCCGACCTCAGTCACAGAATCTCCGCTCTCCATCTACAACTCTTCGCCCTCAGTCGGCGAACCTTCGACCTCAATCTTCTCCAAGGTCCCCCTCGAGCTCCTCCCCAGGTCGTGGTGCGGAGTTGTCTCCCCTTGATGATGTTTTGTTGGTTACTTCCTATTAGCCCAGGTTACATTTATCAATATCAGCATGGCTCTGTATGCTTATCATGTATGGTGAAGGATGGCTTTATCTCCCCTCTCTCCTACTGGTGCAACCGTCAGCAAAATATCCCTGTGGATGTTACTGTGAATCTAGATTTGCATGCAGACAAGTGAGGTTAGGATAACTCCGTAGAGATACAGAACAAATGGATACCCGAGGTATCTAGTCTGATCCCTACCTGGTACACTGTCCATTTCAACATTTGTATCATGGAATGTTCTCTTTACACTGCATGATCCAATTTACAGAATAGTGATGTAGGGTTTAGATTTGTCGTGTTTTTATCCAAACATATGTCATAAGTGTTACATGCATTATATACTAATTCATTAACAGCTGGCTTCTTGTAATTTATAGCATGTAACACACTACAGACTATTTACATTTAGTCATTCACAAGATATGAAAGTTATATTCAGTTGTAAAAAAAAGTACACTTTATCAGGATATGCAGGTCACAATTTATTTATCGCCTTTGTATTAAAATCATGGTGGTGAATGTTGGTATACCAAATTCCATATAGATTGTGAAGGGCTAAATTAACACTAAGCTGATATACATGTATTTAGACTGGTGAAGGACATGTTAGATATTTAACAGGACATAATTAACCAATATATTATTTTGCCCAAACAGCAGACATACTGCTATAGTCTACATAGATGTATAATACAATACAGGTATATATGTTATATTCATGTATGGTATTAGTACTCACCGCATGGAAACTCACAAATGTAACATTTCATTACCCCATGTTATGTGACCGATCCAAGCTTTTACTGGCCTGACAGTTTGTCTATGATCATGAGTTGATTATCTTTCCAAATAGCATTATGATTTATTAGAGAAAATTTACAGCATGCCAATTTATACAAAATGTACATAAAATTGGATTATGTGAGGTATTTTAACAGAGTTTGTACATTTAGGGTATACACTGTATGGAAATGTTAGGTTTTGTGAAGTTGTTGTTCAAATTCCCACTCATAGCTTGAACATTTAAGCTTGTCAAGTCTACCAATTCGGGATGGAAACCCTGGGGACAGTGTCAAATTTGCCAAAGAGTTATTTATTAAGGAACTTCAGAATTTATAAATAATTGTTACAAAATTGTAATTCATATTATATACTTTCAAAATTTTCGATAGAATTAGAAACAGCTACATGTTATTGCAATCTATCTTAATTACTTATGATTCACATGATATTGATGAGGTGATCTTTTTTCTTCATATTGATACAAATATACAAAAGCCTTAGAATTAGTTACAGTTATCAGACATTAATGGTTAACATCAACAAAGATTATATAATTAAAAGTTGTCATTTTTTCTGATTTGTTCACAGGGAGAAAACAGAAGCCTCCTGGATGGAACTCGGATAACAAAGTTGGATTTTCCGCATTTGATGATTTGTTTGAGGAAACACCGGGGAAGTCTGGTAGTTCCAAACAAAAAAAGAAAACTGATCCTTCTCCGACAGACCTCGGAAAAGCTTGGGCTACAACTGGATTGGTAAGTATGATTTGGTACCTTTTTGTTTTATTTTAATATGGTATAACATAACAGACATTATGTAATGTAATTGTTTAGAGAAGGAGCTGTTACAGTAAGACACAGCCTTTTTTAGCGATAACAATGAGTTATAAGGAATGAAATTGTCATTGTTAGCTAACCAGGAATTCACTGTCCAATCAGAGTGGAGAAAACTGACATGTGACTAATTTATTGACACCTTACTATGTTCAGTTCATGTCAGCCAAATAGAGTTTAGTACAGTAAAAAATGCCGAATGCATTGTCCAATCATGATCAGAATGCAGAAAACTGACCTGTGACTATTTGGCACCTTTCAATATGCAGTTCATGTCAGCCAAATAGAGTTTAGTACAGTTAAAAATGCTGAATGCATTGTCCAATCATGATCAGAATGCAGAAAACTGACCTGTGACTATTTGGCACCTTTCAATATTCAACTCATATCAGCCAAATAGAGTTTAGTACAGTAAAGAATGCCGAATGCGTTGTCCAATCAGAGTGGAGAAAACTGACATGTGACTAATTGGCATCTATTGATATACAACTCAGGTGAATAGAGGTTAATACAGTTATATAATGATTGACATATGTATCAACATTTTCAGTTATCTGAACTCTTGCTTGTTTGGAAAGATGTTTATCTTTTACATCAACCGCAATAGAAAACTGTATTTGCAAGCTTTCAAAACCACACCTTTTCTTTGTCGAGCAAAGAGTAGTAGAAATGAATAAGCCTGGATAATTATTCATTATTTGGCAATGAGGCAAATGTGCGATGTCAGCTGTCAAATAGTCAGGATGCAGTTTTGTCCAAACAGCATGCAGACAGTCTGAGGGATGAATGATGTTTCATCCCATTGCAGAATATTGAAACACTGAAATAATCTACTGCATTTGATTCAAGTTTAAACACCTCAAAGTTTTATTGTGTATAAAAACATTATCTTCTGTAGGATGACGATAATGTACAGTATCACTCCAGCAACTACAGAGGGCCACGAACACATAGGAATGACGGCGATGATCCACTAGCCGGGGAAATAATGAATGAAAAGGGGCCAAGTACCACTGAAGGAACAGTGAAGATCGCCAGGTACAATATGTAATTTGTTTTGCTAAAATTGGGTTGTGGTGAACCAGATCTGATTCATAGTTGAACATCATAGACGTAGATGTATATTAAATATGTTGAATTAAGGTCATACATGTACATATCAAATGTAGTTGAATGTGTTTTTGTAACACCAGCACTTTTTCTCACTGGTTTGGGAAAAGGCCTTTTTGTCTCATTTCCGGAAGGAAATTGGTGAATTGGGAAAGATTTTTTCAGGAGTAAACTGCAAATTTTGGGAATTTGGCCTAAATATGAAATAATTTCAATTGGGAATGGGGCCCATTAACGACCCCAAAAAGCCCCTAGAAAAAGGCCTGAACACTCTCCAAGCTCTTCCTCATTTTCTAGACTTCATTTAGGTGTAGAGAGGTAAAGGATATGTTTTACATTCAATGCCATCCATACATACTGAAAAGCATATGTACAAGACATCTCATTATCCCACAAAAATACACTTTTACAGATTTAATTCATATTTACAAAATGCTGTACAACATGAAGTTTTTGTGGGTACTGTGTACCTGGTATGTTCTTCCATGATTTCAAGCTATTAACATATCTTTATTGTACAAGTTTTTAGGCTTCCCATATTAACAAGTAGAAGTCCAGTATTTTAACTAAAGTTGTCTATTTTGTGTTGTCTTAACAACAATGAAACTGCCAGTGTTAATGAATTCATGTTTGACATGACAGAAGTGGAAATTTTATACAAAACTGGACACCTGATAAATGTTATTTCTGATAAATGTTACACAAATTCTACACTTGATAAATGTTACACAAATTCTACACTTGATAAATGTTACACAAATTCTACACCTGATAAATGTTACACAAATTCTACACCTGATAAATGTTACACAAATTCTACACCTGATAAATGTTACACAAATTCTACACCTGATAAATGTTACACAAATTCTACACCTGATAAATTTTACACAAATTCCACCCTGATTAGATTTAATGTATATGGTCATGATCATCAGTCATGATCAATCAGAGCGAACCTTTGTATTCACATCGTTAAAACTTGCTGATTTTTCAATCGAAGCGGAGATAGGTAAATTGGTTGTTTTGCTGTATTTCTGAAATTTTCAGACTAGTTTTTGAGAAAATACTCACTTGACGCTAGCTTTTCATGCACAGACTCTCTCACGTGGAGTAACGTCACAAAGAGATGACATCATTACTGATTCCTGCACTTTTTGTCACTATTAATTTTTCGGTGTTTTTAACTTTGTTTTTCAGTTTATGAAATGCAATAAAAAGAAAATTGAATGGTTTCCCCATTAAATATAACATACATTTCACTCGTATGACAAAACATTTCGATATTATCCACTCGTGCTTCGAACTAGTGAAAATATATATATTCTGTCATACTCGTGAAATATATATTATATTAAACGGGAAACCATTCAATATCCTCTATATATTTAGTAAAAGGAAAGCTAGAAAAATGGGGCTTTACCTTCACCACCCTTTAAATCTAACACAAGTGCCTCCTACCTCTCCACACAGATAATTCTAGAATAGCCTGAGGTAAGTTGTCTAGTTGTACTTGTATAGAGGCTGGTTTGTGTATGTTTCAGTAATAGTCGTGTAAGAGGCCGTCGTATTGATGCCAAGTCACATCGGAAGGAACTAGAACAAATGATCACTGAATCTAAAGACGACTCTGGCTACGGAGAGGAGACGGAAATGGACGGAGAACAGGATGACGCCATTGAATTATTAGGTAATTAAGTTGTGGTTATTTTCCAAGCTGCAGCAGGTCAATAACGAAAATCTGTAATTATTGCAAGCAGGTCTTGTTCTGATTAAATTGAGGAAATTAAATTACCAGTAAATATATAAGAAATTGTTATTCCATGAGTACTTGGAGGTAAATCCATGTATTGGGCAATAATAATAATTGCATTGTATATTGCGTAATGCTTTTTTCTACCACAATACGCCATGTTAATCAACTCTCAGACCATCAGTTAATCATTACAGCTGTTGATTAACAATCTGTTTATACCACGCGTGGTATAAACT
The DNA here is from genome assembly GCF_902652985.1 of Pecten maximus. NCBI lineage: Eukaryota > Metazoa > Mollusca > Bivalvia > Pectinida > Pectinidae > Pecten > Pecten maximus. The sequence goes on along the minus strand of NC_047032.1, from coordinate 15,340,895 downwards.
CTGTACGCATTTTGATTGGCTAACACGGTGAACTTTGACCCAAGCTGCAATTGTTATTGACGTCATCAATAATCTAATGACGTCACATCTCCGGGTCCCGGATGTCACCGGTACACTTTATTTGCATATGCGAAATTATACTTGGCCACGTTTCCCTTTGATTCAAGCCGATATTATTGTGGTAGAAACAGGTCACACGACTCGAAATTGTTGGATATGGAATTTATTTCCCACTCGTAAGTTATTTTTTAAAAGTTGCAAAAAACACTCGCTAAAGCTCGTGTCTTTTGTAACTTTTAAAAAATAACTTACTCGTGTGAAATAAATTCCATATCCAACAACCACTCGTGGTGTAACCTCTATATAATAACCAGGAATTTTTTCCTTGTCAATATATGCAGTAGATACTGTATAAGGCTTTATATTACCTTGGCCAGGGTGGAGAATTTCTAAATTATTAGTGCCCAGTCGTTCTAAAGGTGATAATCGCAGTTAACAACAATTTAAACATCTTGATAAAATCGTTTCTGATAAAACTAACTTGAAAAAATATAATGAGACTATAACACTAGTCAGTCTTTTCCTACTTGCCTATATTTAGGAATACACACACTAGGGATTTAAAGTAAGGGTGAAATGAGATTTTTATCAATAAACTGATTAATTAAGCTAATCACCCTTTGAACAACTGTGCCCTGTTCATAAAAGAACTACAGTTCAAATGCTCAAAAATACTCAATACATCAGAATTCTACAAGACTTGCTTTTTAAAACAATTGTTTGAAGACCTGCATTTCCTTTCAGTACAAAACTGTATAGGACAAGTCGTAAAACCTCTCCCTTCCTCCTATATTAATTTTGTGTGTTTTTTTTCCAGAGGATGGCGAAGAACTGCGCAAAGAAGGTGCTCGCCATGTATCCAAGACAGGGTACAAACTTAGTCGTGTAAGTTCTACAGTACTTTATACAAAGTACAATATTACAACTGTATTTTAGATTTTAAAAATCTGTACAAAATATTTAGGATTATGGTCTACTGGTCTACCCTGGTTTCATCTACATTCCTTAACTTAAGGAAATTCTTTAACTTTAAATTTTTTTTCCATACCAGTAGGAAAGCATTATTGGATTTCAGGAAAAAATCCATATCAAGGAAATGTTTTAAAATTCTATAATGCTTTTCAATGGAGGATTTTAATCTCCTTAAGTTAAGGAAGCTATGTTAATGAAATAGGGATAGCTATCTAACAGATAAACACAAACAACTAATTGAAAACAGCAATTTTAGATATAAACAAGTGACAATTTCTGTTTGTGTTTCTGAGATAAAAATCTTTCCAAATCACATTTATATACCAAACTTGTAGACTCGCCCCTGTCTCTAATATATAAAAATTATCAATAAAATCCAGCTTTATAATTTGAGTTTCTAGCATACCTGTATGTCTGATTCTAGGATTCAGACTAGGGGAGATAATCTAACATATGAGAAAACTTAGGGCTACTTGGTGTCCATTCTAACTAAACTAATGAATCTCATTCAAAACAAGGTACGATAATATCGAAAGATTATATTTTAGATTGGAGGAAGTCACTCACTTCATTGTCAAATTAGGTCACAACTGTTTTTAGAAAATCACTCACAAATGTACATGTATTTCAAATAAAGATATTTTAATTTTCCGATTTCAGATCATGAAGGAACGTCAGCAAGAAGCCAATGTCAAACTAAATATTAAGTGAGTATTTTTTTTCCTCTGTTATTTTTAGCAGAATATGGCTCATTGTGGAAATAAGAAAATTATGTGGCATGAAGAATTATTTTTATTTTTTTTTTTTTTGTTCTATTCATTAAAATATTTGATAATTTCTGATCAATGCTATTTCAGATACTGTACAAATGTATATGGGTTGGATTGGCCATGAATAGTAAGAAACATGTAATGTAAAAGTTCTTATTTTCCTGGGTTATATTTTCTGGTATCTGGTCGAGAATTGAATGAAATTGCCAAAAATAGAAAGGTAAAACTTGCATAGATAAAATTATACAGGCAGTCAGTTTACAATCTGGGCAAATAGACTTGTAGTTAATTAGCAGTTTGAACACAGAAGATCTGTGCCAGAAAGCACTGGTGTATACATTGTACATATGTATATCTACAAATTAAAGAATACACCAAAGTACGGTACATTGTGTTCGATTTGTAATTCTGAATTTTCTACAGTACTTACTCTCACTGTGTAAACTCTCACTGTGTAAACTCTCACTGTGTAAACTCTCACTGTGTAAACTCTCACTGCGAAGACAATACACTCCACGTCAGATGTTATGACATCATTAAGTATGAAATGCTATTTTTGTAAGCTTTTGGTACAACAAAGAAAACTTAACCCATACGAACATATAAATAACAGTATATGATGTAATACATGACATTGCAGGTAAAAAAAAAAGACATTTTGATAGAGAATGCCTCAGAGAGAAAAGAATGACATTTTGATAGAGAATGCCTCAGAGAGAAAAAAATGACATTTTGATAGAGAATGCCTCAGCGAGAAAAAAATGACATTTTGATAGAGAATGCCTCAGCGAGAAAAAAATGACATTTTGATAGAGAATGCCTCAGAGAGAAAACAATGACATTTTGATAGAGAATGCTTCAGAGAGAAAACAATGATATTTTGATAGAGAATGCTTCAGAGAGAAAACAATGACATTTTGATAGAGAATGCTTCAGAGAGAAAACAATGACATTTTGATAGAGAATGCTTCAGAGAGAAAACAATGACATTTTGATAGAGAATGCCTCAGAGAGAAAACAATGACATTTTGATAGAGAATGCTTCAGAGAGAAAACAATGATATTTTGATAGAGAATGCCTCAGAGAGAAAACAATGACATTTTGATAGAGAATGCCTCAGAGAGAAAACAATGATATTTTGATAGAGAATGCCTCAGAGAGAAAACAATGACATTTTGATAGAGAATGCCTCAGAGAGAAAACAATGACATTTTGATAGAGAATGCCTCAGAGAGAAAAAAATGACATTTTGATAGAGAATGCCTCAGAGAGAAAACAATGACATTTTGATAGAGAATGCCTCAGCGAGAAAAAAATGACAACAAAGAGGTGGCTTTGCTGATTCCAGAAAATTGCCTCATCCTAAATTCTCATATACATGTATTCATTTCTGAAATAGCATTGAAAAATAATTGTGCTCTTCTTGATATATAATTTATTTTCTTCTAAATCATTAAAGAACAAAAATGTGTAGAAAAATATTAACTAAAAGTTTGATATAAAATTATTTGATGTTTTTAGTAATTGTTGTTATGTATCAGGTTTTCCAATACTGGTGAGTGACTAAATGCAATGATATCGATATACTCTTTGTTTCTGTATTTTTTGTTTCTCTGTCACTAACTGTGTTCACAGCAACTTCAATTAATGTCTTGTTCCCAGGTTTATTTTATTTATTTTAACCAGCAACACACTTTTATTTATTTTTGTTTAATTTCATAAATTTGATTTGAATTTTCAAGTTATATATGATAACATGAAGAAGTTTAGATTGTTTTTATCCATTAATCAGCTGAAATTTGTATTTAAAAAAAAATTGGAAATTAAAATGACATTTTTTTTATTTTTTTTTTAAAGAAAGGCACAGTGTTGAATTTACATGTTATTGATAGAATTATTGATAATACATGTATTTAAGTTAAAAGGATTTCATTAAATACCCTGGAAATTCAACTCTGAAAAAATCTTTAAGAGTGTATTTGCACTAATGGCTGTCGTGATTGTTATTTAGTTGTCCTCATCATTTATATCATTAATTCTGAAATCGTACTGAATTTATACACTGTCTTCGTGGTTAATATTTTATGATACTGAAGTTTTGCAGCTAAGACTGGAAAAAATAGGACAGACTTTAAATTTCCAGTTATTAAAAGATATCTCGCTAACAATGTTACCGGACCATAAACCCACCAAACGAACAAAAAAATAAAATGACGATTCACCATTTATATGATAAAGTTCTACAGTTACTAGATTTATGCCCACAGCTGGTAGTTTTCGTCATACTAGCTAGTACATTTTTAGATATTATGAAAATGTAGGTAAAACTATAATATCAAATGCTTGATTTTTTTCCAAATTTTTCCAGGTTATTAGCTCACCTGGACCGAAGGTCCGGTGAGCTTATGTCATGGCGCAGCGTCCGTCGTCCGTCGTCCGTCCGTCCGTCCGTCCGTCCGTCAACATTTGCTTCAAATCGCTACTAGTCAAAAAGTTCATATTGGATTTTGACCAAATTTGGCCAGAAACATCCTTGGCAGAAGGGGAACAGATTTTGCATAAATGGTGACTCCGACCCCCGAGGGGCCAAAGGGGCGGGGCCCAATAGGGGAAATAGGGGTAATTCCTTTAAATCGCTACTAGTCATAAAGTTATGAATGGATTTGAACCCAATTTGGTCAGAAACATCCTTGGGGGAAGGGGAACAGATTTTGCATAAATGGTAGCTCTGACCCCGGAGGGGCCAAAGGGGCGGGGCCCAATAGGGGAAATAGTGGTAATTCCTTTAAATCGCTACTTGTCATAAAGTTATGAATGGATTTGAACCCAATTTGGTCAGAAACATCCTTGGGGGAAGGGGAACAGATTTTGCATAAATGGTAGCTCTGACCCCGGAGGGGCCAAAAGGGCAGGGCCCAATAGGGGAAATAGGGGTTATTCCTTTAAATCGCTACTAGTCATAAAGTTATGAATGGATTTGAGCCCAATTTGGTCAGAAACATCCTTTGGGGAAGGGGAACAGATTTTGCATAAATGGTAGCTCTGACCACGGAGGGGCCAAAGGGGCGGGGCCCAATAGGGGAAATAGAGGTAATTCCTTTAAATCGCTACTTGTCATAAAGTTATGAATGGATTTGAACCCAATTTGGTCAGAAACATCCTTGGGGGAAGGGGAACAGATTTTGCATAAATGGTGACTCTGACCCCAAAGGGGCCAAAGGGGCGGGGCCCAATAGGGGAAATAGTGGTAATTCTTTTAAATCGCTACTAGTCATAAAGTTATGAATGGATTTGAACCCAATTTGGTCAGAAACATCCTAGGGGGAAGAAGAACAGATTTTGCATAAATGGTGACTCTGACCCCAAAGGGTGCAAAGGGGCGGGGCCCAAAAGGGGAAATAGAGGTAATTCCTTTAAATTACTACTAGTCATACAGATTTGAATGGATTTGAATCCAATTTGGTCAGAAACATCCTTGGGGGAAGGGGAACAGATTTCGCATAAATGGTGACTCCGACCCCCGAGGGGCCAAAGGGGCGGGGCCCAATAGGTGAAATAGAGGTAATTCCTTTGAATCGCTACTAGTCATAAAGATTTGAATGGATTTGAACCCAAGTTGGTCAGAAACATCCTTGGGGGAAAGGGAACAGATTTTGCATAAATGGTGACTCTGACTCAAAAGGGGCCAAAAGGGTGGTCCCAATAGGGGAAATAGAGGTAATTCCTTTAAATTACTACTAGTCATACAGATTTGAATGGATTTGAACCCAATTTGGTCAGAAACATCCTTGGGGGAAGGGGAACAGATTTTGCATAAATGGTGACTCTGACCCCCGAGGGGCCAAAAGGGCGGGGCCCAAAAGGGGAAATAGAGGTAATTCCTTTAAATCGCTACTAGTCATAAAGTTATGAATGGATTTGAACCCAAGTTGGTCAGAAACATCCTTGGGGGAAGGGGAACAGATTTTGCATAAATGGTGACTCTGACCCCCGAGGGGCCAAAGGGGCGGGGCCCAATAGGTGAAATAGAGGTAATTCCTTTAAATCGCTACTAGTCATAAAGTTATGAATGGATTTGAACCCAATTTGGTCAGAAACATCCTTGGGGGAAGGGGAACAGATTTTGCATAAATGGTGACTCTGACCCCCCGAGGGGCCAAAGGAGCGGGGCCCAATAGGTGAAATAGAGGTAATTCCTTTGAATCGCTACTTGTCATAAAGTGATGAATGCATGTTCTAAAAGCAATTCTTGAGGTCTTTCAGACCTTAGAGAGTCTGGACTAAATTAATCTGAAAGCAGTTCGAATTACCACACTATAACCATATATAGCATTGTTAGAGATTAACAAATAGAACAAAGTGAATATGAACATTATTTTGACATTTGGCCTAATCCAACCAGGTGAGCGATGCAGGCCCCATGGGCCTCTTGTAAGTGTTTAAAATAAAGAAATATTTTTGGAACTACATCTATATCTTATGTTACTCGGATCTTCATTAGATAACCTTTTGTTCAGTGTTAGAAAAGCACCTGTTCAGTTAGTCACCAGGTAATGCTACCCAAATCACAACTAATCTAATTACTAAACATTCATTGGACATATTAATAGCTGCAGGAATTGTAGTCCTTTTGATAAAACAATTATGGTTTTAGTATTTTGTGGGTGACCATGTAGCTGTGGTATAAAGACTGTTAAAACTTCAGCGATTTATCTACAAATGCACCTGTGTTGATGTTCGTCTTTACTTTTCAAAAAAAATGAAAAATGAAAAATATCCCTTTGGTATTGTATCCTTAGATTTGTACAAATACCAAGTTTACAGTTTTATACATATGCAAGCTATATGTATATTGCAAAATTAATTGTATAAAGCTGTCAAAAAAATGTCAAAAATCTAATTAATTTAAATTGTTTGGAAAATGAGCTATGATTCCCAGTTTCTGCAGCTAGACCAATCATGACCTTTGATATTTGACCTTATGGCATGCACAAAGGTTAATTGACCTCTGACCTCTACTGACCTTTGGTTTGCTATCTGTGTATATTTCAGTCTGTACACTGGGCCTCAGCCCGCAGACAGCTTTGTAGCAGGTATGTAGTTCAGTTGCTCTCACTTTTCTCCTTGTTTAAAATTATTTAGAATTTTTGATGTTCTAGCCCTGGTTTCTTCAATGCTCCTTAACTTAAGATTTCTATAGGAAAAATAATTGAAAATTAGTAGTGCTGTTGTACAGAAATATTGTTTTTGTGTTTGTTACTACATGTATATATAGCTTTTGTATTTATTGATTTTGGTTATTTCGCTTATCCGTTTCCAACCAAAATAAGATTTGAAATTCTACACATATTGTTCCTGATTTTGTCTTGGCTATTAAGAAAGTATGTGATCTTCACTTCCTGCTAGATATGTAGGATTCATTTTTATATCGCAAAAAAAAAAATATGCTGAATAGTTGATTAATAAAGTCTGCAAGCTGAGCTAGTTGGTAAATTATCTAGGTAGTTCAAAATTTTCTTAACGGCCCATCAACAATGTGAAAGTCATCTGGGGCTAAACAATGGTGCAAGCTACTCGTTACGTGTTCACAGTACTACAATAGAGAATCCTGAATTTCTTGCTGATATGTATTGTGTGATATTAATTGCACTTGATTAATATTTTCACCATTAACTGTTTTCATGATAATCAATTTTGTGAAAAATAAATTTTGAACCCTAGGAAAAAATATTGTTAAAGTATTGTGATACTTTGTGTATAATCAATTTTCATGTACTGTAGTATCTATAGCTCAGTTCCAATTCTTAAACAATTGTTATAGTAAATAAACAGATGATGTAACATGTATAAAATTATGATTTATTTAGGGAGTACAAATTACAATCAGATTTGGTTTGAATATTCCTTTCTTAGTCCTGAAGAGGTGCTTATTTTTCTTTAAAAAGTATTAGCCATCATTTGAACTCTTAACACAGCATATTGTAAACAAGCATGGCATTTCCCTAAGTACTATGGCCAAGTATTGTTATTGTTTTTTGCATCATTTTGAATTATGAAAATGCAGGACTTCATGCATTGTCTTAAACTTAAGACGAATCATTTTACTTTTGATTTCTTCGATTTATGAAATCAAAAGAATTGTATGAAACAGGGCCCATCAAATTCTTGTTTTATGTTTGGTTTAGTTTGATTACGGATCATATGAATTTTTATCAATTATAGGTATAAATGTATGGAAATATAAGTTTAAACATAAATTAATAAGGAAAACATGATGTTCAAAACAATGTTCATAGGAAATCTGTATGGCCACCGTGCATGGTCTCAAACTTAAAATGTTTAACTTTCTTTCAAATATTAAACTAAAAGAAGGGTATGATGCAGGGCTATCAAAGTTTTGTTTTGTATGGCTTAGTATAATTATTCATAATATGAACACATAATAACTATAATAAGTAAAATTGCAAAATTAGTAATAAAAAAAACAATCAGAGCTTCCCAAGACTTACTTTACATAACTGACACCTGGAACCTACATCACTATATAGAAATTAATACTCCAATGATCAATATTTCTATATAAACTCAAAATAAAGACAATTGGTATGTATAAGTAATTGTTCTTAATTGTTTTTTAATTATTTATTTATTTTTTAGACACACTTTATGAAGATAATAAGGAACGATATTATGACTCAGACGATGAACGACCTCCTACAGGTAAGGTCTTACCATGAAGCTCATTTGCATATTCTCCTTGGAGACTTCTACTGCTTTTTCAACTCTACGTTCTAACACAGACCTAGAAAATATCTTATTTCTGTAGTGGTAGAGAGACCAAAAACTGTACCACTTTTGGAAAGTTAACTTCCCATTAATTAAGGATATACATTGTATAGAGAATCCAACAACTAGGCAACATGTTAGAAGTATATCCGTCATGAAAAATATTGAGATATTTTGTCATAGAGAAATACAATGTATGGATATACGTTGCTAAATGGAAAACCATAAATTATCCTCTATATGTAAATATTAGCGACCTATAGCGGCATTGAATTAGGATTGTTGACAATTTGTACATATAATTACAATTACTTAATTATACCAGTAATGTTGTATTGATTTTAACAGTGATGTATTATGGTATTTTATGGTATTACAATGTATGATTGCTGTATTTGTTGTAGGTATGTCAGGGTATCGTGACTCACCTGGTGATAGTGATGTCGACGACGAATTTGAAAGTGTTTCCCAAGTCACTGGCCCTGTAAGTGTTCATTAGCTGAGAGAAAACAACGATGAAAGTGGATACTTTATAACTAGTATTCTAGTTCAGCGAAATGTTGGTTTTAAAATTTGATATACATATATTGAGAGATTTCAAATGATGTTGAAGAAATGCTCAACATAGGACATTGAAATACCGGCAGTGAAAGCAATAAAATGAACAAAAAGCCCCACAAAAACTAAAGTCAGAGTAAAGATCACTAATATGCCTTCCTTGGGTTTTGTTGAAAATATTGTCTCATTTTCTATAGAAAATTTTTCAATCTAATGAAATTAAAACTGAATATTTGTATATAAATATTGTTTCAGTAATAAATATTCTGTAAAATATACTGTGTTTTAGAGATGGGGTATACTTCAAAGTGTTTCTTTGAATGTATAAACATCATATAAAAAAAAAATAAACTTCAAACTTGTTAGTTGTTAGTATCATATAGTGTTGTATAAAATACTTCTACTTCAAAAATACTGCTTTATCCCAAAGTTGGAAATTTGACCCATAAATAGAACAGCTTTCGTTAAATGTACTGATGTTGTATTAAAAATTGAAATTAATATGGGGTTCACAGTATTTTTCTTTGAATATATGTATTAAGACATTTTTTTGTTTTTGCTTCCAGAGAAGACCGGTGTGGAATGTAGTGGATTCTGATGGTAAGAACCTATGCTATGCTAGTTATTAATGGATTTTAGTGAGATCAAGGGGGGGGGGGGGGGGGGGGGTGTATTTTATATTGAGAGGCAGCTTGCATGGATACCATTTATGCTTGTATTTAAAAGCATCCACAATCCGTCCCCCCCCCCCCCCCCCAAAAAAACACACAGAGAGCATCCATATATTTTTTGCCTACATTGTAGCTACGCCACAGACTTTCATTTCTTAAATGTTAGTCCAGTGTATTTGCGGAAATAAAACATATTTGGTGAAGTATGAACTTTAATTCTTTTTGTTTTCTAGGTGAATCTTTTATCCCCAAAGCATCTAAAACTCTGCCAGAGCCGTCCCGTTCAAAGTCATCAAAATCCGCAGACAGGTAATGTTTCATAGAAATATACATGCTACACCGTCGACAGCATGTACACTTCTTGTCACAAAAATGCATGAAATATACCTGTATACTGTATATAGATATATATCACAATAACACAAGCAAATAAAAAATAATAACATTTTATGTACTGTAACAGCGTCATTAAATGGATGTCCATTAAAATGTGAAAAAGACAAAGAACCAATGATGAATCAAAGTTTCCCACATTTTGAAGCAGTTTATATGAAAATGGATAATGATTTGTTTGAAAAAAAAAAAAAAAAAAATGCTCTGATCTGTTTTTTCACTAATAAAATGATAAGAATTAACTTCCTCATCTTTTTTTTTTTTTTACAAAAAATTGTCATGAGAACTACATAATTAATTCTATTTAGCTTTATAGATGAAACTTACATGTATACAAAGTGTACCAATGATAAGCAGAGCATGACAGAATTTCTTTATTATTTATTCACCATTATATTTAAAAGATAAAGAGAATCTCAAACTTTTGGAGCATATGGTAATTGTGTAAAGTGTCTAGCTTTCAATATTGTATATACAAAAACATAACAAGTAGTCTTTATTTAAGCTGATCATAATTGCTTAATTGGAGCCATAACACCTTGAAGGATTAAAGGGTATGGATATATACAGATTAAATTAATTTTAACTTTTGCTGTGCTGTCATGGTTACACCATAAGAACTAAACACAGTAAGGGAATTTTAACACAAATTCAACAAAAAAAAAGAAAAGATCTGTGATCTGTCAACAATAAACTCCCTGATTAAATTGGTGATTTGTCAACAATATATTCTCTGATTTTCTCTGATTAAATTGGTGATTTGTCAACAAAAGATTCCCTTATTTTATCTTTAATACAAAAAACTTGTCCCTTGTTATCTTCAGATTTACATCATCTGTACCTTCCAAAGCCTATGCTTCTCAGTCAATGGAAAGTGCCGACTCCTTCTTACAGGCAGGCAAAACTTGGACCCCAGGAAGGGAAAGGGAGGTAAACACTTATTGCACTAATATAATGCATACTTAATAAGTTCACCTGCTGAAAGAGTGAGTAGCTTAAGCCACATAACATCTGTCTGCCAACATTTCATTTAAAAGTCTACTGTTCTATTGTTCTGAAACAGTGGGCTTTTTTTTCAAAATTTGAAAGGGTGGCCGAGTGGTTAAGGTGTCCTGACACTTTATCACTAGCCCTCCACCTCTGGGTTGCGAGTTCAAAACCTACGTGGGGCAGTTGCCAGGTACTGACCGTAGGCCGGTACTTTTTCTCTGGGTACTCCGTCTTTCCTCCACCTTCAAAACCTGGTACGTCCTTAAATGACCCTGGCTGTTAATAGGACGTTAAACAAAAACAAACCAAACCAAAACCAAAAGGTAACTGAATATTTTATATTAACAGTTGTAACCTTCATCCTGTGGGACAGAGGGGTAGGCCCCAAATGCAAAGGATCTTTAAAAGTCTTCCCTTCCAGAATGGATAAACAGATTTTAGTTCTAATACCTTATTATTTCCCCATCTGTCTACTTCACCATTTTCAGGCAATAATGTAAGTTCTGATGGACCAATCAAACTCAATAATGTAAGTTCAGATGGACCAATCAAACTCAATAATGTAAGTTCAGATGGACCAATCAAACTCAATAATGTAAGTTCTGATGGACCAATCAAACTCAATAATGTAAGTTCAGATGGACCAATCAAACTCAAACTTCACACACTGCTTTCTTACAGAGAATGATTACTCCTAATTATTTTCAATATGTCATCAATACATACCAAGGAAGTCAAGAAATGGTTCAGTCTTTTTGTCACTGTGGCATACTTTGGCAAGACACTTTACCCAAATTGCTCTAGATGACATGACACTGGCCTCTGGTATGTTCAGTGAGGTAGCCACCAGTTACTACAAGAGACTTAACCTTAGAATTACCCAGGCTGTTCATGGGGTGACAGACCTTACAAACACAGTCTCCACCAACAGGTTAGAAACAGTGTTTAACTGGAGCTCAGTTCTGATTGCCTGTGTTTATATTAATCCCAACCGCTGTCTATTTTTAGAAGGATGCTGGACCGGACAGTGTTGTAGGGGGTTCAATTAAATCTGATCGAGGAGGCTGGGCTCTCCCCAAGTACGAGTCTGATGCTAGTATACTGGACTGGTCTACAACAGGTAAATGGATCAACAACATGTGATAAACTCTATTAGTGTCCTACCGGTGAAACTAGAGGGAATATAGGTGTCCTCTCTGTCTGTCTGTCTGTCTGTCTGTCTGTCCGTCCGTTTGTCAGTCTGTCCACTCAGTTTTTCACACTTTTCTCAGCCATGCTTTAGGTATGTTGTTGAAAGTCAATACATATGTAACTTCAGTATGAGTAGCTACAGTTCAAGTTTGAGTTTCAGGATATTTGGGTCAAGGTCACTGTTACTATTTTTAGCGGGGGCTGGTAGCAGACATGTATGCTTTAGCAATACCCAGCATGCTTGTTAGATTTATGGAATATGATCTAAAAATCGAAATACAGTAAGAAAGTTGGAAACATTTGCTTAAAAGGCAAATTAAATCAGAAATACTGTACATTGTATCTGCATTAAAGTACCATGTTTTCTCTTTAGATATATTCTCATGTTACTTCATTATGGCTATTGTATACCATACTTTGGGATATTTTTGCATCGCCAAAATTTGGCGTTTTTTGCTCAAAATAGGGTGGTTAAATATTGGTGCCTCAAATTTTGGCGTTTACCATCATATGTGTTAAATTTTGGCACTTACCTGTAGTTATGTAATTGATGTTTGTTCATTACGCTACGAAAGTCTTTTGTGTTTCGTCTCACCTGGTTGCACAGGAAAACAGTCTTTGCTTTGTACAGTTAATCGATCGATCGAGACGCGACTTGTCCTTGAACACAGCTAATACAACAATCAATATGAAAACGATGTGAATGAATTTTATGACACATTTAGATGAAAACATAGCTTTATTGACACATTTTTATCAAAAAAAAGTCCAACACACATCAACACAGATCGCGGAAGCTTGTAATGAGTATGTTGTAAATAAACGGAAAGACATTTGCTGTTATCCGGATATTGTTCTGACTCTTTTTTTCGTGAAATTTTGGTGTGTTTAATTTTGGTTCATTCACCCCAGGCACCAAACAAATAAAATTATAACCACATCCAAAATACCTCAAAGTAGGGTATTTAGTACAGGGGTTTATGTTAAAATAATCAATACTGTTCATGTAAGGGAAATCATATCTTGATTTAAAATGTTTAGAATTATGAGGGCAAAACTATACTACCACGTGTATTTATTTATGAACTGTTTAGAAATACATTGTAAATTACATAGAAGATAGTTATATGTTTAAGTCTCAGGTGACCATTAAGGTCTATGGGCCTCTTGTTTTAATTCATAATGAAAACATTTTTTTGAAATTATTTTCAGGAAAATCTGTCGAAAGAGGTAAACCTAGAGGTGAGTGTAAAGTATGACATTATATGTGTACTGTACCGGCCCCTATAAGTACAGTACCAACCATTTTTGTGCTAATTAAAACATATAAAATGTTGTTTAACCTCACTGATCTCTAACTATAATCTTCAGTCTATTGACCAAATACTAGATTATTTTGCTACATCTGTACATACAGTGTTTACAGAGAGGATAATGCCAATCTAATTTTAAATAGATTGAGTGCAGGTCCCTATATTTTGAAATTATTCAAAGCGATGTTGCAGAAAAGTCTCTAGCAGCAACTATCATGAATGGTACGGTAATGGATAAGCCCTCTGCTTTACAGTGTACAGTATAATTTCCTGTATATTGCCTATATGATTTAAAACATTAAAAAAATGCCTTCTGCTGGGGCTACCTGACAAAATGTTTTCCAAAAAACATGTACAAATGCAGGCTATATGATACTTGTCAAATCCAGTTACCTTTTTATGTTTCACTGGTGACTGTAAGGTGCCGACATTGCTATTTAAGGCCGAAATATGAATGGTATATTTACCTGTGTGTGGACACATCAAGTAAAAACAACTCACTATTATATCTAGAAATACATTTATTAACACTGTTCAGTTGTCAAGACAATACAGGTCACAACTGTGAGAGCTTAACACACTCAGCAAACTTGTACTTAATTACCTAGTAGATAACCAGAGTACAGTACATTACACCATGGCGGGCTATCTAAAGATTTTGAATTAAAAAAACATTATTTTGGCTTGTGCGGGCAACACACAGGAAGTCATGGTATAAGTAATCAGAAGGTTCTGGGTCCAAATTCCAATATTATTTAAAAGACACTAGATATATTTTGTATCATATTTAACTATTAGGGGCTATGTTCACTTTTGGGGGTGAACTCTTGATTTGCTGCAGTAAAAGGGACATTACTCTAAGTTAGAAAAAAATAGAACTCTTCTTTGTTGGGGATTGGTTTGCTAATTTTCGTTTTTTCCGTTTTCAGCTTACTGATGAATCTACACTTACTATCAGGGAGAGTCTGTGCTGTTGAGGAACCTATTAATGCTGTTAGGAGATGACATAATGCCATTTTCTATTTATTGGAGGAATCTCGCTAATGACTTGTGAAAATCTGCTGTCTATTTGAGAAACATTACTAAAGGAGTTCAGCCTACTTTTCTACATCTAGGACCTTTTTATATGCTGTGATCAATTTCTGAAAAAAAAGTAATTAAGTGCAATTTAAGTTTATCATAAACATATGAATGAGAAAAACTTTCACAACACCAAACATTGAAAGTGCTATGTGTTCTACATAAATTATTCTTGTTCTATATAAACAAAATTCAATATTTATTGGAATTGGTGTTAGATACAATGCAAGTTGAAATTAAAAGTGTTGTGAGGAGGGAGACTTGTACCTGTCAACCCGTACACAGACTTGACACCAGTGGCTTCATTCCTGGAAGGATTGTGATCAAACTTCACACAATTACAAAGGACATTTATATCTGGGACAGATTCGAGTTCAGAGTTGTTTGGTTAAGGTCATGTTCGGTGTTACAATTTTTAGAAATTTCTTGTCTGTGGTCTAGGGGGCGGGGAGGGGGGGCTGATAGGAGGCAGGTATGTCAAGTGTGTCAAGAAGTTTAAACAAAAGTGGTTGAATTTCTCTCTATGGAGTAAAATGATCACAATTTTGTGTAAGTTGTACAATATACACTCACAGTTAATCCCCTGCAAGTTACAGAAATACTTGCGCCTAGTTTCTTAAATTGAAGCTTTACATTAAATTTTTTAAGTAACATTTTGCCAAGGGTATACCCAATATTTAATTTATCTTTAAGGTTTGAAGGGAGTGAGTTTGATATTTGTTTTATGGTCCTCACTTTCTTATGAGAATATGAGAGTTATGAACTTTATAATGCTTCTAAATTGTTTTTTTATGATATCATCAGATTTATTTGAAATGCATTCTTAGGCAGCAAAATGTTTACTGTATATGTGGTTATTGCCTGATGATTTCCAACATTAAACCGTCCATTTTTCATTGCAAGTAATATGCCATAATTACTTCAAATATCCTATGCAATGAAAGTAGTTTATCTTCTAAATGTTGTAATGCTAGAATGGAACTTGTACAATCTATATCGTAGAGACTTGGCCCGAATTCCCAACCCACGGTCCATATATGTATATTTGTTTGAACTTGATACATTGTAGTTTAAATTAGAAAAAAATAGTTTCTACATAATGTCCTCCCTCACCAGTTGTAAATTAAGTCATGGTAGCTATATAGAATTCTCTTATTTTCAGGAAAGTTTTATCATTAATGCAGTGCTTCTCAACAATTTTCTGTTTTGGGGCATTAGTACAGATATTCAGAAATTAAAAGTCACACTTATTGATAGGAGTCAAGCAGTTTCCCTATTGACCTGTGATATAATTATGTTGTTTTAGACTTTTATTATCCTCAATACTCCTTGGTACTCCAGGGGTTACGATTACTTTCAAACTCTGTACCTCTGGAACATGTTATGGCATGGTCATAGTAAAATAGCTGGCTCGGTCACTGCCACCTGGATATAACAAAATGGTTAGTTTGATCCTTTGCTGTAAATCAACGAATCTTGGGTCACCAAACCTTTGAACGGATTTAAATGTGTGGATGTCACTCTTTTGTGATCTTAAAAATAATTCCACCATCTTAGCGATTGGTCATGTATTTTTTTCCTTATGCCAATCAAATAGCTAGTGATGTCCCTTCCATTTTGCCACAACATATTCCAGGAGTGGATAAAGTGAAAATGAATATAACCCTTGTGGTATCAAGGATGAGAATTTGTTTACTTGTTAAGATCATGATGTTTAATCTCTGTATATACAAGTGTAAATGTACTGGTACAAATGTTATCTGTTAAGATATTTTACTTACAAAATAGTGTAGATGTTTATCTTTAGGCTACATATTGCTATCATACCACTGCATTGTGGTATGGCAAGTGTAGGACAATAAATACTTCAATAATAGTCATGTTGTTGTTCCTGCTGCTTCTGTTGCTGTCTTTGTTGCCACATGCGTGAATGTTTTTAGAATTATGTGCACGACTGTTTTTTTTTTTGTGAGCAGCCTTCCTCGATAATTATGTCTGTGTTAATTTTTTTCTGAATTGGCTGTTTCAGTATTTTAAAAATTAGAAACTTTCACCCATGTTGTTGGTGTCATCTACTGGACATATATAATCTAAATATTTCAATGTGAATACCCATCAGCAATGTATTCAGACTTTGTAGGATACTGTATACATGAAAAGAGTTGTACTAAAGACACAACATGTAACTGTTACCCCCATTTAATACAAATTGAGAGTTTAGATATGATAGAGCTAAAAATGAACTTCATCATACAGGTGTTTCCTTCTAAGACTTGTCAGTGATGCTAATTTAGCCAAGGGAAATTGACTTTACTTGAAATTTAAGGATTTAAAGATGTCCTCATAAATCCAGTAACGCATTTTTGTTTGAAAAATTAAACTTAAGGAATTTTCTGATTTAAGAAATGTTGATGAACCCAAATGTGGCAAGATCATCACCAGTGATGCGGAACCAGATCCGACTGGGTGGAGCACTTTGAAGAAACTCTATCAACAACAGGAGTTCCAGATATCCCTGCAGCTTTGGAGCAGCTCCGGGTGAACACAAGCACACCAACAATGATGGAGACTACCATGGTCATAAAACAGCAGCTTATTTCCCTCCCACAAAACAAATCGGAACAAGAGCAGGTTCCAACAGAATGGAAGTTAGACTACTCAGTGAAACCTCCCAAATAAGGTGACCTATCTCAGTACAAAAACTGGCAAGGAATCATGCTGCTGTCCATAACCAAAGAAGTCCTGACCAGAGTCATCTTTGTCAAGATCAAATTAAGATACGCTGACAAGAGGCTCATATCAGAGCAAGCATATCTTGGAGGGAAAAGTTTATGCAAAGATAGCATCGCCACCCTTTTGATAACAATTGACCTGACTACCCGGCTACCTCGTGTCCACTGTAGATTTTGAGAAAGATTTTGATAGCGTAGACAGAACAACCATTTAGAGACTGATGCAGCACTATGGAGTGTGTACAAAGATGATAAAAATGCTCTAGACAAGAGGCTGAGATCAGAGCAAGCATATATATATCATCAAGGGAACAGTTCATGCCAAGAAAGCATCACCACCCTTTTAATCACAATCGATCAGTCAGTCGAATGGCAGTGCCCGGCTACATCATTTCTATTGTATATAGAACAACCATTTGTAGGCAGATGCAGCACTATGGGTACCTCCAAAGATTTTATTTTAAACATCATCCACCAGCTATATGCAGACTCCATCTCTCAAATCATCCACAACGGGAAGCTAGCCAACGTGATTGCAGTGGGGACTGAAGTAAGACAAGACATCAGAAATAATCCTGAAGGACACTGACCACAGCAATAACACAGGCACACAGTGGACCTTCACCAAGCAACTCGAGGACCAAGACTTTGCAGAGGACATAGTCCTCCTGTTGTGTTGACAACATGCACAGACCAAGTTAAAGAGATTCCTGAGAAGGCAGGAAAGACTGGTCTGAAGATAGACATAAAGAGGAGGGAAGTGTTGAGGATAAACAACAGTCAATACGTTCAGCTAAAGCAACCAAGGAGTTTCACCTACCCAGAGAAAATGTGCAATGATGACGTGTGGAGGAGAACCAAGAAAAAACCCATCAGCCATGATGTCTCAAAGTGTAAATGGAGCTGAATAGGACATTCTCTCTGGAACCAAGCTGACATCAGCAGACAGGCTCTGGATCGGAATCCTCAAGGGAGAAGAAATGTTGGGAGACCAAGGCAGACTTAGAGAACATACATAGAGAAAAAACTCAGTTCTAATGATGTACGAGGTGAAGAAGGATACTCAAAGAAGAGTTTGCTGGCAAGATGTAGTTGCAGCCCTATGTACCACAAGGTGTTTAAAGAGATACACCAAGTCAAAATGAACCGTGGGCCTGTCCTTGTCTCACAAAGTGAAAGGAATGTCATTTTCACATGCTTGGCAAATATTTTGTACTGGTGTAATTCTTACAAGAAACTGCTCAACAGATGAAACCATATACAATCTTAACAATAATCCTTTACTGCTAGAGAGAATATTACCAGCGTAATATGTTGTTCTATACAACTATCAATACCAACTCCTCCATTATACATGACCAGTTACACTACAGTCAATTATCATAGATTACACCAAAGCCAATTATCATAGATTACACCACAGCCAATTATCACAGATTACACCACAGCCAATTATCATAGATTACACCACAGCCAATTATCACAGATTACACCACAGCCAATTATCACATACATGTATTACACCACAGCCAATTATCATAGATTACACCAAAGGCAATTATCACAGATTACACCACAGCCAATTATCACAGATTACACCACAGCCAATTATCATAGATTACACCACAGCCAATTATCATAGATTACACCACAGCCAGCCAATTATCATAGATTACACCACAGCCAATTATCACAGATTACACCACAGCCAATTATCATAGATTACACCACAGCCGATTATCATAGATTACACCACAGCCAATTATCATATATTACACCACATCCAATTATCACAGATTACACCACAGCCAATTATTATAGATTACACCACAGCCAATTATCATAGATTACATAACAGCCAATTATCATAGATTACACCAAAGGCAATTATCATAGATTACACCACAGCCAATTATCACAGAAGACACCACAGCCAATTATCATATATTACACCACATCCAATTATCACAGATTACACCACAGCCAATTATCATAGATTACACCACAGCCAATTATCATAGATTACATAACAGCCAATTATCACAGATTACACTACAGCCAATTATCACAGATAACACCACAGCCAATTATCATAGATTACACCAAAGGCAATTATCATAGATTACACCACAGCCAATTATCATAGATTACACCACAGCCAATTATCACAGATTACACCAAAGCCAATTATCACAGATAACACCACAGCCAATTATCATAGATTACACCACAGCCAATTATCATAGATTACATCACAGCCAATTATCACAGATTACACTACAGCCAATTATCACAGATAACACCACAGCCAATTATCATAGATTACACAAAAGGCAATTATCATAGATTACACCACAGCCAATTATCATAGATTACACCAAAGGCAATTATCACAGATTACACCACAGCCAATTATCATAGATTACACCACAGCCAATTATCACAGATTACACCACAGCCAATTATCACAGATTACACCACAGCCAATTATCATACATTACACCAAAGGCAATTATCATATATTACACCACATCCAATTATCACAGATTACACCACAGCCAATTATTATAGATTACACCACAGCCAATTATCATAGATTACATAACAGCCAATTATCATAGATTACACCAAAGGCAATTATCATAGATTACACCACAGCCAATTATCACAGAAGACACCACAGCCAATTATCATATATTACACCACATCCAATTATCACAGATTACACCACAGCCAATTATCATAGATTACACCACAGCCAATTATCATAGATTACATAACAGCCAATTATCACAGATTACACTACAGCCAATTATCACAGATAACACCACAGCCAATTATCATAGATTACACCAAAGGCAATTATCATAGATTACACCACAGCCAATTATCATAGATTACACCACAGCCAATTATCACAGATTACACCAAAGCCAATTATCACAGATAACACCACAGCCAATTATCATAGATTACACCACAGCCAATTATCATAGATTACATCACAGCCAATTATCACAGATTACACTACAGCCAATTATCACAGATAACACCACAGCCAATTATCATAGATTACACCAAAGGCAATTATCATAGATTACACCACAGCCAATTATCATAGATTACACCAAAGGCAATTATCACAGATTACACCACAGCCAATTATCATAGATTACACCACAGCCAATTATCACAGATTACACCACAGCCAATTATCACAGATTACACCACAGCCAATTATCATACATTACACCAAAGGCAATTATCATAGATTACACTACAGCCAATTATCACAGATTACACCACAGCCAATTATCATAGATTACACAAAAGGCAATTATCATAGATTACACCACAGCCAATTATCATAGATTACACCTAAGGCAATTATCACAGATTACACCACAGCCAATTATCATAGATTACACCACAGCCAATTATCATAGATTGCAAAAAAAAAGCCAATTATCAAAGATTACACCAAAGGCAATTATCATAGATAACATACACCACAGCCAGCCAATTGTCACAGATTACACCACAGCCAATTATCACAGATAACACTACAGCCAATTATCACAGATTACACTGCAGCCAATTATCATAGATTACACCACAGCCAATTATCACGTTATCATAGATTACACCACAGTCAATTATCACAGATTACACTACAGCCAATTATCGTAGATTCTACCGCAACCAATTATCACGTTATCATAGATTATACCACATCCAATTATCACAGATTACACTACAGCCAATTATCACAGATTACACCACAGCCAATTATCATAGATTACACCACAGCCAATTATCATAGATTATACCACATCCAATTATCACAGATTACACTACAGCCAATTATCACAGATTACACTACAGCCAATTATCACAGATTACACTACAGCCAATTATCACAGATTACACCACAGCCAATTATCACAGATTACACTACAGCCAATTATCACAGATTACACTACAACCAATTATCATAGATTACACCACAGCCAGCCAATTATCATAGATTACACCACAGCCAATTATCACAGATTACACTACAGCCAATTATCACAGATTACACTACAGCCAATTATCACAGATTACACTACAGCCAATTATCACAGATTACACTACAGCCAATTATCATAGATTACACCACAGCCAGCCAATTATCATATATTACACCACAGCCAGCCAATTATCATAGATTACACCACAGCCAATTATCACAGATTACACTACAGCCAATTATCACAGATTACACTACAGCCAATTATCATAGATTACACCACAGCCAGCCAATTATCATATATTACACCACAGCCAGCCAATTATCATAGATTACACCACAGCCAATTATCACAGATTACACCACAGCCAATTGTCATAGATTACACCACAGCCAATTATCACAGATTACACCACAGCCAATTATCACAGATTACACTACAGCCAATTATCACAGATTACACCACAGCCAGCCAATTATCACAGATTACACTACAGCCAATTATCACAGATTGCACCACAGCCAATTATCAAAGATTACACCAAAGGCAATTATCATAGATTACACCACAGCCAATTATCATAGATTACACCAAAGGCAATTATCACAGATTACACCACAGCCAATTATCATAGATAACACCACAGCCAATTATCATAGATTGCAAAAAAAGCCAATTATCAAAGATTACACCAAAGGCAATTATCATAGATAACATACACCACAGCCAGCCAATTGTCACAGATTACACCACAGCCAATTATCACAGATTACACTACAGCCAATTATCACAGATTACACCACAGCCAATTATCACGTTATCATAGATTACACCACAGTCAATTATCACAGATTACACTACAGCCAATTATCGTAGATTCTACCGCAACCAATTATCACGTTATCATAGATTATACCACATCCAATTATGACAGATTACACTACAGCCAATTATCACAGATTACACCACAGCCAATTATCATAGATTACACCACAGCCAATTAGCATAGATTATACCACATCCAATTATCACAGATTACACTACAGCCAATTATCATAGATTACACCACAGCCAGCCAATTATCATAGATTACACCACAGCCAATTATCACAGATTACACTACAGCCAATTATCACAGATTACACTACAGCCAATTATCATAGATTACACCACAGCCAGCCAATTATCATAGATTACACCACAACCAGCCAATTATCATAGATTACACCACAGCCAGCCAATTATCATAGATTACACCACAGCCAATTATCATAGATTACACCACAGCCAATTATCACAGATTACACCACAGCCAATTATCACAGATTACACTACAGCCAATTATCACAGATTACACCACAGCCAGCCAATTATCACAGATTACACTACAGCCAATTATCACAGATTACACCACAGCCAATTATCATAGATTACACCACAGCCAGCCAATTATCATAGATTACACCACAGCCAGCCAATTATCATAGATTCTACCGCAACCAATTATCATGTTATCATAGATTGTACCACAACCAATTAACATGTAATTATAGATTATACAACCAATTATCGTTGATGTTGATATAAATTTATTTCATTTCATTGAATGTACAATATCTTTATATACATGTACATCTAGTTTAGTATTACACTGTCCCTATATAATTGCCGGCGTCAACTTTTTCATTCAATCAAAGTCATTTATTTGAACAAACTTGGTAGCCCTTCACCCAAGCATGCTACAGACCCAATACCAAGTCCCTGGGCCTCTTGGTTATTGAGAAGAAGTTGTTTGAAGATTATAGCCTATTTGACCCATGTGACCTTGAATGAAGGTCAAAGTCATTTATTTCAACAAACTTTGTAGCCCTTCACCCATGCATGCTACAGGCCCAATATCAAGTCCTTGGGCCTCTTGGTTATTGAGAAGTTGTTTGAAGATTATAGCCTATTTGACCCCATGACCTTGAATGAAGGTCAAGGTCATTTATTTGAACAAACTTTGTATCCCTTCACCCAAGTATGCTACAGGTCCAATCTCAAGTCCGTGGGCCTCTTGGTTATTGAGAGGAAGTTGTTTGAAGATTATAGCCTATTTGACCCATGTGACCTTGAATGAAGGCCAAGGTCATTTATTTGAACAAACTTTGTAGCCCTTCACCCTAGCATGCTACAGACCCAATACCAAGTCCCTGGGCCTCTTGGCTATTGAAAAGAAGTTGTTTGAAGATTATAGCCTATTTGACCTATGTGACCTTTAGTGAAGGTCAAGATCGTTCATTTGAACAAACTTTGTAGCCCTTCACCCCAGCATGCTACAGACCCAATACCAAGTCCCTGGGCCTCTTGGCTATTGAAAAGAAGTCGTTTGAAAATTATAGCCTATTTGACCCATGTGACATTGAATGAAGGTCAATGTCATTTATTTGAAGAAACTTTGTAGCCCTTCACGCCAGCAAGCTACAGGCCCAATATCAAGTCCCTGGGCCTCTTGGTTATTGAGAAGAAGTCGTTTGAAGATTATAGCCTATGTGACCTTGAATGAAGGTCAAGGTCATTTATTTGAACAAACTTTGTAGCCCTTCATCCCAGCATGCTACATGCCCAATATCAAGTCCCTGGGCCTCTTGGTTATTGAGAAGAAGTTGTTTAAATGAAAAAGTTGACGCCGGACGGACGCACGGACGACGGACGCTGCACCACGGCATAAGCTCACTTCGGGCAGGTGAGCTAAAAAATTGTCTCCAGAAGATGGCATCTTAACGTCCTCTTTATGAAATTAAAACAGTTCCATTATTATTCAGAATTATTATTGAAATTATTCGACAATTGTTCCTTTCATAAAATGTAGACATGCTTTGTTAATAAGCATATTGTCCATCACTGGATACGAGACCTTAGTTCCAGCAGTATGAATTTAGTGAATGTAGTCCATCACTGGATACGAGAAAATGGTTCCAGTAGTATGATGTTTGTGAATGTAGTCCATCACTGGATACGAGAACTTAGTTCCAGTAGTATGAATTTAGTGAATGGAGTCATCATTGGATACGAGACCTTAGTTTCAGCAGTATGAATTTAGTAAATGTAGTCCATCACTGGATACGAGAGCTTAGTTCAAGCAGTATTGTGTTTGTGAATGTAGTCCATCATTGGATACGAGACCTTAGTTCCAGCAGTATGAACTTAGTGAATGTAGTCCATCACTGGATACGAGACCTTAGTTTCAGCAGTATGATGTTTGTGAATGTAGTCCATCACTGGATACGAGTACTTAGTTTCAGCAGTATGAATTAAGTGAATGGAGTCATCATTGGATACGAGACCTTAGTTTCAGCAGTATGAATTTAGTAAATGTAGTCCATCACTGGATACGAGACCTTAGTTGCGGCAGTATGTGTTTGTGAATGTAGTCCATCACTGGATATGAGACTTCAGTTCCAGCAGTATGAATTTGGTAAATGTAGTCCATCACTGGATACGAGAACTTAGTTCCAGCAGTATGGTGTCTGTGACTGTAGTCCATCACTGGATACTTGACAATAGTGCCAGCACTATGGCCTTTGTACGATATAGAACCATTGATGTGTAAAGCCGTGTGTCTGAATCAAATACCGACAGAAGTTTGACATTTTTTGAAATAGAGCGTTTTAACTTGATGAGTTTACATCTTTGCGAACATAATTCTTCATTCTTATACAACTTGTCGACACAATTTGCATAGATGTAAAAGGCTAAAGCATTACATTTGATGGGTATGGTATCTGGATCACCAAAGCGTTCAACCATCTCTTTAAGGAAGGTATCATGCCACAATCTCTGTAGGTCACCATATACAAGAACAATTGAAAGGATTTGCGCGGGATTCACTTCAAAAAGTCTTGCTTCAATCTTTCTCAAACTTGAATGTGCTTTTCCATACTCTCTGTTTAGATAATGGAAAAACGCCAGTTGAATATTTCCCGAAAATTCTTTGTCGTCGAATTCGCTCATTGGATATACTAGTCTTATTCCTCGAGTGTATAACTCTTCTGCTTGTTGAATATTGCCTCGGATGAACCCAGGTTGCCTTTGTACTATATCTCCGAGGAAACGGTAGAAGAGTGATCTTAAACAGTCCACCATGTCAGGGGAAACGATATTTTCCAGGTCTAGAAGGGTTTCATATAGCACAGCACAATACACGTGTTCATCGTAAACCTTTAATTCTGCTGGTATGTAAGACAATGTATCCGTCTCCACTATAGCCGATATCTTGTCAATAGCTATATTTGACGTTGAAGTTTTGAAAAACAATTTTCTAATCTGGGTCGACATATCTCGTCTTGGGCGAGAGAGTATTTTATCAAAGGCGTCGTCGAACGTTTCGTCACATAGGCAGTTTAGAAACATCTTTGGGTTGAGGGGTTCGATGTATTTACCAAACCATGCTGCAATTCTGTCGCATTCGTTTGGATCCAAGTGGTCAATCAAATTGTTTTCGGGAATGAATAATTGTGGTAGGTACCTTGACAGAAAGCACTGCTGAAGAAATTTTAGACACACAGATGTGCAATAGAGGAAATTCCTAGCTGTCCAAACAGCTGGGTCCATCCGTTCAATACACCACAGAATAGCCATTTTCACGTAGTAAGTTTTCAGCACATCATCCGAACTGCATACCTCTTCCTCTGTATGCTTTTTTATGTACTTCAGGAAAGCATAAACAGCAAACTGAATGTTTGAAAAACTCCTGATCAGGAGCTTCTCCGCTGATGCAAATGAAATACGAAACTCCAAAGAAGGTTCAATACAAGTTGGATGACTAGCATTAACAAGCGCATATTGGACCTTTCTCAGCTTCTCCATCGTGTCTCTATCCGGCCACATTCTTTTTCTTTCGAGGTATTTGAATAGTAGGCGATCAGGGTTCACACATTTTACAGCAATGACCCAGTCGTGTTGTATTTCCTCACTAGTCAGGGCCGGTCCGTGTGAATGCCATGCACTAAAGGCTCTATTCCCTTTCTGAAATAATTCTACCAAAGTTGTATTACAGAGATAAACAACTCTTTTCCTCTTTGCTGTATAATGCTTAGGTAATGTATACGAGTCGCATACGTTTTTTCCGGTGGAATTTGAGCTTGCAATATCCTGGATGGCAATCTTCTGTATCTATTACAAACATGTTTTCTAAAAGATATACATCCGGTGATAGAAAACACGCTGACAATGTTGTCATTGTGCATAGAGTATCTGTATCATTCGCTAAAAATCCCAACCCTTCTCCTCGACTTCCAACTGTTTCGTAAGCGGCATTGAAATATGGCTTCCCCTTGTCGATACCTACAACAGCAAGACGAGTTAGAAATCGGTCAAATGTATCCGTTTTGGCTTCAGTTAGTTTCCTCGATTCCGTGAAATCTTGCATACATTTACATATTTCATTATTGACTATCGTAAACAGTTCTACTGTCTGGTCACGACAATCACGTGTCCCGTAATTAACAACTGTCTCCGTGGATAAACCATCGATGAGGAATTGCTTCAGGACATCTGGTATCTGTACCAAGTCGTGCTCCATTTTAACAGTATAAGTAACACACTTTCAAAAAATGAAGACGAAATGCCTTCTCTTTAAAAACAGTTTTTAAACAACAAATGAAATAAATCCAAATCGGGTATGAATTCTGAACTTCATCTTCAACAGTGCTGACTGCTATGTAGTTCATTTTCTGCATTTCATATGCAAAATTGACGGTACGTACGGGTACTTTCGCTGTTTTATAATCTCCCAAAACAAAGCGGATGGTCCACGTGTCTCTGGATAAGCTTGTTGGCATTATTTAACACATGTCACCGGGTAGTGTATTCGTCTCATTTCCGGGTATTTAAACATGTCCTAACATTACGTCACGGTTCAACGGTTCGCGTGTATAACTCTCCTGTTCTCTTAAAATACAACTGTATACGCAGTTCTGTTTAAGTTAATTTCGTATATTCGTCTCGTATCCGCCAATCCATTCTGTACTGTTATATATATATATATAATTCTGTGAATTCCTTGTACTCGGCATACACTTATGGTCTCACAAACTACACCCTCATTTTGTCCTTGCAAAACAGCATATATATCGATATATACAGCCTACGTGCAATATCGTATATCCCTTCTGTGTCTAATTGGCTTAGAGCGATTCGTCACTCTGTAAATAATACCATCTGGAGTTTATGAAGTTTGTTTATCCCAATTAAACGTCCTAAAGACTCCGTCTCATGAACAGTCGGTGCCATTTGCGATAAGCAAGTCGGTGTTCGTCTTTCGGTTATGTACGAGTAATTTTGTTCCTGGCTGCATTGGTCCGTTCGCTGTGATACACATTTATATGCAACACTGATCAATATATATATATATATATTATAGTATTTATCATGATTTGGCACAGTCATAAAATGATATCAATATTTCACAAAAATACACAAACCACGTGATTCCGAAAACTCGACACATAAAAAAGGTTGTAAAATCAGCCGGCTGAAAATTTTCCAAATCCAAAAATCCGCGAAAATCACATTCATTATTACAGAGGTTCATTTTTCATAAGTCGATATTTTATATAAAAAAAATGCAATGTGATCTCGACAAACGTATAGGTTATAGTTAATCACAGTTTACAACGATTCGATATCCTTATAAAATCATTTCTGATAAAACTAACTTGACAAAATATTATTAAACTACATATCTGTATGGGTCTCTTCCTATCTGCCTATTTAAGGAATATATTCTTATTTCAGAAAAAATATCTCTCCTTTGAAGCAAATTAATGCGCAACCCACAGACCAAAGACGGTCATTTTCTTGACGCCATGACGTCGACCTCATTGTTTTTCATTGTGATGCCACAATCAAGTCACGAGATTGTATTACCCAATCCATAACCCAATTTGACGTTGATACTCACGTACATGTATATGGCATACCTATTTACAACGTCACATGTTCGCTGTCGTGCACACGTCAGGTCAAGATGGCGCAAACATATTGCAACATGTATATTACTTATCATATTTGCTGTTGTTTAGTAGTTCATAAACAACTGTGATTTTCGTCATCATGGCGTTATTTGCTATGAGTTTTTGCTCATATTGAATTATGAAAACAGCCTATTATCTATCTTAATTCTAAGAAAGGCCTCGCAATGACAATATTAAGCAATATTACGTACTGGTCTTCCAATTTTTTTTAATTGCAAGTTTAGCAGAAAACATTACAAATTGGTTCCAAAATGTTACGCATTTGTCTATGGATTCGTCCCAAATAGCCTATAGTGAAGAGTTGTGTTCAGGTAAGATAGTATTAGCCAGTCATGGGCGTCTCTGATACTTCATATTTTTTGGTAGAACTTAATTTGCTCTTATGTTGACAGTTTGATTGTGGACTCGCCAAATGTCGGTCAAGTTACGGTAATTTTATCAGCGAATTATATATTCATTCAACAATAATTAACCATAAAAGGTCTGAAATGTATACGTGCCAAAATGGGCATGATCTTTCAGTATCAGAAGTATGCTTGGTATAGATCTCAAAAACAAACCTAAACATATGATGAAAATTGATTTGAACGAGTCTTATAAACCAATGGCACAAACTTCTGTTTTCTGTGGCTGTAGTGCATAACTAGCAATGTAATAAACCTTTGTGATTTGATTATGAGGATGACTTCATAATGAAGAACATTGGTGTTACGTCATTGCGCCAAGAAAATGGCCGTCTTCCCGTCAAAATTTCAACGTCATTCTTCGAAACCCAACTGGCTTTCATGAAAGGACACAAACAACGGGGAAAGTTTCAAAAAAAAGGAAAAAAAAAAAGAAAAAAAAAAGAAAACAAAAAGGGGGGGGGGGGGGGGGGGGGGGGTTGCCATCTTCTGGTATGAAAAATTCATTTCAAGTCACTGCTTCCTTGAAAAACAAACCGTTGATAGTTGAGAATTTTCAAAATGGTGGGATGTCTGAATGCAGCATAAAGGGTTGGGTAAACTGCGATAGAAAAGCTAGACATGAGATAACAATACTTTTCCATGTGTATGCATGATAGGATATGAATATTGACTTCCCTTGGGATCACAAAATGTGGTATGTGCAATTTGTAATCTTTTGCATCAGTGATGTAATAAAACAAAATTCCGTATGTGATATTTATTTTTTTTTGTGCCGCGTCGGTGGCGTCAGACGTACACTACTGTACTATAACGTTTGTTTGTTTTTGCGTGTACAGTGACGTATAAATCTTGATTTTGCTAATATCACTGAGCGATTACACAAAGTTCCCGTTTACTCATTTAAAAACTCTGGAAGGTTTAATGAACATGTTCGTGTAAGTTATGACATTTTATTTCAAATTAACGATGACTGGTTTTCCAGCATTGTTTAACGTCCTGTCAACAACTAATTATGTAAAGTCTTATGGTAATTTTAGGACGGCCTTCCCTGTGCACGAGATGCATGCGTGTGGTGTGTGAGTGTTTTGGGAGGTTATGCATGCTCTTATACCCTTGTGCTAGCGCGAAAATGATGTCGACTGACTTTATAGTGCTATCTCACTGAAATATACAGCTAATCAAGTATTCATGTACATTCTAAAACCTTATAAAAATCGGGGTTATCGGTGTATAAAAAAAGAGTCCCTGTGCATGTCTACACATGCATGTTTGGTTTGGTTTGGTTTATTTTGTTTAACGTCCTATTAACAGCTAAGGTCATTTAAGGACGGCCTCCCGTGCGTGCGACATGCACGCGTGTGGTGAGTGCGTATGTGTGTTTTGGGAGGCTGTGGTATGTTCATGTTAAGTCTCCTTGTAATAGGCCGGAACTTTTGCCGATTTATAGTGCTACCTCACTGAAGCATACTGCCGAAGACACCCAGCAGCACACCCCACCCGGTCACATTATACTGACAACGGGCGAACCAGTCGTCCCACTCCTAATATGCTGAGCGCTAAGCAGGAGTAGAAACTACCATTTTTAAAGACTCTGGTATGTCTCGACCAGGGGACAGAACCCAAAAGTCTTCCTCACAGGGGCGAACGCTCAACTAAAGGCCAAAAGTGAGGCATTGTCAAGGGAGACATTAGGAAGAAGAAAGTGGTTCAGAGAGTAGAGAAAAGATAAGATCCCAAATTTAGTCGCCTTTTACGATCATGCAATGGGGCAGCAGGTACAATTCTCAATGCATGTACTAGATTCTAAATGAATTTGCCATAAAGTGAACATTGTATCTAATTGGTTAATATTGTGATTTATGTTTATTAGTGGTAAACAGTGCGAGATAAAATTATCGGTAAATAGTCGAATAAACAAAGGAAAAACACAATATTAGACACAAAATACACAATAAAAAAAATAGGAAAAAATTCGTATGACCCCGACGTGATTTGAACACGCAACCTTCTGATCTGGAGTCAGACGCGCTACCGTTGCGCCACGGAGTCCCCGATACTAATACAAGGTAAAATAATGATACGAAAAGGTAGAATTTATTTATTTACTAATGAGATCATGAGATTGATGTCGTACTTGTCAATGCTATTTTTGCTAAAAAGAATATAGACTATCATGAATTCGCTTAGGTTCATAATACTGCTTCTAAATTAGTTCGTTCCCAGGAATTAAACTTTGTACTGAAGAACATGGATGAATCATTCTACTGACGCAGATCGTTCAACGTTACATCGACGCTTCGGTGAAAAAACTAGCCTACAGGAAAACTGAAGGTAAACAATCAAGAACAAAACAAAGAAATTTTACTGTTTGTTTAATTTTAAAATATTTCATAAGTACCTTTTGGTTGATTGTATAAAGCTACATGTTTTTTCTTGTCAGTAATTGATTACATGAGCTAAAATGCCTTTTACTAAGATTTTTCGTTAGAAAGGGATGGGAGACGAACTGCCAGTCTCGGGGAGTCTCTTATCTCCGATACACTCTACCATCAGGGCTATAATGGGTTTACCATACTTCCTGCATTTGTCACGTCAATTTAGAATCCCTTAACAGAATAAAAATGATATATTACAATTAGATAAAATGTTTTAAGTTCTATGATAAGTCATATAACGTTAGACTATATATATGTATTTACAAAAATATAACGACTAACGTTAGTTCTAATTATCACAGGTATATGGTTCATGATTATGATGAAATTGTGTAAATTTGCGATTTGGTTAAACTGTCAAAGGTTCTAGTCAATGCTAAAATGACGTTCACAATTGAAAAAATTACAGAGAGATGTTATACTGAACTAAAGAATTAAAAGACTTTTTTTTTAAAGTGTAAGACAACTTGGCCGGGCGACGAATTTTTCAAATTAGCACCAAGATTGTATGACTTGGTAGCCAAATAGGCAACCTGGTAAAAATATCCACTTTGAGCCCTGCCTAATAAATAATTTACTCGTATATAACATAACATTTTAAGTAAAAACATCATAATCATGTCCACAAATACATGTGATAATTATATATATAATAAAAGACTTGTAAGTAAATGTAAATGGAATTTTAAATATATATGTAAAAAGAACAGGTTGATGTGGCTTATACATAGTGTTAAATACTGCCTCTGTCACTAAGCTGACGGAGCATATTGCTTCTTTGGCTCAGGATGGAGGTAGAGCCTTGGCAGTTATCATGCCGGAGACGGGTTCGATTCCTGTCAAGGCACTCAACAGGAATGTGTTTTTCCCTGTTCTTTCATATTAGTGCCCAACTAAAATCCCATGATGGTGGTATTGAGAGTCTGGGTTTGAGATGTATGTAAATCTCAAGAAAAAACAAGGGGAGTATGTAGTGTAAAAGGAACAGGGTGGTGTGGCTTGTACATTGTGTTAATAGGGTCTTCGTCACTCAGCTGACAGAGTATGCTTCTTTGGCTCAGGAGGTACACTGGTAGAGCTGTGGCCTATCATGCCGGAAACCTGGGTTTGATTCCTGTTGGGGCACTTGGCAGGAATGTGTATATATACATTTTGTCACCGACGCACAAGACTGATTTCAGACAGTATACATAGTTTCCTCGAAGGAGTCCAGATGTACTGGAAACTGTTTTCATGTGTGTCCGTGAACTTAAAATAAACAAAAACAAGCAACAGTCGAAGACTTCTTCTATTGAATTTAACATTATTTCTAATAAACTGTGAAAAGATTATCATAATTTTGGAATCAATTCTAAATACTGACTAAATGAAATGTTGATTGACAATTTGAACAATGGTGTGTTGTTTGATGTAGCACGTACTGTAGTGATATATCTCGATCTGTCACTGTCCCCGGGGATTTCAATACAACCAAGCTTGAGACGACTATATTATATTTTTTGCTAGTACAACAAATAACTAACAAGGATTTTTAGATTATATACATGATTTTTTTTGTATATATATTAATGTTTACACTTTTATTATGAAAGGAAATGTTGTATACCTCGACAGATAACATATCTCGAATAATCTTAATTAATGTGAAACATAAACTTCTTAATTTCTCTTCATTCCTTTCTGCTTTGTGTTAAGTCAATGCCATCAATTTGGACCACAATGCATGCGGTGTGCAGCTGGTAGCTGTGGCTTTTGGGGCTCCCGACGAGTGTAAATTTATACAGTTGTAATTGCTGCACACATGAATTATCGATTGACCATTTACCTTCACTGTCCACAGGTAGCCACAGCTGGATAAACACCTAAACTGTTGTTATGTACAATAAAGAATGCATTTTCGTCAATTTATGCCCATAGTATTACGTGTTTGTAAATGTATCGTAATTAAGAAATGTTTCATGCATGCTGGCTTCGCCTTCGTGGACCTCGCTAGTCGCTACACTAACGTACCTGGATGAGGAAGTCCGAGATGATAATATGATGAAGGCATATACCTTTTGTATTACTCCGTTTATATAATTAACATACATAGATCTCGTGACAGCCACCAACATTAAGGACCAATTAGAAATTGAAGCTAATTTCTCAGATTGGGAATCTGCACTTGTAGAAAGTGTCATATCGGTTGATTTTTTTTAATGCAGTCGAATGCTGCCTTAAATCAAACAACAATCAGTGATTGTTTTCAACCAATGTAACGTACACATAGGGTCATATTGCCAGTGTTGAATTAAATCATGTTATTCAATTCAAAGTTTGTATTTGCATGAATATTAATTCACAATGACATCTTCTTTATATCATTTATTCATTTTTTTTTGCCTTCAACAATGATAAAACAATAAAAGCAGAATCTTTTAAATCTGGAACTCCCTACAAACCAGATTTATTATGTGGTCCCAAAAGTGTCCAGTTTAGACAGTGTCCACTATATTTGTATTCCAAAGTTAGATTTTGCAGTGTCAATACATTATATGGAACCTGTTCTTGTGAAGTATATCATGGCTACAGGAGACAGTTCCCAGCAAAAAATATAGTCTGTTGAAATAAACACAAAACATTCAATTCAATTGCAAAATTTTAATCACTATATTCCACCATGTGGATATTCACTTTTTCAACAGGGTATCATTTCACAAAGATTCATATAACTTATGTACATTCGTAAATATCTACGAAAAAATTACGCAGAACTTATGAAGATCGTAAGTACTTTTCTACAAAGGTGTTCATAACTTTTTTTGTATATTTTGTCAAAATTGCAAGCTCTCCCGGTAAAAATATACCACTCTCTAATTAGGAGGTAAAAAAGGACGACACTTTTGAGATGAAAATTGTACGTACGCCCCTCCTATTCCCGTGTCCAGTATACAGACTATATGAACTTTATTTTGTTCTATCAAAACAACCGTATTGTTGAGAGATAAAATTTTCTGTAAAATTCCAATATCATATTGTTTTTTATGTGGTAAAACAAAAGTTACAATGCAATTTTCACATATTTTGCTCACTGCTCATGATCACAGATATATGTAATGCTCTTAAAATAGACTAACTGCTGGCACCTATGCCGATGGTCTGTGAATATGCATGCATTTAGTGTCAAACCTTTTAGCATTCACCAAGGCTTACTTGAGGGACCAGGGGCCGCAGTGGCCGAGTGGTCAAGGTGTTCTGACACTGAATCAATAGCCCCCACCCCCTCCACCACTTGGTTGAGAATTTGAAACCCACATGGGGGCAGTTACCTGGTACTGACCATAGTCTGGTGGGTTTTCTCTCTGTACTCCATGCAGCTTTCCTTCACCTTCAAAACCTGGCACATCCTTAAATGACACTGGCTATTAATAGGAATGTTAAACAAGATAAACCAAATCCACTTGAGGGACCAGCAGGTGGCCTTTGTAAACAGGTTTATCAGCAATTAAATAAGATACATTGAGATCCAGAGCAATGGTCTTTATAGACAGGTGTTTGCTATATACAGGCTAGATGGCATTTATATTATATTTGTTTATTACTATTATTATATTAGACAATTGCAAGTTTGACCAAAATTAACTCCTAGGTCTACAAATGTACATGCCTATTATTATAATATAGCATCTAACAAAAGATTTTTCTTTAAAAGTCACCATTGTATAGATATTAAAGGGATTGACTGGTTTTAGCTGACTGTTGCAGATTTCACTGTTGGGAATAAATTGGATCTGAATTCGTACATTATCAGTATATCACAAAACACATGCTGGCAATCAAGGAATTTAGATTAGAGAGGCCCAGCCATACTATGAAGTACTGAATATATATAAGGCCTTAGATTTTCACTTGCTAACCCTATAAATACTATTTCAAAGTCTATTTAATGTATTACAGATATAAATATTTCATCTCTGAAGTTTGTTTTTAAATTTTTATACTGGAAAAAAAAGAAAAAATATGCGATGAAAATCTCCTATACTTAAAAAATGTATTGAAATGAAGACTGAAGGGTTCTTAAATCATTATATACAATCACTTCACTTTAGAATATTATTGCCATTTCCCCCCATTTCAGGTACAAACTGTGCGGATGTGTCATTCAGGATGTACTCGCGATAGCTAGAAAGCAGTGAAGACATTCCTGGGTGGGATTACATTTGTATATATATAATAGCCACTAAAACCAAAGGGACTTGTACAGGTAAGTGCTTTTTGTTTGCATATACAGCTTTATATACACATATGCATGTGCAATACCTGTCCGCAGTGAAGTCCCTGTCCACATATGTAATTTTATAATTATGATTCCGGATATCCTTCTGAATTTTTGCAGAATCATCAATTTTAAAACAGCAATTAGCTAAAAGTGGTTCACAAATAATTATAAACCTTTACAAAACTTTATACTAAACTTTTTAAACAAGGGGAGGGACTTATTTGAGGATTATGGTATTGAATTTTTATTTTTTTTACACTAGGGGTGGGAGCTTATTTGGATGGTTCTAAACTTTTTCGCTAGGGGGCAGCCTTATTTGAGGATAGATATATATAGTACTTTATCTGTTACACTAGGGAAGGCAGCTTATTTGATGATTAATATGGTACTAAACTTTTACACTAGGGAAGGCGGCTTATTTGATGATTAATACGTATACAGTACTAAACTTTTATACTAGGGTAGGATTGAGGCTTATTTGTGGATAAATATGGTGTGCTGCAATGCTCATATATCATGAAATGATATTATTACATTTAATATAACATGATAGAAGAATGAAAATGTGCAAAAATCAGATTACATTTATTTAAAATCAGCAGGTTTGTGCTTGGTATTTTATAAATGGGGTTCTAGTTTCTGATTAAATGGGGGCACCACCCCTGTGTATAATTTGAATGGACAATTGACAAGAGATTCTTAGATGACAAACACTCGACAAACCTTTAGGTATCTCCCAATGTGGTTGAGATCTCCCCTGTCTCACTCAAACTCTTGCAAGGGGTGAAAAATTCTTGTCACTCTATGGATAAAACTTAAGGGTATTTGGTAGTTTGACAATCAGTATTATACTCAAGTTTGATCAATTAAATCCAATTTTTTGTTTTTGTTTATATTATTAGTCATTATTGATTGGAAGTATGATTGTTGGGGTTATTGCCCTGTCAATAACCACTGAGTCTTTTTGATGTGGCCCCTGGTCTACCTAACAGCTATGACTACCACACTGAACATGTTATCCACTTCAGAGCTGATGTTGGTCGGTAAAATATCTTGTTTGTCCAAAAGACAGTTGTCACAACCACAAATGCAGATCAAGGACTTGTACATAAATACTCTTTTCACGGCTGTTGGCTGGTAAAATATCTTATCCAGAGACATGTCACAACCACAAATGCACAGCATTTGTACATAAAAAATCTCCTCATGGATTGGCCGGTAAAGTATCTTGTCCGAAGACATATATGCATGCTACAACCACAAATGCACGTGGACTTGTATATAAATGATCTCCAATAATGTCACGTTACCCTATGTCCTGTGACCACATGATTGTATAATCACAACTACTGACCATCAGTTAATGGCTGACGAAGACCATGAGAGATGGTTGAAATATTCCAGTTTAAGCAAGCAGCATTATGCATATACCATACTTCATTGTATTCAGTATGCATTTATGCATTGTTTTTTATTTACATTTTTTTGTTGTGTTTCCTCAAGAGGAATTATGATTCGACAATTTTTACAAATGTTATTGCCCTTTTTATTTAGAATAGTATATTTTTTTTGTCTGGA
Source organism: Pecten maximus (assembly GCF_902652985.1). NCBI lineage: Eukaryota > Metazoa > Mollusca > Bivalvia > Pectinida > Pectinidae > Pecten > Pecten maximus. Next base: position 15,303,671 of record NC_047032.1, on the reverse strand, counting down.
TCTCCTACATACACATGATATAAAATTGTGTTTTCCTGCTTGAAAAAATATTAGAATAATTTATCAAAAGTTATTGCCCTTATACATAGATGTCCATCTGTAAATCCTTAACCTCACCCTTAAACAAATTTCGAGCTTATTAGATCAAGACTTTGCTATGGCATGAAATTATACTCAGTGGAATTGTGATTGGATAACTAATCTTGTATTTCAATGTTTGTTTTCACTTGATACAATTGTGCATTTCTCTTAGGAATGGGACTGATGTATGTATTGTTTAAGCATGCAGTATTCTCATTTAAGCTTATCTCCTATATTTTCAGAACTAATTTCCTACACCATTAAATTAAGTCCCTTTTTTTTGTAATTTTTTCCTACTTTTTCAGTACTTTTTTTAATCTTTTTCAGTACAAATTTCCTACTTTTTTAGTACTATTTTCCTACTTTTCTAGTACTTTTTTCCTACTTTTTCAGTCCTAATTTCCTTCTTTTCAATACCATTTTCCTACTTTTTTGATACTTTTTCAGTACAAATTTCCTACTTTTTTAGTACTATTTTCCTACTTTTCTAGTACTTTTTTCCTACTTTTCCACTACTTTTTCAGTGCTAATTTCCTACCTTATTGGTACTTTTTTCCTACTTTTTCAGTACTAATTTCCTGCTTTTTCTGTACCATTTTCATACTTTTTTTGTACTTTTGTACTTTTTTTGTACTTTATGGACTTACCTGTAAAAGTACTAAAAAAGTATAAAAGCACAAAAAAAGTACACCATCAATTTGGCCCTGTGCACTTTATACTATTATTGTACTTTTAATGTACTTTTTCTGTACTATATTTGTGCTTTTTCTGTACTTAATGAAAACAATAAAATGTACTAAAGGTATACTTTTGTTAGACTTTTTTTGTACTTTAGTACTTTTTTTGACTCAATTTGGAACCGTGTTGGAATATCGGTTCCAAATTGAGTCAAAAAAAGCATACTTTTTCTATGCTTTTTTAGTACTTTTTTCCCATACTTTTTTTGTACTTTATTTCGGTGTGGGAGAGGAAAAAAATAGATATTTTCAAAAATCCAGCATGTTATGGCATGCTGTGAGGAATTGACAGTTGATCAGCAGTATTTATTACTTTGTGATTTATTTGGTGATCATCAGAATGTCAAGTAGATCCCTTTGAATGTTGCAATTTTGGCAGGGAGTTAATCATACATTTCTTTGGTAGCATTGGTAAGTTTTTACATATACATGTATATATTTATAGGGTCTAGTAAGTAATAACGACGGTATAAACCAATATAGGTACTGGATCCTAACGAACATATGTTGGATGCGTATTACTAGAAATAGATTATTGTCAAGTAGTAATAACGACAGTACAGACAAGTAAATTGTCGAATTTTCGAGGCAATCTGCCCTTTTATATATATTCATCTGCAGATATGTATTTATTGCTCACTGACTTGCTGGTTTATATCAAAGACAAAAATCAATATTACACCATTAAAGTTTATCCATATGCCTTACCTAAAGTTGATATTAACCTTTTTTTCTGTAGAATCCAGTTCAGTAGCTATAGGCTGAACTTGACCTGTAGCAACAAATTCAAAATAATTTTCATAATCAAAATGTTTATGTTACGACTGGCATGATAATGTGAACATTAACACTAATGTTTTCAAGCCGTGAAACAGCGCTCGGCCGTGAAACAGCGCTCTTCAGGTGATTATATTTAATGTGTGGGTAACAACATTATGACATAATGTAATCGATGGTATAAGGGGAGATAATAACATTATCATAGTTTAGGTGTAACAACACTACTTAATGCTTGGTAGCTTGAACCAGACTAGGATACTTCCAGAATAATCCATTGCATTACTACACCTATCAAAATGTGCACAGAGTGGAAATATGTGTTATAATACACTATGTGTGCTTTAACCGTGCTGATTTTGTCTATTTTCAGGGCATCCAGTTGACCCTTGATTTTTAACAATTTTAGATTTTCAAATCATTATTTTTCAGAAATCTGAAGGCTCAGACAAAACATCAATCAAATAGACAAATTGTCCCTTCAGTCCAAAGAGTCAGATCTCATTTTTAAGAGTGAAAAATATATATTCTCAACGATTTGCTGGATGCCCTGTTTTAATTAAGCATATAAACAACTATGATACTTTATTTATATATATATATAGCTTTATTTTCATTAATTGATGGTGAATTGTCCTATTTAAAAAAAAAAGATAGAAATTGATTTTTTTCCATAGCTGTAAATGAACACTAAAATATCAAAATTTGATCTAATTGTACTTTCTTAATTAATCTAGAGATTAAGTTCTATATGTGCACCATGAATAAAATATGATTATTGAAATTGTTAAATATTAACCATAACTCCATGTTTATACTATGTGTTCCTCAAACATCCCCTTACATAACATTCCTCATTAAATAGTTACCATAACTAACATGTTCCTAAAACATCCCCTAACTAGCAGGCCTCATCTAATACAGCCATCAAAATTGTTAAATATTTACTGAACAGTACACAGTCATCAAAATTGTTAAATAGTTACCATAACTTAAACTATGTTCCTCAAATTAAACATCCCCTAATTACTGTAGCAGGCCTCATCTAATTCACTGCCATCAAAATTGTTAAATATTTACTGTAGCTGCATATACATGTTGATAAGTGATGCATGAACATCCACTCACCCCTCGATCAGTTTAGCCTCATTTGGAGGGGATACATGCAGTCCATATATTGAATACAGCCATTGAAATTGTTAAATATTTTACTGTAACTGTATTTTGATGTAGTTTACCTCCACTCACCCCTCGATCAGTTAAGCCTAATATTTTGAGGGGATACATGCACCATATACAGACATGTTAACTCTACTGATTCCAGCGATAGTCTACCGCTTTTTAGACTGAACTTTCGTCTATCGATTTACTGTTAAGATATTCCACTTTATTGATATTTCTACCACATTAAGAAAATTCCTTCTGATTTCGCGATTTTGCTTGAGGGAAGCCATATTTGTTGACACTGAACTATAGTTCTCAGCCGAAACCTTTCGATGAAGCTGTTCCGAAATACTCCCCACGTGAAGTACTAAACATGATATAAGAGCATAATTTTATCGGCTGGGGTAAACGTAACAGAAGAAATATATCATAGCGAGTCTTAATCACATTGGAACACAGACGATTGAAAGTCAACTCATTCTTTCAAGTGAATTCCGCTGCTGGTTCCTACAATGTAACAAAAGCAGAGATAATGTTTGTAGAGTATCTGACAGAACATGGTATACCCTTTGATATGGCTGATCACTACACAAAGTTAGTCAAAGTATTGAGCCTAGAATATGCATGAAAACAGTGACGTTTAATCCCAATGCAGAATGTGAAAGGGTATTTTCATGTGTGAAAAAGATTCATACTTGCTTTCAGGTTCGAGATATACAATGTTTATGAGATCCTATGTTCACAGCTTTAATCCATGAAAATAAATACATTTGTAATACAAAATAGTAATAGTAATACTATCCAATGTGCAAAAGAAGCTACAAAAGTTAACTGTTACCAACATTAGTACAATCTGTTAATGTTAATGTGTATTCTCATTGTCTCTTTTATTGTATTATTTATATGTATTTTGAAGAACATTTGTCAACAAAATGCTGCGCCCAATATGCTACCGCTTTGAAGGTGTGAATCTCCTATTTTTGGTCATTAAAGGTCTGCATATATTGAATACAGCCATCAAAATTGTAAATATTTACCATAACTGCATGTTGATGCAGTGTGCCTCCGCCCAGCCCTCAGTTCAGCCTCATCTGGAGGGGATGGCCATGGGTGCACCTTGATCATCTGGCTACTTAATGTTCTTCTCATTATACCCATGGACTTGCTGACTTAATCATCACAAATCCTTTTGCTGCTTTGAGTGTGATATAAAGTTGCATCCTGTTTTTGAGATTTCTCAATTTTAAGCACACTAACAGTTTGGCAGTGCCTGATAATATATTTTCAACAAAGTATTACATGTTTTTGTGTTAAGTCATTTACACTTTGAAGATTTTCTAATGAATGAATGGTTTGTTAGTTATGGTATTATTTTTAGGTCTGTTGAGTTATAAATTGGGCCATTTAAGATTTTTTGAACAATTCATCTTTAAGTGTGCACTAGCTTTCAAATCAAGAAATTATTTTTTCATGGTTGTGCACATGTTCACTTTGGAAATTGGTAAGGAAAAAAATAATGTTTTTGGGCAGGTGACCACTATGATGATCTTAATTAGATTTCGACACATCAAACTTTCTTGCCAATTAGGTTTCCTTGGGGCTCTTGTTGGAGAAGGGTGAACAGAGAGGGGTGATCGTGACCACACATTTAACTCGATGACTCAAAGTTGGAGGTGTTCAGCCTTCAGTACTGGTCTTATTACAGGACAATGATGTGCCTCATCAATCTCTGATCATGACCTCAAATTAGTTTAAACGAATTAGATAATTTATGTACTCGGTAATTAATTGATATACCTCAAATCTGATAGAAAACCCTCCTAATTTTCGCCTCTTTGAAACACATATAGTTGCCTCTCTGAGCTTCAATCAATCAACTATAAAAATTTGTTCCTATTAAATTGAACATGGACCATTATGTATTTGCATGCCAATCAGTAAACAAGCACTTTGTTCTATACTACATGAAGCTAGATCAATTGAGGCTAAACCAAGCAAGAGTTGTGTTTTTCTGTCACCAGATCCAGACTAATTAATTATAAACCAAGCAAGAGTTGTGTTTTCTGTGACACCAGATTAAGGCTTAACCAAACGAGAGTTAACGTTGTGTCCTAGCTGTTACCAGATTGAGGCCAAACCAAACGAGAGTTGTGTTTTCTGTTACTAGATTGAAGCCAAACCAAACAAGAGTTGTGTTTTCAGTGACACCAGATTAAGGCTAATCCAAACGAGAGTTGTGTCTTCTGTTACTAGATTGAGGCCAAACCAAAAGAGAGTTGTGTTTTCTGTTACTAGATTGAAGCCAATCCAAACGAGAGTTGTGTCTTCTGTTACTAGATTGAGGCCAAACCAAACGAGAGTTGTGTTTTCTATTACTAGATTGAGGCCAAACCAAACGAGAGTTGTGTCTTCTGTTACTAGATTAAGGCTAAACCAAACGAGAGTTGTGTCTTCTGTTACTAGATTGAGGCCAAACCAAACGAGAGTTGTGTTTTCTGTGACACCAGATTAGGGCTAATCCAAATGAGAGTTGTGTCTTCTGTTACTAGATTAAGGCCAAACCAAACGAGAGTTGTATTTTCTGTTACTAGATTGAAGCCAAACCAAACGAGAGTTGTGTTTTCTGTGACACCAGATTAAGGCTAATCCAAACGAGAGTTGTGTCTTCTGTTACTAGATTGAGGCCAAACCAAACAAGAGTTGTGTTTTCTGTTACTAGATTGAAGCCAAACCAAACGAGAGTTGTGTTTTCTGTGACACCAGATTAGGGCTAATCCAAATGAGAGTTTTGTCTTCTGTTACTAGATTAAGGCCAAACCAAACGAGAGTTGTATTTTCTGTTACTAGATTGAAGCCAAACCAAACGAGAGTTGTGTTTTCTGTGACACCAGATTAAGGCTAATCCAAACGAGAGTTGTGTCTTCTGTTACTAGATTGAGGCCAAACCAAACAAGAGTTGTGTTTTCTGTTACTAGATTGAAGCCAAACCAAACGAGAGTTGTGTTTTCTGTGACACCAGATTAAGGCTAATCCAAACGAGAGTTGTGTCTTCTGTTACTAGATTGAGGCCAAACCAAACGAGAGTTGTGTTTTCTGTCACCAGATCCAGGTTAAACCATAAACATGAGTGAGATCATCCTCCATTTTTTGCAGGCTTTTAAATTTCCCCCCTTATTTTTTGGTGAATTAAGTTATTTGGCATTATATGCTGTATTTCATTCAATAAATCTACAAGTGAATTACGTTATTCCTTATCATAATTAGGTTACCTGAGACAAAGTCTATTGCTAACCCCTTTTGTCCTGCATCGTCTGCAGTGTGTCATCCGTCGTAAACAATTTACATTTACCAACAGGCCCAGAGACCCAATAATGAGTTTGTAGTATGCTGGGTTGAAGGGCTACCAAGTTTGTTCAAATGGATGACCTTGACCTTCATATTCAAGGTCACAGGTCAAATTTGCTAAAATCTTCAAACGACTACTTTTTATAACCAAAAGGCCCAATATTAGGTCTGTAGCATGCTGGGATGAAGGGCTGCCAAGCTGGTTCAAATGGATGACCTTGACCTTCATGCAAGGTCACAGGGGTCAAAAATACTAAAATATTATATGACTTTTTAATATTACCAAAAGGCCCTGAGACCCAATATTAGGTCTGTAGCTTGCTGGGTTGAAGGGCTACCAAGTTTGTTCAAATAGATGACCTTGACCTTCATTCATGGTCACAGGTGTGAAATATGCTAAAATCTATAAACAACTTCTTGATAACCGAAAAGCCTGGAGATTTAATGTTAAATCTGTAGCATGCTGGGATGAAGGGCTGCCAAGTTTGTTCAAATGGACGACCTTGACCTTCATTCAAGGTCACAGGAGGGGCCAAATATGCTAAAATATATCAAAACTCAGGTGACCGTTAAGGCCCATGGGCCTCTTGTTTGATTTTGTTGTCTCATAATATATATATTTCGGACAAGATAAACCATAAGCAATATATATAGCTGCTGTCTGGCCCAGAAATAAAGAATTTCATTAATTATTCCAATAAAGTCATGATTAATATAACAAAAACATTTACCAGTCCTCATTAATGACAAAAATATCCCCAGTTGTTTTTAATTTGAAGTTGGCAATTCTTTTACTTTATCAAAGTGTAAAACACATTTTAACAATAAGTTCTTTGAATGATGTCCATAATGTTGCTACATGTATCAGGGTCATCTAGACAACAATAGGTAGCACACCACAGTAAGACAGCCTGGCCATGGGCGATTTTTTTGTTAAGCAAATAACTCCTGTATTAGGATATGCATAAAAAATGAAAAAATAAATGTAAACTATAATTGGTATATTCAGTATGAAGTAGTACATACAGGCTTCACATTTATTAAAACAAAAATCAATAAATTGGTTCCGGATTTTAAATATCCGGATTTTCCGAACCTGTGTTTACACAGGAAATTTAGTTTTGACTACAGCGCAAAATGGAAGCCCACAGAAAAGGTAAGATAGCGGAAAAACTTAATTTACAACATATGTCCAAACAAGATTAATTCTGTCTTTGGGATAGAGATATCTAATTTTAAATAGGTTTCAGAAAAAAAATTGTGTAGAGAATTGTGCTATTTTGGGTCAAATATCATAATATTTTGCGATTTTTGAGAATTTTTTAAGCTGTTACCATGGTATTCACAGCTCTAAAAATCGCAGAAAATATCAGTTTACTTATCCTTCAGAGCTCTATTAAAATTGAAAATGTTGTACAGATTTCAAATATATATACTTTATTAGAGGTTATATGTAAGGTTAACTGGCAATGTTTACATATCTAAAACATGTGCCATATTTTTCAGAATTTGGCATTTTTACTGTACACTGCTACCTTATAAGGGCTGAAAAATGTTATTTCTTGGAAATTGTGCTTAATTATGCTTGATTAAGCTTCATTTTAATTCATTATTGCTCAAAAATGCATAAAAACAATCTAAAACTTGTTTATTATCTGGCTTGTCATATTAGAGGAATCAAGGGAGGTAACTCGCATATCTACCCATTTTAAGGGTGGGTTAATTAAGCATAATGTTAATGAGTCAGTGTAAATTGAAAAGATATTCTATGTTTTATAACAAACCCAAAATAACTTATTGGGTATCTAACAAACCATATAGACTGGATTCTGGTTTGTTTTACCTGATTTATTACCCCGTATCCATGGAAACTATTAGAGTAAGTGTTATTTTTTGAAATATTTGGTGAAACCATTATTTTCAGTTTATTTATACAATGGTAAGCATGTAATTTCAATTGATTGATCATGAGTGTACGGTTGATACAATATTGTCAATTATTGTCATTTCCTTCAGTAGAGCAGAAAAAATAGCATTTTCCGCATAAAATGGGATCAGCGGACACTTTCACATGATCATTGGTACATATCTGAATTACCGGGGTGGAAACAGATGACTGTGATGTCATAGGCATGACATTTTGAAATCTTGGATGTCATGTCATGATTTATCAGTTAGAATATTGCATGTGTTGCTAAGCTGAGGTTTGGAAAGGAATTTGGTTATTTATTATGACACCATTGAGTATTTATGACGTCATAGATACCATCTGATGACGTCATAGTTACTGATGACGTCATGGTAACTATGACGTCATATTACAAGGCTAAATTTGATAGTTGTATAGTATTTTTTGCTTGATTATACATGCACAGAGACTCAAAGTACCACATTCAACACAAAACACAACTTTATTCAAGAGATATACAGAATTATGGGAGTTTTCATCTTTAAAATTACCTCCCCTTATTACTGGATTGGGAGAAAAAGTTGTCAAAATACACCTCTCAGGGAAATCAGCAATACTCGGTGATTATCAAAGATACACAGTAACCCGATATGTCATTTTGTTCGTCGGAACATATTCTAGACCTTCATGGGGTTTTTAGTAAAATTACAATTTACAAAAGTGATGTATTATAAGGGCTGAAAAATGTTATTTCTTGGAAATTGTGCTTAATTATGCTTGATTAAGCTTCATTTTAATTCATTATTGCTCAAAAATGCATAAAAACAATCTAAAACTTGTTTATTATCTGGCTTGTCATATTAGAGGAATCAAGGGAGGTAACTCGCATATCTACCCATTTTAAGGGTGGGTTAATTAAGCATAATGTTAATGAGTCAGTGTAAATTGAAAAGATATTCTATGTTTTATAACAAACCCAAAATAACTTATTGGGTATCTAACAAACCATATAGACTGGATTCTGGTTTGTTTTACCTGATTTATTACCCCGTATCCATGGAAACTATTAGAGTAAGTGTTATTTTTTGAAATATTTGGTGAAACCATTATTTTCAGTTTATTTATACAATGGTAAGCATGTAATTTCAATTGATTGATCATGAGTGTACGGTTGATACAATATTGTCAATTATTGTCATTTCCTTCAGTAGAGCAGAAAAAATAGCATTTTCCGCATAAAATGGGATCAGCGGACACTTTCACATGATCATTGGTACATATCTGAATTACCGGGGTGGAAACAGATGACTGTGATGTCATAGGCATGACATTTTGAAATCTTGGATGTCATGTCATGATTTATCAGTTAGAATATTGCATGTGTTGCTAAGCTGAGGTTTGGAAAGGAATTTGGTTATTTATTATGACACCATTGAGTATTTATGACGTCATAGATACCATCTGATGACGTCATAGTTACTGATGACGTCATGGTAACTATGACGTCATATTACAAGGCTAAATTTGATAGTTGTATAGTATTTTTTGCTTGATTACATGCACAGAGACTCAAAGTACCACATTCAACACAAAACACAACTTTATTCAAGAGATATACAGAATTATGGGAGTTTTCATCTTTAAAATTACCTCCCCTTATTACTGGATTGGGAGAAAAAGTTGTCAAAATACACCTCTCAGGGAAATCAGCAATACTCGGTGATTATCAAAGATACACAGTAACCCGATATGTCATTTTGTTCGTCGGAACATATTCTAGACCTTCATGGGGTTTTTAGTAAAATTACAATTTACAAAAGTGATGTATAAGGTAGCACACCACAGTAAGACAGCCTGGCCATGGGCGATTTTTTTGTTAAGCAAATAACTCCTGTATTAGGATATGCATAAAAAATGAAAAAATAAATGTAAACTATAATTGGTATATTCAGTATGAAGTAGTACATACAGGCTTCACATTTATTAAAACAAAAATCAATAAATTGGTTCCGGATTTTAAATATCCGGATTTTCCGAACCTGTGTTTACACAGGAAATTTAGTTTTGACTACAGCGCAAAATGGAAGCCCACAGAAAAGGTAAGATAGCGGAAAAACTTAATTTACAACATATGTCCAAACAAGATTAATTCTGTCTTTGGGATAGAGATATCTAATTTTAAATAGGTTTCAGAAAAAAAATTGTGTAGAGAATTGTGCTATTTTGGGTCAAATATCATAATATTTTGCGATTTTTGAGAATTTTTTAAGCTGTTACCATGGTATTCACAGCTCTAAAAATCGCAGAAAATATCAGTTTACTTATCCTTCAGAGCTCTATTAAAATTGAAAATGTTGTACAGATTTCAAATATATATACTTTATTAGAGGTTATATGTAAGGTTAACTGGCAATGTTTACATATCTAAAACATGTGCCATATTTTTCAGAATTTGGCATTTTTACTGTACACTGCTACCATACAAGCAGAGATGCCTATACAAGCCTTCTTCAGAGAGATTTCCCAACATTACAGAAGAAATCAATGTGTATTATTCTTTTGCTTTTTATGAAAACCTGATATCTCCACCGTATGGATTCAATCCCCAGTTACATTTGTAGCATCTAGTCATGAAATTTGTTGCGTTAGAACTTTTCTCTAGATCTGGAAAGTAGAATTTTATTATTACTATGTGGAGAAAGACTTGAAGGTATTTTGAAAATTTTAGAATGAAAATAAGATAAAACAATCTTATTTGACAACAGAAATATAACACTTTATAGTCTTTTTCAGTCGAATTACTCTGGGAATATAAGTCTGTAACATTTGCCTTTTAAGTGCTGATAAACACACTGGCTATATATAACTTGTTTGTGTTTTGTATCTCTAGCTATTTGAAATAAGTCTGAAATAATTATCAATAGGCCAAAACAGCCATCCTCCATAAAACTCAGTATACTGCTATCTAATGGTCTGACTCACACAATAGTGTTAGGGTAATTTCATTTTTAGCATCAAACTCTCCTTTGGGAATTGGAGAAAAAAAAGCTGATGGCTTATGACTATAAATTCCATTTTGGTCACATGATTATATAATTATTCATATACATATTTTGTCACATTTGAAGAATTCCATACTCTGTCACAAATACTGTATAGTTGTTAAGCTTTAATTGCTGGGCTAAATGTTTCGTGATATTCCCAGTCGAAACAAATTTGCACCAATTAAGTGATAAAAATCCCTTTTCCTGTGAAATGTGAGTTTTAATATGGTGAATTTAGTAAAACTTGTCTGGAGAATGATTCAAATCTATGGCAAAAGAGGCATAAACTGGCAACTGAATTGCTTAATTATACTGCAAATAGCACAGTGAAAAATAAAGGTTTTACACAAGGTCTTGTCCAGATGGATCAATACCTTATCAGAAGGGTTGGTTTTTAGAAGTAGTCCATTCATCTCATTCTGATTAAGTTGCCAGAAAGTGGTTTTAGGGGTGAACCAAGCTAAGACAACAACTCCTTGTCTAGACCAAACCCATAATCTTGTAAGAGTATTCTGATGAAAAGCTATTTTGATATATGAAGATCTATAGAAACAAATTAGCCCAGTCTGGAGTATTAGTGCTGACTGGAAGTAAACCAGTTTCAAGTGGCTTTGGTGTATCCAATGTTTCAGGGTTTTTTTTTCACCACTGAGGAGAAGTAAGACTTCTATTCATTGTATATAACGGAGTGTAGTTTTCTGGTACATTTAGTTTTTAATATAAACCTTCACCCATTCCGCCCAATTACTAAGTGTAATTGCAGTAATTAAACTTCAAAATTTATTTATTTGACAGTTATGTATAAAAAGCAAGTTATATGAATGCTACCGATATCAACATGACCCTGCAGGGCATTGTGACCTCCATTATCTTTTTTACACTATATGGGGAATTGAACCCCAGTCCCTTTAAGTGCATCACCACTGTGCCACTTGACCATTAAATATATGTAATCACCTCCGGAATGTGTCTACTTTTCTTTCTTTCTTTTGTATAGATATTTGAATCATTAACCCTTGAACAGATTTTGATTTAACACCATAACATCACACTATAAAATTGTAAACATAATAAAATTTTGGTGGTCATCGCAGTCAAGTTAACAAATGAAAGGTTTAATGTTGCATTAAATTAATTCCACAGTCCTGAAAAAACCATGGATACTCTACCGTCCTAAAAAAAATATATATGTATATTCCACAGTCCAAAAGAAAACAAATATTCAACAGTTATAAAGAAACAAAATATATTCTCAATAAGAAACCTAAAATAGATATAAGCTGTTCTCAATCCCAAAGAAACCAGAAATACACCAGAAATATTCAAAGTCCCATATATAAACCAGAAATATTTGTAGTCCCAATGAAACCAGACATATTCACAGTCCCAATGAAACCAGACATATACACAGTCCCATATAGAATCCAGAAATAGTCACAGTCCCATAGAAACCAGAAATATTCACAGTCCCATATATTATCAGAATTATTCCTCAGTCCTTTGTGGAAACCAAAAATATTCCAAAGTCTGACAGAAACCAAAAATAATCATACGGAAACGTAGAATATTCTATCATTCTTAGAAAATACAATGACCAAGGAATGGAATGACTTCAGTTAAATAATCCATTGAAAACTAAATTATGGTCTCCATAAACCAAGGAGAGATTCCCCATCCCTAAATGACTGTTGACTCTTATCTGGAAGAGGCTAGGGGATTGTTATTCAGTCTTAATGAAAAATACACAACTGTCCCAAAGAAATGATATCTTGTGATCATGACTTCCAAAGAAACAGGAATGTCAGCTAGAGCCTGCGGTCCTTCATGGTATAGGTCCAACAGAAATCTTAAGCTCCCTAATATAAAAGAAGCTTAATTAGGTACAATCCAATTTAAAGAAATCAAGCTAGGTTGTCTGTAAAACTAATGAAACTGGAATGATCTGCAATATATATATAATCATTCCATAAGATTTTCCATCCCCTGCACCACCCAAAATAATAAATATAAAAAGAGAAATATTCCATAATCCACAAGCACACCCCCAAGCAAAAACTAGAAATAAAAATATCCCACAGTCCGAGGGAACAAAGAAACCTGGAAATATTCCACCTATAAATGGTCCCCATTTTGGTGTTGAGAGAATTTCCTGGGAATGATCTCCGGTCAGATAATCTGAACACTTTCTCTAGGTACCACACGTAATATATTTCACCAGATATATCTTGGAGGGACAATTGAATGAGATGTTTTTTATTATATTAAGTGGCATAGGGAATGAACAGGTTAAATCAATATCGTGGTGTGTCTATGCACAACAAGTTGGCAGGTCTTTTTTTTACAGTCGCGTCGTTTACCAATATTGTTACATACATGTATCACATGTAACAGTTACATAGCAATTGCGTGTGCATTGTGTAAAATAAACCTTGTTTAACCTGACATCTGACAGCAGAGCCAGAATAGCATATGTGCCAAAGGCTGATATATGTTTCAGTATAGTGTTTTAAGTTTTGTGTTATCAGATCGAGAGAAAAAATTTTAAACGTTAAGTTTCATAATTTAGTCTAGATCTGTAAAGATAATAAAATGTCACATAGTGATTTTTAAAAGTTTAAAGCAAACAAATTTAATTTGATAGTCTGTCTGTCTGGAGTGTCACATTGTCTGTCCGTATGTCTGTATGACATTCTTTGTCTGTAACATCACATTGTCTGTCCATGTCTCTGTCTGACTGTTGGTCTACCATGACATTTTCTGTCCATCTGTCTGTCTGGCTCTTTGTCTGTAGGATGACATTGTCTGCCCATGTGTCTGTTTGACTCTTTGTCAGTAGGGTGACATTGTCTGTCCATGTGTCTGTCTGATGCTTTGTCAGTAAGGTGACATTGTCTGTCCATGTGTCTGTTTGACTCTTTGTCAGTAAGGTGACATTGTCTGTCCATATGTCTGTCTGGTTCTTTGTCTGTAGGGTGTCATTGTCTGTCTGATGCTTGTCAGTAAGGTGACATTGTCTGTCCATATGTCTGTCTGGTTCTTTGTCTGTAGGGTGACATTGTCCATTTGTCTGTCTGACTCTTTGTCAGTAAGGTGACATTGTCTGTCCATATGTCTGTCTGACTCTTTGTCAGTAAGGTGACATTGTCTGTCAATGTGTCTGTCTGACTCTTTGTCAATAGGGTGACATTGTCTGTCGATGTTTCTGTCTGACTCTTGGTCATAAAGGTGACATTGTCTGTCCATGTGTCTGTCTGACTCTTTGTCAATAAGGTGACATTGTCTGTCCATGTTTCTGTCTGACTCTTTGTCAGTAAGGTGACATTGTCTGTCCATGTGTGTCTGTCTGACTCTTTGTCAGTAAGGTGACATTGTCTGTCCATGTTTCTGTCTGACTCTTGGTCATAAAGGTGACATTGTCTGTCCATGTGTCTGTCTGACTCTTTGTCAATAAGGTGACATTGTCTGTCCATGTGTCTGTCTGATTCTTTGTCAATAAGGTGACATTGTCTGTCCTCTTGTGTCTGTCTGGTTCTTTGTCTGTTTAGTGTCACAATTTGTCTGTCCTCTTGTGTCTGTCTGACTCTTTGTCAGTAATTAGGTGACATTTTCTGTCCATATATATGTCCGTCTGACTCTTTGTGTAGTGTCACAATATCTGTCCATGTGTCTGTCTATATTTCGTTTTCCCTCACAATATCTGTCTGGGTGTCTGTCTATATTTCGTTTTCCCTCACAATATCTGTCTGTGTGTCTTTCTTTATTTCATTTTCCCTCACAATATCTGTCTGTGTGTCTGTCTATATTTCGTTTTCCCTCACAATATCTGTCTGTGTGTCTGTCTGAAGATTTTGCATAAACGGTGACTCAGAACCCCAAGGGGCCTGAGGGGTGGGGCCTGATAGGGGAAATAGAAGTAATTCCTTTAAATCCTAACTAGTCATCAAGTTATCAATGGATTTGAACCAAAATTGGTCAGAAACATCCTTTGGGTAAGGGGAATAGATTTTGCATAAACGGTGACTCTGACCTCAAAGGGGCCAGAGGGGCGGGGCCCGATAGGGGAAATTGATATTAGTCTTTAAATTTCTACTAGTCATGAAATACTGATTAGATTTTTAGGTCACCTGAGACTTGTGTGTGTTATTTCTGTGGTATTAAATGTCAGATGATGTTACAGGTTTTTCTGGATAACAATATGAGCAATGACTGTTATTAGGAGTAGTGATATAAACCTCAGTAACCATGCATTTAAGGGGTATATGGGGACAAGGGGTTTTCTTAAGAGATTTGCTTGTTTCTCTAATACATTGTACGTTAAATGGTGCCAGAATGTGAAAATGATTGTATTCAAAATATCTAAATAACAGTCAAAGTACCTATGAATTACTTAAATCTTTATTTCCTCTTTCAATTCTGATTGTTTTTAAATTTACAGTTAATTAACTGTGATTAAATTTACAGTTAATTAACTGTGATTGAATTTACAGTTAATTAACTGTGATTTTTTGGACTTGGATATTTGAGTCCTTGACTCCTGTGGGACTCTCTCAAATTTTGAGTACCCACTACATCTCTTAAGTATTGGAACTCATCAAAATTATGGAAATGGATTTCAGAACTTGCCTGAAAAAATCTGCATCAATTACTTAAATGATAAAATGAAAGCTTTAAAATGAAGCTGATTAACCTATATGTGCAGTATGTATACCATATATCCTCACAAGTGGTACTGCACGGATGTCGGTCATGGTTAATGACCTGCCAGCTCAATGCACGGTACAATGTTGTATGCCAAGCAAACATATGTAAGATGCAGATTTGGATATTCAAACATGTGGACAACACAGATTTCAAGTTTGATCCATCATGTGCATGACATGCTTCCTAGTCAGGATTTATGATTCTTATAACAAAAGTCACTGCATAGAATATTACAAGCTAATCATTTTATCTGTGCAACACCAAAAAGATGATCAAATAAAACAATATTAAGCTGGATGCTTGTCCATCACCTGTCTACCTTCCTCACTTAAGTTTCAGCTGTTTGGTTCCAATTGCTGAAGATTCTCTTAACAGATACAAAAAATTAATGTATTTCAAATTATGACAAGTCTCTAAAATATAACTAAATTGCCTTTCTTGATAGCAAGTTATAATTACTTTAATAGTACTGCTAGTGATGGGAATCGGTTAGAATTTCAACATCGATGATCGGATGAAATCAGTTGGTTTCAACCAATGGATTTTCGATTATTTATCGGTTAGCCTACTGTTATACTTTTTCGTTTCTCCGGGATTGAATAAGCCAATATAATATTATCTCTGATGCATGCAGAGTTTGTGGCCAATTTGATTTGATATCAGCTTTACTCCGATTAGTTTTGTATCTTATCATCTTTACTGATATACCTATATGAATATTTTTTTGCAGTTAATTATAGTTATATTGTATGATTGGTAAGAAGTTGTAGTTACGAGTAAAGTTACATAGAACTTCCGTTGTCTGAGTCTTTAGTGAAATTGAGAGTATAGATCTTGTTGACATCTCACAATCGATCATTGAGAATTGGTTGCCTTTCCGATAAGATATTGATTATAATCGATAATCGGGACAACACTTAATGATTACTGCACATATTTATATCAAAATTAATTGAAAAATTAAGTGTCATTATCATACATCAGAACATCATGATTGCTATTCAGATCATGATGTTTTGATATTAACTGTGTAACTGCTGTTATGGTGTGATTATAATGTAATGTAAAATTATCTGAAAGATAGATATATATATTGACTTTGTCACTTATTCTAGAGTGTGATCCTGTATATAGATATATATCATAGCCAAAAATATATATGTATAAATGTGTGACTGCTCCCAGACTGTGAATTGGTGGTTAATTCCATGACTTGGAGGTGACAGTTTTAAAACTGTCAGATTTGGCTACCAAAATGCTCCTTGAGAAATATTGCATGCTGGAGAGCTCCTTGTGTGTGATGAGCCAGGAGGGCCACTAATGATGCTTGCTACTGGATGGAAGCTCTTTGATTGTGAAAGCTAAGGTTGCATGCTTGTGCACTATGATTATACATCATGCTATGGCCACCAATATTAATGCTCAGTGAAAGTTATTGCATGCTTAGACATTCCAGGAAGTGGATATCTCGAATATGCCTCCCCAATAATTGGTGAAAAATATTATTTGCTCAACAGCTCCTTGAGTGTGACAATTCTTTTCTTAGTGAGAAATATTGCATGTCGACAGTTCATGGAGGGTGACAAGCCAAAAAGGACACCCATTTGTATACCTTAGGGAGCTCTTTGATTGTGGAAGCTGATGAATTGTCCACCAACGCTTAGAAATATATTGCATGCTGTATGACTCCTAGCTAGCTGGCATCTCCTACAGTGTGGGGTCTGATATGACAACAAATGATTGGTAATTAAGGATTATTGCATGGTTGGGAGCTCCATGAAATATATGACATCTCATGCAAAGAGTATTTTCAATTACATTCTATGAGAAAATATTGCATGGCTAGCACCTAGCTCCTACAGTGCGAGAGCTGAGTTGACCCCAATGCTTTGTGATAAGAAATATTGAACACTGGGCATGACATGGCCAAAAATGTTTAGTAAGAAATATTGCATGTCGAGCATCTCCTACATTGTGATCTCAAATCTGCCTCCTTGAGAAACATAGTGCATATCTTGGTCGTGGGAGTCTATATGAGTAGAGTTAATAATGAATTGGCCCTAACTGTTGCTCGGTGAAAATATATTTTACCATGCAGCTCCAGGAGTGTGTGTGCTCCACAGATCCACCACATGGAGGGGTGTGAATGCTCTCCCAAGATATGTAGGGCAGATTATCTCACAGCTCCAACATTGTTTTATTTTCATCAAAATCCAACATGATGTTTCTCTCTTGAAAGTGTGTGTAAGCGCTGGCTACTATTGCTGTTGGACTTCTTGTATAAGAGGGAGCACATCTTGCCTATTTGTGCGTATAGCACACACGGATCTCTTATAGATGTACATGAGTCTGAGAACTATTGTGTCAAAGTGTATGAATCATTGCATATAAAGACTGAGTGTTGATTGGGTGTTTTCATGGAATTCTGGAGGGTTATAGCTGTGCCATAGAAATACTGTCTGTATCCCTGGAGTTAAATATTTAACCTGGTAAGGACTGACCACGTTAATCAAAATCATCTTTATATATATATAATCACGTTTATTTGAAAATGTTTTATTTTAATGAAGGATTATAATTTTTGACTAAAATTTCTATTAGAATATTTAAATCATCAATTAACACTATAAGGCTTGATTATGTGAGTAAATTTTATTCTATTTAAGAATTTTGATTCATGCAGCTACTTAATTTATTTTCAATATTTACAATTTTCTTATCAATGATTGTTATTACAAAGTATAATGCAATATTATGTTTTTAAAATGAATATTTGATAAATTCTTTTAGATATTTTGGGGGGAAAAAAACACATTTTTTAATCAAATTTTACTCAAGCACTGTTTAGGCCTCAGTATCTCATGAACATTAAATTATCAATGAAATTGAGCTTTATAGTTTTTGGCTGATACGTTTAAAACTAGGGGGAGATAAGCTAGTCATTCTTTACAGAAAACTAATTAGGGGCTGATCATGATTGGTTGTCAGTCTAGCTGATTTTAATGGTGTTTGTATATATAGCGTATGTATGGAGACTCTATTTCATTAAAGACAGGGGCCGCGGTGGCCGAGTGGTTAAGGTGTCCCGACACTTAATCACTAGCCCTCCACCTCTGGGTTGCGAGTTCGAAACCTACGTTAGGCAGTTGCCAGGTACTGACCGTAGGCTGGTGGTTTTTCTCCGGGTACTCCGGCTTTCCTCCACCTTTAAAACCTGGCATGTCCTTAAATGACCCTGGCTGTTAATAGGACGTTAAACAAAAACAAACAAATCATTAAAGACATTGACTTTGAAAAGAAATTCCTTTCAAATATTGATATGTGGTCATGATTTCTGGTAAATGATATAGATGCCTTATCATTTATTGTTCAATAAGCAGAAATTATTTTATGAATACAAAAGTATCAGAAAATGACACCTTCAGTCTCTGTTCTAGCTATAGACAGGTAACAAAATATTGAGTCACTTGCAATATAGTGTTAAAGCCTAAAAAATCTCTGCGTAAAGTGGAAATCTGAAGAAAATAAATTGAATATTAAGTGTTACTCCATTAAAGAATGACAATTTTTTTTTTTATCTTAAGCAGAAATGTTCATGTATGGTTGTTTACAGGGTTAATCATTAATATAACTTATATAGTAACATCATTATGTGAACAAATCATTACGGACACATACATTGTTTACAATTTCTATTTCCAACTCTTGGTCAATAATTGTATTACAGATTAGTTATGTCCCTTTGATACCTTCAATTGTACACTTAGGGCTGCGATATCTCAGTCAGTTAGAGTGCCGGCCACATCAGGTGGAAATCCGAGTAGTATACTGGCTCAATCGCCCTACCCCTCTCGGTTTGTGTTTCAAGGGAGCTGAGGAACAGGCCATGGTTGTGTCCTTGGGTAATACATTTAAACCTTATTGCTCTGGACAGCATGAAATGGGCCTCTCATATATATTGTTAAATGAGGATGTCACCAACTACTACAAAAGAGACCCAACCTCAAAATTACACTGGCTGTTTACAGGGTGATCAACATTAACCCACAAGCAAACATTGTATACTTATGTCATAATACTTTTGATACTAATTTACCTAAGTTTTTGACTAGTGTTCACAAAACCTTAGTGATTGTATATCCTGGTGAGTGGATATAGAGAGAGTGCTGTGTTTTGACATACCATAAAACATTTAATATAGATTAAATACACAGCAGGTACATTTTAGGAGTGACAGTGATGACTAGGTTGCTTAATTGGTTGGAGCACTCAGATGATCCTGATCTCATGAGGGCCATAACTTTCCTGTTACTTTCAGGATATTTCACCCATAACTAACAGATTATATGTCCCCACGTTTATCTTTTTCACAGCCAAAACAATTCTTATTTGGGAAATTTCACCTTTTACTAATAGAGTTATGTCCCTTTGTTGATTTTTTTCCCTTTGACCATATAGCTGGTTGATTTTTTCTCTATGACCATTGCTTGTTGATTTTTTCTCTATGACCATTGCTTGTTGATTTTTTCTCTATGACCATTGCTTGTTATCCCCCGCGAAACGCGTTTGTGGGGGATATTAAATTGGGCTCTGTGCGTCCGTCCGTGTCCGTCCGAGATTCTTTTCCGGGCTATAACTCCATAACCGTTCAACGCAGCTCCTTGAAACTTTCTGTATATATCCGACTAGTGTCCTAGTTGTGCCTTTTGCTATTGCGGACCTTCCATTTTCTGTATCTTTTCTGTCACCATGGAAACTTTGTCAAAAATACCAAATTACTGTTTCCTTTTGTTTCCGGGCTATAACTCCATAACCGTTGAACGCAGCTCCTTGAAACTTTCTGTATATATCAGACTAGTGTCCTAGTTGTGCCTTTTGCTATTGCGGACCTTCCATTTTCTGTATCTTTTCTGTCACCATGGAAATTTTGTCAAAAATACCAAATTACTGTTTCCTTTTGTTTCCGGGCTATAACTCCATAACCGTTGAACGCAGCTCCTTGAAACTTTCTGTATATACAGCATGTAGGGGTTACTACATTTTGCTGTAAAATTTCATTGGTGTTAATATCTTGGCACAGTATAGAGTGTTGCATTCAAAATTTTGGACAGGAACATGCTATATTTTTTGTAGAGTTATGGTCGTTTATTGAACTGTTTTATATATTGCCAGAAATCTAAATGATAAGTAATTTATACTTAGCTATAGCTTGATGAATTGACGTGGTCATTTAGCATCAACTTGTTTGTGTGGTTCCTGTCATGATGTCATCGGAAAGTTTCAATTTAATTTTTAACCCATACAAACAAACAAGGAATGATGTACAGTTCAGTTCCTTTTATTTCATGATTGCAGCAATAAATTATATCTTACAGCTGTACAGCTGATGAAGCAAAATATGATATTTTACATTTAAAAAATAATATATTACATGTGAAATATGTGAAACATAAAATATGACATATGAAACGAAGTATGACATGTGAAACATATTTGGGAAACATAAGACATGACAGGTAAAACATAGTGTGATGTCTGAAACATAAAATATTTATATATAATTATGTACAATGTATTCATTATCCTAATTAGACTTTTTACATTATTCAATATAAGTGTTATTAGAGTTACAAGTGACACCAACAATTCTAGAACTAATTGAATATAAAGAAAAACACCAGCTCATATGATAAATGTGCAGTCATAACAGAACTTTTCCAGTATGATACATTTCTGTGTGGCAGCCTTAGTCAGGGTGCTTAGCAGCACTTCAAACAGATGTAACAGTGGGTGTAGATTTAAGTGGAATATGTTGGGCTTGACTACTGCCTAGGGTGTAGGCTTATTTATATCAGCTAGTGTATAGATTGTCGAGTACTGTCACATCATCAACATGTAGATTTGGAATACAAAGTTCAATCAAAGAAAGGTAATTGCTTTGCTGTTCTGGCCCGGATGATTTTGATGAGATCATGTACTAGTTTGGTTTGGTTTGTTTTTTGTTTAACGTCCTATTAACAGCCAGGGTCATTTAAGGACCTGCCAGGTTTTGGAGGTGGAGGAAAGCCAGAGTACCCGGAGAAAAACCACCGGTCTATGGTCAGTACCTGGCAACTGCCCCATGTAGGTTTCGAACTCGCAACCCAGAGGTGGAAGGCTAGTGTTAAAGTGTTGGGACACCTTAACCACTCGGCCACCGCGGACCCTCATGTACTAGTTCAGACAACAAGCTTTCTTAACATTGACATGTCCACAAAGTCCGACCTTATTTCTGACAGCTTCTCAATGAAAGACTGTGTTCCCGGAAATCTTCTGACAGTACTAGTGCTGAAGTGTTCTTGAAAACTTTTGATGTTCTTAATTCTGGCAGTCGTACGCGTTCTGTAAATCCTTCTGAAAGTGTCCACTGAATTAAGCCTTCAGATGTTGAGCTGTGGAATTTTATGACAAGGTTTCTTCAGATGGTGAGCTGGGGAACTTTCTGATGTTATTCATTTGTAATCTTATGATTGTGATCAGAGGAACTTTTGACAATGTTCATTGAAATCTTCATATGGTTAGCTGGGAAACTTTCTGATAATGTTCATTGAAATCTTCATATGGTTAGCTGGGAAACTTTCTGATAATGTTCATTGAAATCTTCATATGGTTAGCTGGGAAACTTTCTGATAATGTTCATTGAAATCTTCATATGGTTAGCTGTGAAACTTTCTGATAATGTTCATTGAAATCTTCATATGGTTAGCTGGGGAACTTTCTGATAATGTTCATTGAAATCTTCATATGGTTAGCTGGGGAACTTTCTGATAATGTTCATTGAAACCTTCAGATGGTTAGCTGGGAAACTTTCTGATAATGTTCATTGAAATCTTCATATGGTTAGCTGGGGAACTTTCTGATAATGTTCATTGAAATCTTCATATGGTTAGCTGGGGAACTTTCTGATAATGTTCATTGAAATCTTCATATGGTTAGCTGGGGAACTTTCTGATAATGTTCATTGAAACCTTCAGATGGTTAGCTGGGGAACTTTCTGATAGTGTTCATTGAAACCTTCAGATGGTGAGCTGGGGAGTTTTCTGATGTTATTCATTTGAAATCTTATGATTATGAGCTTGGGAACTTGATGAAAGTGTTCATTGAAAAGTAATTAACTGACTCTGCTGAATGGATGTGATTGTAAAATCTTTTGATTTCCTGACAGTACAAAACTCTAATCAGTTCTGAATTAAATCCTATAATGTATATATACATCTCAAATGTCCCCTGATGTTGTGAAAATAAATTCCATGGAAAGTCTAATATTATGTCTTTAAAAAATGTTCAGAGAAATTAAGCATTTGTTTATATGATATGTTATGCATACATACTTTTGCATTATTTGTCTACCGGGTAAATTAGTTGTTTTGAAAACGAAATCCATGGAATGTTTATTTGGTGTCTTCTTTCAAATTATTTACAGAACTACCACTTTCATGAAATGTTTGTTTACACAAAGCTTTGGTGAAATCATATCTTGTTTGTTTAGAAAGCAAATTCCAAAGAATCTCTATTTTCTGTGTCTTTTCATAATCAAAGAATGTTATCAGAATCTGCTCAATGTATGGACTACTGTGGATGGGAAGAAATTAGTCCTTTATAGGGAGTATGTATACAAAATTAAACAGGTGCTCTCCTCGTTATGTAGAAATTATTAATTGGTGAATCATCTCAGTTGGTAAGTGATCATGTAAAATTTCATGACCTTGACTTGCTGGGTTGTACCAGAAAGCAGCTGTCTGATGAATTAAAGTTAATATAGCTGAATCTCTTAAAGACTCCAGAATCTGCATGTTCTCAAATGGTCAGTACTTTTAGAATTACGGTGAATGTTTTGGGATTTATGTGATTATGGAAAATATTTCAGGATTGGGCATTAATCTTATATTTAACTCTAAGTTAATATATTACATATACTGTATTTGACACTTAAAAACACACAAATGGGATGCATGCACTTAAAAAAAACATGCACAGGAAAAGTTTCCATGTGAAATCCATGTGGGGAAATAACACTTTTCTATCTATCAAGATGCATACCTTGATGTAGCTGAAAACTGAAGATTATATTAACGGATCAGTGAGGAAGAACTTTTAAATATTTTAATCAGCGCAGCCATCCTCATTTCCTGAAAAAATGTGTGTATGATGGTGTGTGTGTGTGTGGAGGGGTGCACGTGGGTGTTATAGGGGCAGGTGCACTTTTTAGTAGGTGCAATAGGCTTATATATAATTAGGGTATAAGTATTCATTGCAACTCATCAGGTTTAGTAATTTGTATACTCCACTTGTACTTGAAATCCTTGAAATTTGTTTGTTTGCCGGGTTGATTGCCCCATAAACAGCTACGGTCATTGGATTGATTGCCATGTAAACAGCTACGGTCATTGTATTGATTGCTCCATAAATAGCCACGGTCATCGGGTTGATTGCCCGTTAACAGCCACGGTCATTGGGTTGATTGCCCGTTAACAGCCACGGTCATTGGATTCATTGCCCCTTAAACAGCCACGGTCATTGGGCTGATTGCCCCGTTAACAGCCACGGTCATTGGGTTGATTGCCCCATAAACAGCCACAGTCATTGGGTTGATTGCCCCATAATTATAAACAGCCACTGTCTTTGGATTGATTGCCCCTTAAACAGCCACGGTCATTGGATTGATTGCCCCTTAAACAGCCACGGTCATTGGATTGATTGCCCCGTAAGCAGCCATACACATTTTGAGGCAGCTGGGTCTCCTTGTAGTAGCTGGTGACTACTTCATTGAACAACATACAGGAGCATGCCAATTCAGTCACAGAGCAATTAGGGTAATGTGTCTTGCCCTCAGCCAGTTTCTCAGAACAGCTTCATAATCACAAACCCATACAGGTTGGGAGCGTTGAACCATTGGACCTCTGATCTTCATCTGTGATTACGTGTTACCTCTTCACAGTGTTTTCATTTGATTAATAGAGATGATTTGTTAAATGAAGTGGTCTATTTCATATAAACAGGTGTCCTCTTGAGTACTGCAAGTCTTTTGATTGATTGAGGTGCAAGAAGATTCTTTCATAAGGTGATTGGACTGTTAACTAGCCTATGTGGCCTCTTCACAGAGGTGGTTTCTTATTAGGGGTAGATTGTTAAATAAGGTCAGGCCTGTTAACAGAGGTGGCCTCTTAATAGGGGTGGATTCTTGAATTAGGTCAGGCCTGTTACCAGTAGTATTAACCTAGCTACTGATAGGGGTGTTAAAACTGTGGTAGCCTCTTAATAGGTGTACATGTGGATTCTTAAATTAGGTCAGGTCTGTAATGTAGGTGCATGGCCTGTTTATATCTATCTTTATGTAGATTACCAAGTTAGTAGAACTTTATTTGCTGCTTTATGGTGACATCCTGATGATTTTCATTGTTTAAAAGAAAACAATTGTAAAAAAAATATAATTAACTTTGATTTTGTTTTGGTCATTTAAAACCTCAACTCTATGTTTTTGCTTGTGAATATAAAACTATATCAAGTTTAACTTCATTTGATTCTCTTCAAATCTTTTCAGTTCATCAACACTTCATAAGTAAAGTATTGTTATTAACATCTATTCTAAAATAGAACATGAAACAACCCTGCGTGTACCGAGTTACATCGCCTGATCATGATAAACAGAAAAACATGGGTTCGCTTATCAAATGATGGTCGATCAGATTCACTATGAATTCACTATCATTATGTCTAACTGACCATGGATTTCTGATGTTTGGCTTTGATAGGTAATCCACAATTCTTCAAAAAAAAGAACGGTTTGCACAAGCATGCATCAGACATGTTTTCGGCAGCTCGTTTACATATAGAGAATGGAGCACCACATTAGAGATTCCCCGTAATCAGTGGGGAGTTTCCCTGTTTTAATTGCAATTATGAAAAAACTATGTTTGGATTCTCATATTATATCATCATTATGGTACATATTCTGTCATTCAACATATTTTTGTAATTTTGTCACAATTCATATGTTGGGAAAGTACAAAACCCAAATTTGGTACACCACAACAGCAATACACACAGCGGGGACACTTCATTGTAAAAATACAATGAGAATATAATTTTACCGGGTGTTTCAGAAGGGTAAACGTCTGTCATAATCTCAAAATTCTGAAATTTTAGTTCAACTGTATGTTCATCAAAATTATATCTTAAAAGTTTTTTCTAATGCTTCAAAGTTTGAATGCATGCACAAATTCTCCCCCATTGGAATTAAAAATTTCGGCTAAGCATTCGTGTATGATTCGGTTGAGTATTTGACACATAATTATATACATGTAAGCTAGATCATATGAAAGAAAATAAAGATTTTTTTGTGTGTCTTAATTTGTTCCAACTTCCAATCAAGTGTTTTCTTCATCTATGCGGGTTAATTTTTAATCAAATTTTTAAGCATACCATATTTGACCTAATAAGGGCGCCCCTACCTTTTTTTCAAGGAAATGAATATTTGACCGAGTGTCAAAATGGTGTTCAAATGTAATAATTCATGTGAAAAGTTTTGCTACTTTATGTATTCAATATTCTTCAGCAAATTAATATATAGGAATATTCAAGTGATGTTTAAGCTTAATATATGATAATGAATAGATATCTTCATCTGGAATTTTTTTTTGACGGAATATTTTACCGTTTCCATAGCCTTGGGTATGCTGATATAAGGTATAGTCTGTTTCATAAAACTTCAAAATAACTTATCTTAATAAGGGCACACCCACTGTCAATTACCCGCGCCCTGTGCCCTTATTAGGTCAAATATGGTATATGCCAAGACTATATCGATCCAGCTGTCTGCCAAAATTTTTTTCGAATGTCGATCGATGTACTGGTAAAACAAAAAAAAAGTACTTTATTCCCAAATATTGGTCAGACAAATTCTAAATGTTTGACCTGTCAGTGTGAATTTGAATTAAGCCTGACGTAATATATTAAGCAATGTTCTGCTACCGCACTTTCTGTTTGAAAATGATTGATGGACACTTATATTTTTAATCATTACAAGTTTAAAATCTCATTGAAAGTTGCTTAAAACTGTATTATAGTGACCTGGAAGCTTAAGTACATCATCACCAATCTTATCAAAAGACTTACACTGAGAAATGAATTAAGCCAAAAAAAACTTTCTAAAAAAATATGTAAATAAATCTTGATGGTTTCATATGGAAACCTGTCCTTGTAAACTGTTGATTGTAATGTTTTATATCACCTCTGGATTGGGTATTATTCATTGTATCGCAAAACTGGAACACAAAATAAAATTCTCACAAAAAAACTGGTTTCTTTAAGATAAAAATATCCTGATTCCTATAAATGGATTTTTTGATTGCTGGGTCTTATCTATTGTACAGCGAAACTATAAACACAAAATAAAATTCACACAAAATATCTATTTCTAAATATATATACTGATCTGCCTGTGAACAATTTTATTAAATGCTTACCTATGATTTTGGTGTTTGTGTATGGCAAAACTCGGAATGCAAAATGCGTCGCATATATATCACTTTTATAAGGCTTTTTACCAATGGCTCGTAAAGCGGAACATTAAAACAAAACGCAGCCAAAATCAAAATGAAAATCTGCAATTTTTATTTACATTTCCAACAAAAAAGTGCATAAAAATTGGCAGCATTCCCCCAGCAGGTTATATCATATAATAGCCAATTGCCAAGTCAAATATCCAAGTAATCGCCCGCTTGATACCTCAGAGGCCACCTTGGCAAGAGGAAGGGATATCTATAGTCACTGCGATAAGATGTCTGAACTTTTAAAGAGCCTTGATGGCTGATTATTTATTTTTTGCTGTGTGATCTTTTATGAGATTTTATTGCAAGTTAAATATACAAATCAACTTTGTTACAGTGATTTTTTAGGTCACCTGAGACAAAGTCTCGAGTGACCTATTCTAATCGATCGCCTTTTGTCCATCGTCGTCCGTCCATAAACAATTTTCATTTTCGACATCTTCTCCAAAACAACTTAACCAAATTCAATGAAATATTGCAGGAAGCTTAAGCTTCCATGGCTAAAGGTCATCTAAAATTGTGAATTATATGGTCTCCACCCCCCAGGATCATGAGGGGCACGGGCCAAAAAGGGTCAAATTGTCTAAAACTTCTAAAATCTTCTTTACTCTCAGATATGGTGGAATCAAACACTCTTCATAGATGTAAGGGTCTTAATTATAAGGTGCTTTACCAAAATTGTGAATTTCATGACCCTTGGGTCTCATGTTTGCCCCTGGGGAGGGGGTAAACTTAAGTATAGTTTATATAGCTATAGGAAATCACATTTTTGACTATCATTTGTTTGGATTTGTATTGGAATTCATTCTACCTGGTTAACATTATTAGCATGAGATGACAGTTTGATGGTAAATGCACATATTGGCCCTGACTGATCCCTAGGGGCTGATGGGGTAACCTTTACTTTAGCTTATGTAGGGAAATCACATTTTTGACTATTATTTGTTGGATTTTTTTTTGGAATTCTTGGTTAACATTATCAGGGATGGGCTGGGATGACAGCATAATGGTTATGCATATGTTTGCCCTGACTGACCCCTTGGACTGATGAGTGTGGTAAATTCAATTAATTCAATCAAACCTGGATTATGGTTGCATATATATTGTAGTATGGACATCTCAACACATTCTACAGATCACATGAATTTTTATGTTTTTGCTGTATTTTGGGGTCAAAATACTTCTGATTTTGAGAAATTGATATGAAACCTTTATTGCTTCTCCAATTAGTTTACAAATCAGCTTATAGCCAAATTGGAATGAATGATGTTTGGAATTTGTATAAAACTCGCCATACTGAGAAAGCCGGACAGGCAAGACATATATAATTAATTACATGTCATTCTTGTGACAGTTACATTTTTGTAGCCCCCTCCCCCTCCCCTCCAAACTTTCTGAAATTTGACTACCACACTAGTGATGTGTAGATGCACAATAGGCCTTAAAAATAAAATTTCTTGGCCATGGGTCAAGGTCGCTTCTAAATATAGAACTGGAAATACACTATCTAATAAAATATGTGACATATCTGAAGTCATTAAAAGAAGTTTAGAATCTGGGGGAAGAAAGGTTTCCTCTCCGTCTGTCTTTTTAGGTGCTGTGAAACACAACCTTAAGCGGTCATTGCCAAATTCTCGGGGGAATGAAAATGTCGCTTATTTCAAAGATAAATCCTGGATGGGCTGCAAGCTGGAATTAATTTTTCCCAAAAAACGCTAACAACACAGTAGACAATCTTGTCTCCTTCTGCAAGTATTTGTTTGTGATTAAGAAATATGCTTCAAGCTTTTATGTGTTTGAATACATTTGTTGAATTTTTTTAAAAATATAGAAAAACAGCTTAAATCGTACGTAATGACATGTAATGTTTAATTTATCCCTGAGTAGTCCTAACTATTTTCTGTGCAAATTACGCTTGCTTCCCGGTTTGTGCAAGGGGAGATAACTCGTATACACTCTAGTTGAATATATAAGACAAATTTGGAAAGTCATCTCAAGCTGTTGGGATGATGAAATGGCCCTCGGCCGTTGAATAGCCTACTGTTTATAGTTTTCCGATTGGAAATCGATAAGTAAAATCTCTGATTGCTTCGATTCTACATTCGATACTTAAATGAAAGTAGAATACTTCCTATTTGTTTGTCATTTCCGAGAAATAGGCGACACAAACATGGCCATGCTGGTTGAGTTGGTTGAAGTGAAATCGATAATGAGGGGATCGAACCTAACGTAAGCTTGTTTCAGCAGCAGAGATTCCGATAGCAATAAAGAGAATGCATGTTTTAAATCAGTCAATAGTGAAATACTTGCACAAAGTATATAACATGAACGTGCGATTCAACAAGTCAAAGGAACCGATAAGGTAGGCCAATTCATTTAAAAATTTTAAATTAAATTTCCGAGACAAGTTTCTTCTAACGAAAGTTGTCAGATTTAGATCTCTAATTAGGATACAGATCAGTTATTACTCGCGGGCAGAAAAAAAGCAGTAAATTGCGTACAATATAAAAACGTAGGAACCAAAATAAACTGGGAGAGTAATATTTAATTCACAGGAATCTTTGAATTTTGTTCAAATTTCAGGCATTATGATAAAGGATGTACTATATATATCTCAGACAAGGATTATACAGATCAGATTGAGTTTCAGGGAATTTAGATCAGGTTAGGGGTCACGGTGGCCGAGTGGTTAAGGTTTCTCAACACTTTATCACTAGCCCTCCACCTCTGGGTTGCGAGTATAAAACCCACGTGACGTAATTTCCTGGTACTGACTGCAGGTCAGTGGTTTTTCTGTACCTCCAAAACCAGGCATGTCATTAAATGAAATACATAATTATCTCCCTTACTTAACCCCCTGACTGTTGATAGGATGTTAAAACAAAATTAACCATAAACCATTAGACCAGATCGAGGTTCAGGGCTTTTTTGGTCAAGGTTAAGGTCACAGTTATTATTTTTACTTGGGGTCTATAAGGGAGATACTATGTATTGGTTAAGTAAGGGAGATAATTATGTATTGGTTAAGTATGGGAGATAATTATGTATTGGTTAAGTAAGGGAGATAATTATGTATTGGTTAAGTAAGGGAGATAATTATGTATTGGTTAAGTAAGGGAGATAATTATGTATTGGTTAAGTAAGGGAGATAATTATGTATTGGTTTAGTAATACCCAGTAAGCTTGTTTATGCACATTTTAAGGTGTGTTTTTTTTTCTGTAATGTGGCACCACATTTTGTATCAGAAATGAAAATAAAAGCATCAAGCCTTATATGAAAAAAAAACCCTCCAAAAATAATATCATCGAAAAAAAAACCCTGGTTGGAGGTGGAAGGGACTTGAGGGCCGTTCTTGATTGCAACTTGATCAGCCCATGTTGGTTGTTTTGGCATTTTTGTGCAGATTTATTTACATACCACTTGATTAAAAAAAAATATTCTAATAAACTGACTATAAACTGCATACAATTTCAATGAGTCGTATCAGAAACTTTATCTGTAGAGTACAGTATGGAATTGACATTTTACCATTCAATTTTTTTCTCACGGAGAGAATTTTTCAGTCATGTAACAAAAACTTGTTCTGGACCGGAGTATTTAGTAGTAGACAGTAAACTACTCACAGTTTTGATTCCGCATTATGATAATACAATATACAGGCCACAGGTTGAATTGTGTTTGTCTGCTCGGCTGTGATACAAATTTGTTTTGACTCTGAGGGGGGAGAACAGGAAATATTTGCAGAAATTTTACAGGAAGAATGTCTTCTCTTTCATACACGGTTCAGATAATCAGTCACAAAGAACATATATCCTGTGTTTCCCTTGGTATTCTAGTTAAATCATTATCTTGTTTCCATCCACTCCCTGATCTGTCAACTTCAATAAGCATTACATCAGCAGCCATAGCCAAGCCTTAATACCCTACAGTGTAGAGTAGATTATAACATACGGATATTTTTCACGAGATAAGCTCGAGGTATTTCCACTCAAGGAGTTTTTTTATGTACAGACTGTGTTGACTATTTGCTATTAAGAAAACTAAATTATGCTATAGATCAGGGTTTTTTGGGTTTTTTTATTAACACTCGTTAACAAACACATACTCTATTTTTGGATTTTGAAATATATTTTTTTTTACTGATATTGCTTGAAATTTGTTCACATAGAAAGTTTTTTTACTGATATTGCTTGAAAATTTGTTCACACAGAAAAACAATTGCTGAAAGGATAGGGAAAATGTATGATTATCTTATTTATTAGAAATTTTAATGCAAGAATGGACGTATTTAAAAAATATGATTAATGGTAGTATATAGGTATAACTTTGATTTTTGCTTTTAGTCAAAATTTTTAAAAATTCCCTGAGAAATCAAAACACGATCTTGAGATAAATCTTTCCCTGTTGTGTATGTTTACAGGTTAATCGGTACCAGACATTCTACGATGTGTGTTAGTGTGTGGATGTAATACATTGACATGAAACTGAAGGAGATCAACAAAACTTTAAACGTTTCTCAAAGACACTACCTGTGGTCGTGACATTTGGATTACCAGAGGAGATTACCTGTGGAAATTACCTGTGGAATACCTGTAATTTACCTCCAGATTACCTTTAGTGGAGTGTAAAGTTCCTGCCTCAAACTTTACTGAATATTCACCGTATGATGCTTAATTAAAGGTAAGATTTTTGTTTTGTTTTCCAAATATTCATTCTTTTGTTTACTGTATTGTAACTTTTGTATCATAGTTGGTCTGTAATTATACTAACGATAAAAGAATGGATTTGCATTAGGTTAACCCCCTGTTTTGAAATAGATTCTCATTAGTAGCTGAAATATTTAAGTATTTCTTTACCCACAATGCAATATCAACAAATTTCTGAAATATTTTCCTGTGCGGCATTCATCCTGTAATAAACGTTAACGTTGGGAGCCAAAACAAATTTGTTGTCCAGTGTGGACATTGAGGAAGAGAATAATGTTCAAACTCACTGGACAATGGAGGTTAAGGGAATATTAAAAATAATGGGGTATAATACTTGACAAAACTGAGAAATAGGAGGGGAAAGTATTCAATTTGTTGAGTTTGGGGGGGGGGGGGGGGGGGGGGGGACGGAAAATAAGGAAGGAAAAACTTTACTGAACAATGAAAAAGGGCGAGTGAAGTGTATTCAAAATTGTCAAGTTTAGTTGACGTTGATAGTACTGGAGGAACTAGACAATATAAAGGATTTAGGGAGATATCCAAAATGTTTTTTTCAGGTTTACTGGCAATGGGCAAAAGGGGAGGGAGTAAGATCTATTTTGTGTCCAGTTGAAATAACTTGATTACAGAGAAAGGAGCTTGTAATTGTGCTGCATGTTGTATTCAAAATGGACAGTTGACCATTGGTTTTTATCAATGTCAAAAGTCAAATAACTTTTTCTCAGAAATCTGAAGGGTCAAAACATGGCAAATGGACATGTCCATTCAAACCCAGTAGTTTCAAATCTCATATTGGGGATCATAGTCAAGACGTACTATCAGGGGTCTACTGAATGCCTTAAGTATAGTGGGCATGCATATTACAGGGAATGGAATAGTAAGAATTGAGTTGATTATAATAAACTGGACATTATATACAAAGGGACAATAGTACCCTTAATTTGATTATCATATCTATGACATTAGGAAGCTTTTGTTTCAGGTATAGATCCACACTTTAGTAATTATATATATAATGACCCAATCGATCAAACTAAAATGTGCCATCAGATTGCCATTCCACTGCTATCAGTTAATTATACACAAAAAGAAAAACTCTCTTTATAGTTGGTCAAAGATAGAGAAGGCAATGGTGGGAATTTTATAGGATTTTTTTTTGTTCAGCGGACAAGTCCAATATAACACAATTTCAAAAAAATACAAATGAGCCCCAATATAGAGGGTTCTCAATACTTGAGGGAGTCCAACAAGGAAAGCACAAGTTCAGGATATTCATATTTGCATTTAAAACATACACTTCAATTGTCTATAGCAACTTACATGTACTGCATAAGAAAACTATTAAAGGATCCTTAAATGCTCTAGGACCGTTTCCCTTGCTGTATAAATCTGGTGATAAGAAGGAAATAGAAGGTAATAGATTTATACTGCAAGCTAGTTGTGTATTTACAGGAATCTCTAAAATCTGGCTATAGAGTTACTAGCCTTGGCAGATTTCTTCCAAGACTGCCACAATTCTGGATTTAATTAGAATATATATACAGTGCATTCCGCTTAATCGGGTTGCCTATTTGCGGGGACTTTTTACCCGATTAACCGACTTACCCGATAAGCCGAAATGCACGTCGCCATCTTGGATTTGGTCCGTAATGGTAGTCAGACTTGGGTCGATTTTGGATGAAAAT
Source organism: Pecten maximus (assembly GCF_902652985.1). Classification (NCBI taxonomy): domain Eukaryota; kingdom Metazoa; phylum Mollusca; class Bivalvia; order Pectinida; family Pectinidae; genus Pecten; species Pecten maximus. Next base: position 15,269,933 of record NC_047032.1, on the reverse strand, counting down.
ATTTGCGTTATTATTGTTAATAAATGGTGTTTTTGTTTGTGCTTTTACTGATGTCAAATTGTCAGATTACTATTACTAATTGTATAAAAATGTGTGTATTAAAATAACAAAACCTTAATGATTTTCTTATTCGCGGCACAGTACAATCGTAGCACCTCAAATCGGGGGGTCATACATCCCTGTTTCATCCGTGTGTTCCTAATTTGACATACGATCTAAGGACTCGCCGACAATTACATCTAAAATCATTTATGTTTATCATAGAGACATTCTTATGTTCGCTTTGAAGTTTAAAATATTCCATATTATTTCCAATTACCAAAGCACAGAGATCGGAGAAACCGAGTTTATTTAGGTCGTTTCCTGTGGTATAAATTTATACGAACTTGACACTGGCAGTCACTGATAAAACAACACGAAATCCAATGTAATGTTTTTATTAACCAGTTCTAATCCTAAACTGAATAGGAATTATGAGCTAACGTCGGGCGTCTGTCCTTTTACTGCTCGCTACTGATTTTTAACTCACCTGTGTATCGGTGTCGTCACATTTCCCCGTGGCGAACCCCTCACTTTGGATTCGCCACATACAGTAAGCGGTGATATCAATCGATCTGTAGCAATATCAGACCCAGGTAAAAACCTATTGTTTAGGTTTTTGCTTCGAAGATTTTACATCCCAGACGTAAAAGTTTAATTGTCTAGTCGCTTAATTATGCTTTTAAAACCCCATTACGTTTTGCCTGCTGCTGACTCTAAAAATAACATTTAATTTTACCCACAATTCTTAGTCGACTTCCTGTTGGGGAAAAACCACACGAGGCAGAATCAACAACAACACAGTTCTGAACATGACAAAACCCCGACATAACATTACCGTTTAAGGTAATATTTAACTGTTTTTTGACATTTGAACCATCAAAATTACACTATTTGTTGATAAATGTCTAAAACTTAAAGAAATACGCGATGACTTTCGTGAAAATCGGAGCATTTCTATTTTTTGTCCCGATTGTTCTATTCGAATAACCGAAAAATACGACTTTTCCAACCCAATTAAACGAATTTTTTTAACATGATTTAAGAGAAAATGGTTTTGGTTTTTGAAATTTTACCCAATTAAACGAAATACCCGATTATGCGTTACCCGATTAAGTGGAATGCACTGTATATATATATCATTGGTGTGAGTGAAGATTCACCCCTCTTCAAACTCTCCTATCTATATATATGATTCTTTCTGAACTCTTGGATAGACAAGTAGTTCCAAATCAGAAAGATACACCAAACAAATTGGAACTCTTCTTTGCCTGAGATTATAACATGGTGTACTGTAACTATCCACCTTAAATGTGTGGTCTAGTGAAAATGCATTAATGTTGTTAGTGCGTCAGTATGTATATATTTATAGACATGTGTACACAAATCCATGGAAAACACATTCCTTTTGGTCAGAACAGAAAGGATTTTTCTTCTTCAGAACTCATTTCCCACAAAAATGTATGGTGGCATACAGATCAAGTGGAATACAGCATGTCAAAGTTGATAAAAAAAAACAGATCAGAGTTCAAAAAAAAAATTCTGGGAATTAAAAATATTCAATATTGTTTGTTCATTGGCTAAAACACTTGTGTTATCTGATGTCAGTAGAAACCTTTAATACAGTATAACAAGACTTTAAGATTGATGTTCCACATTATTTGCTTTAAATCTGACAGACCAAGACAGAGGCTTGACTTATTTATCAGACCAATCTGTCTGTCTGCAAACCTCAACTATATGTCCTAGATCTATGGTAAACACAAAGTAAAGCACAAAAATAGTAATTAAAACATTGGAAAATGTTGCCGATTTCCGGTTCTATGTAATTAAGATCATAAAGTTTAAGATAAAAACAAAAAATAACATTTTTTTATTCAACATGATGAAATCTCTTGAATTCCATTATCAATATAATTTATATGTATATGTACACTTATTACATCATTATATATACCATGATTTTTTTTGATTTTTTTTTTTGTATTTAACTTAATTTGAAAGATAAATCTTGTATTTCCTTATTCTAATTAATGTATCAAAATAGCTATCAAGGATAAAAACTAGAGATATCCAGTTTGAACTTCCTTCATAGACTTGGCAATTTTTGGCAAAGCTTATAACTAGCTTGGGCAAGTGAACATAATTATGCCATAATGTGTCTTCGCAGTCCGGCTATCAGGAGGTCCGGCCATCAGGAGGTCCGACCATCAAAGTATTTAGTTTTAAATGTCAACTAAAAGAGTTAAGAGTGGTGTAACCTGCTATCTGACATTGTTTGTTTGTTTTTCGGGGCTTTAAATGTCCTACAACAACCAGGGTTGTTATGAGGATGGACTGTCAGTCTTTATTTTGATGACAATCTATTCAAGGGACTGGCAATGTATAAACACACAGGCACAATGCAATTCTTGACAATTACTTTGTTTATCAGAATCATTTGTGTTTGAGGGGGGGGGGGGGGGGGGGGATTCACTGCGCAACACACCTTTTAATTAAATTGTAGTTTGAATCAAGGTGTCCCTTTGTCATGGCAGACATGTGTATGTAACAGTTTGTTGATGTTATGTAACTTCGGTCTCTATTATATTGTCCTGGTGTGTTTGAAGCTTGAAGAGAAAACATAATTTTGAATGTTGAAATGGTTCCATAATTTGATAGATCTATCAGATGTAACTATATGTATGACCCTTAATGGTAATACAATGGATTTAAAAATATTGATATTTCATTTGAACATTTTTGTTTCTTTTTCAATTCAGATTTTGAGAAGTTGCTCTAGATCTATATGAGATTAAGCTAATAAAGCTTTCTACGATTAAAATTTTAAGGCCTGGGAATATTGGGTGTTTTTCTTCTCACACTTTTCAGATCGTGAGAAAAATTGTCTCATGCAGTCATATATTTCCTGTTAGATATATGTAAGATTATATATAAAGACAATTATAAATAAACCAGTGTTGATGACATCACTGTTATATCCAGTGTTGATGACGTCACAATGACTAACATTATCACTGATAATAATTAACATGTGGTCTCTTCATTTTTATAGTACTTTAGGGGTACAAATATTCTCTTGTCCTGAGGAAGCCCACTGCATGTATGGGTGAAACTGGTCGACAATATATAGATAAAATTGAGGTCTCCTTTAATTTGCCTGTTGCGATTAACCTTGCCTATAATTAGACAATTATAGTATATTATATGGAAATCATTCACATGCAGTAAAGTTGCAGAAATGTATATTTGAAAACATTATAAAAAGTGCTTTGACCAATAGAATAAAGGAAAACATTTCTGTTTGAGTGATATGACTGTAAATTCAAAGGGAAAACAATATTTCTGCAGATCAAGTGCCCTGAATATTGGGAATCGAACCCAGGTCTCTGGCGTGGTAATCCATAGCTCTTATGTACACCTCTATATAGAGTCATAGAAGAATGCTCTGCCAGCTGAGTGACAGAGAGAGAATTTGTCATGGTTCGTACAGATGATGAAAAACGCTTGAAATAGGGGTCAGTGTTGGAAAAGTGGTGGAACTAATGCGCGCTCAAATATATATGTATAAGTTGTTGAAAAGAATTGGAATTCATACTTACTTGCTGAAAACATGGTTCTACAGATTCTTTAAAAATGAGTAATATACAAGAAGAAACTTATAAATAGATTTTAGATTGCTTTGATTTGTTATTATATACTGCATGCGATGATTCATGTTCTTTATTACTAACACAGCTCAGTCGGTTGAATACTTAAATTTACTTGCACAACATATTTTTTTATTTTTATCATATCTTGTTAAAGACAAAAATTACATCAATTTTTTCCTACTGTATCATATCACATGTTTATATACAAATCATCAACCCAATCCTTTATGATAATCAATCCCTCAGTTATTCTTCAGATTTCCAGTCAATCACAACCATGACTCTCTTTACCATGATCACCGTATAATTATGTACTGTAATAATGTCTTCTAAGTTAAAGTTGCAATGCATGTGTCAGTGTTAGATTCATATGTAAAAAAAAAAAAAAAATCTTGGGAGGTACTTGATAATCAAAAAAGTTCGGCTGGATTCAAGTCCCAGAAGTGACAATATTATAAGAGTATTAAAAACTTCAGAATCTCCTCATCTCTAATTTCTCCATAAATTGCTCATTACAATATTTAATTGCCTTTTGATGAAATTGCAAAAACAATATTATCAAGTTTTTAAAGGAAAAAGATGAGTTATCTACCCTTTTTTCAAAGTTGACTGAAAATACTACAGCTGTTTGGACATGCCGAAGTTCTAATGTGCATGCAGTTTGCACTGAAATATACATTGAGTAATATAACTTGAGTGACATTTTAGGAATGTGTATCAAATTGTTTATATATACTGATTGAAACATAAATCACAGCAAAGTTTGTTTACATTAGTGAAACCTCATGATCAGAGACCCTTTGTACATTACTAGGTCCTGATTTTAAAATGTAAACATAAAAAGGCAAATCTTCCAAGATAAAAAAAAACAAGTACCAGGGTATTATTATTGTGTACTGTTAAATATGCTACATATACAGGTTCATGTTATTGAGTAATAGCAATGCAATCAGGCACATATCTAGCTTAATGCTATCTTCGTTAATTGTCTTTTCATGTCATTCATTAATATTAGTCCGATCTGATATACAATGTTATCAAAGATATTGCAAAACTGCATTCTCAACAGAGTGTTTGCATTAGTGAGCAAGCAAATTTTTATGTTGACTCATAGTTGGATCAGCTGGGTTAATATAGTTTAAACACGCTGTTTACATTTAATTATACATCTATATATGCAGACAAATGTCATTCTTATTCTAAAAAAAAATCAGGATTTATATAGAATATTAATTGTCTAGTAAAGTGATTCAGACAATTGCAAGTAATTCCTCGAAAAATGATGTCAGATTTATTACAGTAAAAATTTTTAAAAACCAGTATGATACATAAATGTTTGGAGCCTTCAAACCTTGCAATTCGATGATACATTAATAATCAGAGTCTGGCTAAGTTTGAATGGTACTTAGATACTCAAGGCCGGCCAAGTTTGAATGGTACATAATTATAAATAGTCATAACCTGGCCAAGGTTGAATGGTGCATAATTATAAATAGTCAGAACCTGGCCAAGGTTGAATGGTGCATAAATACTCTGAGCCCTTCAAACCATGGATCATACATAAATACTCTGAGCCCTTCAAACCATGGATCATACATAAATACTCTGAGCCTATCAAACCTTAGGATCATACATAAATACTCAGAGCCCAACAAAACATGGATCATACATAAATACTCTGAGCCTATCAAACCATGGATCATACATAAATACTACAGGCCTATCAAACTTAGGATCATACATAAATACTCTGAGCCCTTCAAACCTTGGATCATACATAAATACTCTGAGCCCTTCAAACCTTGGATCATACATAAATACTCAGAGCCCTTCAAACCTTGGATCATGCATAAATACTCTGAGCCCTTCAAACCTTGGATCATACATAAATACTCTGAGCCCTTCAAACCTTTGATCATACATAAATACTCTGAGCCCTTCAAACATTGGATCATACATAAATACTCTGAGCCCTTCAAACCTTGGATCATACATAAATACTCTGCGGGCCTAGCTATCAAACCTTGGATCATACATAAATACTCTGAGCCCTTCAAACATTTGATCATACATAAATACTCTGAGCCCTTCAAACCTTGGATCATACATAAATACTCTGCGGGCCTATCAAACCTTGGATCATACATAAATACTCTGAGCCCTTCAAACCTTGGATCATACATAAATACTCTGAGCCCTTCAAACCTTGGATCATACATAAATACTCAGAGCCCTTCAAACATTTGATCATACATAAATACTCTGAGCCCTTCAAACATTTGATCATACATAAATACTCTGAGCCCTTCAAACCTTGGATCATACATAAATACTCTGAGCCCTTCAAACCTTGGATCATACATAAATACTCAGAGCCCAACAAAACATGGATCATATATAAATACTCCGGGCCTATCAAACATTTGATCATACATAAATTCTCCGGGCCTATCAAACCTTGGATCATACATAAATTCTCCGGTTCTATCAAACCTAATGGATCATATATAAATACTCTGAGCCCTTCAAACCTTGGATCATACATAAATACTCCGCGGGCCTATCAAACCTTAGATCATACATAAATACTCTGAGCCCTTCAAACCTTTGATCATACATAAACCCTCTGGGCCTATCTAATCTTGTATCATACATAAATACTCTGAGCCCTTAAAACTTTGAATGATATATAAAAATGTGAGCCTTTGATCAGTCGCCTGGCCACTGTGACATTTACATGGAGTAGTCAGGTGACCATCGTTTATTACCTCCAGGTTCTGGTACAGAGAGGTATTTCAGATTTGACAATTCTGTCAAACTTTCATCAACATTATAGTGTAACTAGTCATGTTTAAACAAGAGCACTTTGTAAAAGGTCACAGGAGGGAAGTTGCACATGGACTTGTTTTTTACAAGGAGCCACATGTATGTACACATATACAAACTGAATCTGGCTTTACATGGAGCTTCGAGTTGTGACATGTACACGGTAGGTTCTTTAAGTATCATGGTACTCCAAATAAAGTTAGCACATATATATAGTGCCTTTTATTGTAAAACATTATTACAAAGGCATGATGTGTCTCCTACCGTAGGTTTTAACTCACCTGTTTTGAGTTACTACCAAAGCATGAGGAATCCCTAGAGCTATAAAGGTTGTGAGAAGTCTTGGAAAGGATTCATATTTTTTTTAAGTCCATAGTAACATTAACATCCCACAGTCCCTTAATTAATTCCTATTAGGTAAATACAGTCATTAGACTATATATGTATTATGAAATAACATTTCAGTATTGAAATATTCAGAATTTGTTTATGAATTTTACCATATTTTGGGTTTAATCATTGATATCAAAATTGAAAATGTTGGGATTGTTTAAAATTAGAACTAGTAATTCAACTCTTACATATTAGATATATATATATCTATACATATATATATAAAGTGTTTATATCATCATTTGACATTAATTTAAAGTTTGATGATATTCCTAATAATAGCTTTGACTGCACGATTTAGTTAAAGGGCAAACTTGATGCATAAATTTCACTTGACTACCCTATATGCTAAAGTACATATGTCCGTTCATATATGCAATATGTTTCTCAAATAAAAAATGTATACAAAAAAATCTACATGGATCTGTCAAAAAGACAAAATGGTTGTGTATTTTAATAAAGAATTATTACCAATAGTTCTATAAACAGACACATTTGGTAATTGATTTAAGTGCAATTCAATGTTGAATGTTCAAAATTTATTGGTCCCATATAAATTAATTACGAAATCGTGCACCTGTAGATATGTGTATGTCCGCCAGAAGAACCCCTTGATAGCAGAAACGCCTGGTGGTAAACGTCTGATAAATTTGTTGTTTTATATATATGTATATATTTATAGACGTGTTGGATAACAATTGTTGTCTTCAGCTGAGGTAGGCTATCATATTTATTAACCCCAAACGTACAGTGTTAACCTCTGTCTCAGACAGTGACATTGTAATTAAAAACGTAGACTGTAATAGGTGTCAGTATTTCCACTAACTTAACTTACACGTACGTATCTTATACTTAATGTATACAATGAGAGAGTCCAAGTCCAGTTTAAATTGGCACAGCTGTTGAAAATGTATATATATATCCTCTCAATTACTTTAAATGAGTAAGGACTGGGACACCTGTCTTCCCAGGGTTCGGGACACCAGTCTGTCTGGGATATTGATTACTAAATTACCCCACACCCTGCAATGAAGATAGAGAGAAGATATAAGAAATTTGTTTGTCCATCTATCAGTTTATCTGCAGTTTTGTCCTTATTACTCCTGCTTTTCTCAACCAACTCTCTTTTTCTTATTGTGAATTATATTTCATTTTATTTTTCCAAGTGATATTTGGAGTTATGCCCCTTTATTTTTATATGTGGGTATTCAGACATTTTCAGGTCAGACTGATATACATATTGTCTCAGGGAAACACAGCAATATTTTAAGCTCACCTGCCTGAAGGGCAATTAATGAATTGATTATGCTGTGGTGATGCCGTCCATCTGGCATCATACTTTTCCTTTTAAACAACTTAACTGAAAGCCTTTATATAGGTTCTTCCCAATAACTGTTAGTGTGTTTGCATGGGTTATAATCACCTAGTGAACAGCCAGGGTCATTTTGAGGCGGAGTCTCCTGGTAGTAGTTGGTGACTACCTCACTGAACAACATACCGATTGAAAGCCTGATGCATACCATCCAGAGCAATTAGAGTAAAGTTTCTTGTCCAAGGAAAAACACAACCATGACAGCACAGCTTAGTTAATATGCCAAATCAACACATTAAGGAGAATCGAACCTGATGCACCACAGATCTTCATGGTCACCTGAGATTTGAATAATGTGGCCTGCGCTCTACTGTCTGAGCTATCGCGACCCCTTCTCAATAAGTGAAAGGCCCAGATACCTGATATTGCACCTGTAGTATGTTGGGGTGAAGAGCTGCAAGTTTGTTCAGTTGAATGACTTTGACCCACATTCAAGGTCACAGGGTCAAATATGCAAAATTCTTAAAAAAAAACAACCTTCTTCTCAATAACCAGAGATCTGATATTTGGCCTGTAGCATGTTGGAATGAAGGGCTACTGTTTGTTCAAATTAATATCCTTGTTTTTAGCTCACCTGCCCGAAGGGCAAGTGAGCTTATGCCATGGTGCGGCGTCCGTCGTCCGTCCGTCTGTCTGTCCGGCCGTCCGGCGTCAACTTTTTCATTTAAACAACTTCTTCTCAATAACCAAGAGGCACAGGAACTTCATATTGGGCCTGTAGCATACTGGGGTGAAGGGCTACCAATTTTGTTCAAATAAATGACCTTGACCTTCATTCAAGGTCACATGGGTCAAATAGGCTATAATCTTCAAACAACTTCTTCTCAATAACCAAGAGGCCCAGGGACTTGATATTGGGCCTGTAGCATGCTGGGATGAAGGGCTACAAAGTTTGTTCAAATAAATGACTTTGACATTCATTCAAGGTCACATGGGTCAAACAGGCTATAATCTTCAAACGACTTCTTCTCAATAACCAAGAGGCCCAGGGACTTGATATTGGGCCTGTAGCATGCTGGAGTGAAGGGCTACAAAGTTTGTTAAAATAAATGACCTTGACCTTCATTCAAGGTCACATGGGTCAAATAGGTTATAATCTTCAAACAACTTCTTCTCAATAACCAAGAGGCCCAGGGACTTGATATTGGGCCTGTAGCATGCTGGGATGAAGGGCTACAAAGTTTGTTCAAATAAATGACTTTGACATTCATTCAAGGTCACATGGGTCAAACAGGCTATAATCTTCAAACGACATCTTCTCAATAACCAAGAGGCCCAGGGACTTGATATTGGGCCTGTAGCATACTGGAGTGAAGGGCTACAAAGTTTGTTAAAATAAATGACCTTGACCTTCATTCAAGGTCACATGGGTCAAACAGGCTATAATATTCAAACGACTTCTTCTCAATAACCAAGAGGCCCAGGGACTTGATATTGGGCCTGTAGCATGCTGGGATGAAGGGCTACAAAGTTTGTTCAAATAAATGACCTTGACCTTCATTCAAGGTCACATGGGTCAAATAGGCTATAATCTTCAAACAACTTCTTCTCAATAACCAAGAGGCCCAAGGACTTGATATTGGGCCTGTAGCATGCTGGGGTGAAGGGCTACAAAGTTTGTTCAAATAAATGACGTTGACCTACATTTAAGGTCACAGGGGTGAAATCGGCTTAAATCTGTAAACAATAATTTTGCGATAGCCAAGAGCCTCCGAGACCTGATATTAGGCCAATAGAATGCTGGAATGAAGGACTAGAACATTTATTAATATGAATAAACCTAGCTTACTATGATATTTGAATAAAGAGGTGTTAAGCATAGTATCTGTAGAAATGCCCTCAATCAACTTCAAAGTTGCTGTAGAGCCAGGTGAGCGATACAAGCCCATTGGGCCTCTTGTTCAGATAATTTAAAACTTATTAGTTCTCAAACAAACTTTCAGGCTTTTGAACATTCATGATGATTTGATCCTCTTAAAGATCATGAAATAACAGTTTACAGTGTTACTAACATGCACAAATGTACTTTGTTAAAAATGAATTCCAAATTTAAGTTGTTGTTTTTTTCAATTGTAATTTCAATTTGCAGAATTTCACATGACAATCTGTGCTTTACACTGATTTAGATCCGCTCATGTTAAGCAAGTTGAATGATTCATGTAACTAATTTTGTGGCCTGTCACTTAGATGTAATCAGATTAAATGGATAGAAAGCATGATTTGGAAAACATTTCATTCAAGCAATTAATCAATTAGTGCGCCCAGCTTCTGTCAGTCGAGGAAGACGGTTAAACATTGTTGCCCGAGGTTTTAAGACCGATGTCATGAATATATCAGAAAACTAGTATGTGGCAATTAAGGTACATGGATATTGCATTAAATATTAATATTTTTTAAAACAAAATATCACACTAATAAAAATTATCATTCAATTTATAAGAGAGCCTATTTACGATGATATATTGCAGAATCAACTATCAACACGCTTACAATATCATTGTAATGCCTGAAGCTATTGTCTCAAGCAGTAGTAAAATATCTCTAGAGAAATCCCCCTCACCATCCAATTATCATCATGTGAAATGCTGTTCTCAGCATTAATTCTCAGTAGTTTAGAGAAAGTTTTCCCTTCTCCCTCGATCTCCTCATCAAAGCATCACCATGTGACATGGATAAGAGTGATTTGGTTTGGTTTATTTTGTTTAACGTCCTATCAACATCCAAGGTCATTCAAGGACGGCCTCCCGTGCGTGCAACATGCATGTGAGTGCGTATGTGTGTTTTGGGAGGCTACGGTATGTTCGTGTTATGTCTCCTTGTGATAGGCCGGAAATTTTGCCGATTTATAGTGCTACCTCACTAAAGCATACTGCCGAAGACACCCAGCAGCACACCCCATCCGGTCACATTATACTGACAACGGGCGAACCAGTCGTCCCACTCCTAATATGCTGAGCGCTAAGCAGGAGCAGCAACTACCATTTTTAAAGACTCTGGTATGTCTCGGCTAGGGGACAGAACCCAAAACCTTCCTCACAGCGGCGAACGCTCAACTAAAGGCCAAAAGTGAGGCGTTGTCAAGGGAGACATTAGGAAGAAGAAAGTTGTTAAGAGGGATAAGAGTGAGAGGAGTTCTCTATGATAGCTAATTTCTCTGTAGAGAAATCCCATCTCGTTATCCAAACATCATCAGGTGAAATGGCTTTTTTCAATTTTCTCTGTGGAGAAAAGTCCCCTCCCTCCCCTCATCAAAGCATCACCAATTCACCATATGTATGACATAGATAAGAGTGAGATCGATTCTCTGTGATGAAATTCTCAGAACAGTAGATAAATTATGTTGAAATTGCTACCACCCACTAATCATTGCTATGACAAGTATTTGTGAATTTGCATGGTTAAGAAATTATATGATATAGAGTCTTAGAAAAAGCACTATACAATTCATAGTGATGGACAGAATTTATAACACTAATATGGTCGTCAATAATATATAATGTAAAAAAAAAAAATTCCAAGAATAGAATAAACTGTATAACATAAAGATATCTAAAATCATTATTGATATAGAAAAATATGACCTGTTCTTAATTCCTGTGAAAAAGTCTTCCTCTCTGGATAAGCTAAGCGAATGGGCTGAAACTACGGTTGCCAGGGAATGAAAAGCAGACTATTCGGGAATTTGTTACCAAGAGTGATTGATGTTATAAATGTGTGAAACTGTGCATCAAAACCACCTGAGGCAGATGTGAATAAAAAAGTGCAGATTGAGAATGGTGATTTAAATTCTTTACCTATCTTTGCATGTTTTATACAGTTTTTATGTAATTCACAAGCATTGGAATTCTTGTTAGGTAGTTACATGTATCACAAGAAAGCATTTTTGGATGAACAGTGAATTCTTTAGCCGTACACTCTTTTGAAATTTTCCTCATTTTTTGGCTCTGTGATCCTTCTGTGCTGGGAGCATTCCGAGGGTATAGGGTTGTTATTTTAAATGAAGCATATTATTGTACTACGAGCAGCCAGGTTGAGTGGTAAGTTAGAGTACAACTTGATAGCACCTGATAATCCTCCCCTTATCAGCCTTCCTTTCCCATATCTGACAATCCTTACAGACAGTTTATCCCCCTCCCCAACTAAATCACATACATACGCATACCCTAACAAAAACTAAATCCCTTCATCAAGGAATTTTCAGAATCTTTGAAAAAATATCCTTCTTTTCTGTATCAAATTGTTTTACATAGACATCTTAATTGATAGGCAGCTTCGTGGCCACACTGAACTAGACAACATACATACATCCTGTTATTTTCCAACATCTAAGTAAAAATGTCCTTCTTTCCTCTGTGTATTTACTGGTTAATCATATGCTATAGACAACAGACAGCTCTGTGGCCACCTCAAACATATATACATCCTGATATTTTCAGACATCTAAGTAAGAAAATACAGTCAAACCTGCTCCAACGGTCACCTTAAAGAAGCGGTCACCTGATTAACGTGGCCAGTGGTCACGAAAATCTGGCCCTAGTTGTGAGTTTCTCAGGTTTTTATAAGCAGCCACCAGCTGTCCTCAGCAAATTTCTGTCGGTCCCTTGGGTGACTGCTTGATACAGGGTTTGACTCGAGCTCGGTACCCTTCTTTCTAAATCCCTGTATCAACTGGCCGTGGTTGTGACATATAGATATGTCCTTAAAGACACTCACCCACCTTCAAAGCTTACCCAAACTAGACTACATTATACTCATGCAGATAGAAGATTCAGCTACAAGGTTTGTTTATAGTAAAGGTCAGATTTTGAACACCACCCTGGAGAGTGCACCGTCCAATATATAGCCAGGGTGAATGATTTGACTGGAACAACAATTTCTGACAGGTGGTTGCTGCATAGTTTGACCTTTAAAACATATTTTTATTATCATTTGATTTGTTATCTCTCTAGATATACAGCTCATTGACTCTGATGGACTGTCAGGTGTTAACTTACGGAAGTCTTGGGAGTACAGGTGCCAAAACTCTACTATAGACAAATATTCACCAATACCGAGATGAACTTTTAACAATTATCTGAGTTCATTCGGTTAAAGGTTGTTTACACAAATCAACCTATCCCACTGTTTTTCTTCTCTAATTATGTCCAAATGTCTTGTTATTGAAGTAAAGGTATAACCCTATAGCTACGATAGTTTCAGCAATCCTTTGATAAAATTGTTGATAGCACACTCCTGTGGGCTAATGAATGGTTCTGTGGATTCCACTTAATATCAAGTATTGGTTAATATCAAACAACACCTAACTGTCCGATTCTATATTATATGAAATAATTTGGTTTATTTTATATTATACAAATTTTTTACAGAAAATTAGACCCAACAAAAATTATTCATAAAATGTTGATCACTCTGACGTAGTATGTGGTCTTAAACGATTGGTCCATGCTTCAGTGGACTCCTCTTAATATCAAGTATTGGTTAATATCAACACCTGTTTGACTCTATATTATGTGAAATCTGGTTTCTTTTAAGTTTTTACAGAAAATTAAACCCTATTTGATTTAAATATATTTTATTTGCAAATAGATTTGGACCGATCAGACGTATTGAGTTTAAAACTTACAATCCGTCTAATCTCCTATGGATCTTCAATTCATACAAAACAAAACTTTGGTCATACCAAGTGTAACAAAAGTGTGGACAATGATATAGGCTCCTTAATTCTCACCAAAAATGTACATTGTGTTTCTGTGGATCGTATAAAAAAACATTTCCATGCTGAAATGCAGTATAGAATGATAAAATAGTTGAATATTAAAATGTATAAGACTCCTTCATATGTGTATATGTAGGATAGGGATATTCCACCCGAGGGGTCACAAAATGTGGTGAAACCCGAGGCTTTTTCTCTACTCTCATATTTGGTAGAATAAAAAAATCTCCATAGATGGAAGGGTCTTATGGTGCTTTACCAAAATTTTGAATTTAATGACACAGGGGTCTCGCATTTTGCCCCTGGGGAGGGGATAAACTTAACTATAGTTTATATAGGGAAATCACATTTTTGGCTATTATTTGTTGGATTTGTATTGGAATTTATTCAAACCTGGTTAACATCATCAGCGTTGGATAACAGTTTGATAGTACACATATGTTGGCCCTGACTGACCCCCAGGGGCTGACGGGCAGGGCTAAAAAGTGTCAAATTGACTGAAATTTCAAAATCTTATTCTCAATACCTATATAAGATAGAATCAAAAACTTTTCATAGAAGGAATGGTTTTATGGTGTTTTACTTGAATTGTGAATTTCATGACCCTGGGGTTTCACATTTGCCCCTTGGGAGAGGGTAAACTTTGCGATAGTTTATATAGGGAATTCATATCTTTGACAATCATTTGTTTTATATTGTCTATTGGAATTCATTTTAACTTTCTTAAAATTATCAGCAAGGGATGACAGCTTAATATGCACATGTTGGCCCCGACTGACCCCAAGGACTGATGGGTGGGGCCAAAAAGGGTCAATTAAATTAACTGAAATATTTCAAATCTCAGGTGACCGTTAAGGCCCGTTGGGCCTCTTGTTCAACTTCCTATCATTGCCAGGTGATTGTGTGTGTTTGCATGTTTTTAATGGCAAATGACAAACCTGTTGTACGGTAGGCCAGTCTGTACTGTACTGTAACTGTTACGACAGGCCTGTAGGCCTAGTCTTCTGTAACAGAGTTATATTTTTGTTCAGATGAAAATGAGTCTAAGTTTAACCGTGTAGCCTATTGGTTTATTGCTTATATGATATATATTTATCTCAGAATGTGTGTATTTTTATAGTTAAATCCAACGTTTCAAAACCAACACCCACGATATAATAAATCTAATGATTGTCGGATGTAAACACAAGCACACAACATTGTAAGAGGTGTCCCCCTTGAAAGCAAATTACTCCGCGCGCGTGAAATGCTATGTTAGATAGATTTATCTTACAAAGCTATCTTAATCCAACATGGCGAGATATGAGAGAAAATGACATACTACATTGAATTAGGATTACAGTTATCATTGACAAAAGAAGAAATTCATTAAGAAGGTTCAGTGAAGATTAATTAATTCTTTACATACCAGTAATTATCTTGATGATGTTATATAATTATGTGGCTTTTCATCTTTGGTGCAAAACAACAAACACTAAAATTAGATTAATCACAAAATTGCAATAAATGTGAGTTGTACAAAGTTAAGTTTAATATTCCACCTTGAAAAAATGAATACATATCATTTGTAAAGGCTGGAGTGACTCGTGCAATTTTCAAAATCCCAATTCTGATGGTAAATATCACTTACATTATCCAGAAAATGTCAATATTCAGATCTTGAAATGTCAATATTCAGATCTTGAAATATGTATAAAACAGCTGGTCCAGTTTCTTTAATGATATATTTTATGCAAGGTTTTATATTTTCAATCATGGATTCTGTTTGTAAGATATGATAAATGTAATTATTAATCACAAAAATTTCACACAGCAAATCAGAATTTTTTATTTTTTTTTACCAGGATGATTTATTTCTATGTCCAATTTTAAGGCGATATTAAAGTTTTATAGAGAAAATTATAATCTTGGTTACAGTTTGCATGAAAAATACATCCTTCTACCTGTAAGATTTTGTTTAAACTGTAAAAATTTAAACAGTTTGAAAAAAATAATGATAATTTTTTGTAGAAAAGCCTGATTTTATATGAACCCCCTACTGGAACAGAGGGAGGTAACTATTATGCATGTATTGCTTTTTTCTGTCCATCTGCCCTTAAATTCAGTCTTTTCTCACTTTATCTTAAATCAAAATAATAAAAACTATTAAAAATGTATAGTTCTGAAAGAACCACTAGGGCCCAAAAAACCCTTATTTGTCCCCTACAAGAACAGGGGGAGGTGACTTTTGTTTTGCATTGATTCTGTCTGTCTGTCTTCTTAAATTAATTCCTTTTGAACTTTTAATTCTTAACAATTGTCCAGGACGTGGGCTCTCTTGCAGACCTTATCAATATCTTATCACTAAAACCTCATACTTGGGGCATCAGCGACATTCACCTGTAGCTAAGGTGGTGTCAATTACCAAAAGTAGGTCACTGTGACCTACATTTTGAACTTTGACCTGCATCAAAGACAAAGATTGTCTTCGATATATATACTACATGTCACTGGAACATCTTCATGTGGGTTTGGGTTCACTTAAGTTAATTATTGCATTGAACTCTATTATATCAACTTCTTCAATTAGTGATATCACTGAATTCATTTACATTAATATCACAAAATGCAATTGCTGTGAATATCTGAATGTGTGGGTCTGTCAAACATTCAATGTGTAGAATAAGTTCCAACACAAATAACTTCATCATCTATGAATTCTTGGCAAATATAGTTTCCCGTCTGTTGGGGACTGTAATTGGCAGAATGGTGGTGTTTTACATATATTATATAAGGGTTTTGATATGGCACTCATGGGAACCATCTGTTTCTGAAATCTGTTCTTCTGCAATTTATTGGAGAGAAAATGCAAGCAAATTGATTTTCTGCCCTAGGTAATATGATGTGCCCCATATATCATAGACTCTAAATCACTTACATTTTGCAAATGTTTCATTTCGCAAAAGTTTCATTTCGCAAACTTACATTTCCAAACAGGAATGCTGATCTAGATTGTACTTTAAATTCACAAATGATAAGCTTTTAGTCATGGACTCACTAAGACTTCTATACATTGATTACTTATAGCTTTAATTGTTCACCTTTCAAATTTTTAGCTCACCTGGACCGAAGGTCCGGTGAGCTTATGCCATGGTGCGTCGTCCGTCCGTCGTGCATCGTGCATCGTCCGTCAACATTTGCTTCAAATCGCTACTAGTCAAAAAGTTCTTATTGGATTTTGACCAAATTTGGTTAGAAACATCCTTGGCGGAAGGGGATCAGATTTTGCATAAATGGTGACTCTGACCCCCAAGGGGCCTGAGGGGCGGGGCCCAATAGGGGAAATTGAGGCAATTCCTTTAAATCCCTACTAGTCATAAAGTTATGAAAGGATTTGAACCCAATTTAGTCAGAAACATCCTTGGCGGAAGGGGATCAGATTTTGCATAAATGGTGACTCTGACCCCCGAGGGGCCAAATTTGCGGGGCCTCATAGGGGAAATAGAGGTAATTCTTTTAAATCGCTACTAGTCATAAAGTTATGAAAGGATTTGAACCCAATTTAGTCAGGAACATCCTTGGGGAAGGGGAACAGATTTTGCATAAATGGTGACTCTGACCCCCAAGGGGCACAAGCATGCAAAATACAATGACAGGCTTAAAAAAAGATGTTATCTTCTAGATCAGTTTTTATTTTATTCGACTGCAATCAGTGTCGTTTGAAGTTCATTTTGAAATATTTGATCAACATCCATCTTTAATAAAGATAGCCATATTGTATTGCTGAATATATGCAGGTTGCAGGTGTAATATATCGAATAAGTTTGATAGGCATCACTATAGATGTTTGACGCCTAGCGTCTCTGTGAGTCTAATTTAATACTGGTCATGATAGCAATCATTTAAACATGGGGAATACGATATGTGTGAATGCCGATTTGTATTGAATGAAAAAATATCACAATCATGGTCTCATGATATTGCATAAAATAATTCTTTGATGTTAAAAATTCAGTGTGGTCAGAGCATTGTACATTATGGGACCAGATTTTTTATCATTCAAATATTATCCTGTACCTGTTGGCCTTTATCCATGTCATTCTATAAAAATGTAATTTGCTCTAATGATAACTTATATGTTTACAAGATCGTCATTAAGATTCAAAATGACTATATTTAACTGTAAAAATTACAGATGGAAAATAATTACATAATATTATCTGAGGCCTAATATTTTTAAATAGTATATAAAGAAAAATAAGACTTTCGCTTCATTACGAAAATTAAAAGTGTCTGCAATCTTCTATTTTAGATACCTAAATCAGTGCAAAATAATAACAACTAATTTGATAGGTCCTGATACAAGAATGCATATATGTGCTAGCAGTGTGCTGTGCTGACTTAAATTGTCACTCAGAGCCATGTGATTCTATTCAACTTTGTCTTCGTGTAGCATTATATTGCTCACTAATATCAATGGAGGTAAAGTGTTTTAATACCCAAAAACATTTTTACAGAAAAAAATGTCCTGTACAGGTTCGTGTCTCACAATATCTTAAACCTTTTTCACTATATATATATTGATAAGATTTTTTTTTTCATGATTATAGAAATTTAGCTATAATCACTTTAAAGTAGTTACCTGAATAAAGTACATAGTTACCTGAATAAAGTACGTAGTTACCTGAATAAAGTACGTAGTTACCTGAATTTCGATGGCCCATATTTTGGTTTGGTTTGGTTTGTTTTTGTTTAACTTCCTATTAACAGCCAGGGTCATTTAAGGACATGCCAGGTTTTGGAGGTGGGGGAAAGAATTGTACTTCAAACATTTTTTTATTTTACCTATCTTTACAAGGTATAAGGAATAATTAGTAAACATTTGGTAGTTCATGAGAAAAAGAAGCAAAAAAAAAAAGAATTGAAAAGTCTGAATTATCAGAAGGTTGCAAAATACTTGACAGATACTTCGTAACACAATGGATACATCACAACAAAAGAAACACATACAATTAACAGATACATTGTAACGCATACAATTAACACATACATTAATTGTACCGCATACAATAAACACATACATATACATCATAATACAAGAGATACATTATAATGCAATTAACAGATACATTGTAACACAATTAATAGATACATTGTAACACATACAATTAATAGATACATTGTAACACATACAATTAACAGATACATTGTAACACATACAATTAACAGATACATTGTAACACATACAATTAACAGATACATTGTAACACATACAATTAACAGATACATTGTAACACATACAATTAACAGATATTTTGTAACACATACAATTAACAGATACATTGTAACACATACAATTAACATATACATTGTAACACATACAATTAACAGATACATTGTAACACATACAATTAACAGATACATTGTAACACATACAATTAACACATACATTGTAACACATACATTGTAACACATACAATTAACACATACATTGTAACACATACAATTAACAGATACATTGTAACACATACACTTAACAGATACATTGTAACACATACACTTAACAGATACATTGTAACACATACACTTAACAGATACATTGTAACACATACACTTAATGGATACATTGTAACACATACAATTAACAGATACATTGTAACACATACAATTAACAGATACATTGTAACACATACAATTAACAGATACATTGTAACACATACAATTAACAGATACATTGTAACACATACAATTAACAGATATTTTGTAACACATACAATTAACACATACATTGTAACACATACAATTAACACATACATTGTAACACATACATTGTAACACATACAATTAACACATACATTGTAACACATACAATAAACAGATACATTGTAACACATACAAGTAACAGATACATTGTAACACATACAATTAACAGATATATAATATTGTAACACATACAATTAACACATACATTGTAACACATACATTGTAACACATACAATTAACACATACATTGTAACACATACAATTAACACATACATTGTAACACATACAATTAACACATACATTGTAACACATACAATTAACACATACATTGTAACACATACAATAAACATGCACACAGATACATTGTAACACATACAATTAATAGATACATTGTAACACATACAATTAACAGATACATTGTAACACATACAATTAACAGATACATTGTAACACATACAATTAATGGATACATTGTAACACATACAATAAACAGATACATTGTAACACATACAATTAACAAATACATTGTAACACAATTAACAAATACAGAGGAGCCCACTTATTTGCATATCGGTTATTTGAATATCCCGCTTATTTGCATAAAATTCTCAGGTCCCGATTTTTTTCTTCTTTATCTTTGTATTTCAATCCCGTGTATTTGCATCGACTAAAACACCGACTCCCGCTTATATGCATATAAAAATTCCCAAAAAATCGAAAAATTTTAATTGATTTTAGGGTATTTTTGTTATTTTCCCGTAATAAAAGTTTTATGAAATGTGTTTTAACTTACATTATTGATTCGACACGATGTACAACGTTATCTTATCATTGGTTCACACTTTGTCATTACAGGTTACGTTCGATGCATCGATTTCGACATTGTTATTATTTAGACCATATCAGTAGCAATGTGCAGAAGAATTACTGAATAAAATATCTATATGCCGCATCTTTTGATGAGATTTGTTTATTTATTATAGCATCGATCCAAACCTGTGTTCTGTGCACTTGAACACTCGCTGAGGCAGGTTGCGATTGCCATGATTGTTTTCTAGGCTCGTTGCATTGTGGGGGCATATGTGTAATGAACGACAACTCTTTCTGTGTGTGCGCCATTTTCCAAAACAAACCCAAACGACAATACACATGTCACGGTCATTTAAGACAGTCTATTGCTTCAGCAGTTCATCATCTATGATCAAACAACTAATATACTCATAGCAGGAACACAACGCATCTCGAGACGATAATGAATATTAATTGAAACGATGACATTGTACATCGTAGTGCCAACCCACGCGTGTATGACCGATATCTGACCCAGAGACTCAGAGTGACAAGTAGTAAACGATGAAGTGTATGCAAATATTTGTACATTTACAAAGAATAACAACCCATGTATTTTGTATTTACTCTTATATTTTAAATAATGTATTTTTTTCAAATATATTTTTAATGCAAATAACGTAAACAATCATATAGCGCCCATTTTGAGTACCTACCTGACGATCTACACGTGTATAAGAGGGGCCAAAACCCAACTCCGCCTATACGAATACTCCGGTTATTTGCATATTTTGTCATGGAAAAAGGGCTATGCAAATAAGCGGGTTGTTCTGTACATTGTAACACAATTAACAGATACATTGTAACAATTAACAGATACATTGTAACAATTAACAGACATATTGTAACACAATTAATAGATACATTGTTCACAATTAACAGATACATTGCAGCATTATTAACATATATATTTTAACACAGTTGACAGATATATTTGTTACAAATTTAACAGATACATCGTAACACAGTTGGATACTGACGCACTGAACAGATGTATAGTAAGAACAATCCCCATGTTTACAAATTGTTCTGTCATCAGGTACATCCTTTGTAATGCTAAACAATATGTTTTATATATATATGTATACTCAGGAATGTTGCTATTCATGAGATACATGGAGGAAGTGCAGTTAATATGCCATATTGTTATCAAATACACACTGTAACCAGGCAGGGTCTTAGTCTGTGTGAGTACATGCTGTTATAACCATATCTATTATTCAAAGCTATTCATGTTATTTTTTCATTCATAAATTTGTTTGGTTCTTCTTAAATATTTTACTCTTTGTGTTTTTCAGATGGGAAACTAACAACAGAAACAAGTAACGGATTAGAGAACAAAGTCGATCAGGATGTCATCATCGCTACAAGTATCCTACCTGTTGATCGTCATCGGCATTTTAGCTTGGTGTGCGACAGCATGGGTTGATTCTACGCCTCGCCGACCAAACCGGAGGAAAAACAAGCAGACAAAACCAAACATTATCGTGATCATGACTGATGACCAAGACATACTATTGGGTAGATAATATTAGTAGACATGTGTTATTTTAAAATTAAGTATCATCAAAACATTTATTATTTTTATGAGCTCTGGTTTTTTTCTCACCTGGCTAATGGTCTGAAAGACTTTTGAGCTGATAAAAATGCCATGTCAATGCATCTGTCGTTTCATCTGTTCAACATTTCCTTTAAAATATCCCTGATATATCACTCCTGAATGATTAAATGGATTTTGATGAAATTTGTTCTGGAGTGTTATTATGCAAAAGAGACCCAATGTTTTATAAACAGAGGGTGTGGCTGCCCTGGGGCTTTAGAGTGGGGGCCCAATAGGGAAAATATAGGTAAATCCCTTAAATTCCTACTAGTCCTGAACGACGGAATTGATTTTGATGAAATTTGTTTTCAAGTGTTTTTGTGCAAATGCAGGGCTTTTTCTGTGGGCTTTTTCTGTGGGGCTTTTTCTGTGGGCTTTTTTGGAACCATTAATAGGCTGCTTTCCCAATTGAAAGAAATTATTTCATATTTAAGCCAAATTCCTAAAATTTGCAGTTTACTTAAATCTTTCCCAATTCAATTCACCAATTTTCTTCCCAAAATGAGACAAAAAGGCCCTTTCCCTAGCCAGTGAGAAAAAAGGCCTGAAATGAGATCCAATTTTGAATAAACAAAATGTGTGGCTCTCCTTGGGCCATAGGGCAGGGCTCAATAGGGGAAGTAGAGGTACATCCTTTGACTTATACTTAAGCCCGAATGACAGAATATAGTCCAGAAAGACTAAATGGATTTTGATGAACTTTGGTCTTGAGCATTATTAGGCAAAAGGATTCAACGTTACATAAAGTGTGGATGTGTCTCCCCTTGGGGCTTAAGTGGTAGGACCAAACAGGAGAAATACAACAAAATCTTTTGAGTCCTATTTCCTTAATTAAGAATAAAAGGATTTGGTTTGAACTATTTTTGGGAGATGACGTCAAAGAGTAGTAACAAGGTATTTGTAATATATTACTTCAAGGAGAGTATTTTGCCATGACTTTTGAAATATCTGGGTGAGCAATGCAGGCCGTTTGGCATCTTTTCAGTGCTTTCTTGGATACGATAAAAGCACAAAAAACATACCTTGTAAATAAATGTTGTATGGAAGATTAAAGTAAGTTTCAAAATTTTCGTACAAAATATGATTTTTCCTCCAAACTTTTGGTAAACCCACAAGAATTGTAACGAAAAAATGTATTGTTACCTTATGCTGTTATATTACACAAAACAGTTAAATAGGGCCTTATAGATAATAGAATATTGCATTGTTCCAAATATTAATCTTATTTGATTTTAATTTTAACCTCTCTACCACATTCATCATTTTTAGGGTCAATGGAGGTCATGCCGAAGACACTAAGAATCATGCGTGACCAGGGTTTGGAGTTCAACAACTCTTTTGTAGCATCACCAATGTGTTGTCCATCACGATCATCATTTCTTACCGGACTGTACCCTCATAATCATAACGTTTATACCAACAACGAGAATTGTTCGGGGGAATACTGGATACAGAATCACGAACCAAACACCTTCGCTACCTACCTTAACAATGCAGGGTATCGTACAGGTACTTGAACCAGGACGGTTGTTTTCCCCCTGTTGGTACTGTTAACGGGGTCTATACATTTCACTCCTTCATTAAGTAAAGATGTTGCATTATGTAGAATATAATTGTCGATAAACGGCCGCGGTGGCCGAGTGGTTAAGTTGTACTGACACTTTATCACTAGACCTCCACATCTGGGTCGCAAGTTTGAAACCCGCATGGGGCAGTTGCCTGGTAGTGACTGTTGGCCGTAGTTTTCCCCGGAATACTCCGGCATTCCTCCACCTCCAAACCTTGGCACGTCCTTAAATGACCTTAAATTAGCTGTTAATAGGATGTTAAACAAAGTAAACCAAACCAAACCAGTTCCCATAAAAAAAGTATATGATTTGCCTGCATGACCTTTTGGGGTATCTTCATATACACTGATTTCCTTGCACATTTGTGTTTTAAAAGCTACATGTAACAACTTGGCAGCCATGGGGATATTTGTGTATTTTGTTGAAAATTTATATCTAAGCCCCAGTTTCATCAAAATCATTAAAATGCTCATTTGGAAAGTATTATTAGATCTAAAGGGAAATCTTTGTTTAGGAAATGTCCTTATCTTCTGCAAATGTTTTTCCTGTTGTAAATTTAAGGTTAAGTTAATAAACTTTTATTAAATTCTGAAACGTTTTAAAATTAAGGAATATTTTCAGTTAAGGAGGAACTTCCTTAAATTTAAGACAACTGATGAAACGGGTAGGTCATTATTATAAATTTCAAAATCTAACTAGCTAGTGTTAATGGACATTCTGATCATGAGTTGTAATAAGGTTATTATTTTGTTTTGGACATGTACGTTTTACATTGTAATGAATTCAGCTCATTTGTTTCTTATGAAAAGAGGAAAAGAAGAAGGGTTACCATTTATGAAGGGTGGGACACTAATAAGAATACTCGAAATGTACGTATTTTGGAGCAATCGAAATTCAGCACAAGTCTTAATTCAAAAAGATTAGCAACATGATGATTTGGTTCTGCCACAATTAATGCTTGCCATAGAAAACACTGTAAACTGTACAATTAGCAAAATCAGTTTTTCATAAAATTGCTAAGATAAGATTACCGCTGGAAAATCTGTGTCTACAGTATACGTGGTATGCATAGCCACTGTGGTACCATTATATATCCGCAAATAATCCCCTACCCACAAATAATCCCCTACCCACAAATAATCCCCTACCCACAAATAATTCCCTACCCACAAATAATCCCCTACCCACAAATAATCCCCTACCCACAAATAAGCCCCTTTTTCATTTTTCCAGAGTCGGTTTGGTTTGTTTTTGTTTAACGTCCTATTAACAGCCAGGGTCATTTAAGGACGTGCCAGGATTTGGAGGTGTAGGTTTCTAACTCGCAACCGAGAGGTGGAGGGCTAGTGATAAAGTGTCGGGACACCTTAATGACTCGGCCACTGCGGCTCCAGAGTCATCAATTATAATAGTAAGGTAAAAATGGTTCACAAATAAGTCCGCCCATAATTTTAATTCTAAACTTTGACACTAGGGATGAGGTCTTATTTGAGGATAAATACAGTACTAAACTTTGACACTAGGGATGAGGTCTTATTTGAGGTTAAATACAGTACTAAACTTTGACACTAGAGGTGAGGTCTTATTTGAGGATAAATGCGGTTCTAAACTTTGACACTAGAGGTGAGGTCTTATTTGAGGATAAACGCAGTTCTAAACTTTGACACTAGGGATGAGGTCTTATTTGAGGATAAATACAATACTAAACTTTGACACTAGGGGATGAGGTCTTATTTGAGGATAAATACAGTACTAAACTTTGACACTAGGGATGAGGTCTTATTTGAGGATAAATACAATACTAAACTTTGACACTAGGGGATGAGGTCTTATTTGAGGATAAATACAGTACTAAACTTTGACACTAGGGATGAGGTCTTATTTGAGGATAAATACAGTACTAAACTTTGACACTAGGGATGAGGTCTTATTTTAGGATAAATGCGGTTCTAAACTTTGACACTAGGGATGGGGGCTTATATGAGGATAAATACAGTACTAAACTTTGACACTAGGGATGAGGTCTTATTTGAAGATAAATACAGTACTAAACTTTGACACTAGGGATGAGGTCTTATTTGAAGATAAATACAGTACTAAACTTTGACACTAGGGGTGAGGTCTTATTTGAGGATAAATGCGGTTCTAAACTTTTGCACCAGGGATGGAGGCTAATATATGAGAACAAAAATTATGATAATGTCTTGAATTTTTTCAGTGATCAACATCATTGATTTGTTGCTAATTTCAGGTTACTTTGGTAAATACCTGAATAAGTATAACGGCTCATATATACCGCCTGGTTGGCGGGAGTGGGTCGGACTGGTACGTAACTCCCGTTTCTATAACTACTCCATCAACTTTAATGGTAACAAAATGGAGCACGGCGACAACTACTACAGTGACTACTTGACAGACCTCATAGCCAACGACAGCGTGACCTTCCTAAAACAAAGCAAGGAATACTTCAAACGGAGGTAGGCACGCTGACTATTACACAGAGCTTAAGGGGGAGTGTCCCACCACTTTTCTATTGATATGTATATGAAAGCTTTCATAAATTATAAGCTCACCTGCTTGTTATGAAAGCATATGGGACTAAAACTTTCTACACCCGATATTAATATCACTATCATT
This sequence comes from Pecten maximus, assembly GCF_902652985.1. NCBI lineage: Eukaryota > Metazoa > Mollusca > Bivalvia > Pectinida > Pectinidae > Pecten > Pecten maximus. The sequence continues at coordinate 15,243,541 of NC_047032.1, read as the reverse complement.
GAAAGACTTTTTATCCTTCATCATGGTCAAAAAGGAATTGTCCTATTTAGGATTTTGTTTATCTTTTGTATGCCCGCGCCATGAAATGAGGGGGACATATAGACTTATATTGGCATATAGACCTATGTTCGTCCCGTCTCGTCCCAAAGCAATGTAACTGGTTAATTTTAGGAACTGATGATATGATCCTCACCAAACTGGTTTGTGGTGTCAAATGGCAGCGGAGGCATTTATGTCTTATGTCTTACAAGCATTTTGTACTTTTCACAAGATTCATGTAGATTTAATTTCATTATGTATTTTAGTCAAATGGACACCGTCATTGTTAACAATACTGTAAAATTAACTTTGTATATACATGTACTCCTTACTGTATGGTTGGTCGGGTGGCACAGTGGAAACACACATGCCTATCACCTGAGCGGTGGAGGTTTGTTTTCCGATCAAAACGTATGGGGTCACCTGTCCAACCACTTTGGTTTTCCCAGGGTTCTCTGGTTTCCTCCCACAGTAAGACCTCTCACTCTTCCATCCAGGCCAACAACAGTGATTAATATAAGTTGATATAACTTGTTTCGCAATTGTTGTAAATAAACAAAATTTACATTAACTGTTTGTAGGCCTGTACTGATGGTGCTGAGTACCCCGGCACCACATGGTCCTGAAGACTCTGCCCCTCAATATCAGCATCTCTTTTACAACAACACTTTACATAGGTAAGTCATTTTAATGCGTCCATTTTGGTAAATTTTTAATTTAAGTGGAATTGTATTTTTGTTGCCTATAAGTAAGCCTGCCACCCTATATTGAGTTAAGAGATTATGTTGGCCCACTAGGGATAGAAATGATATCAAGTGATTTATTTCCCCTTGCAATGTTTTTTTTCTTGCACAAGAATTTATGAGTGACTTATCTTCCCTTTGAAAAATATTCAGTTACTTAAAATATCAAAATCCTGATATTCCCAAAGAAACTTTTTCATTTATTAGCTCACCTGGTCCGAAGGACCAAGGTGAGCTTATGCCATACCGTTGCGTCCGTCGTCCGTCGTCCGTCCGTCCGTCCGTCCGTCCGTCCGTCGTCCGTCGTCCGTCCGTCCGTCAACAATTGACTTCTTCTTCATAACCACACATCAGAATTTGACCAAATTTGGTCAGAAGCATGCCTATGGGTAGGTGACTCAGAATTGTACAAATGACGGGGCTGACCCCCTGGGGGCCTCTGGGGCGGGGCCAAAAGGGGTCATTTTTGCGCTATTGATATAAACGACTTCTTCTCTGAAACCAAGCAATGGCTATCACTCATATTTGCCTGGTAGCATCACTATGGGGTGGGGATTCAAAATTGTACAAATGATGGGGCTGACCCCCCAGGGGCCTGAGGGGCAGGGCCAAATGTGGTCAATCGGGCTATATTGATATAAACGACTTCTTCTCTGAAACCAAGCAATGGCTATCGCTCATATTTACCTGGTAGCATCATTATGGGGTGGGGATTCAAAATTGTACAAATGATGGGGCTGACCCCCCCAGGGGCCTGAGGGGTGGGGCCGAATATGGTCAATTTGGCTATATTGATATAAACGACTTCTACTCTGAAACCGAGCAATGCCTGTCACTCATATTTGCCTGGTAGCATCACTATGGGGTTGGGATTTAAAATTGTACAAATGATGGGGCTGACCCCCCAGGGGCCTGAGGGGTGGGGCCGAATGTGGTCAATCTGGCTATATTGATATAAACGACTTCTTCTCTGAAACCGAGCAATGCCTGTCACTCATATTTGCCTGGTAGCATCACTATGGGGTTGGGATTTAAAATTGTACAAATGATAGGACTGACCCCCCAGGGGCCTGAGGGGCGGGGCCAAATGTGGTCAATCGGGCTATATTCATATAATTGACTTCTTCTCTGGAACCAAACAACGGATATCTCTCATATTTTGCTGGTAGCATCACCTTGGGGTAGGAATTTGAAATTGTACAAATGACGGGGCTGACCCCCTGGGGTCTGAGGGGCGGGGCCAAAAGGGGTCAGTTTTACAGAATTGATATAAACGACTTCTGTTCTGAAACTAAGCAATGGATATCACTCATATTTACCTAGTAGCATCCCTATGGAGTGGGGATTCAAAATTGTACAAATGGTGGGGCTGACCCCCAAGGGGTCTGAGGGCCGGGGCCAAAAGGGGTCAATTTGGCTCTCTTAATATAAACGACTTCTTCTCTGAAACCAAGCAATGGATATCGCTTATATTTGCCTGGTAGCATCACTATGGGTTGGGGATTAAAAATTGTACAAATGATGGAGCTGACCCCCCGGGGGCCTGAGGGGCAGGGCCAAATGTGGTCAATTGGGCTATATTGATATATGCGACTTCTTCTCTGAAACCAAGCAATGGATATTGCTCATATTTGCCTGGTAGCATCACTATTGGGTGGGCATTCAAAATTGTACAAATGGTGAGGCTGACCCCCCGGGGGCCTGAGGGGCGGGGCCAAGAGGGGTCAATTTGGCTGAATTGATATGAACAGCTTCTTCCCTGAAACTAAGCAAGAGATATCGCTCATATTTGCCTGGTAGCATCCTTCTGGGTAGGGATTCAAAATTTTATAAAGGAAGGAACTGACCCCCACTCCCCCCGGGGTGCAGAATGCGGGGTCAAAAGGGGTCAATTGGTTTAAACAACTTCTTTTCTGAAACTAAGCAATGGATATCACTCACATTTGTGTGGTAGCATCCCTATGGGGTTGTGCCAAAAGTTGATTTTATTTCATGGATTAATGCATTTTTTGACATCAAATCATCACGTACCCATATAAAATGCCTATGATATATTGACATAGCAATACCAGTGACAAATATACTTAATCATCATTCTTGTTTCATATCTCATGAAATCCAGGTGAGCGATACAGGCCCTCTGGGCCTCTTGTTAATTCATTTAAGAATTTCTGACTTTTTATATAACTGAATTATCTCCCTTTGAACAGTTTGTTCACTGATGCAGTGACCACGGGCATGTTCGTTTATGCCGATAAATCGGTTCGTCAGTTTTAAAATGTAATATTTCAAACACATTTGACGGACCTGCAAATGTTAATACAGGCCTTGGTAGTCTTTGAAAGCAATATAAAATCACCAGGTCAGTCTTTATTTCATAAACGAACAACACCGGTCCCTAGTGGTCTAACCGTTTGGACCGCAAAAACGAAAACAGCCCATGACAGGAAGCATTAGTCTAGGAGATTAAGATGCTTCATTCTATGATCCTGTGATGGGTTTATACAAGTTATCTCCCCTTTGTTTACAGGACACCTACCTGGAACGTAGCTCCAAACCTAGACAAACAGTACCTTTTAAAGATCACCAAACAAATGGAGCCGATACACCAGAAATTTACTGACGTTTTACAACAAAAAAGACTACAGACTCTTCAGTCTGTGGACGACCTTGTGGAAAAGGTATACATATAGAAGATGGAGAATAATAAAATTGCCTTCTGCAATATTCTTTAAGTTGTTTATTTTACAATGAGATTTATTCACAATTGCCTGAAACACGAGGACAGTTTTGTAAGTTTTTGAGTTGCTGACTATGCAACTTTACATTGAAAGCCTCAAATTTTATGGTCTTATAAGTTTAAAAAATTTTAAGATTTACTGGCTTATATTTCCAATAAAAATCTGTTTAGAAATGGAAATTAGTGTTATCAAACTTAAATGTAATGTTTTCAGTATGAAAAAACTCTGAATGAGGTAAATGACTTTCACCATTAGAATTTTTAAAGCTGTATTAAACCTTCAACTATAAAAGTCACATACTTTAGGGGCCGCCGTGGCCGAGTGGTTAAGGTGTACCGACACTTTATCACTATCCCTCCACCTCTGGGTTGCGAGTTCGAAACCTACGTGGGGCAGTTGCCAGGAACTGACCATAGGCCGGTGGTTTTTCTCCAGGTACTCTGGCTTTCCTCCACCTCCAAAACCTGACACGTCCTTAAATGACCCTGCTGTTAATAGGACGTCAAAAAAAACAAAAAAAAAACAAAAAAATGTACTTTACAATAGAATTTTACATAATGGTGCACTTAAGTTATGTTTATGACCCCATTTCAACATAAGGGACAGAATAGATCGGATATCATCCGGCCCTCAGACTGCCTGCCTGATCGTGAGGTTACACTTTCATCCCATTGTCGAACAGTGGACTGTGACCAAGGCTCAGTAATTAGTCCCCTACTGGTGAAACTGTGGGGAATATAGATTTCCTCCTCGTTAGTCTGTCAGTCCATCTACTCGGTTATCTGCACTTTTCTCAGCAATGCTTCGAGGTATGTTGGTGAAAGTTTGAGTTTCAGGGTTTTCGGGTCAAGGTCAAGCTCACTTACTATTTTTAGCGGGGACCAGTAGGGGACATGTATTGCTTTAGCAATACCAAGCATACTTGGTTGTACTCTTTGTCTGACGAATGTCATGATAAAGTCATACACTGGTTGTGATATACCCTATTCAGACTCACACTTACCAACCTGAAGAACATGTTTTTTGATAAAGGAAACAGGCATTTATAAAAGCAGTTTTGATTCAAGTGTTTGTGTTAAAGATAAACATGTTTCCATGTTATGTAATACCAAATTGGAAAATCTAAGCCTGAACTTAATTAATCATCGATGTCAATTTTTTTCCAGTTTCGTTTTGGTATAATTAATTTTTCTTTGTTTTCATGGTAAATACTCAAATGTGATTGGTCGAAAAATTCTTTTCATTCTTCTATGAAAGAAATTCCGAGAATGCCGCGAAAAATGTGACGTCACAATACGACAATTGACGTTGCATATTGATTTGAGAAAAAGAATCCCATTTAAAACCAGTAAAATTGTACATAAAACATGTTTTAAATTAGAAAATCATTTTCAAAAATTAATCATAAGCGTTGATGTCAATTATTAGCTCACCTGGTCCGTAGCGTCCGTCGTCCGTCTGTCGCCCGTCCGTCCGTCAACAATTGACTTCTTCTTCATAACCACTGGTCAGAATTTGACCAAATTTGGTCAGAAGCATCCCTATGAGGTGGGGACTCAAAATTGTACAAATGGTGGGGCTGACCCCCCAGGGGTCTGAGGGGCGGGGCCAAAAGGGGTCAATTTGGCTCTATTAATATAAACGACTTCTTCTCTGAAACCAAGCAAAGGATATTGCTCCTATTTGCCTGGTAGCATCACTATGGGGTGAGGATTCAAAATTGTACAAATGGTGGGGCTAACCCCCTGGGGGCCTGAGGGGCGGGGCCAAAAAGGGTCAATAGAGCTATATTGATATTAACGACTTCTCCTCTGAAACTGAGCAATGGATATCGCTCATATTTGCCTGGTAGCATCACTATGGGGTGGGGATTCAAAATTGTACAAATGATGGGGCTGACCCCCGAGGGGGCCTGAGGGGCAGGGTCAAAAAGGGTCAATATAGCTATATTGACATTAACGACTTCTTCTCTGAAACCGAGCAATGGATATCGCTCATATTTGCCTGGTAGCATCACTTTGGGGTGGGGATTCAAAATTGTACAAAAGGTGAGGCTGACCCCACGGGGGCCTGAGGGGCGGGGTCAAAAGGGGTCAATTTGGCTAAATTGATATGAACAATTTCTTCTCTGAAACCAAGCAATAGATATTGCTCATATTTAACTGTGAGCGTCCCTTTGGGGTCGGGATTCAAAATTGTACAAATGGTGGGGCTGACCTCTCTTGGGGCTGAGAGGCGGGGCCAAAAGGGGTCATTTTGGCAGAATTGATATAAACAACTTTTTTCTGAAACTAACCGATGGATATCTCTAACATTTCACTGGTAGCATTCCCTTAGGTGAAGGATTCAAATTGAACAAATGACAGGGCTAACCCCCAGGGGGCTGAGGGGTGGGGCCAAAAAGGGTCAATTTGGTTAAATTGATATAAACAACTTCTTCTCTGAAACTAAGCAATGGATATCACTCACATTTGTATGGTAGCATGGTCATGGGGTGGGGATTCAAAATTTTACAAATTTTAGGGTTGACCCCACCAGGGGGCTGAGGGGTGGGGCCAAAAGGGGTCAATTTTGCTAAATTGATATGAACAACTTCTTCTCTGAAACAGCTCATATTTGACTGGTAGCATCCTTTTTGGTAAGGATTCAAAATTTTTAAATCCAGGTGAGCGATACAGGCCCTCTGGGCCTCTTGTTTTTTAGTTTCATCGAGGTATAAAACAAATTTTGTTTGCAAACTTCTGTAAGAATCCATTACGCGGATTCATACAGTTTGCAAACAAAATTTGTTTCATACCCCAATGAAACTAAAAAAAAATGACATCAATGCTTAAATGGAAAAAAATTTTGTTTGCAAACTGTATGAATCCGCATAGCGGATTCTTACAAAAGTTTGCAAACAAAATGTTTTTCATACCCCTTTGAAACTAAAAATTAATTTAGATCAACGCTTATAATTAATTTTTGAAATTGATTTTCAAAATTAAAACATGTTTTATGTACAATCTAACTGATCTTATAAGGGATTCTTTTTCACAAATCAATACGCAACGTCAATGGCTGTATTGTGACATCAAATTTTTTCAAGCCATTTTTGGATTTATTTATTTTTTCATAGAGGTATGAAAAAAAAATCTCTCAATCAATCAGAAAGCCGCAATTTTGCATACAAACAATGGAAAATTAATTATATAAATGTGTCTTGTGTACGGCTAGGTCTACACAGAGCTTTGGATGCTGGGAGAACTGGACAATACCTACATCATTTACACGTCTGACCACGGTTATCATCTGGGCCAGTATGGTGTCATCAAGGGCAAGGGTTTGCCTTACGACTTTGACATCAGGGTCCCGCTGTACATCCGAGGGCCAGGCATCAAACCAAGATCAAAGTATGTGTCAATCCTATATGATGGTTTTCAAATCATTCAAATGATTTGAAATGTCACAAGACTAAAGAGTCAAAGAAAAAAAAAACAGCTGAATATAAAAAGTTAACTTCTGAAATTAAGTTGCAAAGTACAATTTACTGTACAACCTGAAATGTTGGTATGTACCTTCATGCATGGTTTGGTGCTTAGTTACATAAACAAATGGGTTCCATCCTCACTCAATATTGAATATCATCATATTCCATGCATATTTAATGAGGCTGCTTTGACCTGATTGACTGATAACTTTGATCACATTTTGATGAGACTTGCTTGGTAGACTTATTACCTAAACCAAGTTTGATTAACATTATATTTTGCGCTTACTTAATCAGGCTTCTGTGATCTGATTGGCTGATTGCTTTCCGTACAATATTTTTTGAAGGAATGATCAGGTTTTGATGCTTGGTATAAACTTGTTATTTTGATAACTTTCACAGGAACTTGATGACTGAACACAAATACATGTGTGGATTCTAAATGATACGTCATGTTACCCACTTTAATTTCATGTAATACAATATTTGCATGGGCGGGAGATCTTGAAAACGATGGCCTTGTTGTATTTATATTCCTGGTGCCATAGCAACCACGAAAACAGCAAAAGTTTATACACAATGAACCTTTCATGTAATTGGAAGGAGGACCTATTGCTTCCAATTCGGTTCATGACCATTTCTTTTTTGTAATATATGCGAAAAATTATTTATGATAAAATCTTTAATTAAATCCCTGGTGTTCCATGATGTTCCTTGTATGTGCTCCCCATCTTTAGATAGTATCTCTATTTCATGTTCTGAGAATTTTGTTGTTTTTCTCAGGATTTCCAATATGGTGATGAATGTTGACCTGGCCCCCACTATACTGGACATGGCTGGAGTACAAATCCCAGACCATATGGATGGACGGTCAATCCTCAAGCTTATTAAGACCTACAAAGACTCCACAAGGTATGCTTTAGTATCTTGTAGGAGAATTATTTAGGGAAAAGTTTTATTGAGGAATTTATTTTCAACTTTAATCAATTCTGTGAAGAGAGTTGAAAGTTTCATGGATTTTGTGTTCCGAAAATTGAAATTGAAAGAATTGAAACTGAAATGGTGGACTGATTCTCTGCACAAATTATGACGGGGAAAAATTTTAAACAAGTACTTTCATAAATGATTAAAACAATAGTTATTATATCAGTAAATATGTTTATAGATATCAAGTAAGAATCAATTATAAATTTTATTATTTCACACTTTATTGGAAATATAATGTAGAGACTATATGTGTTCTTTCAGTGTGAATGACAAAGACTTTGTCCAAATGAAGAAACCTTGGAGGGATACAGTCCTAATTGAGAGAGGGTGAGTTACTGTCTTATTTGCAAAGGGTGAGTTAGTCTTACTTTAGAGAAGGTTAGTTACAGTCTTATTTGAGAGAAGGTTAGTTACAGTCTTACATGTACTTGTGAGAAGGTGAGTTACAGTCTTACTTGTGAGAAGGTGAGTTACAGCCTTACTTGTGAGAAGGTGAGTTACAGCCTTACTTGAGAGAAGGTGAGTTACAGTCTTGCTTGTGAGAAGGTGAGTTACAGTCTTACTTGTGAGAAGGTGAGTTAGTCTTACTTGAGAGAAGGTGAGTTACAGTCTTACTTGTGAGAAGGTGAGTTACAGTCTTACTTGTGAGAAGGTGAGTTACTTGTGAGAAGGTGAGTTACAGTCTTGCTTGTGAGAAGGTGAGTTACAGTCTTACTTGAGAGAAGGTGAGTTACAGTCTTGCTTGTGAGAAGGTGAGTTACAGTCTTGCTTGTGAGAAGATTAGTTACAGTCTTACTTGATAAAAGGTGAGTTATATAGAGAAAGTGAGTTACAATAAAGTGAGTTACTTGTAAATAGTGGAAAGGTCAAGGTCTGTAGACAGTAGAAAGGTCAAGGTCTGTTTACAATAGAAATGTCAAAGTCTGTATAAAGTAGAAAGGTCATGGTCTGTATACAGTAAAAAGGTCAAGGTCAGTATACAGTAGAAAGGTCAAGATCTGTATATAATAGAAAGAGCAAGATCTGTGTACAGTAGAAAGGTCAAGGTCTGTATATAATAGAAAAGTCAAGGTCAGTATACAGTAGAAAGGTCAAGGTCGGTATACAGTAGAAAGGTCAAGGTCGGTATACAGTAGAAAGGTCAAGATCTGTATATAATAGAAAGCTAGGTCAAAGTTAGTATACAGTAGAAAGGTCAAGATCTGTATATAGTAGAAAGGTCAAAGTCTGTATACAGTAGAAAGGTCAAGGTTGGTATACAGTAGAAAGGTCAAGATCTGTATATAATAGAAAGCTAGGTCAAGGTCAGTATATAGTAGAAAGGTCAAGATCTGTATATAGTAGAAAGGTCAAAGTCTGTATACAGTAGAAAGGTCAAGGTCGGTATACAGTAGAAAGGTCAAGATCTGTATATAATAGAAAGCTAGGTCAAAGTCTGTATACAATAGAAAGGTCAAGATCTGTATATAGTAGAAAAGTCAAAGTCTGTATATAGTAGAAAGGTCAAGATCTGTATACAGTAGAAAGGTCAAGATCTGTATATAGTAGAAAGGTCAAGGTCTGTATACAGTAGAAAGGTCAAGATCTGTATATAGTAAAAAAGTCAAAGTCTGTATATAGTAGAAAGGTCAAGGTCTGTATATGGTAGAAAGGCCTAGGTCTGTATGCTGTAAAAAGGTGAAGATTGGGTTACAGTAGAAAGGTCATGGTCTGTATATAGTAGAAATGTCAAGATTGGGTTACAGTAGAAAAGTCAAAGTATGTATATAGTAGAAAGGTCAAGGTCTGTATATGGTAGAAAGGCCTAGGTCTGTATGCTGTAAAAAGGTGAAGATTGGGTTACAGTAGAAAGTTCACGGTCTATATACAATAGAAAGTTCAATGTTTGTATACAGTAGAAAGGTAAGGTCAAGGTCTTTATACAGTAGAAAAGTGGTAGGACATCTCCCTTAACAGGAAAATAACTGATGAAATCTTGTATACAGCAGTAAAGTGGCAGGGCACTTTGACTAACAGGTATAACTTAGGAAGGCCTGTATACAGTAGAAAAGTGGTCAGTCATTTTGCCTTAGTTATTTGGGGGGAAACACTTTATACCTTAACAGAAAAATAACTAATGAAATCTTGTATATAGTAGAAAATATGTCAGACTTTTGCCTTAACAGTAACAGGCAAATAGCTAACCAAGGCCTGTATACAGTAAAAAGTGATGGGACACATAGTTTCAACTTTATTTACATAACATAAGTTTTATTTTTTTATTTTCGCAGGAAAGTTACCAAGAACAAACAGAAAATACTAATGAAAGAACAGAACCAACTCTTTCTGGACAACCTCAGTAACATGGATAACATCCCGGCACACATACTACAGTATGCTACACGTAAACAACGCCGCATACTCAAACAGTGCTCAAAGTCCAAAAACAAGCCTCCCTGTAAAGTAGGACAGGTAAAATTGACTCTGCTGTCAGGTCTTATCTTTAGGAAAGCAGAAATGTTCAGTTCAGTCGCAAAACAGTCCTTGCAAAGTACAAAGGGTAGAGCATGTTTCACTCCAAGTCCAAGCTGCAGTTTTATCAGTATTACTTCGCTTATGGAAAATACTTGTCTTTAAAATTTTCCATAGTAAATTTTCCATTACACCAAGTTCTTTGCATAGGTGTGAAAATTCAGGTCTTAAAGACATTTCTAGTTTCCCATAAGTTTTAAGATGTTTTCTAGTTTCAAGTATCTTTTAAAATATTTTCTTGTTTTCCTTAAGTTGTAACTGAAGTTTTGTGTATACACAGAGATACCAATGCATCCAGGAACCAGGGCGAAAATTACCAAGGTTACAGAAGTGTCGCTCCAGAGACATAGCAATGAATCAAAATGTCCAGGGTGATGGTCCATATTCTGCAACATCACGGATATGCCGATGTCCACAAAGAATGAATCCGCAAGAACGCCGAAATCAGGAACAATTTCTCCTGAATCACGTCAACAAAGGTATACAATATAGTCATTTTACATTAATTTTCAAAATTCAAGTATTGCCATCTTTGTTATTTATGAAAATATTCATGAGACAAAGTCTCAAGTGACCTATTGCAATTGTCTTCTGTCCATTTTTGACTTCTTCTCAATAACCATGAGGCCCAGGGGGTCATGGTATTAGGCCAGTAGCATGCTGAAATGAAGGGCTAACGTCACACGACCCCATTTGGTACAATTTTTACACATTTATTCTAATATAGAAAATACTCACGTGAGGATTTCAAATTAATGTTGATATTTTAATAAGACAACCTTCAGTACTTCCAACTGCACGAGGAAAAAATAAATAGTACGCGATAGCTATTTATAGATCGGCTTTTTTCGTGTTACGTAACTTCCGGTCTGGAGCATGCAGAAAGGACCCCATTTGGTACAAAGTGGTGAGACATCGATTTATTCGGTTATTTCCAAAGATGTGATCAATAATGTGAGTGATTTCGATGGTAATACATGTTTTGTTACTTATTACATAAGTGTTGTTCCAAAATATCAGTAATTTGTGTATAAATACCATAGCTGGAAATGCAAATATCTCGGCCCGTATTTTCCCGGATTTTTTTCCCATTGAGCTCGAGCCCACGTGGTTTCATTGAACGATGTTTTGTTACAAATATCATAAATGTACGTTTATGTACTGTGGTTTCACAACTTTTTATAAGTGGTAATACATTAAACTTTTTTAAGATGATGAAAATTGCATAAATATAAATAATAGATAACTAGAATAGAATACTGAAGCGAGGGGCACTTGTCGCCGTCAGGAAGGTAGAATGGCCCTGCTACTGAATCTGTTCCGATACGATAGGCCTTGTGATATATGCTGCTATATCCAGTAAGGACATTCCAACCAGCCGTCAGACAGCTCAGCTGTATGTCTACAGTATACATATTGAACCACAGGGACGTTACAATGATATTAAATGTATACATAAAATGTATGGGGTCATATCAGATCAGTTTAAACATAAGTTATAAACATTTTACATTTAGTATCGATCATTGTAACGTACGTGTCCCTGTGATTGAACAGTTATAATATATAATAACAAAAACAAGTTTGTTTCATGTTGGTGACCATTACCCAGGCAGTAGCATTTATTAATTTTGCTTTCTTTTGTGTTTTTTCCCGGGGTGATTATTGAAATGAAATATTGAAAGAAAAACTCATAAAATAACAATTGATTTTATAATCAATCAATCAATTAAAAACACTCTTGTTGGAGAGTATTTAAAACATGACGACATTAGCACTATTGGCACAACATAACATGTACATGAGGAAGATTTAACAATAACAACATATCACAGTTCATGTATAAATTTCAACAAATTAATTTGATTATAATTAGATTTATCACTTACATCACAGGGAAAGTTATTAAAATTAGAATGAAATAAAATCTATTTATTTGTTGACTAAATGGACTAGTAATTCTCACAAGTGTGACTAAAGAAATAGTTATAACACTATTGCAATGTACATGTATATATAGGTTATATGCTAATATAGCAAATTATAAAATTTACATAAACACTAATATAGTGCGAGTTAAGAACATTCAATCAACAGAAGTGAAATTAAAAGTTGAAATCATTTTGTTTCTCATTCTCAACTTGCAGGGCACATTTGACAACACCAGGATGAATCTGATGCCTTCCTCATTTCAAATGTGCGGTACACTCTGGGTGGTAAACAAAAAGCATGATAGGACTTCTTACAGAAGTAGCATGTCGCCCAATATATTTCTTCTTCTATTGGAGAAACATATTGGTGATCCATGCATACTTGACATATCAGCATGGCATGTCCGTCTGGGGTTGTACTATCCTGGTCAAGATGTGTTGGAAATGGCTCAATATCTGACTGAACACTAGTACTGTGACTAGTGTCCTGACTAAGAGCTGGGAATGGCTCAACATCAACATTCATGCTGGGATCAAAGCAATAACTACAAAGCCAGTCTGAAGACACTAGCAAACTTAAATCTACATGAGTTTGCTCTTCATGATTGAGGCAGTCCCGATGAAACCACCGGCCACATTCTGGACCATCACATCCAACCCATAGGATCCCTTCTTCCTCATCATTACATCGACCCCTGATGTTGCAAATTTTGCAGGTAAATACTTCTTCTGCAAGTTGGTCATTGCCTTTGTTCTGTAGATGAAAGATTAAATTATGAGTTTTTTAATTAATAATATTTCTATGTGTTTTTGGTAAATTTATTTCGTCTGTTGTCACAATTGGCTTCTTCTGGAGACAAAGAGAAAATCAATTTATCAAAGATACTATATTATTTAATATAGATAATTGGTGGATTAACATTATGATTTTATGCACATAAATTAAATGAGAGAAAAAGGAAAAAAATAAGCTTAAGTTAAAGACACACAATTATATAAATTTACCTTCTTTGTTCCTGTGCGTGGTGCTGTTCTTTTTCTCTTTTTCGGAGGATTCATTCTCGGAAGCTCATCATCTTTTGAGATGGAAGCAGTATTGACCTATTATCAACAAATGAAAATTAACTTCACATTTTGCTTTGTTTGCTAGTAGAGTAGTTATAATAGTATTTTTGTTTTTGTTTGATATTGTTTTATTTCTATTTTTACTTCTGTTATGATTATTTTTTTCAACACACAAGAGTTTTGAAAATAATATAGAATAAAAATGATATAAAAAGTCCTGAATTTTCACACATAGATTTTACTTACTGGGTTGTTTTTTGTGGGTTTGTTCTTTTTGTTGGGTCCTTTGGTCATTTCTTTTTCTTTAAGTTGTTGATAAATTTCATTCCCTGTTAACAAAAAAAAAAAATCTGCACTTTTAACAGTTTTCAATAATAAAAGGACAATTGGCAAAAAAGAAAATTTATGACTTTTATGTATTTAATAGTTTAAGGTTCCATTTTGGTTGATAAGTATGTAATTTGGTATCTAGCTTTAACACTGTAGTAATATTGAAAATAATTACAATATTCTTACTTGTACAAAGAAAAAGATGTATACATAATGTAGTTATTCATAACAAGGAACTTGATAAATTTTAGCCACCGGAGCAGAACCAGTTTCAATTTAGACATAATTGCATCAAATTATGGTACTCTTACAGCCATTATGTTTACTTACCTGTCAAAACTCTGGACTCTGTCACAATTCTAGTATTTTTGGTTTTGTTTGCAGGCCCAATAATTGGCACGAATATATCGGCGAGCTCCTTTGGAATGAGTCCCTCTGTGACTAAGGGATGTCCATGTACAAATTGTCCACATCCATCACAGAGTGGGTGCAAATCCAGATTGTCTCCCCCTGGTCCAGGCTTGGGAAAGGTATAGCTTCTGTCGACAGGAGTCAATCTGGAGGTGTCAATAGCATTTGGGTTTAAAGGGACAATACCACATTTCCTGAAGGCAGTTTTGACATGGTGAGGACTAAAAGTCCTGTCAATAGCTGCTCTGAGAATCTGGGCAAACCTGTAAATGAGACAAAATGAGGTACATATATATATACATTTTATTGTTAAAAGTTAAATCACTTGACCATTTCGAGTGAGAAAGTGAGAACCTGACTTTTTGAAGGTCCTGTATTGATAAGCTTGCGATTTAACTTCATTGTTTAGAAAGAGTTAATTATAATATTTCTATCTTTAAGGATTTTTTTTTGTTTTTTGCTTTTTGTAAAGTAAGGAATTTTGTTTTCAGGTTACCTGCCCTTTCCAATGATCAAATTTGGGTTGGCATAGCCCAAATTGACTGCCAAATCTGAAACTGTCTTCTTGAGTGGTCTAAAAAGTGCAACATCTAGAGGCTGGAGTAGGTGTGTGGTGTGGGGTGGCAAGCCTATCAGCTCCACTCTGTTTTCCCTGGCCATTTCTATGGTGTCCAGCGAAAGATGACTCTCATGGTTGTCGAGGATCAGTAATAGTGGCCGTTCTTTCGATGCATGTTGGAGAAAAATACGCTCAAACCATTTTTTGAATAATGCTGCATCCATGTAGCCATTCGGAGAGGTTCCAAAAAGCCATTCCTCTGGTATGCCTAATATTGGAAATTGAATAAAGTTAAATTTTCATTTCAAATCATTATGAATTTTTAATTAAGACAGTAACTGCTCAATTTTATATCTTGAAATATCTATGCTATGTTTTAGTTTGAATGGAATTTATTTTATTGTAAAATTGCTGTTATTTAACACATTTTTTTCATGTTTCTTACCATCTCTGTATGTTCCACCAGGAAAGGACTTTTCAAAAATTATGAAAGAAGGCAGCACCTTTCCATCTGCAGAAACACACACTGCAGCTGTGGTGTGGTTGGTAGTGGAAACCTGTCTTGTATAGGCTCCTCGGTTGGTGACACAGACCTTGTCCTGGGCTACAACCCCTTTCCCAAAGCCAGTTTCGTCCATGTTGTAAACCAGGTTTGGTTTATCGGCTAGTCCTGAATTAAATGTTATGGGTTTTTTTTATAAGTAAATGACATGGCATTTATTATATATACCTGTTCACGAGGCACAAGTGCAGATAAATGCATAACCAATAAATATGTCGCATATTGATTTTTAATGCTATGAGAATTTATTGATTAAAGGGAGATGATAAGATTTACTTTTATTTGATACATGTACTCCCTACAGAACGTTACTATTATTTTGTAATTTTTTAATAATATAGGATATTATCAGTTATTGAAAAACTGAATTAGGATCAGTCCTAAAGTCATTTTCAAAACTCTAATGAAATGTTACAATTTAATTTCAGACAGAAGATTAATGCCTTACCAAGTTTGTCAACAGTGTCCTTTAGCAGAGAGAAATACTGAGACATCACAGTTTTATTTGCCATCCTGACACGACCACCATCTATGGTCTGTGGTTTCCTCATGTGAAGGTCTCGATGTCTGCCTAGAAATCTTTTTATCCACTTGTCGGAGGGACCATTCTCACCGATAGGGCTTGGCCTCCCTGACCTTTGCACAAGTTTCAGTACAAACATCTTTATCATTTTCCTCGTGAGACCTTTCTTGACAATACTTGATGTATGTTACAAGATACTTTTCTTCATCAGAAGAAATTACTCGGACAGGCTGACCTCCCTTGTTAAGACCTTGTGCATGCCTCTTTAACGTCATGTGTGGTACATTGTAGTTTGAAGCTGCACGTCTTATTGGTATCCCTTTTTTTACATCCTGTAGAGCTTGTTTAAAATTTGCGGTTTCATATTTCCTGTATTTAGCTGTGAATGATAAATGTGAAATAAATATATTTTTGTTTATTTAAGTTGTTAAGTTGTTTACAGTCGAACCTGTAATAGCGGACACCTTTATATAGAGGACACCTGTCCATAACGGACAGTTCCAGGAGTCACCAATGAAAATCACTATATGAATATCATGTATATAGCTGACACCTTCCTAATGCGGACAGCGGACACTTATTTTTGTCCGTAAAGTTGTTAAAGATTCTGTATAACGGACACATGAAACCATAGCTATGTTGTTACTTGTGTGTAAAACGTTTCTGAATAACAAAGCAGAGCCTTATTTAATCAACTTCCCTGTATTTGTTTCCTCAACCCCACGGGTGACATGCAAGCCATTCAACCATGGCCTAGACAACAAGAATGGTCAGGTAGTAATTAAATCATTATTAAGACCAACAAAAGAGGATAAAGCAATAGTTATGTCTGTCATAATTGTTTTACTTACAAAAAACAACTGAATGCAAATCTGACAGAACAGAAGAGTTCTGAGTATACCCTATAGTTATTGACTGAACCAAAAAACGGTTTTTATTAAATTAAATCCCAACATGGATTTCAGAAAATATATCTCAAAATAAATGCTTTGGATTAAAATTAAAAGAAAGGGTTAGGGTAACCCTAACCCAAAAATACACTTTGATTTTTAAAAGGTTAATGTAATAGAAAAGATATTTCAAACATATTTATTTTCCTAATTCATGTGTTAGTCATGCCATCAGTAAGGACATAAAGACTGAAACATCCCATCCAGGATAGATTTTGCTTAAAAAGGTGGACTTGGCATTTCATAAATGGGGTCTTTTTCAGATAAAAAAAAATGGGTCCATGAGAATAATTTGGAGAAAAAAATGGGAGTCCCAGAGTGTTTTGGGTGTTAATAATCAGCTTGTTGGGAATAAGTGAATGTGAAAAATTAAATTATGCATGCCATAAATATTATGTTAATTTGTATTTTTTTTTCATTGAAAATTACACTAAAAGTTTAAAATAAAAAAGGGGGTGGGGTGGGAGTGTGATAATTGCACTTGGAAGAAATCAGTTTCCTCATCCTAGATAATATGATAATTAATATCATTAAAAGGAAATGGTGAATTACTACTTCTCCAATGTACAGAGGATATTTCCCATTTATGCATGTTAAAAGTATTAGTAGGATTATTATAAATTTAATTATTAATTGAATTATTTCTGCTTCAGTGTTCATTGAAAGCCCCTATATGTTAAGAATTCATAGCAGAAGGGAAATAACTCCTAATAAAAGCTTTAAAAAATCCGGATATTTCGTTGATCAAGCACCTGTGAGAGTGTATTAGAGATCAACTTCCGACATGCGCACAAATAGTTTTACTGCAATGGCGAAGCGGGGCAAGTTCGAATTGTAGGTACAGCACACTGAAAATGACCGATGTTCACTTTATAAGGTAAGTACCGGTGTAATACGACCAACGAAGACTTTTAGGACTATAAGAAATAATTTAGAGTGATAAATGTGCCGGAAAACATTTCAAAAGTTGATATAACACTGTCGTCGAAAGGCAAAACTATGCACAACATGGATGTTTTCCTATAACTTACCCATTTCAATATCTTGTACTAAGCAAACTGGATCGCTGCATGCCTCAAAATTGTCGTTGAAATGACCGTTTATGTTTACATTATGACGTCATAAAATCTCGCGTCATGGAATGGACATGCGAGGATTTAGGAGCCATTTTATCAAATTTTGTACCAAATGGGGTCTTGTACCAAATGGGGTCGTGTGACGTTACAAAGTTCGTACAAATCAATGACTTTGACCTACTTTCAAAATCACAGGGGTTAAATAAGTTAATATTTTTTAAACAATTTCTTCTTATAAACCAGGAGGCTCAGGATCATGATATTTGGCCTTAAGCATGATGGGGTAAAGGGCTGTCAAGTTTTTTCAAATGAATGACCTTGACCAACATTCATAGTAATAGGGGTCGAATATGCTAAAAATCGTTTAAACAATTTCTTTTTAATAACCAAGATGCCCAAAAGACCTAATTTTGGGCCTATAACATGATAGATTAAAGGGTTACCAAGTTTGTTCCAAATGAATGACCCTGACCTACATTCAAGGTTACTGAGGTAAAATATGCTAATTTTTTAAGTAACTTCTTCTTAATAAAAAAGATGTTCAATGATATGATAATGGGCATGACGCATGCTGGGATAAACTAGGGCTAATATGTTTGTTTAAATGAATGGCTTTTACTAACATTCAAGGTCACAGGGGGTAGATTTATTTAAAACAATTAATCAAGTTCTTCTAAACACTCAAAATGCTTAAATTGATGACATTTGGTAATGATATGATGGGATGAATGACAACCTACTTAAGGTTGTTGATATTCAAGGTCAGAAGTCAAAAATGTTTACATGACTCACCTTATATCTGGAAATAAAACACACAGCAATCAACTATCAATGACTTCTACTTTGCAAAAAAAAACTTGTAATGCTTTATAATTACAAATAAATGTTTCTTCTTAAAACAACTTCTTTGATTAATGGCATATGGGCAATACAGGCCCATTGGGCCTTGTTTCATTTGCTCTGATAAAAAGTCTTTTTTTTATTGGGTCTATTCCAGACTTCACTCCAAAATTCATCAGCAGACGTAAACGACAACTTCCGTATGACCTGACAGATACTACATTGCCTGATGATTTAACTGAACAGTATCCACGTAAGTATGATACCCAGCCAACACCTGCCCTCCCTCCCCCTCCTTCCTCTCCTCCCTCTCCCCCTCTCCTCCTCCTCTTCCCTCCCCTCCTCCCTCTCCCCTCCTCCTCCCTCCCCTTGTCCTCCCTCCCCTCCTCCTCCCTTCCCTTCTCCCTCCTCCTCCCTCTCCCCCTCCTCCCCTCCTCACTCTCCTCCTCCTCCCTTCCCCTCCTCCCTCCTACTCCCTTCCCTTCCTACCTCCTCCTCCCTTCCCCTCCTCCCTCCTCCTCCCTTCCCCTCCTCCCTCCTTCCCCTCCTCCCTCCCTCTCCCCTCCTTCCCCTCCTTCCCCTCCTCCGTCTCCCCCTCTCCTCCTCCTCCTCCCTCCTCAGTCTCCCTCTCCCTCCTCCCCCTCTCCCCCTCTCCCCCTCCTCCCTCCTCCTCCCTCCTCAGTCTTCCCCTTTCCCCCTCCCTCCTCTCCCTCTCCTCCTTCTCCCTCCCCCCCTTCATTCCCCCCTCCTCCTCCCTCCTCCTCCCTCCTCAGTCTCCCCCTTTCCCCTCCCTCCTCTCCCTCTCCTCCTCCTCCCTCCCCCTCTCCTCCCTCTCCCCCTCTCCTCCCCCCTCCTTCCCCTCCCCTAGTTTGACTGCACTGGCACTGTGTTGTATCCTTGAACAAGGTACTTGTATCAGTTGTGTTCCAGTCGTTCAGCTGTAAATAAGTACCTGGCATCTGGCTGTATGCTCCCCAGGGAGTTAACAAAGACATTGGTTAATTGATAAAAGCCCAATGACCACAGATAGTAATTTGTTAAACACTTTGAGACGGCTATGTTGCTGTAATATAGCAGTAAAAAGTGCAGATTTGTTTCCTTGAAAACTGGACATATATTTTCCACATGAATATCGTAGATCCTATGACATTAAAGGGTAATTTGATAAATTGCTGTAATTTCAGAGGTGGAGCCTTTTGAGCATCGTTGCCGACAGCTGCCAAACAATACGATAGTATGCGACCAAGAGTTGTATAATGATGTGGATGCCTGGAAGGACCACAAGGGACAGTTAGATGAAATGATACAGGAATATCGCAAGATGCTGGAGGACCTCAGGGTAGGGGCGCGGTCAAGTGACCGATTTGAGGATGGAAGGTTCCAAAAATCTTTGGTGGAGGGTTTTAAAATGTATAAAACACAATCAGGTGATATTGGATTTAAAAGGGGAAAATCATGTTCAGCCCACTGGTGAGCTGTGAGCTGTTCAAATTGCCCTGCAGCCATAGTCTGATATACATCCTTTAACAATCCTTGTTGTTGTTATTTCTTGAGAAGTATTGGAAGGATTTTTTCTCAAACTTCATATTATAATGATTTTTTTCCCTACTTGTGTCCATTGAATTTTGAGTGTGATTCAGATAATTAGATTGCTAACAGACAGCCATCTCGGAATTTGACAGGGAGGTTTGTTAAGTATTGGAAGGATTTTTCTCAGACTTCATAATACATATGTAGACCCTTGTTAACATATGATGATCCATATCCTAAGGTGAAAAGATGAAAGAAATGATTTGCATATGTAAATAAAATAGTCTAGCTCCAGATCTATATTTTTGGCTATCATAAGTCAGTAAGCATTGGGCAGAAAGTTCAGAAACTGTCTTTTAACACCACAAATGGTATAAATGTTAAATAATTTTAACTTGGACATATCACCTATAAATAAAGTCACATTTACTTCTATCAAGTAATGATTACTTTGTAGACATATCGGCGACACCTGAAGATCACCAAGCCAAAAGACTCCTATCTTTCTCAGTTTGGTGGAGATGTCAACGGTCCGGGTTATCTGGACAACATGGATGGCTTTGATACTACTGACCTACTGGACCCCGACTGTGACTGTGATGATAATCTTACGTTAGTACAAGCTTTCCGATTTTCTCTAAAACTGTCTCTCTGAGATTCTAAAAACTCTATCCTTCGTGATGTCAGTTTGTGTTGATGAAGCTTGAGACAATAATTTGGAAACTTTACCCCAATAGCTCTGGATTGCATGTGATGTGCCTCTGTATGTTATTCATTGAGGTAACCACCAGCTACTACAAAGAGACATATTCTCAGAGTGACCGAAGCTGTTCATGAGGAACCAACCAACACAGAAATTTTATTTCATTTTTTTTTTACTTTGCATTATAGATTGATTAGCATAAGTATATAGATTGTAACTTGTTTCACAATGGTTATAAAAGAAATTGAAGTTTTTAGTTATATGTTTCATAGACATCATCATCTAATCAAAATTAAATTTGTTTGCTTATATTCATATTCTAGTATTATCAAATAAGCATAGTTACACACTATTTTTACTCTCAATTGGAATTTAACAGTGACACGATTAGGGATAAAAGACAACGAAGGAAGGACAAACGGAAAGAAAGAAAAAGAAGAAGATTTAGAAAAAAGAGAAAAAACAGGGATTGTAATAAACCTGATATGAACTGCTTCACCCATGACCATGCACACTGGAGAACTCCACCCCTATGGGATTGTAAGTATACCAAATGTGTTTTTGTCAGGGGCTGTAACTCTGCAATTTCTAGAGTACCCCGGTAGAATAATTTTTTTCAAGGGGCATAACTCAGGAAGGTTTTTTATGGCTGTATTTAGGAGTAACATACCGA
The DNA here is from genome assembly GCF_902652985.1 of Pecten maximus. Taxonomy (NCBI): domain Eukaryota; kingdom Metazoa; phylum Mollusca; class Bivalvia; order Pectinida; family Pectinidae; genus Pecten; species Pecten maximus. The sequence continues at coordinate 15,221,898 of NC_047032.1, read as the reverse complement.
TGTGTCTGTAGCTGTATTAAGAGTTTGTAACATAACAGTGTGGATAAATTGAAAGTGGGATTACTCAAATTTATGTTAGTGAATTTACTCATTTCAGAGTACTCAAGGGCAATAACTCTGGAATATGTAAATTTATTAAGAGGGGTAATTCAAACACGAGGGGAAGTAACTCTTAAACATTAAAAGCAGACTTGATTATTCAAGGGGAATTATTCAGGAATGTGACTTGATGTATTTGCAGACAAAATCTTCAACATAAGACTAGATGTTGAAAAAATCAAACAATATTGGTTTCCCAGGAATCTTTAGAGAATGTGTATTGAAGCAGATTTTCTTTGGAGATATAGGTATAGGTGGATATGATTTTTAAAATGTCTTCATTGTACATGTACATTTTTCTGAGATGGGTAAGTAAGGGAGGTAATTCAGATAGATACAAAAAGGCAATCTGCTTAGAAATTTTGATTGAACAAATTATCTTGAGAAATTTCTTAATTTATACAACCCAATGGTTTCTATCTAACTAATTTTATATTCGTCGGCGTTGGTCGTCAGCTTCCGTAGACAGCTAGGTTAAAGTTTTTATAAAGCAGTGTTGTTTCAATATGAATGATAATACAGCTCAGGTATTTGTCATGTGTGTTCCATGTAACATGACCTGTCCATTGGTAATATATTTGGGGACCTGCTTACCTTGGCTGTAGCCTTTGACCTACTTTTAAAAGCTTTAACCTTGACCACTGTATGTTATCTGTGTGAAAGATGGCTTTTAAATTTGACATGTGTGTACCTTTTGATAAGTCCTTACCATTGACACTACATTTGTTGACCTGCTGACCTTGATCATGACCTTTGACCTAATGTTGAAAAACTTAAACCTTGGCCACTGAATGTTAATTGTACAAGCTAGGGCTTCATATTTGACATAACTTTTCCCTTATGACAAGACTTTTCCACTGGTACTGCATTTGTGGACCTGCTGACCTGATCTAGACCTTTGACCTAATTTTAAAAACCTTTATCCTTGGCCTGTGTATGTTAACTGTACAAGGTAGGGATTTTATATTGACGTGTGTACACTATGACAAGACCGTTCTATTGGTACTACATATGTGGACCTTCTGACCTTGACCATGACTTGCTTTTGAAAAATTAATTCTGAATCTCAACCCATTTGGTGAGCGATAATGTCTTTGGAAAATCCTTGTTCTTCACTATGATTTGTTGATCTGTGTACATGTATGTTCTTGTTTCTGTTTGTCCATTATGCCTGATTGTTGAAGTTTCCTTTTCCCTTCATATTTGAAATTATTCTGTTCTCGTTCTATTTACTGTTTCCTTTGCTCTAGCAAGTTCTGAACATTCGTAATAACTTTCCAAATCTCTACACATTATAACTTCACATATCTCTACACCTAATAACTTCACATATCTCTGCACATTTTCCCGTACATTTTCAACATTTTCTCAATAACCAACAGGCCCAGGGACCTGATGTTGGGTTTGTAGCATTCTTGGATAAAGTCTACCAATTTTGTTCAAATGGATTATCTTGACCTTCATTCAAGGTCACAGGGGTCAAATATGCTAACAAAATTTAAACAACTTCTTCTTGATAACCAAGAAGCCCAGTATCCTGATATTGGGTTTGTAGCATGCTGGGAGAAATGGCAATCAAATGCAAGTTTGTTAAAACTGATGACCTTTACCTTCTGTCGGTTCACATGGGTCAAATATGCTGAAGTCTTAGAATGACTTTTTGATAACCAAAAAGACAAGAAACCTGATATTAGGTCTGTAGCCAAGTTTGTTCAAATGGATGACCTTGGCCTTCATTCAAGGTCATAGGGTCAAATATGCTTTCATCTTTTAAACAATTAAATTAACTTCTTTTCAATAACCAACAGTCCCAGGGATCTGATATTGGGTCTGAGCATTCTGGGATAAAGGACTCCAGAGATTGTTCAAATTAATGACCTTGACCTTTATTGAAGGTCACAGGGGTCAAATATACTAAAATATATCAAAACTCGTTAACCGTTAAGACCCATTGGCCTCTTGTGTCTTAATTGTTGTTCATCTGGAACCACTGTATTACCTTTATTCATTAGAATAGTAGGCATGTTCAGTACTTTTATTTTTTCACCTTAAGCAAAAATTATGTTGCACTCAAATTTAAACACAGCTTTTAGAAACACTTTGTTCTTGTACCTTGAGTAGCAGATATGGGCTTTAAGCAGGATACTGTAAAAGTGGATATTTTCGTGCATTGAAATTTTCGCTTAGTCAGCTTACAAACTGTTTGCGGTGTGGATATTTTCGCGCTGTCAGTCATGATGAAAATATATTTTCGCGCTGCGATGTCATTGGCCATGTACATAAAGTAAGATTATTTTCGGCAAACTCCATTGAAAGCTCACGACGATCGGTCCAGTAAATATACCAAACTTTGATCAACAGACACGTTTAGGTTGTAAGTGTGATCATTGCATTACGTCTGTGTGACCGAAAAAAAAACATTAATGTATATCAGATATTTTAGCATTGATTCAGTCATTTACATTGAAAATACACCACGTACAAGACACCTGATTGCAACTTAGGCCCCGGAAATGTATAAATAACATGCGTTATCAGTACTCGTACTGTATGGTATAAATTAAGAAGTCATCCGTGTATTGTTGAATGCAGTATTAACTAAGTATGTTCGTATTTAATTGCGACTGAACACCTCTTAATTATTTCCAACTCAAGCTAGGTAGAGAGGCCACGCGAGGCGTCACTCGCGGTTAAGTTGAAAGGATAGGACGTCCGGTTATGCCGAGTGACGTGTTATGCTTTCATGTCTAGTCAAAACAAAGCCAGGTTTCCCAATTAGCGGTAGTTGATTTTGCAGGTATCAAATAAGTTTGGTAGTAATTAAATACGACTTTGCAATTAAAAAGCAGACATATTGATGTTCTGACCTAATTTTACCAACATATATAGACCTATTTCTACAGTAGCCCTTTCGTATTTTCAATATATTAAATGGACCATTCATTACAGTTAACTATCCATAGTTTCTGATTCAAATAAAACATATAACCACGCGGAGACTCAACATTAACATTTCTAATACAAGCAAGTTTATCTATTTTGTCACAAATGTAACGTGTGCTGTTTTGGGGCCTATAGCTACACAATGACCGACCAGCTTTGCGATTGATATGTACAGTAACGTAGAAGCGATCTTAATTATCATGATATGAAGAAAGTTTAATGATCAATCAACATTAAACTAGATATATTTATCATTTTACTAATTATTCAAATTAGTATAGCAATGTCTCAGACAAATGACCGACAATGACAGCGTTACACATCACGGACGACATGGTTTACAGCAGGAACTTGCGTCTTTGATGTGGAAATATTGGCGTGCCAATATTTTCACGTGTTATTATAATCGCGTGTTGATATTTTCGCGGAAATTTAATGATCGCGAAATAAGCAAAAATTTCCACGCCGCAAACATTTCCACTTTTACAGTAATACTATTTATTTGGATTTTATCAGGATAGTACTTAGTTTATTAGACTTTTAACAGGTTAATATATATATATATAGTAACATTTATACTTGTTAGGCTTTTTACATGATGATACTGTAGCATTTGTTTTGCTTTTTACATGATAATACTGTAGCATTTGTGGGATTTTCACATGATAATACTGTAGCATTTGTGGGATTTTGCGGGTTGATACCATAGCTTTTGTTAGCATTTCTACAGAATTAATAGACATTGGTGGGCCTATTAACAGGTATGGGCCTATTACTGGATATATATAATATCATCCTCTAAACCTCTCAGGTTTAGTTGTCAGGGTTCCTAAATGTTTAAAACAAATTCTACTTCAAGTTATTAATAGTGCAAAATATTTTATGATAATCTATTGATCAGTTATATATTAGATTCACCTGCTTCTGTTCAGACGGCTTTAATGAGGATCATGTTTTGATTTTACTGACCAAATATGGAAAATGTTATAAACAGATCAAATAATATATAATTATGCACTTTTAATTAGAAGATTTTGTATTCCCATTTCACACTACTTCTGCAGCTCACTTTAAAATCCATTGATAAGGATTTTCTAGTAAGAGACAGGAAAATAGAGTGGAAACAGAAGATCTTTATTCCATTTATTTATTTAGTTAAGAAGAGATATCTTTAGAAATATTGTGAATGGAACTTTAAAGAAATAGTTGAAAGAGGAAAATCTATTTATTTATATTTATATTCATTTATTTAAGAAGACATATTTTACAATGCTGAGAATGGAACTTGTTTGAGAAATAGATGAAAAAGGAAAATCTATTTATTTCTTGTTTATTTATTTATTATATGGTAAATTTATTTTATTTATTCATTATTTATTTTTAGCCCACCATCATCAGATGGTGGGCTATTCAAATCGCCCTGCGTCCGTGGTCCGTCCGTCCGTCCGTCCGTCCCTCCGTCCGTCCGTAAACAATTCTTGTTATCGCTAATCCTCAGAAAGTGCTGAAGGGATCTTTCTCAAATTTCATATGTAGGTCCCCCTTGGTGCCTAGTTATGCATATTGCATTTTGACACCAATCGGAAAACAACATGGCCGACAGGCAGCCATCTTGGATTTTGACAATTGAAGTTTGTTATCGCTATTTCTCAGAAAGTACTGAAGGGATCTTTCTCAAATTTCATATGTAGGTTCCCCTCGGTGCCTAGTTATGCATATTGCATTTGGAGACCATTCGGAAAACAACATGGCCGACAGGCAGCCATCTTGGATTTTGACAATTGAAGTTTGTTATCGTTATTTCTCAGAAACTAATGAAGGGATCTTTCTGAAATTTCATATGTAGGTTCCCCTCAGTGCCTAGTTATTCTTATTGCATATTGAGACCAATCGGAAAACAACATGGCCGACAGGCAGCCATCTTGGAATTTGACAATTGAAGTTTGTTATCGCTATTTCTCAGAAAGTAATGAAGGGATCTTTCTCAAATTTCATATGTAGCTTCCCCTCAGGGCCTAGTTTTGCATATTGGGACCAATCCGAAAACAACATGGCCGACAGACAGCCATTATCGCTAAATCTTAAATTTTATATATAGGTTCCCCTTGTGTGAAAAGGACTAGAGGGCTGTTTCTGAATTTACACTGATTAGTAAGACTTAGAGGAAGGGAAAAGTAGAGAAAAGATCAATCTGACATGGAACCTATAAAGATCAATCAATGGTGGGCGCCAAGATCCCTCTGGGATCTCTTGTTTATTAATTCAAGCAGATATGTTTTTTCATTGCTGACAATGGAACTAGAGAAATTGTTAAAAGAGGAATATCCAATTGAATCAATCTAGGACTATTAGTATTAGATTAAGTGTACAATGCACCTGAAATATGTTTACTGGAATCAGTAAACTCAGAATTTGTTACATGTAACAGTGAAAATGTTAAATGGTCTTTATATTAGTTAAATAGAAAGTAGATAGTTACTTCATCAATTCAGCACAAGCATGATCACATCTTCTTTAGCTCTTGGGGTGTCCTAGTATCATACTATCAACACTACTACTGTAGCTTTCGGGTATCCTTGCTCTTTATCTTCAATATATATATTCTGTCACACAAGTTCTATGTGCACTGAGTTATTTCCCTTTGACCTCTCTAACCGAAAAGAGATTTTTGTTTTCCTTGGTTTCACCAAACTTTATATTAGCTCGTACATGGAATCTACCACCTAACAAAAAAATGCGCCGATTGAACCATCCTGCTTGCAAGCGAGATCAAATGGAATGTTACCTAATGGACGATACTCACTGGAAAACTCCACCTCTCTGGACTTGTAAGATCTACATCCCATAATCCTCTGTATTTAGGTCACACATGGTGGAGAGCTCATTAGATATTCAAGGTGACCCAAAAGGAATTGGGGTTAAATTTGGGAGAGCAATATTGATTTTAAAAAATGAAAGAAAATTCAAAGGGACATAACTCCAATATTTTTTTTTGCTTTATGTGTGTGTTTTGCATTTTAGTGATATTTTATTTTGGCTTCCGTTTGAAAATTCTTCACTTTTATCACTTATAATGCTTCATGTTCATGGTTTTATTTTGTTTTTGCTTTTCTTGGAATATAAATTGTTACACATAGGTAATTCAAATTTACTTATTTTAAAACTTTGAACCCTGATCCTTTGAGTGATTTTGACTGTTCTGATCCAACAATTTTTTTATTGCCTCCAATTATTAGTAATGACAAAATTGTTGAATCAAACTCGTTAATTAAATTTCAATCAAATTTGTTGTCTCACTTATTTGATAGATCAAAAAGACTCCATACTAGATATATTTTGTGTAAATTAGATTTATGAGTAAATAATTTATTTTTTTTTTTTTTTTTTACTGTACATTTCAAGTTGTGACATGTTTTTCTTCACAGTCAGTGTTTCTTTTTTTCTTTCAAGAAAGTGAGAGTTCTGTTTGATTGTTTTAGAGCTTACCATCCAAAGGGAATAGAAAGAATTTGTTTGTCCTTGAATTGTGATTTTGGTATGAAAGTCTGCATCAGGGCCAGCAGGCAATTTTTTTATGTTTTTTATTTTTTTATTTTTTTTTTTTTATCTTATTTTTTTTTCAAAATTCATAATTCCAGTTTTGTTCCTTTAGAAAAAAAAACCTGTTTCCTTTCTATGGTGTGCTACCACAAATTTAAGTAAGGCTAGGGTTATCTCCCCTTTCTGGGTGTTGAACACAGCTTCCTTTGTTGTTGTACCCAAATAGCAGCAAAGTGGAATCTACCGCCGGATGAAAAAATCCGCCGCAAGAAACACCCTGCCTGCAAGCGGGGAGAAATGGACTGTGCTCTCATGGACAACTCCCATTGGAAAACTGCTCCTCTCTGGACCAGTAAGCCAGATATATAACCCCTGACCTTTCACCTCTCACACTTCAACTTTGACCCTTACAAGGCTGTTGCTAGTTATTTAGAGCTTACTGGCTTTAGATTACATAGTTTTTATATATTCAGTCATATAGTTCTCATCCAGTTTAGATTTCGATTCCACTCAACTATAAAGTCATGTGATAGAGGCACTTGCTTTTGCCATTCTAATTGGTTACACATCAAATACATTGCTTTTATAGAGCCTATGGCAACTTACCATAACTTGTAAGGGAGATAACTCTTCAAATGATTTTCAATGTGTCTAATGTGTGATCAATAGCAAGTTAACCATATCAAAATTTGTATTTCACTGATGCTCTCCTCAATTGTCTCTCAACACCTAAAACAATTATCATTTCATGACGAAATATTTGACATGAGTTACCTCCCTTCAACTATAATCATACAATAATGTTTTGAATTTGGGTTTGGCTTCTGGAATTGTTTTACACTCTCTCAAATGAGCTTGCTGACTTTATGCTACTAAACATTCCTGAATTCCTAGATGGTTATTTTAGTGATTGCATGTTAAAAAAACATACCCCACTTAATCATAAATTTTACTGTTAAATTTTTGCCCTTTTCACCTTTGAATTTAATCTTTAATTGTTAAATGTTGGATTATAACACAGCTATGTAAATTTCAGGCTATCAATGGGAGAGTTAATTACATAACAAAAAAGGCCAGAGGGCAAAATTTTAGCACGACAAGAATACCATTATTCCATTACCCTATAGCACCTCTCTATCTGATGAGCTGTTCACCTTATGCCTTGCTTACTACTTTCTACTGTCAATCATATATCTACCTACTCAATATATTATATATGTAATTTATATACATTGTATTTTATAATTTGTTTGTATGTATTTTTCACAACAGGAGATTATTGAGTTATCTTCCCTTATAAGAAATCTTTTTCTCAGGAACAGTTTACTTGCACATTATAGTTTTAAATAATGTCAGTTAAGTAAATAATATATTTTGATTTTGAAAATGCCTTTTTAAATTAAAGATATACTTTACAAAATGTTATGATTTACAATACATATCCATCAAGATTTGATGCTGTTAATAGAAAATCACATATTATCTTTACTTACCCTTATAATCTTCTAGTCAAGGAATCATACAAAATATATTATAACTAAATAGGGGTGGTAGAGTGCATGCTGAATAATTGAAACTGCATTACACAGCTCTTTACGTATTTATCAGTTCTAGGACTGAGCAAAAAGTAATGCTAGGGCTAAATGTGTACGGAAAATAATCTAGAAAAAGGCAGGGAAACAAGAATGTGTCGAAAAAATATTCTGGAGTATAATTTAATAAATTCAATATATTCTGGATATTTGATTATTTTAAAGACCAGAGTTAAGAACAATTTAAATTTATGCTTCAAATAATTGAACTATTCTGTTATTAAATAGTAATTTCTTGAATGGAGACTGATTAACAAAGCCAAAAGAATGTCATTTCATATGGTCGGCAAAATATTACATATCCATGTCAGTCATTTTACATATTTTGTCCTTCATTTAAAAACTGCATTATATGCCAATATTTATGGCACTGTTGTAAGAGAATCTACCTAACATTATCCATGAACAAATTTAAATTACGAAATGACTATTCACACAAAAATAAATCACAAAAATGTGATTTACAGTATTGCATAAATATAGTTTCATAAATAAAAAAAAGCTCTAAACTCTATTTTCTTCTTCTTTAGAATGTCCAATTTAACAACGAAATATAAATTTCATATGCCCCTTGAAAATAGTAGATGAAAACGTACTCTACCTTAACTGAGACAATGTATAAAAATATCTCTATTTTTTCAGATGGACCTTTCTGCTACTGCACGAAACTCCAATAATAACACGTATTGGTGTCTGAGGACAATTAATCAGACCCACGATCTGTTGTATTGTGAGTTCATCAATAACTTCATCAGCTACTATGATCTTTTGACGGACCCTTTCCAGGTACAGTTAAAATCTAAATTTAAAAATGGTACTCCGTAAAAACATCCTCATTACTCCAGGGTTTTGTTCGTTTTCACTCTCCTCACGTGAAGATAGCCAAAGTTAATGTAACCTCTAGAGTATTGAGGTTTAAATATTTCCAGTTCTTATTTAATGATATTCTAGATAATTAATCATTTGTAATATTCAATATTGAATTAGTTGTGAGAAATAAATGACCATGTTTAAAAGTTGGAATGATATTTACAAAAATTTAATCTAAATGTGTAAATCAGAGAACTTTATATTGTATGTTATTATTAAAGTTTTTGTGTAAGTGTTTTTTATGCCCCCCGCGATGATGGGGGGGGGGGGGGGGGGGGTTGTTGCATAAAGTGATACCCATATCTGTCCCGTCCCATCCCGTCCCGTTGCTTCCCGATACAATGTAACTGATGCGATCCTCATCAAACTGTGTTTCAGGGTTTGAAATGGCCGTGGGGGCATTTATGTCTTTCATATAATTTCTAGTTTTTAACTCAAAAGCTTTTGAAAGTGAAAACAAAAATCTCCACCTAACAAAAAATGAGTCATTTACGGATCTTAACAGGGTTCTTCCAATTAAAAAACAATAATTGTTTGAAGTACTTTACACTGTAATGTCGTTATTGTATTCTGCAGGAAATCAACACTATACATGACGTAAACTATGGTGTACTACAACAACTCCACGACCAACTCAACGAGATGAGGGCATGCAAAGGTCACCGAGAATGTGACAAGGCTGGGACATGTATGTACAATGATAGAATCATCTATAGTGTACCGACAAAGACATTAATAAACTAAAGCTCTAAAATGATGGCAAACTGTAACAAAAAAAAAACATGATGGAAAGCATTATTACAATTACAGTAATACAAAAATCTTTATTTGGGAACTATCCTTAAAATTATGGAATGATTTCCTATTAAAGAATATTGAATAAAACTGTAGATTTCTGAACAACATCAGTCATGTGAATCAAAGACAAGTCCAGACAATATTGCATTCTCAAAATGAGATATAAAGTGGTGATATCGCAATTTACTACATTCTAAACCCTACTTGACAATCCATCTGTATCTTGAAAACACCAGTTTCGACCTTGAGAACACATCCCTTGACCAAGCAAAGTCGTCCTCTACAGAAGCTTCCAAACCCAAGTTTACACCATCTTGACATTCCTTGACCTTCTGTTCAAACATAGAAGCAAAAACCTCAATTCAAGTTCAAACATCTAAGTTTGGCTGCTTGTCCTTCTTAGACACCTAACTCTCCACTTGTCTTCTTTACTATCAATCTACACAAACTTCTTAACACCATTTTACATCAGATACTTTTCCCTCTACGGTACGAAAATGTCCATAACCTAAATTTCCGAAACATCAATTTAATCTCTTGAGAATGTCCCTTGCCATTCTAAACCGTTCCAGTGAGGTAGCCTGTAAAGTCAGTATTGGTTCTATGTTGTCGCAAAGTCTCAGACCGCAGCCTCTCAAAGTACTCGCCAATCTCAGACCGCGGCCTCTCAAAGTACTCACCATACGGATGCATGTCACACATACGGAAGACCATCCTATTAAATGGACCTAGGACATTAAAGACGTAGGACTAATAAAGATAAAATGACATTAAACAATACTAAACCAAACCAAATTACTCAGCTATTTCAGTTCTTCTTCTGCACAAATATCAACTTCCCCAATGTTTATCGCGGCTAATACTCATACATCATCATAACCTCTACACTTATGTCTTGTCACAATTCCAACGCAGCACCTTCACAACCATCAACCAATATGCTGGTCCATATACAGTATATGTATACAAAAGCTAAAAACTCAATTTCGGCTTACCAGTTCTCTTATCCAACAGACCTATCGATTCATGCAAAACCACGAGCTATTGAAACATACCAATGTATTGTTTTTTCTGTTGTCTAGTGAAAGAAAGAAGAAATAGGGATAATTTTGATGATGATTTCAACGACGAGGAACTTGATGACTATATTGACAATGGAAATACTGATTTCAGCTGATCCTGGCCTGAAATCAGTCATATCATATATTAGTGAATTGTCACTTACTGTACAGATATTTTAAAGTGTAAGTGAAAACAATGTAAGAGACAAACTATGTACAAATTGTTCTGTATAGGAAGATAATGCATTAGGAAATGGCTGCTTTAATACCCTATTCAATAAAAAATGGGAACATTGATTGTTCGAAAAAGTCCTGTGATGCAGACTTGTTAGCTGGAGTCAGTGTTCCGATAACGTACTAGTAGTCATTATATTGGAGCCCGGATGTAAATTGTTGCTTCGTTGTCATGAAACCGGTTGAAGATGTTGTACCAGGGAAATTATCAGTTTTTTATGTCTGGAAAACATAGTTACATGTATACTGCAATGAAGAGCCGTCGGTGATTTGGTGCCTAGACGTTATGGAGCCAGGAATGTTGTAGGTGTCATGGTGCATGGAAGACAAAAGTTACAATGGCATCACAATCTATATCTGGGGACTGGAAAACTGGGAGTTTTGTGCCTGGCAAAATCGGTTGTAAGAAGTTAGTTAAGAAAGTGATCAACATGATTGCTATTGACAAATAAGTCATAGATGTCGAAAGTTAAGAAAGTGATCAACATGATTGCTATTGACAAATAAGTCATAGATGTCGAAAGTTAAGAAAGTGATCAACATTGTTGCTATTGACAAATAAGTCATAGATGTCGTGCCGGAGGCGACTGTTGCTTCAGTGGTAGGAAAGCGCGGTATGATAACGGACCTGGATTGATGTGATGGAAGATGTGATATGCTTGCCATGAAAAAGGATTTTTTTAGTATGAAATTGATGAAGACAATACACCAATGTTTCCTGTTTGCAGTATGTGGAACCCATCTAATATGTATGTTGATCAGTTACCAAACGTTATCATCAGTGAATTGCTTTCAGATGAACAGACATCGTAGAGAGCGATTTCGATAGAGGAGTGCAAGTGGAACTTGGCGACACATTTCTCTCCCACGCTCTCAATGTAGGGGATGATTTTTTTTCTCATTATTTTATTTACGCAGGTCCAGTTATTCCAACATTTAAAAAACAAATACAACAATGCAACGCAATGTTGAGGTTACCTGATTGAATTGTCGTCATGACGTTGTTTTCTTGCCAGCACGTGCTATCTGTCATATTCTGGAGGTTGATGGAGCATGAACACCCTAGGGTTGACATAGCAATTCTGCGAATAAATGAGGATTTGTAATAAATAACTTCAACAATAATAAATTATGTTTCTATATGCTCTTATTTTCACGATTAAGTACGCTTACTTATACAGAACAATGCTATATTTCAATAAAGCACCATTTATGTCAACTGGTTCTGTTGTAAAATAATAAAGATTTCTTTATTAAAAGATCAATTATGATGTCGCATGTTATATATAAAAGTTAATCATGTACATGTAATGCTTGCTGAGCTATAGTGATGCTGCTGATAAAGCGATTCCGTTTATAGTATCATGTTGTTTTCTGTCATATTTCTGTTCAAATCACATTTTCTGTTTATATCACATTTATGTTAATATCAAAACAACCTTCTAATAAAGCCACTTTGATGTCATGTATGTAATATAGTTTAATATGAGTATTTAACATTCGCTTCATTTGATATTAGTATATATGGCCAGTTTCCCTAAATGTCAGTAGGCTCCATTATAAATTTAACATATACGTATACAGTACATACTAATTTCTTTGTTATTGACCAAGCTTTTTTGCATTAACAAGGGGTGTGTATGCATTATTAAAATTTTGTATTACTCCAGATAATACTGCATTATTCATATTTCGTATGACAAAATAATTGTGATAAGAGTAATGCTTATACAGCACATATTTCGGATATCATGTTTACCTGGTGAAGAAGTGGTTCGATAATATTACCGTAGCATTAGTTATATACTGCGGTTAAATTGTTCTCCCTTGAGAATGTGCGAACAGTGCCCAGCTGTTCAATACATAATTTAATCTTACTACAAATTGACTCAAAACTTATGTTATTTTCCTTTTGAAAGACAATATTAGCCCTTTTTATGCATTTAATAAAGATTCATATTAATCTGATGACAAGATATACATTTTTGTTGGGGTTTTTTTTCAGAAAAACAATACATTATTTTGAAAACCAGGCTTTGAACAGCTGGTATTTAGACATTGCTATTTTGGAAAAGCTAGAATGACAGATCTTTCCAGAAGTCTAAAGATGAGCTTTCATACGTAGTCCGTAGGAATAGAAACACTAACCAAATCTTTAGTTTATGGAGGGGTTGGATGTCTGAACCAGAAGATAGAAGTATATTAAGGGATATAGTACTGGCAAGGGAGTGGGCACTTATCAAATTGACAACAACATTAATCGGCAATAGGGTAGCCTTTTTATGTTTGTTTCATTTTAATGCTGTATGTGTTTGCAATTATATGTAATATGGTATTGTTTGTTACTAAACTTGATTATTTGAAATTATGATTAATGATACCTGTGATAATGCGATGAATAAGATTTGATTTATTTCAAGTTTGATGCATGATAAAAAAAAAATCAATGTTCTTGGATTTGTTTCTAGTTACCCAGTGTATTGAAAGTGTGCCTGCTTGTCTTGACTACATTGAAAATATTACGGTTACTTTTCAGGAGCATTTAACCAGTTGTATGTGATTGTAAGGAATGTCTTGTGTTAAATTTAAGCTGCTGCTATTTTAAGGCCATGCATGAGACCATTCAAGTAATAATGTATCATGAGAACCCTATATAACCATAGATTTGGATATTTTGTTGTCGGCGAATCTCGGCGTTTTCCACAGGGTGGTGTGTCTTAATCTGGTATTTCCATATGTCTACCCTTTTGCAAATGTCTTATTCCGATGTAACTAATATCCTGAATTAGTTTTTGCCTGGAACTAATATGTTATGAACATAATTCAACTCTAATTGAAGAAGAAATGAAAACTAGTTCATTAATACATGTTCTGTATAATCATTTTGCCTAACATTACTCTTTTCAAGTTTTCGGTTTTAAAGTGGCTATAACTGTATGAATTACTGTTGGAAAACGTTTCGCCCGTGTAATATTTTAAAATAACTTTTGCTTGTCACTAGTGTAATATACCCTGGGATGTTTTAATTGGCTTTGCCGATCAGAAATCGATTGCGACGTCATACTATGGTCAAGGACGTGTCGTAATGAATTGTAAATGGTGCAGCAAAGTGGAAAATATTTAATTAAGACCACCACATTTAAAATCTGTCAAAGTTGAAATTTTCTGAGTGTGATAAAAACAACTTAATTTGATCTAATTTCATACATAATTTTATGAAACTCGTCTCGAGTTTTTGAATGTTTGCTCGTCAAGGCTCGCAAAAATAAACATTTGTTTTATAAAATATCATACGGAAAGAACACACATTAAATATCCTATATTTATAAAACTAACTGAAGTCTGATTTATGAAAATCATTTAAAAGATGTGAATAGAAGATAAAACTCTTTGGGGGTGGCAATCGCGTGAAGTATGTTACCTTTGTAATGTATAAACAAAAGACTTTAATAGTTTATTAATCTTAACTATCACTCATAATTACTCTTGTCAGAGATGTAGCATCTTGATTAATAATGTGAGTTAAGTTCCTAAATCGTTACTATCAGTCTGAATTTTTAGTTTTGATTGTGAATGATGCTTGGCTACTGAGTCATAAGTAACCTTTACGCTATTTTGATCCCGAAATCCAATAGTATTGCATATATGAATGATCAGACACATGACCGGCTCGTGATTTTGTTAATGTCACAAAAGATTGTGTTTTCGTTGACTGAAATTTTCTTGGCTTTACTGAAGGTTTGAACCAAATATAATTTCCGCTCTTAACTTTCGATATAACAAAGAGGAGACAAAAAAACTCGTGACTAGTTTTGTCAATAGTATTATCAATTTCTAAGAGACAAACTTATTTAAGGATTGTTTACCAAACAGTTGTCTCTTTTCATACTTCATAATGATTTATATTTTTTAAATCTTTTTTTGATAAAAGTTGATATGTGTAGTTATTAACCCATTAAAAATCTATGTTATACTTGTGTATTTTTGAGAAAAGGAATTGCTTATAATCAATATATACAAGTTACTTAAATATTAAAGTGTAATTTTATTTTTAGATTTATTAATTCTAAAAAATATAAGACATTTAGATACCTTTGCAATTAAAATCAGTATATTTTTTTGTCTATTTAAACAGGGTGTTTTCTTCATTTTAAGGAGGTATGCCACAGAGACCTGGCAAGCACTTCCTTTCTCAACAACTCATCATAATGGGAGATAATGTTCAATTGATTACTTTAGATTCTGAAATATAATTGACTTCATCTACAAAAATGGCCACCAGTATACAGTGGTCACAAAACCAAGTGCCAATATATGTTTTTTTTCTGTAATTAATATATATAGTATGTATGTGGAAGTTTGTCTTTGCGACATTGAACACATTTCTACATTTTAGGTTTTAAATGGTGTATTTAATGAAACAAGCTTCTAATTTTTCATTTTCATTTTATAATTAATTTACTTTTTTGTATTATAATCTCATGTGTGTGTTATAAGAACCAGAATAGAGTTCTTGGCAAGATATGGTGGAAGTTTTCTTTTAAATACCCTAAATGAAACAAGAAGACAGTATTCCATGTGTACAGTATTTGGCTAAAATAGTAAGGCTTGTGAGAGTACATAAACAAGGTTTATCTTTACACAAACAGTATACGTAACAAAGCGTACGGGTGTCGTTACAATGTTTCAACGATACAGTGTGTATGTCCCATCGGCAAGCGATAATACACACACTTTTATACATTGTAGTTATCATTTCGTCACATAGACGTACAGGTAAAACATGAATTTCGCTCGCACAGCCAGTCAGGACCTTGACAAAAGAGACCAGTCGGTCTTGAAACGTTGCAACGTCACTCGTACACATTATTATTGTCACGTTTACCGTTTGTGTAAAGATAAATTTGTATTTATATGTATATTCAAACTGATGAATCGTATTAAAGATACTGTTTTGAGAGTGTTGAAAGCGAGGTACTGTATTGAGTTTATGTGTAGCATTCTCATTTGGAATTAACTGCAAACTTTATCTTTTAATTGCTTAATAAAATAACTATACAACTTCATCGATTTCAATTATTGAATACAAAAGTGTTCACTGAGACACGGACTAGGCGGAATTAAATCATGAGAGCAAGTATGGCATTTTCTGCTGAAAAATATTCGGTAGTGTCGGACAGGTTTTCGGTTAGCCATTTTGCGTTTATTGTTCAATGTTAATCGTCATGGACTAGATTTCAAAAGAAGTATTTCATTTCGGAAAAAAAAGTTTAACTTACTATTTAATAAAATCAATTTCGGTTCTAACAAGGTTTTACCGTGTCGTGTTTCCTATCGTACACCATTTTCTCTATATAGAAGTTACAACGATGCAACATCGCGATTGCTGAAAACGCAGATGTCTTTTGGTGTTTTTTCGAATGATGATTACATATTTGTCATAAGAATTGTATTCAACAGGGGAAAAAACGCAAAAAATTACATCGTAGTGCCATATATATATGCCTTAATCCGCTATTGATTCAAGCACGAGTCAAATGTCATAGAGTCCACACACTACATTTTTCCAGTACATAACATTATGTACGTTGTCACCTTTGATACGATATTTTGCGGAATACTTAACCCAAAAAATCCCACAATTTTTTTACATTTAGAAGTTGTAATCGTTAGCAGTGAATCGTTTTAACAAAACCTGGTCAGTATATGTCTCTGATGATTACGAAATTTTCCGATGTAAAGTTAAAACAATTTGTTATAATAAAAATTCGCTAGTAAAATTAATCACTTGCTTATCCTTTACATGAAGAAATACAATCTTGCAATTCGCGTGTCTTGTTTAGAAATATATATATAGACATTTTCGATGGAGGACTCGGTCTATAAAATGTGATATTTTTGTCAACTTTATGTAACTAAGTTACAAAATATAGGGCAAGTTAGTACTGATATCTCGTGATGGCTTGTTTCATTATGTTGTTATTATAATATTATGGTGTCTCGATCCGTCTGGACAATTGGAAAATGATGCGAGTGTAATATTGAGCCATCTCGAAATTGCATTTAACACATCAGTATTAGGTGCAATGTCGAGATGATCCCCATATAGTATAACTAAATAAAACATGTACCTGTGTAGTGAAAATACCGTGATGTGTTTATAAAAGAATACAAGGAAAACAATTTATTTTCAGACTTTTGAAAAAAAAGTATTATTCCACAAATGCTGATTCGGTTTGTAGGTCGTAGTTGCGGTTTACGCAAACTGAAATGGAAAATCATTCAGGTTAAAATCTAGCGAACCTTGTCCTTGATAGGATCTTTTCAGACTATTACATTTCGTCGTTTTTCACTTTTGAAGTGATTCGGGCTATGTAGTCCAAAATGTTTTCGTGTAAGGTATAATTTGTGTTGTATTCAATTTTATTCGCGTATTAAGAGTGTATGCGCTTTCATTGTCACTTTTTAATGGGGATTTGCTTTTGTCTTTTGAGATGTAACCTGTACCGTGAATTTAAGATGTTGATTGTGTGTACCTTAACGGTGCTGGTTAAATTTATTGTATTTTGTGTTAGTAAATAGCCATACTTTATTCTCTTGATCAAAGTAAACTGCAGTAGTTCTGGGTGAAGTAAAATTAAGATATGCCCTCATAAAAATCATCTGTACTTGTTCATAAATTTGTTTTGATGGAACTGCATTAAATCATGATCACTGCCTCAGGATTTGTGTTTTGTATTGACCATGATCGCTGCCTCAGGATTTGTGTTTTGTATTGACCGTGTCATTTGAAATCGCATTTGAGAACATTTATTTATTTGTCTGAAATCACGCGAGAATCAAACGGCAGGAAATTAGTTTCAGGATTCTTGCCTTCAATGGGAGGGAAACTTTAGAAGTAAATGTGATTTAAATTTAAATCAATTTTATTGCATAAGTATTACACTTAAGAATAGGACGTAATTTACCAATATCTTCTCCATAATACAAGTACATATATACATTTAAAACTTAACAATGGCCTAATGATATGATAATCAGCAGATGATACATTTTAGAAGTACTAAAATAGAGCAGAAAAAGAACGGGTAATTTGTTTGTTTGTTTTTGTTTAACGTCCTATTAACAGCCAGGGTCATTTAAGGGCGTGCCAGGTTTAGGAAGTGGAGTAAAGCCGGAGTACCCGGAGAAAAACCACCAGCCTACAGTCAGTACCTGGCAACTGCCCTACGTAGGTTTCGAACTCGCAACCCAGAGGTGGGGGGCTAGTGATAAAGTGTCGGGACACCTTAACCACTCGGCCACCGCGGCCCCTACTAAAATAGAGCAGAAAAAGAACGGGCAAGAAGAAAATAAAGATAATGAACAACAGAAAGAAAGGATACTGGTAGTTGAGTGAGAATACAGTATAGTAGTTTACTGCTCGGCTGCTGATACTATCAACAATGACCTGTACATGTACATATGTAACCTTCTGCTATGAACAGTACAGTTTTGAACAAGCTTACAAATAGCTTCGTTTGATTTGACATCTAAGGAATTATCACCGTACATCGGCTTTCGTATGTAATATTTTTATACCATAATAGATGTGATTTCATCAAACGGGTAAAGTAATTATTATACAAACCCAAGACTAGTGAATAAAAACTTTAGCTATGAATTTAGTAGTAGATATACACACAGAGAGTTACGTATCTAGATATACACCCAATTACTTTTTCTTAGTCTTCGAAATGTAGATATCGATGCAGGTATGAACTTACAGTTACTCCTATGTGGAAATGTCCATCTGCCTGTAGACACTAATTTAATCATATTCAGAAATGTGCACAAGTTTAAAAAAAAAGCAATAGATTCTAAAATGCATGATATTTGTTTGTTCTGTACTTCCTGCCTTTTGACAAATCGGAGAGCAATGTTACAAAGATATTACAAAAATATTGAATTGGTGACCTTTAGTCTTTATTTTGTCAAATATTGTAATTTTGTATTTGTTTTGGGAAAGGGCGTTGATAAGTTGCAAAAAATTGTGCCCAATCCTTTTGTACGTTTTGACAATAAAACGTGTCTGAATAAAAAAAATAAGAGCTAATCTTCACCGATATCGACAGCAGAAGTATACACAAAGCACTTTCCAAAGCTTTTTGGTAGTCTTTTCAGTCCCAGACGTTTATCGTAATATATGTTTGTCACGTTTTCATTCATTTAAAGTGTGACAGGGCTCAGAATATACATAACCTTCTTTTAAAATCAATATCGAAAATCGTGACTTTTTTTAATTATTGGTCCATTGCACCTCTACGTCCCGTCCACATTTTGATATATTGTGGGCCTATTTCGAGTTTTTTGGTCGCTAATGGCAAACACTTAAGGAACTTGGCATTACTGTCGAGTCCCAGAAGGACGAAAAAGCTGTAAAATTTAGTTGGGCTCTACTGTATCTAACTTTCCATTCGGTTTGAAATGTGCTTGTATCTTGAAGAGTCCTAAAGGGATTGTACAATAGACATATTGTACAATCCCTTTAGGACTCTTCAAAATGACAAAAATGATAGAGAATGTTATGATGGCTTATAACACCGAATGCTATATATAAAATAATGCTCGACCGCACAACGGAATTTCTTATCATAGTTAGTCATTCTTTTTTAAATTGAAAAGATAAAAAGCAAAGCTCGAACACTATGAATGTAGTAAAGTATGTAACTTGTGTTTTTGTATAAGATATTACTTTACAACAACCTATTGTTTTCAATCGATCACAATCACTCTTTGTTGGAGATGTAGCACCTCAAATTAAATCAGCGTGTTCGAATAAGAAAACAAATACCATAATACTTGCTAAGTATACGTTGTATATATGTATACTGGTTGGAACGGCATATTGACACACGTGAATGGTATTTGGAATATCCACTTAAAATAACAATAGGGTCCCAATTAGCTTAGATCTATCCATTCAAACCGCATTATTTTCACAAGGGAAAGGATTTCAATTAACAATGGGTCTTTACAAGATTTATTAAATATTAATCTCGTTGGATTTCCAATATACGTAAACACCTTTTGTTCATACTCGTATTCCCATGCTTTGGAAGACCTGAAACGTTCAAATTTCACATGTCAAAAAATCTTCAAGACATTCCGCGACAAGATTAAGTAGGGATATACCAAATCATTACGCGGATAAAACGTGATTACGGAATATTTGTATATTTCTCCTAGCTGTGCCGCGATTGAACTTCGATTACTGACAGATTAACGGTGATAGGCTGAGGAGGTATTTTGTTTTTAGACAACTCCGAGATTTATATAGCCTTGCTTTTCGCAGTAACAATGAAGAATTGGTCATAAAAATGAAACCACATCCGCAAAATGTTCGTTCAGGACCAAGTTTCATCAACATACCTTAACTTATTAAAATTTTGAACTTTTTACAGTATTTGAATTTAAGTCAGTTTTATTGAATAAAAAATACACAAAAGCATTGACACAAGATATCACAACTTATAAATGTCCTCTCCATGATATGAAGTGATACATATGCGGAACTTAGCAATGGCCTAATGATTATCAGCATTAAATAATTATATTATGGTATTTTAAACAGAGCAGAGAAAGAACAGGTGAAGGGAAGGAAGGAAAGGGGGGAAAGAGAGAAAGAAGAATACTTTACACAGTAAATAATGAATCACTTATAAAGGAGACAGATTGTAAATTTTCTTTAACTTCTTTCTAATTCCATTTGAAGTTGAAGATAAAATATTTCGCAATCAAATAGTTTCCAATAATACTTTCCTATGGAAATGTTTAAGTTCCTTAAATGTTTTTCCTTCAAAATAATGATTTGTTTTCAGTCATGCAATTGAAGAACGTTTGGGAGACCTGGACCATAAACTAGTATTAGCTAGGTTAGATCGCAGGGGCTTGGCACGATTTTATAAATGATAGTCTATATATATATATATGTATCATAGTGACTATATATATATATATATATAGAATAAAGTTGAAATGTCCATGTGACGCTAAATAATAATAAAATAAAAAGCCAAACACAGATCTGCTGAAGAGCGGCAGAATGTAGCCGCGAAAGTACTAGGGAGACAGCAGATCTGTGTTTGGCTTTTTATTTTATTATATTTATATATATATATATATATATAGGGACTATCGTTTATAAAATTGTGCCAAGCCCCTGTGGGTTAGATCAAGGTTTGTATTCCGTGTTTAGAGGGTCAACAGGAACTCCGCCAATCGCGGTAATGAGACGCGCACAATATACATATACTGACCACCAAATCTGATGACCACACACACTTCGGCCAATAGTACACTGGCCAGACAATAACCTTTAAGTGATGGCATATGGTTAAAGGTGACCAGTGTCCATCTGCTGTTCTATTTCGGCCCCTTGGGAGCTGTAAGATCCCTACGGGCCCGTATGTTTATGAAGGGTATTAGCACGGTCCGTGTGAATTGACACTTCAGGTGTACTTGTGAATACCCGTTCCAGGGTGCGTATCGCTTTTAAAGGGATTTTAAGGATATAACGCGTTTTTAGATTAAAGTATAGTAGTGTGTTTATTTCAATTGTTGAAATCCGCGCTCGTTGCTTGTGACGTATGGTTGTATGGTGACAGTCGACTGGTTGGATTTTTCCCCTTAATAGAATAGTTACGTGAAGTAAAAAGGTTTAACGAACTTAAGTTGGTTAAATTGGTAAGTTTGATCATGAAAACACCATTAATTCTTCATTTGTTGACTTCATGAATCTCCCAAATATACCCGAGGGTTATTTTTAATATGACACTCCGTGCTGTATTTGAAACGAGATACCAATAGACGAGACTATCTAATAATATGTAAGGATATTCATGAATTCGGTTAAGTTGTAAATAAGCGATTACGATTTTCCAAACACACGCTCACAATTAATTCTATAATATTAACCACACGTTTTCATTGTAATCGTATTTTTTTCAAACTAGGGCGCTTGACGGGTTTCATCTGTGAGATAATTAGTTTACATTCTGTGCTGTTTTATACAAGAAAAATCCCATGGTAATATATTCATATTATCACTATACAAACCTCCTATTAATTAGATCATGTTTTCCATTTTCCGCTGACAAGCATTGTTTCCGGATATGTCAACATGCCTCCGGTTTGTGATGGTGATTAAGTATTAATAGTAGCGACACATCACGTATGCCTTGTCCACCTCCTTGCCGTTTTCTTTTCAATTATTCAGGGCATTAGTAATCAAATATACCCGTCCGATTGCAAAAAGTCGTACGTAAAACAATAGACTGTAAAGACTAAACATCTCGGTTGCGCTGCGCTACCGCTCTTTCAAGAGAACTGGGTTTTTTTCTAACGTTAAATCACAGGTGCCCGACTCGTTTCATAAAATAATGTACTCGTATATGTTATTATTTTATGAAACGAGTCGGGCACCTGTGGTTAAATAAAGCTCGTAAGAGAGCTAACGAGTATGGCTAGTTTGTTGAACATAACAAATGGTTAAGTCTTGATAATCTATCTATACAGGTGTCACCTCACTAGTAATCTATCTATAAACAATATGACTTCATTTGTGGTGACAGTTTAGGAGAATTTGTTGAACTTTACTGACAATTTATAGAGACGTTTGTTAAATTGCTACCTTAGCCAAATTGGGAGGGTTTGAAATAAAATAAAAATACCCGCAGGTAAAATTGGAAAGTCTTAAAGATAGAAACTGGCCTGGATCTGCCTGTTACGTACGTTAGACGGATATCGCGTTGGTACCGTAATCCAAAGTTGTAGCGCCTCAGAGAACGCCAAGGTGTGAAGTCTAATTGCATTAACTACTTGACCATACAGGTGCGAAAACCCAACAAGGCAGGTGAGAATTGTCCTAGTGTCTGTGGTCAGCCATCAATAAAATATTAATGATGCATACAGGATGATATTTCCAAGAAAAATGAATTACACCCTTTGTCCGATAACGAAGACATCCTATTGACATGTATTACAATGGAACGCGATTGGATTATTCAGGTTAGTTACAACTTGCGGTGCGTTCTATGCGCTGTTTTGTATGGTCGGAGATGATTAACAGTCATTGTAAAGTTTGGGTTTATAGTCTCAACAATAGCCACCGTAAACGATCTGTAGGGAAAACGAGAAGATGTAAAATCGAAAAGCAGAGATACTACAGAAAACCGCAGAGAGAGAGAGGGCTGACGAGGGGTCCCATGGGCATTGTTTGGTAGACAATGCCGCCATCAGAAGTGAAGTCAAACAACGAGCAATTACAACAGAAAAAAAACTCTGATTCTCATCCCTAATACAAACGATATGGATTGCTTGTACTTAACATGAGTGGTGCTGTATAGTCCTAATTGGTCATCAGACGAACCTGACATTGATTTGAGTAAATACATGAATTTTGGCACTCTAGAGAGAATTTAGCAAAGTTCTCGAAAGCAAGAGGCTTTGTAGATATATATGCATGTAAAGAAGGCGTTCAACTACCTTCCCGTTTACTTATAATAAACATGCATTTCACATTGTCATAAAGGACTTTATTGAAAAGAGAGTACCTTTTGGTATTAAGAAACATTTCGCAATCAAAATCCCTGCTACAAACAAAATTAATGTTTTCTTTCCGACGTCTCACTTGACACTGTCTCACATTTGACTTTAATTTAAAGTTCGTCCCTGTGAAAAATGCGCAAAATGAAACGTAACTGGTGAATTGCGTCATGCAATTTGTTTACGGTATTGCTCTTGATTGAAATTCACTATAAAAGGAAGAATGTCCCATGAAAATAGGAATCGCCAATAAAGGAATTTCAAACAGTAACAAACAAATCATTAAAGTGGTTGTCTTTCGTAGTTTTGTTTCAATCTGCTTGGCTTCGCTTCAAAATACAATACGTATTCATAAGCGCAGCTAAGCGAAGAAGAAAAGGAGGACGAGGAGAGGAGGAGAACGAGGAGAGAAAGAAAGACAATGAGACCTACAGTCTATTTTCAATCTTTTGGATGAGTCAATATCGCTTACACTTTGATATCATAAAGCACCTTAGTACCAATATACCTACTATCCTGAGGATTGAGGTTTAAACTTTTTAGCTGCTCCCTACCATTTTAATTTCCCACGATTAAACAATAGAATTCTATTTTGATTGAACAAAGAAACTTATTGACAAATGAATAGGATTAAACTTTGCTTTGTAATATATCGTTAATGTATAATCTTAATCTTATGGAAAAGTCTGGTTATAATCCTTATCCAGTTAAACAGTCGATTGAAAGTCGTTCCTGTGAATTATTTTTCTCTGGCTAGTTTACTTTCCGTCGTGGGTCAGAGAATAGCCTTACCCTTTGAAGTAGTCCGGAAAGCAAGTAAATCCGTTATCGGTGCGGTTTTTAGACATACGTAACGTGTACGTATTACGGATGAGATTAACGTCGTTACACTTTGGTCGTTATTCAGTACCCTAGCCGTTCCGTGTGTCCTTCCTAATGGTAAATACACAACCGCAGTGTAATAATACACTTACGGTTTAACTCAAAGGCTATATATGTTATATAAGGTATGCTGAAATAACACCTATAAAACGGGGGTATGTCTCGTGGGTATAGAACAGGGGCATGTCTCGTGGGTATAGAACAGGGGGCATGTCTCGTGGGTATAGAACAGGGAAATGTCTCGTGGGTAAAGAACAGGGGGCATGTCTCGTGGGTATAGAACAGGGGCATGTCTCGTGGGTATAGAACAGGGGGCATGTCTCGTGGGTATAGAACAGGGGCATGTATCGTGGGTATATAACAGGGGGCATGTCTCGTGGGTATAGAACAGGGGCATGTCTCGTGGGTATAGAACAGGGAAATGTCTCGTGGGTATAGAACAGGGGGCATGTCTCGTGGGTATAGAACAGGGGCATGTCTCGTGGGTATAGAACAGGGGGCATGTCTCGTGGGTATAGAACAGGGGGCATGTCTCGTGGGTATAGAACGGGCATGTCTCGTGGGTATAGAACAGGGGCATGTCTCGTGGGTATAGAACAGGGGCATGTCTCGTGGGTATATAACAGGGCATGTCTCGTGGGTATAGAACAGGGGCATGTCTCGTGGGTATAGAACAGGGGCATGTCTCGTGGGTATAGAACAGGGGCATGTCTCGTGGGTATAGAACAGGGGCATGTCTTGTGGGTATAGAACAGGGACATGTCTCGTGGGTATAGAACAAGGGCATGTCTCGTGGGTATAGAACAGGGGCATGTCTCGTGGGTATATAACAGGGGGCATGTCTCGTGGGTATAGAACAGGGGGCATGTCTCGTGGGTATAGAACGGGCATGTCTCGTGGGTATAGAACGGGCATGTCTCGTGGGTATAGAACGGGCATGTCTCGTGGGTATAGAACGGGCATGTCTCGTGGGTATAGAACGGGCATGTCTCGTGGGTATAGAACGGAAATGTCTCGTGGGTATAGAACAGGGGGCATGTCTCGTGGGTATAGAACGGGCATGTCTCGTGGATATAGAACAGGGGCATGTCTCGTGGGTATAGAACGGGCATGTCTCGTGGGTATAGAACAGGGGCATGGGGTATAGAACGGGCATGTCTCCTGGATATAGAACAGGGGCATGTCTCGTGGGTATAGAACGGGCATGTCTCGTGGGTATAGAACGGGCATGTCTCGTGGGTATAGAACAGGGGCATGTCTCGTGGGTATAGAACAGGGGGCATGTCTCGTGGGTATATAACATGGGCATGTCTCGTGGGTATAGAACGGGCATGTCTCGTGGGTATAGAACAGGGGCATGTCTCGTGGGTATAGAACATGGGCATGTCTCGTGGGTATAGAACAGGGGCATGTCTCGTGGGTATAGAACAGGGGCATGTCTCGTGGGTATAGAACGGGCATGTCTCCTGGATATAGAACAGGGGCATGTCTCGTGGGTATAGAACAGGGCATGTCTCGTGGGTATAGAACAGGGGCATGTCTCGTGGGTATAAAACAGGGGGCATGTCTCGTGGGTATAGAACAGGGGCATGTCTCGTGGGTATATAACAGGGGGCATGTCTCGTGGGTATAGAACAGGGGCATGTCTCGTGGGGACTTTTTCTTAGTTCTTAGTTTATACATGTTTTTTTCCGGTTGTTTGTTTTATTTTTGTTTGTGTTTTTGGTTGTTGGGCTATTTAATCTGTTTTTCATTTTTTTTTTTTTTTTTTTTTTTGCTGTTTTTTAATTATTATTATTATTATTATCATTTTCGGGGCGTGGGTAAGTTAATCTACATCTATTTTATTGTTAACTTGGGTGTTATTTATTTATTGATTGATCTATTTATTTATTTTCACTTTATTTCAGTTCTTTACCAGAAAGAAGATAACATTTTAACTATTCGATCCCACCATGGATTTCTTTTTTCTTATTCTTATTTTAACTTTTTATTGCTTCAAAATTTATGCAGGATTGAACACAAGTTCTATAAATTAATTACCTTTCCTTGATAATGTCGTGTACTTATTACAGAAATGCGCAGAGAAAAATGTACTTGATAATTTAGAGAAATCGTAGAAGCAATCATCCAAATAAACATGTCAGCAGATACTCACACACACAAATAGAAAGAAAAGAAAAACAGAAAGAGACAAAAAAAATCATCCATATATCATTTTAAAAGTCTTTGTGGCAATAAAAAAGAAACAAAGTCCTAAGACAAGGTCCTCCGTTATCGCTGTATATATTATAAAAGGAGTGGTGATAAAAAGGCACCTTTAACCAG
The DNA here is from genome assembly GCF_902652985.1 of Pecten maximus. Taxonomy (NCBI): domain Eukaryota; kingdom Metazoa; phylum Mollusca; class Bivalvia; order Pectinida; family Pectinidae; genus Pecten; species Pecten maximus. The sequence continues at coordinate 15,194,966 of NC_047032.1, read as the reverse complement.
CGCTGTGTGCGTAGAAAAGATCATTTGAAAAATATCTAAAATCAATTTGAATTTTTAATTATTCCTCGCTTTGTTTTTGTGAGTGTCAAGTTTCGCTACCAGATCATCTGTTGTGGGATTAGCGTACGGATTAAAAAGATATACAGCATAAATGAGTCATAATTTGTACGAAATACGAATCCACTTTCTGATAATCAACCCCATTATATATTCTCACAGTTCTTACGCCGGGATTATATATCTGTGTATAGTATAATTATATTTTTACTGATGTGTTTTGGTTCATGTTTTATTCACACAGACTGCAAAGCACGAGTGACGCATTGTTTCAATCATTTGGACCAAAATTCTCAAAAAACATATCCCAATAAACAAGTCAAAATCTACCCGGTTCGGTTGACTTTGATGTTTTTGTATCTTTTGATCTTTACCGAAATATAAACAATAATCGTCCCAGAAGGCATAATGAAAATTAAACGTGAGAAAAAAACTACCATTTAGCCAATACACATTTTCTGGGGCCTAAAAGAGGGCATTATTGAAATAAAGAAAAGTTAATCCCAGCTTAATATACTCGCCTTATACGGCGTTTGTATGATATATGTAGCACTCAATGAATAATTCTCATTCTATTTTTAAAAGAATTCCCCGTCTTGGCCCCGTAAGGAAATTTAAAGAACCGCTGATGAAATCGGATTAAAAAGTCAGCTTTTTTAAAAAGTCAAATTTGACGAACAGCATTTTGCACCCTGAGAGTGACCGTTGATGTTGTGTGAGGGAGATGGACACACGAAACTACTTCATCAGGACAATGGACGGCTATACCGACGATCTCTGTGCAGTAAAGGAGGTATGTTAAATATTCGTCTTTGTTTTCTGGTAATAGATATATAATTATAAATCTTTCATCAAAATTAGAGTAAATTGGCATAAATATCCATTTAACACAAGGATTGTTATTCAAGGTAAAACATGATAGGATTATATATATATATATTGTATCTTTTATATTCATTATGAGTATTTTGTAGACACTCGTGTATGACAAAATTCTTGATAAGAATACCATTAACTTATCACAATTAAAATGAGCGGTGCGTGTCTACCGCTAAACAATGTAGATCGTCTTTCCCCTCTCTGTGTTGGACATTTATTGATGTCTTAGGCTAATTTTGTTGGTTGTCTTGAAAAATAATTAAACTCCGAATTCGACAAAAAAATCATTCTTGACTTCATTTCTTTCTTTTTTTTTCATTTTTATCAAAAACTATAGCAAGGGAATTGCAAAATCGATATGCCCCACAATAACTTTTAAAAGGTATAGTCAGTACCATTTTACCTTCCGTGGTAAATGAATAAGTAGAAAAAAAAATCATTTCATTTTTTTTTTCTTTTATTATTTCATTTTTATTTATTTGAGTTTTTGTTGGGGTTTTTTAACCATTTTTATCTATTTTTTCATAATTATTTTATCTATTCATTTAGTTATTGTGAATAACTTTACACAAATAATAGTACATGTACTTTATTGGAATTTAAATTTACCAAGCCGGTAATATTTGTAAATTTGTATTGGTCAGCTTTGACAAATTACGTGAAAACCTCGATACTCGTTAACCTTCACTGGTCATTGATTTCAGTGTTAATTCTCATTTATGGCCCTATCATTGGACATTGATTGTCTAGTCAGAGGTATTGTATTGGTCAGTCTGGTCACACTTTCTTCGGACACTGGCTAGTTGTGTCCGATCAATCGACACTCAGCGGTCACTTATCCCCGTAAATAGAGAGAAAATATGTTTACATGTAAGTGTAAATTTAACCCCGGCACGCGAGGTACACAATCGATTTGGCCGAGCCTTGGGCGAAAACAACCTGGATAAAAATCATTCTCGATGTCACTCATCATTAATACGGATTTGTAAAAATAAATTACTTTATCTACACACTTCGCACATACACTACATATTTTTACAGTGATATATTAACAATTCTGATAGTGCTGTTAAATGTTTGGTAATCTGGGGGGTGGGGGGGGGGGGGGGGGGGGGGGGGGGGAGTAGATAAGGATGCACATATAGCAAATGTAAAAGAATATTAGAGATTGGAATATTGATTCGTGATCCCACTACTACTTACAACATTATCGAATAAAAGTGTAACTTTATTTAATATACAACAATTGAGAAAGAAGTAATACCGATTTACATATCAATCTCTCTTGTTTGGCCCGAATCAGAGACTTATATACTAAATAAGTATATAGATCTCTGCCCGAATGGAAGCGCGCGCGAGGGTCTTACTGTGGGAGGAAACCAGAGTACTCGGGGAAAACCCAGGTGGTCGGGCAGGTGACCCATTACCTTTTTTCACGTCCGATCTGGGAATCGAACCCCGGCTGTCTAGGTGAAAGACAGGTGTGTTACCACTGTGCCAACCGACTATTATCCAATATACAAGTGTCTGATTATCTACAGTACTGTGATAGGTAAATATTGGTTCGAAATAGATAAAAAAAAAAAAAACAGCAGTAGGCGAAGTCATGTAGGCGACTAACCGGTGACTAATAACTCTCGAAAAATTTGAAAATTTGGGCGAAAATTGCCTTTAATACAATTTAGAATATGATACTGATATTGATAGAGGCGTTTTTGTTTTTTAATTTCTTTTCATACACAGATAAACACAGATAATAAACATCTATTTTAAGATGTGTTATAAATAGTATTAGGGCAATGCTCAGGGGGAAATCAGCATTTCATTTTTAAGTCATTAAAACTTCTTGGTGAGACAACGTACTTGTATTCAGATTTGTGTTTGATATTTATCAAGTGCTCAAAGCTCAACAGAAATGTTTCCCGTTCATCCAAATTATTTTATACATTAGCATACAAGGCAAGTATAGTTGTGTGTATCCATGAATATAGAAATACGTGATATTTCGACTAAAATCACATACAAAGCATAGTCCCAGTATGAGATAAGTACATAATAGAGTATCAACTAAATATTACATAGCTCACATATATACACATAACTCGGTGAGCTTACGAACAATTTTGCAAATTTAGTTTTTTAAGGACGGATTTTCGCAAGTACATGTAATTAAAAATAACGATATCATGGTAGGACAATGCAGACAGTGTAGTGTATTTATCGTGTAAAAATTCCTGAAATTGCAATTCTGCGACTAATATTATGTTACCTGTCCATTTGTGTATTACTATTGTAATTTAGTTCTCTGAAACCGAATATAATATGTTCAACAGTTGGACATCATAAAACTCTCATTGTTTTATTTTATTTGTACATATTTTCTAATAAAATTTCACCTTTATAAATATATTAGACAATGATTAACATGTTGTTTTAAGGAGTAAAAAGCATGTAATCTCACTCACAATTATAAAGAAAAACGAGCATTATATTGCGCGGTTTTGATTGGTCAATTGAAACGTCAATATAAATCGATATTCATGAGGAGGCGCGGCTTTCGAACAAGTCGACCAATCAGTGATCATCCTGGGGTGTTGGGGCTTAGGTACCACTGAAAGTTGATATAACGATCACCTGTACAGGTATTGATGTTAATTAGATTTATTTGTGCTAGTTATATATGGATTATACTTATCTGTTTTTCACTAGCGCCCTCTCCTGGACATGCCTACAGTGAAACGCAATTTTCTGAATTCCGAAGGATATTCAACAGGTAAGTTGGCGGGCAGTTGTGTTTTTCATTTCTCAGTTGCTTTAAACTATTTGTTTTGAATTCTTATAACTGTTTTTCGCTATATGTCTTTTTTTTTATTATTCTAGGAAAAAGTAAATCATCACGCCTGTTGAATATGATGAAATATTTGTACACCATATCAAAATTATGACTTGGATATTAGATCCCATTGATGAAGTTGTTGATAATTCTGTATTTTTAACTTTATGGATGATTTTGCGTACAATGGAAAAAAGGAAATGGAAAAACAAAAACAAATGATTGTTTACAACTGATTATTTTTTATGAAATATTATATTGTTTTCTTTCCTACTTCCTTCGTTTTTCAATAACAGAAGTCTATGTTATATGTATATGAACACAATGATATCTTGTCAGTAAACGTTTAGAAATATCAAACGGTTTATATTTCAAAATCAACATATGGTATCGAAACTTAATTTACAATTGTATATGAAAAAACTGAAGAAAAAAATCTGTTTTGTTTAAATTATAACTATTACGTCACTGATACAAATCAATTTCTAACAAAACATGTCCTCCGCAAAATTTCTCTTCACTCGCGACGAAAATTGAAGTACATAAGTCTTCCAGAAGAATTTAGAACAAACACAGGGACTTAGAACTAATTTCGAGTCCACGGTCCATACATATTATTATATGTTTACATTTATATGGGCCGTGCGTTGAGAATCGGTATCAAGTCCCTGTGGATAGGAATACAAACATATGTGATATCTTTATCTAAATGTATACAGTATAAATACATGTCAGGGTATATATGATATTACAAATATTGTAAATAGAAATTTATTACATCAGACTGAATACCTCTTTGGTATTTAATTTATTTTTGAAGCAAATAAGATAAGAATTGTGTTTCTTTAGCAGGTACTCCACGTTTGTCTTGGTGTTTCCATATTAGGTATTATACATGTATGCAATATGCACTAATGTAAGGCCTAAAGTCAATGAATTGAATTAAATTGAAATGAATCATAGCCTGGACATAGACAATAAAATATTTAATCTACACCTAGAAGAATTGATTTCACTTAAATAGAAAATAAAATTTCATCTTTAATTTATCTGTATTGAATATAAATTCTTAGACTACGATATGTTAAATACGTCATTAATGATGCTGCATGTCTGATAAAGAGTAATAATGATTGAATAAAAATGAGAATAGACTATTGTAATACCAAAAGTCTTTTCTTTTTTTTTCTTTTCTTTTTAAATTGTGCTCCAACTGTAGGTTTTGTATGTACCTTAAGCTTAGAAAACTTGTTTTTAAATATTATAAGTAATTATTTCTAAGATACTGTTACAATGTATTAAGTTTTTTTCATTTGTTGGTTTTAGCGAGATATATTTTTATGTAATTGATGCCGTTTTACGCTGTCGGCGATGCACCACATAACTATGGCGTATTTAAAATGAATGCAATGTTTTAAAAGGATTTAATTATGTAACGCAAATCTATATAGGTATCAGATTTATATAAGTGTCTTGACAATTGTTTCTGATTCCTATTTGTATAACTTATATGTTGTATATATATCGTTAAATGAAGATCGACAAATAGAACAGTTTAAACTAACGAGAATGTATCAAGATACGAAACATACGAAATTAAAAAAGAGTCACTGTGTCTATTTGCTCGATCTAGTCTGAGGAAAAAATCCTATGCTTGTATCTATGGGTCTTATAGTTAAAGTCTAAAGAAATATATATACATTTGTGCAGCGCATATTAAGTTAAAATACATATATTTTTTAATGAAATAATAGCTATAATCAGTTTATTATCGGAGTTTTTTTAAAACTTTTATAATATACAAAGTTTAAAGTGAATAATTTCAATTAAATCCTTTAAAACAGTTTAGCCGAATTTATTTTCATTCTAATAATACTTACAATTTAATCGTTCCTGTTTTCATATCTAAACTTGCCTGAGGGGGATTTCGGGTATACATGAACATTTTCAAATGACATACATTCATGTATATCTCGTTTTCTTACGATGATTTTATTTTGTTAATATGTACCAATATATGTAATATAATTAATATAGCATAATGTTGCTTCACCACTGTTCACAGAGGTGAATTTCTCGACCATTTTAACTTTCGCCCAATATGTATGAACCTGTACTCTAACCCAAGACATATGTTTTACGCCTTCCTCGTATTACAAGCATGTACTCGTAAATAAAGTCCTAGCTTCATGTATATTCAATCTAATAACATTATAGGAAAATCCAGTTATTTCATTAATCCTTTAAACTCACAGATTTACCGAGACACATAGAGAAGTCAGAGAAGGACCACTATTGTATCGATAATGTCCGTTTTCCGGAAGTAAATTTAGAATTGCCCCCGGAATGTTGCTTTTTTGGGCGAATCTACTTGTGAATGTGATATTTTTAGTTCATGCAGGTCCGTCAGTATTTAGGCCTAAAAATATTACAATTAAGAATGATGAACCATTTTGCACGCATGGTTTAAAACCTCTGTCGCGACACAATGAAAAACTCATGGCAAATGTCATTATCGGATTTGAATTAGTCACTGCGAATATAAGAGTCTGTTTATCAATTAAATATATATTTTACCAGACTGAAATATAGAGTCTAAAAATGGCGACATTCCCACAAAATTCCTCTGTGGATGACGTGATATCACATGATACAAGAGATGTTATGACGTCACGATTGAAACACCGCTAGGTGTAATGGATACTTCTACATATGTTTAAAGCGATATCTATGTAATTGGTGTTATAACACTGATTATATGGAGAAATGAATTGATGCAATGAATAGCTGACTTATCTATTTTAGAAAAGTACAAAATTTAAGATTATTTTGTATTTTAGATTCAGGAATGGAGGACGGGACACTAAGCCCAGTATCGTCTATTGGTTCCGAGCCTCAAGAATTCCCTAGAAATTTGTCAATGAACGATGCAGGACCCGAAGTTGCAAGAGCTGTTTATCCGGTGAAGCCAAAAGTTCTGAACCCTTCGGAAAGTTCTGCGTTCAACAAGATTGAAAAACTGACTCCGACGTATCCCATGACTTTTGGATCAATTCCGCCGATGTGCGTTCCACCATCGATGGGTTATTTTCCCGGATTTTTTCTATCACCATGGATGTCCGAATCCATGTCCCGAGGACATCTTAATCACACATCAGCAGGACCTTACCAAAAACAGGATATGACGTCACCAAGAAGTTTTGACACTTCCGATTCGGAAGAAACTTTATCCACATCGCCAGAAAAGCAGCCATTTTTCCATGTTGATCCGAGAATTCCATTTACCAATTATTTTATGAACTTAACAAAAATGTTTCAGCGAGAAAATGAACTGTTAGGAAGAAAGGCCGTGGAAAGCAAAGTCACAGAACGCAATAACAACACTGACAACAACATTGACCGGAACTTGAATGAATGCACTTCCGGTGATGAAGAAAGTTTAGATCATGCTTTAGTTGATATCAAGAAAGAACAAATAGTCCGTACAATTGACAGAAAAGAACCAAGCCCTCCCCATATTCACCAAAGAAACATTAACACGACAGAGACCCGAGCACCCATTTAGCATCAGTTCATCCCAGAATGAATTTAGAAAATCCATCACAAAACGGACATTTATTTCAAGGATCGCCATCATTTCCGGGACTTAACAGAATGACGTCATATCCGGGATCACTTGGACCATCGACGCCGATGCTTCCGTTCTTAGGTAGCATCCCACCTGCATCTGGAATTTTCCATCCAGCGTTCCTGCAAATGACCGGACTAAGCGGAAAGCGCGGCAACCCAGACAAGCCGGCTCCGGTGAAGAAATACAAGTGTGACGTCTGCGGGAAAGCTTTCTCAAGGAGCAACACGCTTGTCACGCATAAAGTAAGTATACACTCTGCAACCGTTTCATCAACGTTTCTTAACTGAAAGGAACTCCTTAAATAGACTTTTCCCTAAATTCCTTACGCTTAAATACAATTGCGTTTCAGGATATTCCTTAACTTAATCTGTCCTTACATCATAAGTGGACGGGAGTCACAGTGTTAATACATTTGTCTTTCACCTAGGCGGCCGGGGTTCGAATCCCCGATCGGACGTCGAAATGCATTGGGTCACCTGCTCTACCACGTGGGTTCTTTCTCCGGTACTTCTAGTTTACTCCCACAGTTAGATCCCTCGCGCGGCGCTTCCATCAGGGCCAACAAGCGTGATTGATATTATAACTTGTTTCGCATTTGTTGTAAAATGATTCAAGTTTACTTCTAATTTATAATTCTGAAATTACAAATTTATAAATAATTCACTAAACATCATTTTCTTCTGTTTTATAAGTATGGCTTTAACTAAACTTAGAGTTAAAGTGACGTCAGAAACTCATTTAACTTTCGCTTTTTTGTAAGACAATTAAGTTAAATGTTTCTTTAAAGAGCTGGATTTTTTCTTCTAATTAATAAAACAGGGGTGAATTTATAATTAACAATAACGGAATGTTAGAAAATAAAATCTTATTTAAAATTTTTGAAAGGATAGGGAGTATTTACATATGATAGCAATTACTTACGTTATAAAATATCTTTAACGAAGATTATCTGTCTGTTTAGTACCAACAGAAAATTGCCTTATATCAACTTTTTATATGTAATTATGTATGAAAAGATTTTCACAAGTTACGAGATTAAATATATCATTTAAAGGAATACCTAATACCTTAATCAGACAACATTTGGCTCGTGCATAGAATTATTTATTTACCTGTGGTGTTTACGCCTTAATTACAATCCCTAATTGTGTTTTGTACGTGTCCTGTCGCGACCACCTGTAGACCTTTGCTGACAGGTGCAACGACACCTTCGAGGCCCTTTAAAGATCAATAATATATCCCCTCCGACACACCGCGTTCCAAATCGACCCTCTTTGTAAAAGACACGCGACCGGAACAATAGTTTAAATGGGAACAGATTTCATACCGAGGTGTCAAAATGAAGGTAATTCTAATAGAGAGGTGTTATAAAGGGAGATAACTCCACATGGGTTTCGGAAATAAAATAAAGATTAGCAACGATGTGATTGTTTAACGTGTGAAAGTAACGTGAAAGGAATCGTGACTTAAAAGGTATCGGCCGCCGATTTATTGTAGGTTTATTTATAACAATATCGGTATAAAAAAAATTTTTTTTAAATCATTTCACAGAACATGCATTTTATTATAAATTAAATATAATATAAATATATACTTGCACATGTAATGTAAATTCTCATTAAGATATGTTATTTTGTTACATGAACATTTAAGTTTTAGTAAAACACACATTAACCTCAGACTAATATACCAAAAATCCACTAAAAACATATTTATCTCGACGTAACACACAATTACATAACCGCATTTTGTTTTTGGTTGATTTATCAACTTTTCATCTCAAAACGTATTTTCGTATATATGTAGTCTGTTTAAATTTTATTGCGATTTATTATTACCACTGGCGACTACAATTATATGTACTTTTAAAGAGATGTCCTTTTAAAATGATGTAGTTTTACGGGTGAGGTTTTTCTAAAATTTCAATTGTTTAAATTTTAGTTTTGTCTGTATCGCGAGGTATCAATATTATTTAAATGGCGCGTGCCTCACTCTCTCTCCTTTCGCTTTCCCTCTGGGACATGTACGAATGGCATAGGTCACACAATAGGCACGCGGTATTATTTACTTTATAAATTTATTTAGAGAATCCAGCACTCGTTACAGTACACTATTCATCAAAATCCGATAACCAAATACGGCACAGTATCGACAACGGTAAAAGTGGCTTCCGTCTTCCTTTTCAGCTTTTGTCTGAAACACAAGTTCGTACTATTGACACAGACGAACGAAAACATTTGATCACCGCCAACAGTTCGGCAGTATGGGATTACTTTCTGTTGACATTTATAATAGAACAACATTTGATCAAGAGCCAATGTAGCACCGCTACATCCATGCCTGTCCATTTGTAACCTTTTCTTTCAATTAGCCCCTCTTTCACTGTTTACAAAAGTAATTGCTCGGCACTTGAAAATTGAAATGCCAAAAGGCGAATCAATCTGATTCGAACACCCTCGCGTGTCAAACACATCTGCCTAACCAATACATGTAAATCTCCATGTAAACAGAACTGTATTCAATGTATGCCGAGTTTAATTATATCTTCTTTGCTACTTACATAACTAAACTAGCGGGCATATCGTTACCATAGACAATATGGTCTTATTTTCTTTTCGTATCTGTGTCCCTTTTGTTTCCAGCGAACTGACTTCCGGTGATGTTGTTTGACGCGCGTATCCGATAATGATGTACCGCGTAGGAACTCGCGATCGATGCATAGCCTGAAAGGTGTTTTTAAATTGCTACACTTCACAATAGAATGGAAAATTGGTCCCGTTTTTGATGTACACCTATACAAACATCCCTCATTTCCTTTCTCTTTAAAGGGCTATCAATTTCAAAGAAAAAAAAAAAAAAAAGAGAACATCGACCGTAAATATACATGTTTCCAATAAGGTTATTAAATTTCATGTTCATTTCATTCTTTATTTAAAAAGCTTCAAACAAAGTATTTCTTGGTAACGAAATACCTGATTAGTTATAACATGTACTGTTTGAAACACAGCGAACCTGATAATAATTTACTTTATCTTTTATCAATTTTAAAGAGTCCGGATTTGGGGGCGTAATACCGAATTAAAAGCATTCTTTAATTATAAGAGGTCGTTGTCGAGGCTGGAAACCGAAACCAAGGTATTACAACATTGCTTCCTCTTCCTAAAAATGGCTCACGACATTACAGCCTTCCTCAATACTCCTCGGAAACCTTTAGTTTCGCTCCAATCGAAAGTGAACATAGTCCATTGAATAATACAATAAAATACAATACAACAATAAAATACAATACAACAATTCAATATAATACAATACAGCAATTCAATATAATAAAATACATCAATCCAATACAACAATCCAATATGTACAACAATACAATACTTTATTTATAAAGCTTATGTATTCTGAGTTCGCTCACCGATGAGTTAGTTATTTTCTCGCTTTGGTTAATTTTTCAAATGTTATAATTAGAGACAATAGCTTTTTGCTTGAGGTAATAGTTTTATATAATTTATCAAAATGAAAATTTAACATATTTAAATAAATTGTTTTATATGTTTAATAAACGTCGAAGGTTTATATATTAATGAATCATAGCCAATTATAAATATACGGCATTGCGGAGGGCATTTCCGGTAAGAAGTGTTTCGAAGTAAAAAGGTGCCAATCTTCAAACCGCCGATTTTCCATGGTTCAGGATTTTAAGTAAAGTGATAGAAAGAGTTATAAATAATATTGAGCAATCGACAAAAGTATTATACTATCCTCTTTTTGTGACATATTAGTTTTTGATTATTTAATTTAAACTACAATGTATTATATCAAAGTGGCAAAAAATTGTAAATGTGTTCATTTTTATTATTTCCAGAGGATACATACAGGAGACAAGCCGTTCAAGTGTGAGATTTGTAGCCGAGCATTCCGCCAGCCAGGGAACCTAACCCGCCATCGCCTCACCCACACGACCGTGAAACCTTATGTGTGTCCGCAGTGTAGCAAGGCATTCAACAGGGCATCTAATTTGCATACGCACATGCGTACTCATACCAATTACAAACCCTTCATCTGTCCGTATTGTGGGAAAGGATTTCATCAAAAGATCGACATGAAAATCCACTGCTATACTCATACCGGTAAGGGATCAACTTCCGGTTCCGGTTGACTATTTCCTGATTATTTCCTTAAATTACAAAATATTCAACCTTTACCGATTCAGGTTTCTTGTCTTTAAACCCTTAGATATTGAAAATATATTTCTCATTTTATCTCAAATATTTGTGATCAAAGACTAGATAATAATTAAAAAAATGGATAATTACACAATTTTGTCGGATTCGCACTAATTCAATTATATTGCTTTTTATAGGAGAGCGACCACATCGCTGTGATGTTTGCGGAAAGGGATTTTCTCTAGCAAGTACTCTCACAACTCATAAACGGATCCATTACGACACGTCATATCCGGTCGATCATATGACAGGAACCGGAAGTGCACAGCAAAACTAGAATTTAATAACAGAAAAAATAGATGTATTTGGAGAAGTGAACAATTCCAAAATGTAGTATTTTTATTAGTAGATGAAATGTTTTATTCTGATATAATAAATTCAATAACCTCGGCTCTGTTCTTCAAAAGGATCTCAATCATCATATTATTCTGATACAATGAAGAAAGTTCAGATTAGAAACATGTATATACTACCGGTATTTTCAATGAATAATTTCAATGCTGTAATTGTCACGGTGTGGTTATTTTCGCTAAAATGACCCGTGGATATATCCACCCGCTATTAACAAAGTGCATACTGCAAAATACATATGTAACAAAAACAAAGTCAGAACATGGAAATGTTAATATTTGCAGCAAGCACTTATATATCCATGCAATTGATGCATAATACATCTTCAAGTATTTCGTCTTTTCATTTTGAGACAGTATTAACAAAAAACTTCAAATTGAAAATTAACCATTGGTGCAGTGCTCCGTATAGTACATAGGATAGTTTGAATCTTTAGTGCAATAATTATATAATGTAATGTATAGGTGCTTATCTATATCACTGTTAATTTATTATTATTTGTTTTATTAATGAACTTGATAGTTATCATCAATAATGATGATTTAAATGAATTCCATTCTTATGAATCATGTTTTTATTGTTTGATGTTTAATCATTTAAAGTCATATGTACACGATTGATCTAGTCGTGTTAATTCTTATTGTGTCGTAAAAATGTGTATTGTACCTGTAGTGTTTTAAATGGTTGTTAAAAGGAAATAAAAGTCGTTATTGTAGTAAAATAAAACGTATTTTTTTCTTTTTTCTTTTTAATAAACATACATCTACAATAATGACTTCCGGTTGCAGTGACTGTAATTGACTGATATAGCAGTACCGCTTATCTAAGATGATTTCCTGCTGAATTGAAATTTGGTACATGTGATTGCCGGTACAATGTCATGGTTGTAAATCGGTTTATCTCAAATGACTTCCGGTTATATAAAGACATAATTTGTTATAAAAGGGAATTGGGTCTACAATTACTTCTAGTTTAGCGAGCATGTTACGTATGCATAATATAAAAAAAATATTGATTCTTTTAATAGTCCATACATGCATGCAATAAATATATAACATTCAAGTACCATTTTATATAACGGCGTCTACTGATAGCAAGTAACCACGCAAAAGATGTGTTATAACAAAATGTTGCGTTTAAAATGACTTCCGGTTAAAGTAACTACAGAACATAATTGGTATAAAAGAATCATGACCTTATTATGACTTCCGGTTATAACGGAACATTAAATTTTGAATGACTTCCGGTTAAAGTGACTACATAACAGAAGTGTGATAACATAATCTTGACCTTATAATGACTTCCGGTTTTAACGGAACATTTGGTTTATAATGACTTCCGGTTATAACGGAACAATTAGATCAAATGGCTTCCAGCTATAATGAGTACGTTATAGATGTGTAATAAAAGAACATTTGATTTATAACGACTTCCGGTAAAAATGACTACATAACAGAATTTTTATTACAAAATCTTGACCTTATAATGACTTCCGGTTATAACGGAACATTTAGTTTGTAATTACTTCCGGTTATAACGGAACTTTTAGTTTATAATGGCTTCCAGCTATAATGAGAACGTATAAAAGATGTCTAATAAAAGAACACTTGATTTATAATGACATCCGGTAAAAATGACTACATAACAGAATTGTTATAACAAAATCTTGACCTTATTATGACTTCCGGTTATAACGGAACATTAAATTTTGAATGACTTCCGGTTAAAGTGACTACATAACAGAAGTGTGATAACATAATCTTGACCTTATAATGACTTCCGGTTTTAACGGAACATTTAGTTTATAATGACTTCCGGTTATAACGGAACAATTAGATTATAATGGCTTCCAGCTATAATGAGTACGTAATAGATGTGTAATAAAAGAACATTTGATTTATAACGACTTCCGGTAAAAATGACTACATAACAGAATTGTTTTAACAAAATCTTGACCTTATAATGACTTCCGGTTATAACGGAACATTTAGTTTGTAATTACTTCCGGTTATAACGGAACATTTAGTTTATAATGGCTTCCAGCTATAATGAGAACGTATAAAAGATGTCTAATAAAAGAACACTTGATTCATAATGACTTCCGGTAAAAATGACTACATAACAGAATTGTTATAACAAAATATTGACCTTATAATGACTTCCGGTTAAAACGGAACATTAAGTTTATAATGACTTCCGGTCGTTCGGACTACGTACGCAACATATACATGATGTAATCGCTGTGCTGTTGTCTCCAATAGGTTTGCTGGCGAGACACGTATAGAATGATATTCTTCCGAAATATTATAATAAATACGCATCACATATACTCTCCCTATTCTTTTTTTTATCGTAGAACCTCCTGAGTGTAACTTTATACCACATCATCGATGGTTAGTTCGCACAACTCCCAATCATCAGTATTCGTACTCTGCATTAAGATATTAACATCTGAACATTGAGAAGGCGTGTCACATTCACATTCTGTGTCACAGTGAGTCAGGACATTATTGGTATCGTTTGACAGAAGCTTGCAAAGTACTATATCTGAGTCGATGCTGCATCGGTCATTGTAAGCAGGTCCAGAGGCCCCAACCTTAACAGAAAAATGTACTGGACTATCAAAAATGATGTGAAATTAATTGAGAGATTCAAATCAAAACAGAAAGGCATAAACACATTTTAAACAATGATGTAAATGTTATAACAAAGCATATCATTACACATAAACTATTAAGTATCTTTTTTTCTATTTTTTTCTTCTAAATTTTTTTTATATACATTCTATAGTGTAATATGAAGGAACAATATGATATTTGAATGACCAAAGGGGGATAACTATCGGGAAAAAATGGAAAATGTAAACATTATTTATGTATCTATTGCACAACTTCCGAGTGATTTATCGTGTAGAGAGAATCCGAAATGAGAGAACTTGCTTTGTGGAACTCGAACGACAGAAGGTATAATTAATTAGAATTGATTTTGAGTGTTTTCAGACATGTTATGATGCAATTTGCCCAAGTCAGTGTGATAAACATGGCGATTTTAATTAAGAAGCCTTAACATACATATGTAGCAGGATTGGTTTTGTTTGTATCTTAACCTCCGTGATCGTCTGTCGGCTTGGCGGCCATGCTGGGAAGTAGGAA
The DNA here is from genome assembly GCF_902652985.1 of Pecten maximus. Taxonomy (NCBI): domain Eukaryota; kingdom Metazoa; phylum Mollusca; class Bivalvia; order Pectinida; family Pectinidae; genus Pecten; species Pecten maximus. The sequence goes on along the minus strand of NC_047032.1, from coordinate 15,179,837 downwards.
CTAGTGCCACCTAGTGTTGGTGACGTGGGGTTTTCCCCTAGTTATATTTGGTAACAGGGTACGTGTAGCTTAGCCGGTTCGAGTAGTTGGCTACGTATATACGCGTGTAGCACGGGAAAATACAGACTGGGGGTGGGGCTACTGGGCTATATATTCAGTTTCGCGGGGTTCTCGCCAGTGCTGGCTGAAGTTTGGACCACGGAACTGGTCAGACACTGAGACCCTGCGTGGCGCAACGTATTTCGGTAAGTCTAGTCTTAAATTGTTATTCGGCCTGGGTCACTAAAATTATGTTTCGGCGTTAGGTTATATTTATCAGCGGTATCTGCTGATTCCCGGCTGAAGTTTAGATAGGAACTGACCGAAAATCACCTGATACCGGCATTTAGTTAGTCTCTTCTAAATTACCGTCGTCTACACTTCAATATATACTTTGTCTCCGTCGTCTATGTCCAGTTATGTCCCTTTGTCCGTCGTCTATAGGCATATTAGGGAAACACTTGTAGCCTTAGTCGGGGGGGGGGGGGGGGGGGGGGGGGGGGGTTCGTTCCATATATGAGTGTAGTATGCGAGTTGTTTGAGATTGTATTTGTAGGCCTTGTATTGTTAACTGTCATGTAAATAAATATAATGTGAATATATCTGCTCGTTGATTGTCTTTGGCAATGTCATGATGCATACCGGGGTGTATATACATGTAGTTACACAGACACACGGAACCCAGTCGTAGGACCTGAGAAACATCCACTATACGAAAACTGTTACACATATATATCGACCTCTCACTAACATTGTATGAAGTTGGTCTGACGTTTTCTGGTTATTGATTTTGTCACAATTTATTATTTTCAATCGGATGCCATTATTGGTAGCAAATTTTCCTAGAAATAAAAGGTTTTACCAATTACCGTAGTCGCTTGGGGAGTAAGTACACTCAGAAATTAGGTCGAAACTATTGTATAGGAAAACCTTATATGTTTAAATATATAGATCTTATGTCGTCAGGGACCTGGACTTATTTACAAAGCAAATGAATTGAGACATGAAACACAGTTTCTACCACAATACCCCGTGTTATTCAACTCTCAGACCATCAGTTAATCATTACAGCTGTTGATTAACAATCTGTTTATACCACACGTGGTATAAACTCTGTACGCATTTTGATTGGCTAACACGGTGAACTTCGACCCAAGCTGCAATTGTTATTGACGTCATCAATAATCTAATGACGTCACATCACCGGGTCCCGGACGTCACCGGCACACGTTATTTGCATACGCGAAATTGTACTTGGCCACGTTTTCCTTTGATGCAAGCCGATATTATTGTGGTAGAAACAGGTCACACGACTCGAAATTGTAGGATATGGAATTTATTTCACACTCGTAAGTTGTTTTTTAAAAGTTGCAAAAACACTCGCTAAAGCTCGTGTCTTTTGTAACTTTTAAAAAATAACTTACTCGTGTGAAATAAATTCCATATCCAACAACCACTCGTTGTGTAACCTCTATTTCTACCACAATACCCTGTGTTATTCAACTCTCAGACCATCAGTTAATCATTACAGCTGTCGATTAACAATCTGTTTATACCACACGTGGTATAAACTCTGTACGCATTTCGATTGGCTAACACGGTGAACTTCGAACCAAGCTGCAATTGTTATTGACGTCATCAATAATCTAATGACGTCACATCACCGGGTCCCGGACGTCACCGGCACACGTTATTTGCATACGCGAAATTGTACTTGGCCACGTTTTCCTTTGATGCAAGCCGATATTATTGTGGTAGAAACAGGTCACACGACTCGAAATTGTTGGATATGGAATTTATTTCACACTCGTAAGTTGTTTTTTAAAAGTTGCAAAAACACTCGCTAAAGCTCGTGTCTTTTGTAACTTTTAAAAAATAACTTACTCGTGTGAAATAAATTCCATATCCAACAACCACTCGTTGTGTAACCTCTATTTCAACCACAATACCCTGTGTTATTCAACTCTCAGACCATCAGTTAATCATTACAGCTGTTGATTAACAATATGTTTATACCACACGTGGTATAAACTCTGTACGCATTTCGATTGGCTAACACGGTGAACTTTGACCCAAGCTGCAATTGTTATTGACGTCATCAATAATCTAATGACGTCACATCATCGGGTCCAGGACGTCACCGGTACACTTTATTTGCATACGCGAAATTATACTTGGCCACGTTTCCCTTTGATTCAAGCCGATATTATTGTGGTAGAAACAGGTCACACGACTCGAAATTGTTGGATATGGAATTTATTTCACACTCGTAAGTTATTTTTTAAAAGTTGCAAAAAACACTCGCTAAAGCTCGTGTCTTTTGTAACTTTTAAAAAATAACTTACTCGTGTGAAATAAATTCCATATCCAACAACCACTCGTTGTGTAACCTCTATTTAACTAAGAGACGTGTGAAATTACGTGTACCGGTATATTATCCTTCGCTTACTTTATGGTGTTTTTCATGCTTTAATGCTTTAATGGGCTGTCAGAAATAATGTGAAGAAATATTTCATTGATCAGTAATTGATCAATTGTTGCTGACTGAAATCGTGCGAAAATAGTATTATATCTGTAACAGTTCCTACTGAATATTAATATGTAACATTCGTTGAAGTCTCCTAAGTTTATTAATTTCTGTTTTGGTGTTTGGGTCCAAGGCTATAGCACCGTACTCGAGGTTGGATCATCCCGGTAAAAGTTATGCTGTTTTCTCCCGCTAAGGTCAAGTATGTTTCAGATTTCTGTTTCAGGAAGGCAAGGGTTGAAGTACTATAAGTAGCTTTTTTGTGAAGTTTAAAATGTGGGTGTTCCATTTCAAATCATCCGGGACAGTTAGTCCGAGGTAAGGGATTGTTTTCACTTATTCCAGGATGTATAGATTTTATGGGTTTCTCCATGATGTTCACGATGCAGCATGTTTAAGTTGATTTTTATACCCCGATTTCTTGCCCATTGTCTCAGATTATGCAGGTCTTCTTGTTATATCTCTGTAGAGAAGACGATCATGCGCAAAGAGACGTAATTTTGGGCTTACATTGTCCGGTAGGTCGTTGATATGATTTAAGAATTGTAGGGGTCCAATAACTGTCCTTGAGGTACACCAGATTCCGCTAAGATTTCTCGCGAGAATTCTCCTTCAAGGGCCACTCTCACCCGATGTTGTGTTAGGAAGGTAGAGTGCCAGTTGTGTAGACATCCTTTTATGCCATATAAAAGAGAGAAGGTGAAAGGCATCTTAATAAGCTACTTTGAAGAAATAAATCTGCGATTTGCCGTTAAGAATTATTTGACGTCATAACAGAAGCTGGAGAAGGGAATTGTGACAGAATGCATAATTTATGTAGTGCTTTTCGTGATGGCAATGTACATGATCATCGAAGCAGGGAAAATGGATACGAGGGGTCCTTTATCCAGAATAAACATCAGGCAGCTGCCGAGCAGAGTATTCATTGATGATTTAGAGATCACAGCGACAACTCATATCCAAGCTAGGTGGATACTCGTGGGAAATGGTTTGACGACAGCTTGAAGATACCAACAACAGTGAAAAGCTGAAGCTGCAGGTTTGTGAGGGACAAAGTAACATCAACAAGACTTATCTGCCGGAGAGGTTCAAGGCAAGTATATTCCAACATGGTTTATTGTCGCGACTTTCCTTGATGTTGCACGAAATTACACTGACGACTGTAGAGGGAATCGAAAGAAAGGTCAACAAACATCTGAGAAGATGGCTCGCGGTTCCTCAGTGCTTCACATTAACTGGACTGTACAGTCGGACATCGAAACTGCAACTACCATTATCACCAGTAGTGGAAGAGTTCAAGACAGGAAAGTCAAGGCTGACTATGACGTTGAAAGATTTCAGGATGAGAAAGTCAGGCAAGCAGAAGTGGAAGTGAAGACCGGAAGAAAGTGGTCAGCCAGCAAGACAGAGGCAGAGAGCAGACTCGGGCACAAGGACAGTGTGGGGACAGTGTGTATGGGAAATCAAGGACTGGCAGCGGTCGCCAAGATGGAAAGATGCTGATACAACAGAGAGAAGACAACATGTACAGTGAGAGATCAGGCAACATTAAGAACAGGCAAGGAAGGCGAAAGCAGTGGATATGGGAAGTCGAGGCGCTGGGACTAGTTGAGACACGGAAGAGAAGAAGATGACATGGACAGAGATCTGGAGATACATACCATGGAGTTACAGCTGGTTATGATGTGCTTCCAACACTGACAAATCTTCACAGATGGGGATGTTGTAAGATCCTTCATCTCATTAATGTGGAAATCCATGAAGCCTAGAGCATATCCTTTTCTCCTGCAAGGTGGCGTTGGCGCAAGGTCGGTAAGCATAGATGCATCACCAGGTGTTAGGGAAACTTGTTGACATTCTTGAGAAGGAAATGAATAAAGGGCGTGGAGCACAGAAGGGACATACATTCATTAGATTCCACAGAGGTTCAGGAGACTGGGAGATACGAATGAAATTGATTTTCCTGGAGATTGTGGAGACAACACTGCGATCAGACATGGACAGTGGAGTGTGGTAGAAAAGGCTGGCAGGCATGGAAATATCCTGTCGAAGTAGGCTGCAGAGGATACCCGGCCCAATCATGCTGGATGATGTTCGGAGCCCTCGGCATCACAGGAGGTGTACGGAAAACTGCAGTAAGAGAATTTGGGTAGGAAGCGGAGCAGGCAGCACGATGGCTGTGAATAAGACGTGGAGAAATTAGCTGGAAGCCAACCGTCTGAGAGTAGGGACTGATCACCCCTGTTGACCCACCATTCTGAGAGAGATCCGGGACAGGGATTGAAATCTTCAACGATAGTTGGGCCTGGCTGGTGAGGATGACGGTTGAGCAGCAACAATAACAGCTGTATTTAGGTACTAGCAATTGAATATTCTGTTTGTTCAAATATATCAATTGAAAATCTAATATTATGATTTGAAATGTAAAACTATCACGTAAGATCATAGCGGCTGTGACACTGATATAATTTTAACATCTTTTGAAATGGTGCTTCCATTTGATACAGTACATGTCACTCAAAGCCTATCTACGTTTCCATAACACATAAATTATGACAACAATCAATACCGTAGTTCTTCATAATTGCTATAAAAACCGGACAACTAACTAATGATTACGGGGAATCTCTAATGGGATGCTCCACTCTTTATATGTAAATGAGTCGCGGAAAACATGTCATGCACGCACGCGCCAACCGGTTTGTTTTGAAAAATGGTAGGCTGGCGATCAAAGCCACGGATCAGAAGCCCACTGTCGATCAGATGTACTGGTTGCTACAGCGAAGGCAAAGAAAGTGATCGGATAAAATGACATCATCTATGACTAAGGGTCAAGATGAGTCTGCTAGACATAAAATAAATAAAGGTTGAACGTGAAAAGCCATCATGAATTGATGTTTATTAGTCGGGGATGTACCTTGGCGGGCGCAGGGTTGGTTCTAGTTTTAGATGTTTATTAGGTACTTTACTTATAAATTGTTGACGCAACTGGGCAGGTTTGGCGGAAATCAAATGAAAATAAAACTCAAAGAGGATTATTAAGGTTAACTTGAAAAACTTTGATTTTATCTGCTAACAAAAAATAGGAAGGATTGAAAGATAAGATACAAAATGTCTCATTCACGTAAAACAGGACGAGGGGAGGTAACTCTAACTATAATGATTGATTTTGTAAATGTTTATATGGGGGTAACACCCTCAGGTCCGATTCAAAGATATGATAACAAATCAACAACATATAAAAAGAGAGTAAATTAAATACATAGTGAAGAGGAAATACATTATTTAAAATGCATACATGCAAAACAATATAATTGATGTTCTTAATAATTGATGTTCTTAATAAATATCACCTAGACAATAATGTAAGTAAAGTTATGAACAGTAAGGAATATAATTCTAAAAACGAATCTACTTCAAGTCAGACTTGAATCTTTCAATTGATGCGTTAAAACTATCAGGAACATGACCAAGGTAGTTATGGTTAATTTGGATTTACATTAATACGGCATTTACAGGGATATAACAGAATTGAGCTAATTCACCTGAATAAACGATGTGAAACTAAAAATTCTGCCCTACTCCCGACTACACAGGCATTATATAAAAGTGCTACGCATTGACACGTGGTGTTTTAGTACTTACTGTGAAAATGTCCTTGTGATTGACATTGAAATAAACTTTAACGGTCTGCTGTGACCCTTTCGACCCTGGAATACAATTATTGTTCTTGTGACGAACCTCCTTCCGCAATATCAGAAAACACGATGACATGTTACCGGCTGAAGTTTAGATAGGAACTGACCGAGAATCACCTGATACCGGCATTTAGTTAGTCTCTTCTAAATTACCGTCGTCTACACTTCAATATATATTATGTCTCCGTCGTCTATGTCCAGTTATGTCCCTTTGTCCGTCGTCTATAGGCATATTAGGGAAACATTTGTAGTCTTGGTCGGGGGGGGGGGGGGGGGGGGGGGGGGGGTTCGTTCCATATATGAGTGTAGTATGCGAGTTGTTTGAGATTGTATTTGTAGGCCTTGTATTGTTAACTGTCATGTAAATAAATATAATGTGAATATATCTGCTCGTTGATTGTCTTTGGCAATGTCATGATGCATACCGGGGTGTATATACATGTAGTTACACAGACACACGGAACCCAGTCGTAGGACCTGAGAAACATCCACTATACGAAAACTGTTACACATATATATCGACCGCTCACTAACATTGTATGAAGTTGGTCTGACGTTTTCTGGTTATTGATTTTGTCACAATTTATTATTTTCAATCAGATGCCATTATTGGTAGCAAATTTTCCTAGAAATAAAAGGTTTTACCAATTACCGTAGTCGCTTGGGGAGTAAGTACACTCAGAAATTAGGTCGAAACTATTGTATAGGAAAACCTTATATGTTTAAATATATAGATCTTATGTCGTCAGGGACCTGGACTTATTTACAAAGCAAATGAATTGAGACATGAAACACAGTTTCTACCACAATACCCCGTGTTATTCAACTCTCAGACCATCAGTTAATCATTACAGCTGTCGATTAACAATCTGTTTATACCACACGTGGTATAAACTCTGTACGCATTTTGATTGGCTAACACGGTGAACTTCGACCCAAGCTGCAATTGTTATTGACGTCATCAATAATCTAATGACGTCACATCACCGGGTCCCGGACGTCACCGGTACACTTTATTTGCATACGCGAAATTATACTTGGCCACGTTTCCCTTTGATTCAAGCCGATATTATTGTGGTAGAAACAGGTCACACGACTCGAAATTGTTGGATATGGAATTTATTTCACACTCGTAAGTTATTTTTTAAAAGTTGCAAAAAACACTCGCTAAAGCTCGTGTCTTTTGTAACTTTTAAAAAATAACTTACTCGTGTGAAATAAATTCCATATCCAACAACCACTCGTTGTGTAACCTCTATTTAACTAAGAGACGTGTGAAATTACGTGTACCGGTATATTATCCTTCGCTTACTTTATGGTGTTTTTCAGGCTTTAATGCTTTAATGGGCTGTCAGAAATAATGTGAAGAAATATTTCATTGATCAGTAATTGATCAATTGTTGCTGACTGAAATCGTGCGAAAATAGTATTATATCTGTAACAGTTCCTACTGAATATTAATATGTAACATTCGTTGAAGTCTCCTAAGTTTATTAATTTCTGTTTTGGTGTTTGGGTCCAAGGCTATAGCACCGTACTCGAGGTTGGATCATCCCGGTAAAAGTTATGCTGTTTTCTCCCGCTAAGGTCAAGTATGTTTCAGATTTCTGTTTCAGGAAGGCAAGGGTTGAAGTACTATAAGTAGCTTTTTTGTGAAGTTTAAAATGTGGGTGTTCCATTTCAAATCATCCGGGACAGTTAGTCCGAGGTAAGGGATTGTTTTCACTTATTCCAGGATGTGTCGATCTTAAGTATAGATTTTATGGGTTTCTCCATGATGTTCACGATGCAGCATGTTTAAGTTCATTTTTATACCCCGATTTCTTGCCCATTGTCTCAGATTATGCAGGTCTTCTTGTTATATCTCTGTAGAGAAGACGATCATGCGCAAAGAGACGTAATTTTGGGCTTACATTGTCCGGTAGGTCGTTGATATGATGTAAGAATTGTAGGGGTCCAATAACTGTCCCTTGAGGTACACCAGATCCCGCTAAGATTTCTCGCGAGAATTCTCCTTCAAGGGCCACTCTCACCTGGTGTTGTGTTAGGAAGGTAGTGCCAGTTGTGTAGACATCCTTTTATGCCATATAAAAGAGAGAAGGTGAAAGGCATCTTACGAAGCTACTTTGAAGGAATAAATCTGCGATTTGCCGTTAAGAATTATTTGACGTCATAACAGAAGCTGGAGAAGGGAATTGTGACAGAATGCATAATTTATGTAGTGCTTTTCGTGATGGCAATGCACATGATCATCGAAGTAGGGAAAAGGGATACGAGGGGTCCTTTATCCAGAATAAACATCAGGCAGCTGCCGAGCAGAGTATTCATTGATGATCTAGAGATCACAGCGACAACTCATATCCAAGCTAGGTGGATACTCTTGGGAAATGGTTTGACGACAGCTTGAAGATACCAACAACAGTGAAAAGCTGAAGCTGCAGGTTTGTGAGGGACCAAGTATTATCAACAAGACTTATCTGCCGGGGAGGTTCAAGGCAAGTATATTCCAACATGGTTTATTGTCGCGACTTCCCTGGCCTCTGATGACTGTAGAGGGAATCGAAAGAAAGGTCAACAAACATCTGAGAAGATGGCTCGCGGTTCCTCAGTGCTTCACATTAACTGGACTGTACAGTCGGACATCGAAACTGCAACTACCATTATCACCAGTAGTGGAAGAGTTCAAGACAGGAAAGTCAAGGCTGACTATGACGTTGAAAGATTTCAGGATGAGAAAGTCCGGCAAGCAGAAGTGGAAGTGAAGACCGGAAGAAAGTGGTCAGCCAGCAAGACAGAGGCAGAGAGCAGACTCGGGCACAAGGACAGTGTGGGGACAGTGTGTATGGGAAATCAAGGACTGGCAGCGGTCGCCAAGATGGAAAGATGCTGATACAACAGAGAGAAGACAGCATGTACAGTGAGAGATCAGGCAACATTAAGAACAGACAAGGAAGGCGAAAGCAGTGGATATGCGAAGTCGAGGCGCAGGGACTAGTTGGGACACGGAAGAGAGGAAGATGACATGAACAGAGATCTGGAGATACATACCATGGAGTTACAGCTGGTTATGATGTGCTTCCGACACTGACAAATCTTCACAGATGGGGATTGGTGCAAGATCCTTCATCTCATTAATGTGGAAATCACTGAAGCCTAGAGCATATCCTTTTCTCCTGCAAGGTGGCGCTGGCGCAAGGCCGATAAACGTAGAGACATGACCAGGTGTTAGGGAAACTTGCTGACATTCTTAAGAAGGAAATGAATAAAGGGCGTGGAGCACAGAAGGGAATACATTCATTAGATTCCACAGAGAGGGACAGACACCATTATGAACAGCAAGGAACACCAACATAGGGATTCTTGGAGGTTCAGGAGACTGAGAGATGCGAATGAAATTGATTTTCCTGGAGATCGTGGAGACAACACTGCGATCAGACATAGTGTTGTCACCCAGCAAGAAAAAATGGTGATTGTGGAACTGACTGTGCCATGGGAAATAAGGTGTGAATCAGCACAGGAAAGGAACAAGTACAGGTATGCGAAAACGGACAGTGGAGTGTGGTAGAAAAGGCTGGCAGGCATGGAAATATCCTGTCGAAGTAGGCTGCAGAGGATACCCGGCCCAATCATGCTGGATGATGTTCGGAACCCCTCGGCATCACAGGAGGTGTACGGAAAACTGCAGTAAGAGAGTTTAGGTAGGAAGCGGAGCAGGCAGCACGATGGCTGTGAATACGACGTGGAGAAATTAGCTGGAAGCCAACCGTCGGAGAGTAGGGACTGATCACCCCTGATGACCCACCATTCTGAGAGAGATCCAGGACAGGGATTGAAATCTTCAACGATGGTAGGGCCTGGCTGATGACGATGACGGTTGAGCAGCAATAATAACAGTTGTATTTAGGTACTAGCAATTGAATATTCTGTTTGTTCAAATATATCAATTGAAAATCTAATATTATGATTTGAAATGCAAAACTTTCACGTAAGATCATAGCGGGTGTGACACTGATATAATTTTAACATTTATTCTCAATTTCTGTTTGATATCTTTTGAAATGGTGTTTCCATTTGATACAGTACATGTCATTCAAAGCCTATCTACGTTTCCATAACAATTACATTATGACAAAATTACAAAAAAATATGTTGACTGATGAAATAAATACCCTAATGACGACATTATGTGAGGATCAATACCGTAGTTCTTCATAATTGCTATAAAAACCGGACAACTAACTAATGATTACGGGGAATCTCTAATGGGATGCTCCACTCTTTATATGTAAATGAGTCGCGGAAAACATGTCATGCACGCACGCGCCAACCGGTTTGTTTTGAAAACTGGTAGGCTGGAGATCAAAGCCACGCATCAGAAGCCCACTGTCGATCAGATGTACTGGTTGCTACAGCGAAGGCAAAGAAAGTGATCGGATAAAATCACATCCTCTACGACTAAGGGTCAAGGTGAGTCTGTTAGACATAACATAAATAAAGGTTAAAGGTGAAAAGCCATCACGAATTGATGTTTAATAGTCGGGGATGTACCTTGGCGGGCGCAGGGTTGGTTCTAGTTTTAGAAGTTTATTACGCACTTTACTTATAAATTCTTGACGCAACTGGGCAGGTTTGGCGGAAATTAAATGAAAATAAAACTCAAAGAGGGTTATGAAGGTTAACTTGAAAAACTTTGATTTTATCTGCAAACAAAAAATAGGAAGGATTGAAAGATAAGATACAAAATGTCTCATTCACGTAAAACAGGACGAGGGGAGGTAACTCTAACTATAATGATTGATTTTGTAAATGTTTATATGGGTTAACACCCTAAGGTCCGATTTAAAGATATGATAACAAATCAATAAAATATAAAAAGAGAGTAAATTAAATACATAGTGAAGAGGAAATACATTATTTAAAATGCATACATGCAAAACAATATAATTGATGTTCTTAATAATTGATGTTCTTAATAAATATCACCTAGACAATAATGTAAGTAAAGTTATGAACAGTAAGGAACATAATTCTAAAAACGAATCTACTTCAAGTCAGACTTGAATCTTTCAATTGATGCGTTAAAACTGTCAGGAGCATGACCAAGGTAGTTAAGGTTAATTTGGATTTACATTAATACGGCATTTACAGGGATATAACAGAATTGAGCTAATTCACCCGAATAAACGATGTGAAACTAAAAATTCTGCCCTACTCCCGACTACACAGGCATTATATAAAAGTGTTACGTATTGACACGTGGTGTTCTAGTACTTACTGTGAAAATGTTCTTGTGATTGACATTGAAATAAACTTTAACGGACTGCTGTGACCCTTTCGACCCTGGAATACAATTATTGTTTTTGTGACGAACCTCCTTCCGCAATATCAGAAAACACGGTGACATGTATTTGTAAAGAAAACGCGTTTGCAGCATCGCTATTGACGAAAATAAAAACGGAGCCATCTTTCCTTTTTCCATATATTATACAATACATATCAGGGTTTTAGTTATGTGTCACGAGACATGTGTAAATACATGGCCGATTACTGTACAACTGTCTAGTAAACACAACAGAAAACTGACCAAATCATACATGTTCTAGTAACAAGCTAGACAAAATGCAAATCAGACAATTGGTTGATTATAACTCACTTCTATCACTTGTATATCATTACAATTTTACTGACTTGATTCTTTCGCGTGAAATCACTGATGCATAAAGGCAGCCGGACAGGTGTATACACAGCGTAACATTTTCGCTTTCACTGACAAGCTGTATACCCTTTCCATAACGTATTTACCCTCAAACTATTATTCAAAAGGATGCAATGCAAAGCAAGCTCGAACTTGAACTGTCGCCAGGATGGCTGACTAATACCCCCGCAATCTGCACGAGTCAATGGTGAATTGGAACTGTTAATTAGAGGCTAACTAAGATAACCCGTGCATGCCGATATTTCTGAAATTCAGAATGTCTGAAATATGTGTTGTTCACAATAAAGATAATTCAGTGACCAGTTGCCATAGCAACCATAATTTTGAGAAAAGGAAAGTTGCATGCAAATCTACACATGATCATTAATATCTGTGTGAAGTGTCATTGGAATCGGCCCATCGGTTAGGAGGGGAGTTGTCCGGACAAAATGTGTCTACAGACAGACGGACGGACGGACAGACAACCTGTTTCCAGTATGCCCCCTAACTTCGTTGCGGGGGTATAATAACGATAACCGAAAATTATATGTAAATGCAACATATCCGCGAATTATATGAAGCGATTTACAGTGAAATTAAACCCCCGCGAATATTATTGTTCCGGAAAGCAACACCCGAAATAGTGACCCCCACAAAGTTAAATCGCTATACTGTAGTAGACGCTTAACCTAGCAAAACTCCTGTTTTATTATCAGATTGCTACTAATCTATTTGTGATAGTAGTTTGCCCTCGTGTTATCAATCTTGAGTTTGGGTTTTGAAATGATGCCTATATCCTCAGTTGTTTGTCCACCTGGCTGTTAATAGGATGTCAAACAAAATAAACCAAACAAACCACCTCAATATTGATAAAGCAAATGAAAGAATCCAGAAAATTCCTTATTATGTCGGAGTAATATTAAGTAGGGTTAGTTTTGCCGCAAATTAACTTGCGTCTATTTCACTCTCCTGAAAAATCGAAGTTGGGGTGAAGTTTGAAGTTATTGTTATGCATCAAAGTATGGTTTCTAGATAAGTTCTGACAGTGGACGTATAAACCATGAGGTTTGCTTTCAATAGAAAGCTGGACATTTTCTGACTGATTTGTACCTCTTGAAAGCCCTTCGACACAAAAGGTCTTAGTATTATTTGTAAAGAAGTACAAGAGACCTAGAGTCCTTTTAGTTCATGATAAAACAAGTGCTCTACATGTATATATTTATTTAAAAGTAAAAGAAAGAACATCCGAGTATAACAAATAAAATATTTAATAAATTTTTTTTAAATGTTTAAAAGTTCGAAAATAAAGAAAATAATCCATAAATCAACCCATATCTTCATTCATTGATTGAAATTAAAACTACAATACACATATCAGTTCTACTAAAATAATGTTCATAACATTATTTGTGATAGGATATGGTTTTTATGTCAAAATAGCTAATTTGGTTCAGATGTTAATGTATACTTACAAACATTTCAGTTATCACATTGAAAAACGTTTTAGAGTTCATCACAAATTACGATTTTGTATGGCAATGATTAATGATCAGGTCACTTTTAAAAAGTAAAGCACTAACTAACTAATCATATCGCACTCTCACTTTTATTTTACAAACACACCCAGCTCGCCCGTTTTCAGTACGATGTGACCAGGAGAAGTGCCTTGCCGAATGTCTTTGGCAGTATGCGTCAGTGAGGTAGCACCATAAAGTCTGCATCTGCATCAATTTCAAAACACGAATCTCCAGGTACAATGTAGCTGTTGATGAGACTTTCAACAACACTAACCAAATCGAAAGACTCTAGTGAATGTCGAATTTAAATAAGATTAGGGTTTTACCTGTAGTATCGCATCTTACCATATTTTACCATTTAGTATAAACAGTATTTCTATTCAATAGTTTCACAAAATTTAAGATTACAAACTTCTTATTGGGATTAAAAACAAAACACGCATATTCATTCCTCATTTTAACATTTGTAACATATATCGATACCTAGCAAGCGCTCAATTTCTGTGCTACCCCGTCAGTAATTATTTTGAGAACGCGAAAAACTCTAATGTCAATTACCACTGTAGATCACGACATGGCAATTTTGAGTTAAAATAACGGTTTTGTGTATGTGTCGGTCTTCTCTTTCAGTTTTAGGAAAACGGATTTCAACGACAATCAAATCAATCAGCAACATAAATTGTTCCCACACATCATCGTCTATTTCAATAGTATTCCGGCTTCCTAGGATCACCTTTGACATGCTAGTTTCGTCGAGGTCGGTAAACATGACATAATTTGCAGTTCCCAGGACATTGACGTCGTTGTCTAGTAGCGAATCTCTAGTTTCCTGTAATTTACAACACTGAATAATAAAATGAGCTATAACGTTACTGCCACGCTGTCCACACAATTTACATACAACTATTTCTTTAACATGGATATATGAGAGTTTAATCATCTCGGCTAGTTTCCAAGTATAGGCTGGGTGTTTTTCTCCTAATTTATATGGCGGATGTAACGTCAGGTTCGTGTGGATGTCCAAATATATGCTTAACTCTTGTCTTTCAGTAAGAACTGCTTTCCATTTGGTTTCTTGATGAAAGTGAATAACATTTGTTATATATATATATATATTGAAACGTTCTTTTCAGAACGCCGATGTGGCGCAGCGAAATAAGCTGCGGGTACTTCTGACTAGGCGATTGGGTGCCGTAGATCGTGAGTTCGAGGCCCGGTTTTTATACCTGACTGATAAGTGTCCTTACACTCATTGACATATCATTTCTTTTTCGGATTCGGGTCTTATATTGAGATAAAATTCGTAGAATATTTTCTTTAAGGAATTTGGAAACTAAAGCCTAGTTCCGTTTTTCTTAAACGGAACTCGGAACTGGTTCCTAGTTCTGTTTATCTTAAACGGAATTCGGTACTGGTTTCTAGTTTCATTTCTTTTAAAAGGAACTGCGAACAAGGACCAAGTCCCGTAAAGTTTATACCTGACTGATAAGTGTCCTTACACTCATATCATTTTTTTTTCAGATTCGGGTCTCATATTGAGATATAGTACGTAGAATATTTTCTTTAAGGAATTTGGAAACTAATCCCTAGTTCCGTTTTTCTTAAACGGAGTTCCGTTTATCTTAAACTGGTTCCTAGTTCCGTTTATCTTAAACGGAATTCGGAACTGGGATCAAGTCCCGTAAAGTTTATACATAGTAGTTCGTTTTTCTTAAACGGAACTGAAAACTAGGACCAAGTGCCTTAAAGTGTATACATAGTAATTCGTTTTCTCTTAAACGGAACTCGGAACTGGTTCCTAGTTCCGTTTATCTTAAACGGAACTTGGAACTGGGACTAAGTCCCGTAAAGTTTATACATAGTAGTTCGTTTTTTTCTTGAACGGAACTGAAAACTAGGACCAAGTCCCGTAAAGTTTATACATAGTAGTTCGTTTTTCTTAAACGGAACTCGGAACTGGGACCAAAACCCGTAAACCTAATACATTGTACAATTGTAGGTCCGTTTTACTTAAATGGAACTCGGAACTCGTTCCTAGTTATCTTAAACGGAACTCGGAAATGGTTTCTTGTTTCGTTTATTTTAAACGGAACTGGGAACAAGGACCAAGTCCCGTAAAGTTTATACCTGACTGATAAGTGTCCTTACACTCATTGACATATCCTTTCTTTTTCGCACAGCTTGTCAGTGAAAGCGAAAATGTTACGCTGTGTATACACCTGCCCGGTTGCCTTTATGCATCAGTGATTTCACGCGAAAGAATCAAGTCAGTAAAATCGTAATGGCGTACAAGTGATAGAAGTGAGTTATAATCAACCAATTGTCTGATTTGCATTTTGTCTATCTTGTTACTAGAACATGTATGATTTGGTCAGTTTTCTGTTGTGTTTACTTTTTAGTACGTATAATATTTTCTTTAAGAAATTTGGAAATTAATTCCTAGTTCCGTTTTGTTAAACGTAAACGGAACTCGGAACTGGTTCCTAGTTCCGTTTATGTTAAACGGAACTCGGAACAGTTAATGAAAGTCCTGATCATTATATAAAACTCATCATCTATGATGAAATGAAGGTATCTTGGGCGATTTTCCTAGCCAATTAATAAGGCTATCTGAAGGAGCGTTATTTTATCAGCAGATATATCTTCTAAACAGAAAGCCAAAGAGCGTGTCGGTTAAGTAAGAAAGTTAGAGAGGATATCTATCGCGAATTTTCAAGGTATGATAAGTTAGGGGAATAGTCAGTGTCAGTTTTGTTGTGTATTGGAGTGAGAAAACAGACTGGGTACACATATAAGCTTAACACGTATACATCAAATGAGCCGGACATATCAGTTTGAATAAAAATCATTGCAAGAGTAGGTTTCTGAATTCTAGGAATGTTTTTTCTAATAACAGGAAAAGAATCCGAAAATATTTCAGAAGCAATGTCATGTTTATAAAAGTACACACGACTTCTAAAATTAGTTTACTTCTGAAGCGATATTTCCAGGTAAAGGTAAACATGCATATGTTAATGTCTGACGAATGCTCAACTGTCTCTTTGCAAGTGACTCGCTTTCATGAATGTTTTGAATGTCATTGAAAAATTAGGCATTGTACATAATTCGTATAACATCTTACATTTTTGAGCGATATAATTACGACTATTGTAAGCCATTGATCATTTCAATTTCTATATCTTATGAACTTAGATATCCTATTAATAATTGTTGCATGTCTGCATGTTGTTGTTTTGTTTGTTAATTTGTATATTGTTTGTTTGTTGTTGGTATGTTTGTTTGGGGTTAAACTTTCCCGTATCAATCAGTGTCATATGATATCTTAACCTGTGGTCTGAAGACCATGAACTTTGATAATTAATTTTTTTTCTGAAGCTGCTCCCATCCAGATTCGCAATTGATATGAAGCCACAGTAAGTTTGTCGAAAATCTCCACTTTACGTATTCTGTGAACAACCATGACAGTTATACAAATGAGAAACCAATCCTGACCCTGTATGAGGGGGAGGGCTCCAATAATTAATCACATTTTACGATATGTAGCAGGTATATTCTGAATATGAAATCGTTATCTTTGCTCTCATATGAAATCTAAATTAAGCATTAAAATTAGAAATATTAATTTTTAAATGCGATTTTTAAGGTACAAATAAAACAATGTAAGAAGAGTCGTTCCCATGTAAACGAAACATGTTTTTTTCACAAGAAACTCGTAGTTCCAATGACTTTAAGATCATTGATGATAAGTTTCAATAAGTATGATTAGTATGTGAATGAGACATTGGGTATGTCACCCTGCACCCGGAAAAACCTGTTTAGATTCGATTACATTCTGAGAAACTTTACACATTTTAAATGAAATAGATCCGAAAATATTTCATAAGCAACGCTAGGGTGAACATATATAAATAGATTTTTGAAGATATTTTATTTAATCTGATCTTACAGAGTAAAGATATAAATACATTATAGTTGTTTGGCAAATGTTCAATTGACCGACATTAAGTAAGTCAGTGACACGTTCTCTGGGATGGATCATCTAACAACGTAACTGCTTGATTGATATAGATACAGCGGCTATATCAGTGTTTCCTATTGACGAAGTTATTTGATTGCTTTGACGTTGTTTTCGTATTGTTTTAGTGTATGTTTCTTTTTGTTTACGGGCAGTTTGGAAGTGCCTTTGCAGAAAGTGGTTGATTAACATGAGCGATCAAATTATGAAATGATTTTTTAATTATCTATTGAATAATATTATTTCATTATATACGGGCATACGTGTCTATATGAATATCAGGTTAAGTGAAATTACATCCGTTCACTTGTATTGAATGTAATTTGTCTAATAATTGAGTTTCGTTAATGCGATGTGAGCGTACAGATTATATCTTTTTATCTTTTCGTTAATGTGATGTGAGAGTAAAGATTTTATCTTTTTATCTTTGTATGTTCCAGAATGTTTTATTGAATTCATCTTCAATAAATATGAAATTTGAACAACGAACCCTGTGGTATTGTCTTATGATTGACATTTACATCCCCTACATGACGATGATTCCGAAGCGGACGAAAACTGATATAAATAGAGTATCTTGTTCAAAGCTTCATCTCAGCGTCTGAAGCTCGACAAGGGAGGTTGTCTTTTTAGGTGGATTATCTAAGGGATATTTATTATAACCCTGTCAATGCAGGGAGTTTCTCGAGACCTGACAAATTGTCTAGGCTCAATTAAATCAGTCTATCAGCTGGTGTTTCACCTGAACCAAGCCCCTGACGAAGATGTGTTTCTTTGGTTTGTAGCTGTTTTCTTGTGTAAAAAATATGAATTGGGTACATTCTATATACTAGAATAAAGAGTAGGGTCTTGAGATTCGAAAAATACAAAATACACACTCCTACTGAAAATAGAATGACGTAAGATTCGACGTGTAAAAAGGCGAGAGTTCCCCAGGAGAGGGTTCCCCAGTGCACTGTAAATGTCGGGGTTACTGTCTTTCGAGTACCCGTGTGCTCTTATTTGCCCTTGTACCTATACAATGACAACATTTATCAGAAAGAAAAAAACTTCAAACTTCAATTTGATATAAATTTTATATCATTTGAACTTCAAACGAGCAAATGAAGGGATGGAGTCATAAGTAATAGCATATAGTAAAATCTTTGGAAGACGGAAAATACGTCAGCAGTAAATACAAAATAAGAAAATGACAAGAGCCCGCAAATCAGATCAAAAGAGGTTAATTCGCTCCTGGGTCGATACGGCAAAACGAATCCCAATTAGCAGCGATGTTCGAGCTTGTCATCGAGACAATAAAATCCAGATTGTACAGATATTTCACACACATAAGAAATGATTATGTTAAGGAACAACAAACATTTGCCGACAGTTACAATCAAACGTTTCACCGGACGATTGGTATGGCCGCAGCACATGTAACTGAAGACAAAGAGACTTCTATTTGACAGAGATTGTATTGGCCGAAGAAAGAGCCAGTCTTACGAAAAAGGAACAAAGTCCGTAAACCCTTCAAATTCAAAGGGAAAGATAAGGTAAGGTTGCCTCATTTGAGAAACCTTTTCTCATGAGAGAACGACGAAAACTGGACAGGAGAGATAATTTTCATTTCTCAAAGGACACTTCGCGGAGACTTACCAGTGTACAGAGTCAAAGAATATGATGGCGATGAGATCAAAGGTACCTCGTATCAGTCCAGAATTCGAGAAGGTGGACGTGAGAAACGGCGATATGTGGAAAGTGGAAGAAATAGTGAAGACTAGAGAAAAGGCCGAAATAAACAATGCCATGTCAAACTGCTTCATTGGCCGAAGAAATTTTATTCCTGGATACGCGCATCTGATATTACCGATTTACTCTAGAATGGTCTAATGTCAGGACCCCGTATTATAGGAAAGAGTATACATATGCACAGGTCACTCTAGTAGTACTTTCATGCTCCGAATCCACAGAAAATGCTCTGACCCGTGGTCTTGACCTCTACAAGCCTGTTTAATTTATATACAAGGGACTGGCTCGTGGCCTTGTCCCCCAAGGCAAGGCTGTTTTAATATTACTTAGAATTTTTGCATTTTCCACAAATATAGAGACATGTCTATTTCATCGAATAGATATCTTAGATAACAGATATATAGTCTAATCTCAGGAAGACGTGTAATACAATTCTATATATAATACCTAAAACTATATGGTTATTTTATATCTTCTGTAATATGAGTATATTTAGCATTACTTTTCCCATTCCCGTCGTTCGCCTACCTAAATGTACCTCCAGCTCAACAGAAGAGCTGCGTTCATGATGCAAGAATATCAAAGTAAAACGATGTTTTATCAAAATTATCTATGAATAATTTCCGCAATCAGGACATCAAACGTTACATATCCAATATTCCTAAAATATATAATGTTTACATTAGCTTGCTAGAATATTTTGGTGACTAATACAGGCCCCTAAGACCTGTTGAAACATATGCTCTTGATATATGCTTACTCATGACACCTGATATCATTACACTATTCACACAAAATGAAGTTATCAAGATATCTATTCAATGTTGTCAGGTTCCAGGTATTTCGAGGAATATTTAAGGTATTTATTTATTTTTATCTATTTGTTTTTTATCGAATGGAAATTACCACATGAACGCACAAGGGCTAATGCTTTCCCAACTCTTGAAGTATTAATACTGAAGTTGTCTGTGATTCAAACTTATTTACTTATTTATTTATTTCATTTATGTATCTTTATTTTATTTATTATCTATCTATTTATTTATCTATTCATTTCACCCATTTTCTTCAACATGTGAGGACATAGGGCAGTGTTTTGGAGAAATGGAGAAGAAGTTTGTGATATGACAGGTCATTTGAAACGGATAATATAAAAACATCCAATTTTCTGTGCCTGTCTGTAATATGATCACAATGTGAACTATTCCGCATAGAATTATAGATTATGAACAAAAATGATAAATGAATATGGTCGACCATAATGAAATCGCTAGTGCGAAGCGGACTGGTTTACAGTATGAAGTAGATAATGCAGTAGTTACTGTAAACGTACTTATTTTAGCGGTAATCATATTTTAGCACTTTTCGCGCTAGCATTAGTGCGCGAATTTATGTGCAGCGCTAATATATGTGCAGCGCTAAATTTTGTATCTAGTAAGTGTGCATACATTACGTGAAATAACTAGCTATGTTTTGCTAGTAATCCAATACGATCTATCTCCCGTGGTGTGAACCAGTTATTTGACATCAAACACAACGTACAATGCTTATCAATCGATGTTTATTTTATTCACAAAAACACAAAATAATAAATACAACACTACGCAAACACTGTCTCATTAACAGTTCATATGGCAGTAATTAGGGTATAAGCCGCAAGGCTATAGGGTCTACAGTTCAGTCACGGCGTTTAGGAATAGCTCCCAGTATGCCGCTTTTGTCCCAACCACGCATGACTGCACGTTTCTTCACCGACTGAAAGGACGAAACCATCCAACCAGCATGGAGGGGTTTCAGGGTGGTAAGCTTGAGATCCACATTTACTGAATCGATCGGTCCACCAGTCTTGAGCAAACCATCCACACTGTCCGCGTACCAGTTTTGAAAACACGTTTTTACAGATCTTTTAAAGTCATTTGCATGTCGTAAGATGGAACAAATTGTGCCCCCTCCGGACCCTTCCGAAGTCTAGATTTCCTTCTTAAATTACCTTCTGTCTCCTCGGTGACGCCTTGGTTAGTTATGATCGTTCTTTCCCTCACTTCTTAATTCTCACCCCCTTTTAAAATGTTTTATATCTTTTGTATCTTTTGAACAATCCTTTTTCGTTGTTTCATTATATTGTTGACACCTCTTCTTATGGACTCGTTTATGCTATTGTAATTCACGAGTCCGAGTCAAGTTTTCAACATTTCTTAATGTGAACAAACTGAAGAAGATAATCCGCGATGAATGAATTATCGATTATAATTTTATTAATAAATGTATTGAATAATGGAAATTATTGAGTCTTAAAACGCAATTTTTTCTGGTAAAAGTCATCAAAATAATTAAGAACACCAAGCAATTTTCAATTATTTCTATTTTATGAATAAACAATTGCTATCAACGACAAGATCTGTCATTGTTCAAGTAAAATTGTATATTACGTGGAATTTTAAACTTAATGGTTGTTTGTTGGGTATATCGCCTGGTGAACAACTAGATGACATATTGGGGCGGATTCTTCGTGTTGTACATTGTAGTTGGTGACTATCTCACTTAACAACATAAAGTAGTCCCATAGCATGCCACCAAGAACAATTTAAATGGGCACAACCACGACAGTACAGACCAGTCAGTTTCTCAGCTCAGAAATACAAACCACTACGGATAGGCAGCGTCAAACCACGCACTTCGGATCTTCACCTGAGCTGGTTACATCGACCGACGCTCCTACCGACTGGGCAATCGTAGCCCCTTTAACTAAAGAAAAATATGTCTTACAGATAATTTACTCTTCTCTGAAAAGCTACACGTATGGTGCAAAGTTAATGGTCGAGCATGAATCAATATTTGATTTATTATCTATAATGCTGTGCTCCCTAAAACATGGAAGAGTTAATCATGGTCTTACTTAAGCCAGGCGTTCACTAACATCGATGTACAATAAGTCCATTTTAGACATCCTAATGATGATATAAAACGACTTGGCACTTCTCCAAAATCGTGCACTATAACGAAAAGTATTTATTTGTCTTATCATGCACCATCACAGGTAAATACATTGGATACGTATATTAAATAAGTAAAAGGGTGTGCTTAGTGACCTTCACCGATGATGGTACCTCCTGTCACATGACTTACAGTAAAGCACAAAATCTTCATTCTTTGAATTATTTGTCCATATTGCAGGTCCAGGATATGGCAAAAAAGATTATAAAAAGTTATAAAGAACAGTGCAAATCTGTATTTTTAACATATATATGTTCACTACTTAGCAGTAACTGGTGCGCATTCAAGTGGTAACTTAATCTCGTGATAAAGGTAAACCTGGAATACGTAGCATTTTTCCCCGAATTGTCGGGACCTAAACATTTATAAGCACGTAACAGTTTCATTCAAATTCATTTCTACGATTGAAGCTGAACAGTGTGGTTGCCGTTCAGAATAGGTAAGTAAAACTGATAACGGGTTTATATAAGACTATTTATACAGTTTTCATTTTTCTACAAAAATATGATATGAGAAAGCTATGATACTTATTCGAATTTTTCATATCACTAGTTAATTCTTTACATATTTCTTTGATTGATATCTTCTGGACATCACTATGTATTTATATTTCCACTCAATTCAGACTCAATGAACCTACCACAGTTAACTCGAGTCATTTTTCAATGAACTATATCAAGTCCGACTTAGGAATACATTTGTCGACCTTGGACTATATTTTTTTTTAATTCCTTTTCAAAAGTGATCATATTTATATGAAATAAATTCCTTTAAAACTAATATTTGTTTTAATTCGCTATTAAGTTTGTTCACGAAAGAAATCCTAAAAGTATTAACCATATGTAGACGAAGAGTGATGACGTACATTTCGGTAAGTTCTGTTGTAGACTTGCACAAGTCCCTATTTGTCAAAGACAAAATATTGTACAAAATATCAAGAAATATGAATATAAGGATTGAATAAAGTTATGTTGAGGTGTATGGGGGTATCAACCTCAATAGGTCTTGAGACAAATTTATTGTCTCAAGACCTATTGAGGTTCATACCCCCATACACCTCAACACAACATTATTCAATCCATAATTGAAATAAATAAACGTCATTGTACATGTACAGTAGGTTCATGGTCAGAAATGTGTTCAATACTTTAACAAGACATATTGCATTTTCAATGCGCAGGATGAGAGGCAAATATGATTTAACAATAATTGAATCAAGTCACACCACTAATTATCAGTCAATACTGAAACGGAAGTGACCTTCAGGCTTACATTCAGTGTGTATTATTACCGAACATATTAAATTCTTCTCAATAACTTTAGTCTTTAAAAAGGTACAAAAAGCTGAGAGAGACAACCATTAGCCATGGATCTAGCTCACCGTGTTCGGAATATCCAGATTCGGGATAACCTGCTCTTAATCAAAGTTTATTTGATAAGCGCATTTCATTTCTTTCGGGTAAGTAAAGGATTAACTCGATGTATGAACTAATACAACAACTATTTTGTGCATATATTTAAGTTTGTAGTATTTATATTTTTAACGGAACTTTTTAAATGTATTAATCCGTTCCCATTGTCTTTTTAATTTAGTCTTAGTTAAAAATTAGCGCTGTTTTAGTTCCTTGATAAGAAAACATGCCTTTCACATTGAAAATCTCGATTCATCGGTCCGTGTACAATTTTTGTTGTCACTACTTCTCAAGATCTATCGAAAGGATCTTAATGTCACCTACGGGGATTGTTGAGATTCGGTCCTAATTGTGCACGCCGATCGAAATCGGTCATGAACTATTTGATCGAAATTCAAAATAATGGTCATGGATTACTGTAAGGTTTATCAATCAATTAAAGAATGTAACAAATTATACGTAATGTAGCTGTGCAATTCAACTAAATTTATTATGCTAGGTTGTGAAAATATTCAACAATTTCATTTAGCTTCAATGTTTGATAATTGGTTTCCAGCAACCGTTTAGCTTTGTCTATCGTGTTATTTCTTTATCTATTAGATGTGTTTTTTTCAGCTCCAAACGCCTTCAATTATAATACTATTAACTGTATAAAAAAAAAGCTGCCATATCTATTTAATATCATGTGATGTTGTTAACAACCGTGCGCTTCATTTATGATATGAACTATGATTAGGTTTGCTTTCTTTTTTTAGAAATATGTTATATATATCCTGTCATCATTCGAACCTACCTTGCGACCTGGTCAGCCACGATCAACTGACGTCGGTATTGACTATATCTGCCTAGAGTGGGACGGTGTTGAGAGAGATGATGTCACCCACTATGAGATTCGAATGAAGTTAGCTGGTGATAATTCATGGCACAAGACTGTTATTTCTACGGAGGATAGGCGGCCATCCCATCGTTTTAGCGAACTTTCACCGGATTCCGGATATGACTTCATGTCAAGAGCTGTGTATTCAGACGGCAGCAGTAGTGAGTTTGGCTGCACGAGCGCGGAAATAAAAACGAAATGCTCAGAGCTGCACACTCTCCTGAAAGTCTGCCGAAAGATAGACGATGGACCACCCAGCGTCCACAGACTTCCACTTCGGGAAATACGGGAATCGGAGGACAACGTCAACAAGACACGGAAATTCGTTTTCGGTAAATTTTGTTAAAGGATACTTCTTAATAATTGTATACTTTCAGCTGCGGGCATGGTATTAATATTCAATTTATTCTTGTCAATTTTCTTGCATTTGGTAATTATAATTTATTTGTCTGAATGCTGCCGCTGTATAGATACTAATACAATTTGATATTAATCCAGCATTTATTTTAATTTTATTTAGGGCGTATCTGGCTCAATACGGCCATAGATGTCGACAAGCCACAAGTATCTGTTTAAGGGAATCAACTTATTCAAAATTTGTTCATATTTACTAATTTTAAAGAAAAGAAATTTTAGTCACAGACCTTACCAGAGAGCGGGGAACAACAGTACAAACACTCCCTATTTGACCTGGCACACTGCTTACGCGCATGATTATAATCAATTATTATTTCCCCGCAACGAAGTTAGGGGGTATACTGGAATCGGGTTGTCTGTCCGTCAGTCTATCCGTCAGTCAGTCCGTCCGTCCATCCGCCCGGAACATGTGCAGATGTTCCAAATGTTTTGTTTCCATGGTAACTGGTCACTATTAACATGTTTTTATTATCCAGACAACTCTTCCAAAACCTGTGAACTGATTTCAACAAAACTTATGACTAAATTCTCTTTATTATGAACAACACATTTTCAAGCCATTCTGAATTTCAGAAATCGGGGCATGCTCAGGTTATCATAGTTAACCTCTCAATTACAGTTCCAGTTGTGCATTGACTCATGCGGATTGCAGGGGTATTAGTTAGATCCTGGCGACAGTTCTAGTTTGAAGTTGATATAAGAGAAATGGCAAAGCCGTGTATACATGTGTACGGTGTCGCCTAATAGGAGGTTTAGGTTACATGGGGTTGGCTGCTTTGTATACGCTGGTATACATGTGCTTCACCGTTGTTACTAAAAATATACATTAACAAATAGATTTTCTTAGATTAAAAGAATTCAAGTTGATATCGAATAATTTTGACTGTTTCAAACACAACAACTACACAATACCTATTATCTGGCATCACAGAATGCACAGTTAGGCTAAAAATCTGTTTACAAGGTACAAAGCGACCGATGGCTTTAGTTCTCGGCGGCTATAGATAGACCCATACATAACCTATGATAGATACCCTTAAAATGATCACTGATCAGGCACTAAATGTTGAGGTTGACTACGACGGAATTCTTTGTGGATTTAATTAAGTACTTATTCACTTTAATGTCAAAGATATAAAGACAATCTTCAATTTTCTAACGAGTGAAGTACTTTAAATATGCAATTTATTGTATAAGACTATACAACAATCTGTTCTGGTTTTCAATCGATCATGATATATTCTTTGTCGGAGATGTAACATCTCTAAGAAAAATGAGGATATCGTGGTAGATTTCATTGTCATATTTTAATGCAATGGTACGTTGTTTGTAGTTATATGTCGCTGCCGGTCTGAACTAAGTGTTGTAACATCGACATCTATTTGATATCAAACAATGTGTGAGATAGTCACAAACTACTGCAATGAGACCGCGCTTCAAAATAAAACTTGCTGTTCACATGGTGATAAAGTAAAACCCAGCATAAAAATAAACAAGTATCAAAAACAATTAAGTCAATTGATGTTTTTGGTAGATCGATGGCTATAGTCTGAAGAATCAAAGTAGAATTGGAACAAGATGTGATCAAATTATCCATACATTTACTTGCTATCTTATCAAGTACTATAGCCCGTAGAAGTTAATGATCAACATTTTCTTTTGAGGAAAAATTAACTCTTCTTTGCCATATTAGTGCAAAATGTATTTAACAGTGAGCCTTAAGTGAATCTTTGTTTAAAAAAGAAAGTATGAAAACGGTTTACCGAGGCAAATAGCAATAATGTTTCTAATAAAGTAGATAATTTCTTATATTATAACAGTACAAATATCTTTCATCGTCACTATAAAAAGACAGTGGAAATTCAACAGACTTCATATTTCACGTTTTTATTTCCAGGGACATCGACATATATTCGGGAGAAAACGATACTGATGGTTGGCCCAAGGGAGGCTGGGAAAACTACTCTTACAGAAGGACTCGTCAACCATAGTCTGGGAATAAAGTGGGAAGACAACTTCAGATTCACAATCACTGATGAAAACCCTACCAAAAAGGTATGCAAACCTGTCATGGAAAAAAAAATTGCATCTACAATTTTAAGTTATAATGCACTTTGAAATGAAAATCACCCTTGGCGAGAGTCATCGTCTGTGAAGCACAAGGCGTGTGTTTCTTCCGGAACATCTGATCTAATTCTCCTCAATATTTTACAAAAGTCTCCATGGTAATCTTAAGCTTGCCGTCGTTTCGTTAAGTTTAAATGTCTTCATACTTTGTATTTTTTGTCACGTCTTCGTCCTATTATCCAGTCAAAATTCAATTGTGACATCATAATATGGACAATACATTTGCAATTTAAACCGTACATGGCGCAACAAAATGGCTGCTTCCGGATGATTTTGACCTCCGCATTTTGACTGTTAAACCTGTCAAAATGCTATTTTTCTAAGTTTTGTGATTTTGAAATTGTTATCGTTCCATGTGAAACACCTCCCATTTGTTTTACTGCAAAAGGCTCCCAAAAATAGAAATTTCTGAGACTCGTATCATGAAGTCTCCTATGCTAAAAAAACTTGTATAAGCATAAGTATTACAGTTAAAAGGGAAATGGTAGGTGTCTTCACAAGGAAAGCCACAATGACAACATTGATCAGCAACAAGGTTGGCTCTAAACAGGTGAATCCTTAATGTACTAGTACGGTTTCTAAATCGTGTATGTAGAATATTATTTTTTCATTTCACCATAGGAATACATGCTTGGTACTTGGGGGTAAGTCTGTTTTGTGTATGAAATTTTAAAAACATTTTGAAATATATTCAACTGTCTTACTGTAGAGGGAATTAAGGATTGGTTCTAATCTGTTGTTGGGCAAGTTATAGTTTTCAGCATTAAGCAACTTTAAAACATTATAAATCTTTTTTCAATTTTTTCACATGTCTTTTTTATCAGGGGTCACCTACCGAATGGATCAATTGCTACAAAGTACATCCCATTATGGAGCATGCTGATTTCATTTTGAACATAGTCGACACCCCAAGCTTTAATGACGAATCAGGATCAACCGGAAGTAACCAGGATCTGCTGAAACGCCTCAAAGGTTTCTTATCCGCCAGAGGTCCTAAGGGTTTGAATCGTGGAATCGACGCCGTATGCCTCGTCATACCAGCCAATCCCGTCCAGTATAACGGTATAGACGTGATTTTACAGGACATATTTAACAGCATAATGTCAATTTGTGGAGTCAACATGCTGGAGAATGTCATCCCTATGCTAACGTTTGCTGATGGAAAGGAACCGTCCGTGTTATCCATCCTCTCATCAGTTGGTGTTCCAACACAACATCGCTTTGTCTTTAACAGTTCAACACTCTTCCCTCCGTACTCTAACGACGCTCAATTGGGTAAGACCTTATGGCAATTCAGATCCAGAGGATATGAAGAGTTTTTAGAGCATCTTCCGAACATGAAACCCAGTCGAGTACTCGAGAACAACCCTATTACACCAAGACCAGACACAAAACCAGTTGGACAAGAAGAGATTATGACCCATTTACAGGGAAATCGCTTGGAAATTGACGTCAAACTTATGGATCTTGCGACGGTGAAGGCTGACAAAGATACCTTGAAAAAGTTTGCTGTAGACATAGAACTGAATAAATCGTTTTCATTCGAGGAGGAAATTTACCAACAAGAGAACATTCCACTGGATCCCGGCACACATGTTACCAACTGCATATTGTGTCATACCACTTGCCACTATCCCTGTCAAATTCCGGATAACAAAGAAAAAATACGCTGTTCAGCTATGGCCAATGGAAACTGCACAGTTTGTCATCAGAAGTGTATCTGGCACATGCACATGCACGACCCATTTAGGATAGAAGAAAAAATGGTAAAGGTGACAAGAACGTACGAAGGCCTCAAAGCAAAATATGAATTTGGCATGCAAGAAAATGTACCGGCAGACGCGATGCAACTTGCCATCAAAAGGGCCTTTGTGTCTTTACTGGAGGAAGTCATCTCGTTGATTTCAAAAACTGTTAAAACTAGCAACGACTTGCAAGGAGTTCGAAACACTGAACAAGACTTTGTCAAGCTTATGATTAACACAGAAGAACAGCAAAAGAAAGCTGGGTTCGAGAAACGCTTGGAATTGCTTCGTGCTATCCAAAATAATTCTACGGTTTCCGTTTCTGACCCAAATGCCTGGCTGCACGAGATGGGATTCGTCGACTGGTAAAAATGACATTGGATAGACTAATTGTCAATATCGTGTTGCTGCCCAAAGCCAACTAATATCATTGGCAATACATTGACCGATATTTTAAACTAAATGATAATCAGAAGTTCTTGTTGATAGTTTCGCGATATCATTATCATCTTGGAAAGCACCCCCGTGTTGATATGAAGTTGATGTAAAACTTGAATTTTTCCGGTGCAAAAAAAGGTAAAGTAATTTACTTTTCAATTAATTTTACTGCTTCATTCAACACCTTAATTCTAACACTGTTTTTATTTTTTATTATCATTTTCATTATCATAATGATTATTTTATCTATTGTTATAAGAATCAAGATGTTGAACTTATAATGTATGCCTTTGTTTAAATGTGATATATCAACAAATACAAGACATTAATAACACCATGCTCAAGTGAACGTATAGAAAACCTGAGAGTTGATTGATAATAAATAATCAATTATTTATTCATTTTCAATTTATAGAACAAAAGAGAAGATAAAACTTTTGCAGGGTGTTAAACGCGTACGTTTGTTAGGTTTGGTTTTGTATAAAAATTTACTTTTGTAAACTCTTGTTTTCATTTTACTATAATTACTATTTGTCGAAGATGGAGCTTATTTTGGTTACCGTAGCTGTAGAAATATAGACAAATATATAATCACCTTTGATTTCTGAGTTAAACTTGGAGTATAAACATGTGTGGGGTAGGTATAAGCTCCCATATATTCCCTTCCAAATTGATGTAGACTTAGTTTATGATTTTACTGATTTTGTTTCAAAGCAACGCAATGAGAAACAACCATGTATGTACATTTTTATGTAAAAAAAGATAGTATATATCACCTTATTGGCTTAGCCTATTGGCAATTTCCCTTCAGCTTAGTAGTAGAAGGTTTGCCTTAAGAGCGAGAGGTCGCAAGTTCGAAGCCTCTCACGTGCAGGTACTTTTCATTGTTCCTTCCTTTTAAATATATATATATATATTGTACTAACTGTACCAAATTGCTGTATCGTTCTGAATAATAAAGTTTATACTAGATTCACTTTGTATGTTTTATTGTTGCTAATTCATATCAACTCATTGATATTTTGCGCGTACATTTATTACATGATTGACAGAGGGACCTTCAAAACAGGTCCATGTTTAGAAAAATGAAATAGCTTGTAAAAGCCATCAATTCAACCTACATACTAGAATAATATGACATTGTTTCCAGAAGCCTATATTACATGGATGGCAAAAAACATAGTGTATAAAAAATACGATTTTTGAGGATATTTCTGCGCTACTTTTGCTTGTTACCACGAAATTAAAAATAGTTCATTTAATACCCTAGATCATTTTGCCAGGATATGCTTATCTTAATTTTGATTGGACCCTACAACACTGAATTGCTCTGACGTCAAGTGACAAGCTGGCAGTTGATCATTACAATCTTCAAATATATATGATATATATATAACATTTAACGAAACAAAAGATCCCCAGAGGGTCTATATCGCTCATCTGATTGCATTTAACTAATATAAGCATAGAAATATGTACGACATACTTACGTGTGGCGCAGAGCAGACGGCTAAAAAGTATAACGAAACACAAACAAGAAGCCCAGAGGACCTATTTCGCTCACCTGGACGGATTTGACCAAACGTCTAAACGATGTCCTCTGTGCCTATCTTTACATGAGGATTGTGTTTTCTCCTACCCCGCAGTTTTATGGATTTTCGTATCTCACCCTAGGGAAAGGACAAGCTACACGTGCTCTTTGAACGTACTCTTGTTCTCAATAGGGTGACGTCACTATGAACTGACCCGGAACGTTTGAATGTTAAATATCAATATTATTCGCAAAAGAAATTAAAATAAGTATTAATTATCAGAGTAAACTGGGTGTTTGGTGGTTTTTTTGACAAGCTAATCGAAAATAATATTTTGTATGAGATCAACATCGTAAGGTGTAAAACGTCTGCTGCAGCCTTATCACAACAGTCATCCACCGTCCACGTGTTGTTGTTTACATACGTTTGGATTTGGTTCACACTACGATTGGAAAACAGGGTAAGAGAAAAATAATCATTCACCCCTTTTGGGATGAGATAGGGGGATCTCAACCCTCGGGGGAGATTGTTAAGTTCCCAAACAATCGGCAAACCTCGTGTTTGGGAATTTAACAATCTCCCCCCTCGGGTTGAGATCCCCCTATCTCACTCCAAAAGGGGTGAAAGATTCTATAAATCTCTTGATGCCTAACAATGATATTTATATGGTTATGGAGTCAGGATCGTAGGATCCTTAGGGGTGGCTTAAAAACTATTTTACAACAGGGCTGTACTTATCCCTTGATGCCCAGCAATAGTATATATAGTTATGGGGTGAGGATTTCAATATTTTCAAATATTTAATAAAGAAGTCATTTGGTGTGGGGAAAGACCACTAGGCCTATGCTTACATCTGGATTTTGTATATCCCTTGATGTCCAGCAATGCTATATGGTTATAGGATGAAGATCTCAACTGTTTCAAATATATAACGATAACAAGCTATCGGTAAGTCCCTAGGGCTAGGAATAGACCACAGAGACTTTTTTTACGAGATTACGTCGATCTTTTCCTGCAAAGAATGCTGTATATGGTTATTATGATGGGATATTAACGGTTCTAAAGATATATAACCCTTTAAATAATTTTCTAGGTGTAGAGAAATACCCCAAGGCCTATTCTTCTCACATGGTTGTGGTTATGTTTGAATGCCTAGCAATGTTTTATATTGTTATTGGGTGGGTATCCCAACGGTACAATAATACCATCAAGAAAGTAGGTCCCTAGGGCTTGGAAAAGACCACAGGACCTATTTTTACATCAACATTGTGTTTATCTCTTCTTAATGCATAGCTTTGTTATAAACGGTTATGGGTTGGGAATTTCATTGGTTTCAAAAATATATTAAATGAGCTAACTCCTTAGGGGGTGGGGAAAGATTTCTAAGCCTATTTTTAACATCAGGATTGTTTTTGTCGTTTGTTGCCCGGCAATGCCATTTAGGATTATGGGGTGGGAATCTCAACGTTTTCAATAATTCAAGACGCCGTTTTAAGCAATATAGTCAAATTGTTGACCCCTGAAACCCCCTCCCCTGGCGTAGCTTTCTAAATCCCTATCACTTAAAGATTTTAAAGTTAAATTAGTTTAAATTCCAATCAGTAATTAAGAAGACGTCGTTTTCGTTAAATGATTGAAGGACGAACGGACGGACGTCGGACGCCACAGTATGGCATAAGCTCAACTTGGTCCTTCTGACAAGATGAACTAACAAATGACATAACTAATCAACAAAGAAAATACATAAATCCATCTCTACTTCAAAATCCCTTCACCAGAGGTAGTATTTTAAAGGACTTTTCAATTGTGTCCTTTCGCTTTGCCATCTGGCAGCCTCATGCATCTTTATAACAAATTGTATCTTAAGTGGTTTTGATGCTATCTCGTAAAAACAAATTCATCAACTACTAATCTAGATTTTCAACTTAATGCGTTGTATTTATTGAAATCCATCAACTGTGAACATTAATACATCGCGATTTATATTTTATGCAGTTAGTGAATTTCAAGGAATGGAATTATTAATATAGAATTAAAATAAGAAAAATACTGGTATTTAAAGTACAAGGAAATTAATTACTACTTTTCATGGATACGCAAATAATGTACCTGCTCGAGACATTTCGTTTACTTAATTAGATAAAAACCCCTTAACCCTTTCTATTGAGGAGGCCTGCTAAATATCTGTTCTTGACCCTCTGACCTTTCTACAACAAACACGACCATTTTATCTTCCAGAGACAACATATACATACCTATAGTTGTAATGTATAAATATGTACCCTTTGTTCCAATCAACCATTCTGGCATGCAAACGGATAGTCAGTTCTCATAACAAGTGCAATTTTATCTTATTCGCACTCAATTACACACTTTGAATATTCGAGTGATCATGAAGTCTTTCTTCTATAAAGTTGTAGTGAACAGGTTAATATGTGTTTTTAAAACTACACGCAGAAAGCTTTATTAATAGATTATTCTGCACAACGCATAGAGATTGGTTGCTATTTAAACTACGTATACGACCTATAACAGTTATTTTATAAAACAAAAAAGTCCTGTTAATGAAATCCAGTTGATTAGATATGACGTTACGCTTGACTGATTAAAATGAATATGTAAGCAATATAAAAGAGTTTTCAAACAATCAAGAATGGAAAGAATCCTAACGGTCTGAGTTGTACTGTAGAATATATCATGTATATATATATATCTCTAAATTATTGTGGCATGCAAATTAACATGTATACAAAGAAAGATAGTATATCACCATTTGTTAATAAAATAATGTTAAGGATTGACATCCACATAAAAATAAAATAGATTCCCCCTCCTAATAATGAAATCAAAAATATATCTGTAATGCTAGATTATCTAAAAGAGATCTTTGCAATTATTAGACGCTGAGACAGGAATCAATCCCTTTTCTTTAAATCAGTTTAAACACATATGAAAACCATGTCTAGGAACATCCAAAGGTTTTTGATTTTTAAAAAATGCTGAACGTGCTGTCGTGACTTTTTACTTCATAAAATTCGATACCCCTGATGACGTTTACAAATTCATCATTTTTTTTGTCGTGGTGTATTATATGTTTCTTTTTAAACGCCCTCGACCTAGCGATACCGGAATTAGCTGTTAGCTATGTTTTATCTAGAACACATGCCGCAGTATTCCTGCACTGACGGAATAACTGTAAATTCTAGTATAGTAAAATTCCTTCACTGAGTGAACCACTGTGAATTGTAGTATAGTCTCATGTATTGCAATTTTGTTTACTAACGATATATAGGAAATGCCACACACTATGTACCATCACCACCGCCACCGCCGCCGCCTCCACCGCCACCGCCATCGCCGCCGCCGCCGCCGCCGCCGCCGCCGCCGCCACCACCACCTCAACCGCCACCGCCACCGCCTTTTGTGTAGATTGTTTTATTTTGTATTGTTGTTGACACCTGTCTTGGTATGACATTGGTTACACCACATTCAACAACGGAATCCTGCAAGCTAATGCTATACACTAGTCCGAGGATCGATGGTGTATTTACACAATTAAAGAAGATATATCAGACATACATTCTAAGGAAGTCATACCGTTTATAAACTATAGCCGCACACATTTATATATATTTTTTCCGTTGGACATTTTTACCATTTATGATTTCGTATTATAGTAACAAAATGGCCGCACACTCGCCTGACATGTTTCATCGTGTACATTTAAAGGCAACAAATGGTAGTTTAGTCAACTTCCTATCATATACACCATCACATGTAACTACGTTGTATTTCAAATAAGTACAACTCTGGTTAAAGGGGCGTGCTTGGTGACCTTGCCTGTTAATAGCGCATCATGTCAGGTAAATTTGGTTCTATTAAAGGTCGTATTTTTGGCAAAAGAAATTTTACAAATTACAAAGGATGATGAAAAGGCATTGCATAATTTTTGGAAGCTCCAGGTTTATGCAAATGAAATGCCTTGTATATTTCTCGGAATTCCCGGGACCTTAGTATTTATATGCATGTGAGAGACACCTTCAACTCATTTCCAAGATTGGAGTTGAGGTGTGGTTGTCGTCCAGAGCAGGTAGGTTAAACTAATTACAGGTTTTGTTTAGATGATTAAATTATCAAGATTTTTTTGAATACCAATACCTGGTCTCTCAGAATTATTTTACTTATGCCCATTTATTCTCAAATAGCACAAGTTGGCTTTGCCTTTGATTGTTTTATTGAGATTATTTCAATAAATGCCTCATTCAGAGGATTCTCACTTTTACTAGAGCGACGATCCTGCCTTAACCTATGATCGAGTGTCTTATAATATTTTTATCATTAATTTATAAAAATACAAAGCGGAAAATAGTTGTTGGATATTCCTGTGGGAAAAAAAGTATGTTTGAATTTAAAGAACGAAAACATCTAAAATGAAGGAACTGTTCAACCTGCGAACTCTGAAAACTTTCCCACTGTTGTCGTTGCTTTTAGAAAAGGAAAGCGTTTGGGTATTGTATTGTATTGCAAATGCATTTCGTCTGTACTGTGTTCCAAAGTCCCATCGCTTTTCTGAGCATTTGTTCATACATGTAGCTGTGTTGCAAAGTTTGTTGTTACAGGTAACTATGTTGTGTTTCCAATAAGGACAACACTAGTTAAAGGGACTTGCTTGTTTACCTACCATCGTTTTAAAAATTATAAAGAGTGATAAAAAGGCAGTGCATGTATTTATAGATATTTTGGCACTTTGATAAATGTCATTCCTATATATATGTATAACTAATAACATAAACACCTGTCATATGACGTAGTACAATGCCGCAGCTATACAAATGCGCTGGGCTTTTACTTTATAATATTGAATCATGGCATCAGTGATATTGTACATTGTTGTTTTTTTGTTTTTTTTTAAAGTTTTCATTTTTTTTCTCTCTTTTTTTATATCTCCGATATATGATAATTATATAGTTGTTAAATTGACCATGTCGGAATTGAATTCTGGGT
Organism: Pecten maximus; assembly: GCF_902652985.1. Taxonomy (NCBI): domain Eukaryota; kingdom Metazoa; phylum Mollusca; class Bivalvia; order Pectinida; family Pectinidae; genus Pecten; species Pecten maximus. Next base: position 15,144,069 of record NC_047032.1, on the reverse strand, counting down.
ATTAAATTCGCGCGACACCGCGTTGTAAACATTTTGCGGGAAGTAGTTATATGATTTTGTATAAATTGTTTCTGGATATTTATTATTGTTCTACATTTAATGACCGCGAATAGATTAATTAAATCCACCGCCGCGAATATTTGCAATTCTACAGTATTTCGACTTAATTTTATCATAACATCATGATAGTGGCCACCTGATGAAATACATATATGCATTGCGTTTTTATGCACAGGGACAAAGGTAAATATATGTAATTATACGTATATATCAATAATTCACTTCAGTCATAGCACTTATAGGAATTAATACTAAAGGCTTATATTCTGGCAAGAAAATATAAGAAAACTCACAACAGATCTCACATATAAATGATTTCTTAATGAGCACGTTCTGCTATATCATCACATTCTACACCATTTTAACACAAATATGTTTCGATGAACAGTGGTATTTATATAACAAGGTTTTGTTGCATCTGTCGTACTTCATAGTATGCTATAATCTCGTCTCCACAAAGCAGACAAGTATATTACTGTATAACATGAAACGTTCGTTTTGTATAAACTTCGTGGTTTTCGTGGTTTCTATGGAACCACGAATATAAATACAAATATTATCGTTGTATGTATTAATGCTATATTATTGTTGCATGGTCTAACCCCGAAAATGTGTGCCCACCAAATAAGCACAAACCACGAAATAAAGTACACACGAGGATTGTATGTGATACCCTTTATCACATGTTTTTTCTGAAAAACTCTTTATCTTTCCAAAGGCACAATAAAGCTGTAATAGAGAATCTCTCTAACCATGGATCTAGCTCACCGTGTTCGGAATATCCAGATTCGGGATAACCTGCTCTTAGTCAAAATTCATCTGCTTAACGCATTTCATTTCCTCCGGGTAAGTAACAATCAGCTACTTTCTTTGACGGATGAATTACCAAAATGTGTGTGGATATATTGTAGTTTGTAGTATTTTATAATTCTTTTTGAAAAGAATCAGTTTCCTGGTTTCATGTTTTCCTCCATTCTGATTCTCGGGATAATTAACTTTTTCTCACTCACTCTCTCTCTCCCTCTTTTCGACATCTTTTTAATTATTGTCTCTGTAATTAAATAAGTCTTTATTAATTTATACATATGTATAATAAGAAAGTATGCCTTTAAATTGAATTTTATTCGTCGTTTCTCCATACGTCATAACGTCCTATTCAATAACTGCTCTCGCTACTTCTCGAGATCTACTAAAAGGTTCTTCATGTTACTTCCAGGTCACTTGAGATTAGGTCTTATCTGGATGAATTCAGGATGACCATCACCTGTCAATTGGCTATTTAACATTCTGAGCGGTGTTACCGTTATAATACCGATCATTTTTGATAGTTTATGAAAGGTTTTTGGAAACAAGTTATCAAAAATATCTTGATTGGATTTTCACATAATCAGCATGATTATAATGCTATTTTTTCCAATATTTGAAAACTGATTTAAAACAATCGGGTTAATGCTATGTTACTTAACCTTGATTTTCGCTAATTGTTTCCCAGCAACCGCTTATCTTTGATTTCAGGAATGGTATTACTTATTAGTAATATTTGTTGTTTACTTCATATTTTAAAGTCTTTATTCATAATCGAACTTTTACAACAATTAATAACTGTTATATCAATTTCAACATTATGTAATGTTATACTGAACCGTCCTTTAAAACTTCATTTTATAAATTATATAAAGCGTGTTCGAAGAAAAAGCTTACATGGCTTGTATATCCTTTCTTTTTTTAGAAATATGTTATATATATCCTGTCATCATTCGAACCTACCTTGCGACCTGGTCAGCCACGATCAACTGACGTCGGTAGTGACTATATCTGCCTAGAGTGGGACGGAGTTGGGAGAGATGATGTCACCCACTATGAGATTCGAATGAAGTTAGCTGGTGATAATTCATGGCACAAGACTGTTATTTCTACGGCAGATAGGCGGCCATCCCATCGTTTTAGCGAACTTTCACCGGATTCCGGATACGAGTTCAAGTCAAGAGCTGTGTATTCAGACGGCAGCAGTAGTGAGTTTGGCTGCAAGAGCGCGGAAATAAAAACGAAATGTTCAGAGCTGCACACTCTCCTAAAAGTCTGCCGAAAGATAGGTGATGGTCCACCAAGCGTCCACAGGCTTCCGCTTCTGGAAATACGGGAATCGGAGGACAACGTCAACAAGACACGGAAATTCATTTTCGGTAAATTTTGTTCAAGAATACTAGTAACTGTATATTGTAACTGTTATTTGCGCTAAAAAGATGCTACTTTGCCGAAAGTGACCATAAAATGGAAAACACAACCAAATACAACAAAAGTGCCCTAAAAATGATCGCTTAACAGATCGGACGTTAAGTGGAAGATGTACAAAACATTACTTACTCTTGGTTTTGTATAAAGATCTACAAACACCTGTTCTTGTTTCCAATCGATAATAATCAATCCTTGTCGGAGATGAAGCATCTTCAAGAGAAATGAGTAAATCGTGGTAGATTAAATTGTCATATTCAATACGATGGTCAGTTGTTTGTATTCAAATATCGCTCCCTATCTAAACTAAGTGTTGTGGCATTAACATATCTCTATCAAACAAGGAGTGATGTAGTCACCAACTACTACAAGATACCCCCCTTTAAAATGACCCTGGCTGTTCATAGGGTGATAAACACAGTAAATGAATAAACAAAAACCATTAAAGAAATATCAAACAAACAACTAAGGTTATTGTCTTGGTAGATCGCATACTATAGTCTGAACAATCAATATTGAATTTGAATAAGATAATATCACATTATCAATCAATTCACTTAACATACGTATTATCAAGTACTAACACCTATAGAGGTAAATGAAATAACATTTCTCTTGTAAAATATTATGCTAGCGCAAAATATATCCAACAAAAAAGCCTTAAAAGTAACACATTCTCTAGTTTCAGAACAGCGACAAAAATGGTCATCACCAAATAGTTTACTCATAAACCTGACAATAAATGTTTTCTGATATCACAATGGCATGTTGTTTCCATGAAACATAGTGTAAATTTAGCAGCCTAATCATATTTTGTGTTGCCATTTTTCAAGGGACTTCAACGTGTCTTCGAGAGAAAACAATACTGATGGTTGGACCAAGGGAGGCTGGGAAAACTACCCTTACAGAAGGACTTGTCAACCATAGTCTGGGAGTGAATTGGGAAGACAACTTCAGATTCACAATCACTGATGAAACCCCTACCAGCAAGGTATGCAAACATGTCATGGTAAAAAGCTGATAAGATTTGTATCAAAAGTTTAAAGTTTTATCTTACTTTGAAATGAAAATCACTCTTGGCGGCGGTCATTGCTCATGATGTAGCATACTTTTCCTTCTGAAACACCTGGTCTTAGTCTCCTAATATTTTTACAGGAGTCTCCATATCAGTCAGATCACATGTATATTGTTTTTGGCGCGTGATAATAATTTCCTGTTGAACTCATTCCGCTACGAAACGCATTGCATTTTTATCACATCATCGATCTGTTATCAAGTGAATATCTCCTTGGACTATTTTTTGCCACTTCGGTAATGTATACTTTGGAACGTTTTTCATTGGCTCCAGTCAGTAATAAAAATATGGATGACGACTTTATGCCTTAATTCGTATAGGGCGCAACAAAATGACTGCCTCCGTTTGATTTTGCCCTCTGCATTTTGACTTTAAAACCTTTCAAAATGCTATTTCTCCGAGATAAGTGATAAAAAAGTATCTTAAATATGTTTTCATTTCTCGCAAAAAAGACAAACTTCAAAGACTTTTTTCATAAAATCTTATGAAACTAACTTTCAGTAATTGATACCTCTTCAAATTCAATGGTTTTCAATATGGTTTTTTTAGGGGTCACACACCGAGTGGATCACTTGCTACAAAGTACATCCCATAATGGAGCATGCTGATTTCATTTTGAACATAGTCGACACCCCAAGCTTTAATGACGAATCAGGATCAACCGAAAGTAACCAGGATCTGCTGAAACACCTCAAAGGTTTCTTATCCGCCAGAGGTCCTAAGGGTTTGAATCGTGGAATCGACGCCGTATGCCTCGTCATACCAGCCAATCCCGTCCAGTATAAGGGTATAGACGTGATTTTACAGGACATATTTAACAGCATAATGTCAATTTGTGGTGTCAACATGCTGGAGAATATCATCCCTATGCTAACGTTTGCTGATGGAAAGGAACCATCCGTGTTATCCATCCTCTCATCAGTTGGTGTTCCAACACAACATCGCTTTGTCTTTAACAGTTCAACACTCTTCCCTCCGTACTCTAACGACGCTCAATTGGGTAAGACCTTATGGCAATTCAGATCCAGAGGATATGAAGAGTTTTTAGAGCATCTTCCGAACATGAAACCCAGTCGAGTACTCGAGAACAACCCTATTACACCAAGACCAGACACAAAACCAGTTGGACAAGAAGAGATCATGACCCATTTACAGGGAAATCGCTTGGAGATTGACGTCAAACTTATGGATCTTGCGACGGTGAAGGCTGACAAAGATACCTTGAAAAAGTTTGCTGTAGACATAGAACTAAATAAATCGTTTTCATTCGAGGAGGAAATTTACCAACAAGAGAAAATTCCACTGGATCCCGGCACACATGTTACCAACTGCATATTGTGTCATACCACTTGCCACTATCCCTGTCAAATTCCGGATAACAAAGAAAAAATTCGCTGTTCAGCTATGGCCAATGGAAACTGCACAGTTTGTCATCAGAAGTGTATCTGGCACATGCACAGGAACGACCCATTTAGGATAGAAGAAAGAATGGTAAAGGTGACAAGAACGTACGAAGGCCTCAAAGCAAAATATGAATTTGGCATGCAAGAAAATGTACCGGCAGACGCGATGCAACTTGCCATCAAAAGGGCCTTTGTGTCTTTACTGGAGGAAGTCATCTCGTTGATTTCAAAAACTGTTAAAACTAGCAACGACTTGCAAGGAGTTCGAAACACTGAACAAGACTTTGTCAAGCTTATGATTAACACAGAAGAACAGCAAAAGAAAGCTGGGTTCAGGAAACGCTTGGAATTGCTTCGTGCTATCCAAAATAATTCTACGGTTTCCGTTTCTGACCCAAATGCCTGGCTGCACGAGATGGGATTCGTCGACTGGTAAAAGTGACATTGGATAGACTAGTTGTCAATATCGTGTTGCTGTCCAAAGCCAACTAATATCATTGGCAATACATTGACCGATATTTTAAAACTAAATGATAATCAGAAGTTCTTGTTGATAGTTTCGCGATATCATTATCATCTTGGAAAGCAGCCCCGTGTTGATATGAAGTTGATGTAAAACTTGAATTTTTCCGGTGCAAAAAAGGGTAAAGTAATTTACTTTTCAATTAATTTTACTGCTTCATTCAACACCTTAATTCTAACACTGTTTTTATTTTTTATTATCATTTTCATTATCATAATGATTATTTTATCTATTGTTATAAGAATCAAGATGTTGAACTTATAAAGTATGCCTTTGTTTAAATGTGATATATCAACAAATACAAGACATTAATAACACCATGCTCAAGTGAACGTTTAGAAAAACTGAAAGTTGATTGATAATAAATAATCAATTATTTATTCATTTTCAATTTATAGAACAAAAGAGAAGATCAAACTTTTGCAGGATGTTAAACGCGTACGTTTGTTATGTTTGGTGTTGTATCAAAATTTACTTTTGTAAACTCTTGTTTTCATTCTACTATAATTACTCTTTGTCGAAGATGGAGCTTATTTTGGTGACCGTAACTGTAGAAATATAGACAAATATCTAATCACCTTTGATTTCTGAGTTAAACTTGGAGTATAAACATGTGTGGTGTAGGTATAAGCTCCCATATATTCCCTTCCAAATTGATGTAGACTTAGTTTATGATTTTACTGATTTTGTTTCAAAGCAACGCAATGAGAAACAACCATGTATGTACATTTTTATGTAAAAGAAGATAGTATATATCACCTTATTGGCTTAGCCTATTGGCAATTTCCCTTCAGCTTAGTAGGTAGAAGGTTTGCCTTAAGAGCGAGAGGTCGCAAGTTCGAAGCCTCTCACGTGCAGGTACTTTTCATTGTTCCTTCCTTTTATATATATACATTGTACTAACTGTACCAAATTGCTGTATCGTTCTGAATAATAAAGTTTATACTAGATTCACTTTGTATGTTTTATTGTTGCTAATTCATATCAACTCATTGATATTTTGCGCGTACATTTATTACATGATTGACAGAGGGACCTTCAAAACAGGTCAATGTTTAGAAAAATGAAATACAATAATGTAGCTTGTAAAAGCCATCAATTCAACCTACATACTAGAATAATATGACATTGTTTCCAGAAGCCTATACTACATGGATGACAAAAAACTTACCGTTAACATAAAGTGTCCATAGTGTATAAAAAATACGGTTTTTGAGGATATTTCTGTGCTACTTTTGTTCGTTACCACGAAATTGAAAATAGTTCATTTAATATCCTAGATCATTTTGCCAGGATATGCTTTTCTTAATTTTGATTGGACCCTACAACACTGAATTGTTCTGACGTCAAGTGACAAGCTGGCAGTTGAGCATTACAATCATACAAATATATATGATATATAACATTTAACGAAACACAAAAGATCCCCAGAGGGCATATATTGCTCATCTGGTTGCATTCAACCAATATAAGCATAGACATATATATGACATACTTACGTGTGGCGCAGAGCAGACGGCTAAAAAGTATAACGAAACACAAACAAGAAGCCCAGATGACCTATTTCGTTCACCTGGACGGATTTGACCAAACGTCTAAACGATGTTCACGTTCAATTCGCTAGTAGCTTTATTTGTTGATGTCGAACAAGGCTATATATGGTTATTGGGTGATCCTTCAAATATTTAACCAAGAAGCGAAGTCCAGACTCACTAGGAGTGTGAAAAGACCCCCAGGGATTGATTTTACAATATGATTGTGTATAACGAAAGTCTTTTATTGTGGGAAAAGTCCTCTGTGCCTATCTTTACATGAGGATCGTGTTTTCTCTTACCTTGGACAGGGATATCCGCAGTTTTACCGGCGTGAGATTTTCTTATCTCACCCTAGGGAAAAGACAAGCTACATGTGCTCTTTGAACGTGCTCTTGTTCTCAATAGGGTGACGTCACTATGACCTGACCCGGAACGTTTGAATGTTAAATATCACTATTATTCGCAAAAGAAATTAAAATAAGTATTAATTATCAGAGTAAACTGGGTGTTTGGTGTTCTTTTTGACAAGCTAATTGGAAATTATATTTTGTATGAAATAAACATCGTAAGGTGTAAAGCGTCTGCTGTAGCCTTATCACAACAGTCGTCCGCCGTCCACGTGTTGTTGTTTACATACGTTTTGATTTGGTTCACACTACGATTGGAAAACAGGGAAAGAGAAAAATGATCATTCGCCCCTTTTGGGATGAGGGGGATCATCTGATTTAAATGATTTTTTAAGCAATACAAAGGAGTTTTCAAACAATCAACAATGGAAAGAATGTTGACGGTCTGAGTTGTACTGCAGTATACAATGTATATACATTTAAACTTTTGTGGCATGCAAATTATCATGTATACAAAGAAAGATAGTATATCAACGTTTGTTAATATAATAATGTTAAGAATTGACATCAACATAAAAATAATATAAATTCCCCCACCAAGTTTTTTGATAAAAAAAATGCTGTCGTGACTTTTTATTTCATAAAATTCAAAACCCCTGATGACGTTTGTAAATTTTTCATTTTTATTTTTTTGTCGTGGTGTGTTATATGACTTTTTAAAAAAACGCCCTAGGCCTAGCGATACCGGAATTAGCTGTTAGCCATGTTTTATCTAGAACACATGCCGCAGTATTCCTGCACTGACCGAAGAACTGTAAATTCTAGTATAGTAAAATTCCTTCACTGAGTGAACCACTGTGAATTGTAGTATAGTATCCTGTACCACAATTCGGTTTACTAACGATATATAGGAAATGCCACACAGAATGTACCACCACCGCCGCCGCCGCCGCCGCCGCCGCCACCTCCACCTCCACCTCAACCAACCGCCACCGCCACCTCCACCGCCGCCACCACCGCCGCCACCTCCGCCACCATCGCCGCCGCCAACGCCACCACCTCCGCCACCACCTCCACCACCACCTCGCCACCGCCGCCGCCACCTCAACCGCCACCGCTGCCGCCACCGCCTTTTGTGCAGATTGCTTTATTTTGTATTGTTGTTGACACCTGTCCTGGTATGACATTGGTTACACCACATTCAACAACGGAATCCTGCAAGCTAATGTTATATTTACACAATTAAAGATGGTATATCTTTTTGATGAAGTCATACCGTTTATAAACTATAACCGCTCACATTAATATATACATTTTTTCCGTTGGCTATTTTTGTCATTTATGATTTCGTATTATAACAACAAAATGGCCGCACGCACGCCTGAAAGTTTGTATTGTGTACATTCAAATGCGGTTTAGTCAACTTCTTATCATATACACCATCACATGTAACTACGTTGTATTTCAAATAAGTACAACTCTGGTTAAAGGGGCGTGCTTGATGACCTTGCCTGTTAATGACGCATCATGTCAGGTAAATTTGGTTCTATTTAATGTCGTATTTTTTGGCTAAACAAATTTTACAAATTACAAAGGATGATGAAAATGCATTGCATAATTTTTGGAAGCTCCAGGTGTATGCAAATGAAATGTCTTGTATATTTCTCGGAATTCCCGGGACCTTAGTATTTATATGCATGTGAGAGGCACCTTCAACTTATTTCCGCGATTAGAGTTGTGTGGTTGTCTTCCAGTTTTGATTAGATGTTTCCTTGTATAAAGAATTTTTAAAACCAACACGTGCCCTATCAGATATTTTTCGCTCACATAGCGCCATTTGGAACGGTTTATGGAGTTTATTTCATTAAATGCCTGATTCAAGAACATCTATCATGGAGGAACTTTTTAATCTGCCAACTCAATAACTGTCTCACTCTTGTCGTTACTTTCATAAATGCGTTCGGTCTTCATCGCGTTCCAAAGTCCCATAGCTTTTCTGTGCATTTGTACATAGATACGTAGGTGTGTTGCTACGGTTGTTGTTGTTATGGACGCGTGAACGAGAATTAATAGAAACAGAGTTCCATTAACATAACTTAAATGATATTTTCATCAATCGATATTTGAAATCAGATACGCTTCATCAACACAGATATCTGTACATGTATATATAGATAGTTTGGCACTGTGACAAATGTAATTCCTATATATGTATAACTAATAACATAAACACCTGTCATATGACGTAGTACAATGCCGCAGCTATACAAATGTCTACTACGCGTTGGGCTTTTACTTGATAATATTGAATCATGGGATCAGTGCTATTGTTGTTGTTTTTTTTGGTTTTTTTGTTTTTTGTTTTTTTTTAAGTTTTCATTTTTTTTCTCTCTCTTTTTTTATATCTCCGATATATGATTATTATTTAGTTGTTAAATTGACCCTGTCGGAATTGAATTATGGGTATTAAATTCGCGGGACACCGCGTTGTAAACATTTTTCAGGAAGCACTGTTATAAAGTTATATGATTTTGTATAAATTGTTTCTGGATATTTATTTTTGTTCTACATATAATGACCGCGAATAGATCAATTAAATCCACCGCCGCGAATATTAGAATTCTACAGTAGTTCAACTTAATTTTATCATAGCATCATGATAGTGGCCACCTGATGAAATACATATATGCATTGCGTTTTTTATGCACAGGGTCAAAGGTAAATATATCTAAGTATACGTAAATAGCACTTATAGGAATTAATACTAGAATGAAAAGGGTCCTTAAAGCTTATATTCTGGCAAGAAAATGTAAAAAAAAACCTCAACAGATCTCACATATAAATAATTTCTTAATGAGCACGTTTTGTTATATCATCACATTCTACACCATTTTAACACAAATATGTTTCGATGAACAGTGGTATTTATATAACAAGGTTTTGTTGCATCTGTCGTACTTCATAGTATACTATAATCTCGTCTCCACAAAACAGATAAGCATATTACTGTTTAACATGAAACGTTCGTTTTGTATAAACTTCGTGATTTTCGTGGTTTCTATGGAACCACAAATATAAATACAAAGATTATCGTTGTATGTATTATTGTTATATTATTGTTGCATGGTCTAACCACGAAAAAAATGGCATAAACTACAAAGAAAATACATAAAATTCATCCCTACCACAAAATCACTTCGTTGGAGTTATATTTCAAAGGTCTTTTCGCTTTAGGCCTGTCTCAGTGCCAACCTGGCAGTCAGGGACTCGTGTTTCTTTATAACATACTATATATCATGAAACATTCACGGATCGTTTATTTAGTGGTTTAGATATCAAAAAATGATTACTATAAGTATCTAATATTTCATCTTTATGCGTTATATCAATTGTCAATATTCCCTATACAAACTTTTAAATCCATCAAATTCGAACATTGATACACAGTGAATGTTTCATTTTACACAGCAAGTGATTTTCCATATAGAATAAGAATGAGATAAATGCTGGTATTTAAAGCAAAGGAAATTTCATAACTACTTTTCACCGATACGCAATTGATGTATCTTGCCAAGAAATGTCGTTTACTTAATTAGGTAAAACTAGCATTACCTTTACTATAGAGGAGGCCTGTTAAATGGCAGCCCATATCTCCTCTTGTCCCTCTGACCTTACCACAACAAACACGACCATTTTTATCTGCCAGAGAGGACATTATATACCTATAGTTCCAATATAGACATATGTTCCATTTTATAAATGATATACTAATCAAGATGTATTACACAATAGCAAGCTCTCATAACAAGTACAATACGATTGTATTATCACGTGGTCCCATTCTAAATATTCCAGCAATTCTTTGGTACAAAAAAGTCGCATTGTACAGGACTGAATAAAAATTGATTGAAACACAGTCCGATGCACATTCTAGAAGATTTTTCAAGATTGGTGATCGGAGATATTGCAGAGGATATACTTAAACTAAACGTCACACACAAATGAAGCTTTATGCCCAGCCAAAAATAACTTATAATAGCTCATTACATTGTATACCCTAAACAAAGTGTATATGCCTTTAAACTACATACACGACTGACAACAGCTTTAGTAAAATCCTCTGTACATGATGGTTCGATATGGCGTATATCTTGACTGTCTTGTTTAAAAGGATATTATGAGCAATATAAAAGAGTTCACACATAATTATCAACGGTCTACTGCACCTTAGTGTGTGCGTAGTATTGTAAGAGATTTTTTTTTCATTTTTGTACCACGCAGGTAATCCTGTATACAAAGCAAGATACGGGGGCTGTTTTATAACTTGCGAGCCTCGTATTGAAGGATTTGAATTTTGCCGGACATATTGCATTAATTTTTCAGCATAATCCCCTTCAGTATCTATTCACTTTTGCCAGCGGTATTCAAGGGCCTCAATGCCACTTTTTATAGAACTCCTTTTCTTGGCTGTTCAGAAAGTTATCAACTGCATGTTAGGGTTAGGGTAAGGGTGCCTGAAATAGCTGTTTTCAGTTTTGCAAATGGATGAAAGTCTGAAGAAGCGAGATCAGGTGAATAAGGCGGATGCTCAATCAATTTAAAACCACAATCGCGAATGGCAATGAATGGAAATGACTTTTTCATCCTAATCCTAACCCTAACCGATTTTGTCAAGTTTGCAAAAGCCGCTTGTCTTGTTTACTGTAGAGCGCTACCTCGTCGATATAAACTAACCAAATGAGACCAGTCCTTGGGTACACGGCCCTATATAGTCAGAGAATAGTAGGACTTAACAGAACATCCTTGAGTACCAACTTCAATACGAGGCTCATAACTTTTCAATCAGCCCTCGTAGTACATCACGATTTGCTAACAAAATAGTGTAGAAGATTAGCAAGAAAACTAACTATTAAACTAAGAACATGAAGATAGAAACCACCAAAAATCAACATGAACATACAACTCTCTTATTCAGTGTCGTACAATCAGTGTAAAACATTGTTGATAGACAACACCAATAACAGTTTTGTTTGTTTGAATTACTTTGACAGGTTCTATCGGCTGTTGTATTTTGGTTTATAGACATTGATAAGGTGAGATAATAAACCGTTTTTTATTTCATAAACATTAAGTTGTAATACAAAATGTGACTGATATTTTAAACAATGAACAGGGATCCAGAAACAAGTAGTCAAAATCATATCAATCTGTTTTCTTAGCAGCCATTACAACATTTTAATAGAGAAAAACGATTCTACAATAATAAAAACAAAAAAGCGACATCATCCTAGAATTGAAGCTGAAGAAAGAAGAAGTGAAATTGGAGGGGGAAAAAAAGAGAAAAAAAATTTCCGACAGAATATATATACATTGTATGAATTTAATTACTCGTGCTTCACGCCCGTGTAAAATAGTTTACCATACTGGTGAAATATATGTTATAATCTACAGAAACCCGTTAAATATCCTCAATATATCAATTGTCTTATCACTCTCATTACGCAACGAATTAATAACAATGGGAACATTTGCTGAGTATAACTACAAATGACCAACAGCATATATGGCACGAGATCGGAAAAGACCGACATACAAAACTACCCGTAAAGGTGAGTTCAAGAATTAACCAAGTAGTTACGAAGCGCAAAGTACTGTAAATCACTTAGATTTTGGGAATACCTTATTTTACGAACTTAACTCTTCAGACATATTCGCGAATATATGATTTTGCATTAATGATCTAGAAATAACTGGACAATTGCGAATGACAAGTTGTCAGTCACCTTTATCAGTAAACAATAGTTTGGTCGCCATCCAAATGTATTATGTTCTTATAAATAATCGCGAAGGATCTTAATTCCCAATTGCGCGTATTAAAAATAAATTCCACGTTGAATATAAATGATCTACAGTAGATAATATACTCTACGCGCATGTACCAATAAATAGAATTTGTGTTTTGCAGAATTTTGTAATCACAATTTACATAGAAAGTTCAATTATTCCTTTAAGAACATTTTGTTGGTGCAGTGTAGATGATTTTTCTTATAAGTGATTTGAATCAAGAATTCTATTAAAACTTTCGATTTGATAATAAAATGTTGGGTTGATTTGTCACCTGCTAGCTATTAAGACGTCCGTGATAATAATGTAGGTTACAATAGCGTATTCAGCTACCAAGCTGGGGTATGCACTAAATGTTGGTAAAAGTCGATCAATGTGGGAACCCCTCGAGGAATTGAGAATTTGCTTTCGTGATATATGATAGAGGACAAGAAAGTGACCGAAGCAGCATTGCTGTGTCATTCGGGATCTGTAATTTCCTTTCAGCAACCTTTTTCTTTCTTAGGGACCGATTTTGCAAAACCTCGCTTTTGGCATAAATAGTTAAGTATCCACCCAAGCAAGGTAGGCTAAGTCTCTGTCCTTGGACCGAGATAGATCTAAGTCTGTTGATAAAGAACTGAATACGTCTACTTGACGTTAAGCATTTAAGATGGGGGAAGGACCAATATGTCGTCAATATTATATGCCCTGATAGGATGACGTGTCTCGATAATGCGACCTTTCAGTGTTTGATTTAAACATATTTTTATTGTAACTAACTTTACAAAGGGATTTGGCACAATTAATACAACTTATATAAAGCCCTTTCCCCGATACAATTTTACATAAACATAACAACAAGATGGCATATTTACAAATTTAAATAGTTTCAGCAGAGAGAGAGAGAGAGGGGGACGGGGTACATATTTAGATATACATCCATGTATTGATGTAAGAGTTTCTAATTCACGCTAACTTTCTCCGACGCCGACAGCAAACGTATACACAAAAACACTGTCATAATCTTTCTGCTGGTCCTTATGGTCGTCATATCCCATGCATGTTTCTATCTCCTTCCACTCCGTAGTTCCTGGAATATCCGTTTCTATTTTGCTGTCGGCATCGGAAAAGATTAGATATATTCCATTGACACACTTTCAGTGTGATTGCACTATAAAAGCGTCCGTCAGTGGCCCCACCATTTCAGTGTGATGACACTATAAAGGAATCCGTCAGTGGCCCCATCATTTCAGTATGATGACACTATAAAAGCGTCCGTCAGTGGTCCCATCATTTCAGTGTGATTGCACTATAAAAAGCGTCCGTCAGTGACCCCATCATTTCAGTGTGATTGCACTATAAAGGCGTCCGTCAGTGGCCCCATCATTTCAGTGTTATGACAATATAAAAGCGCCCGTCAGTAACCCCATCATTTCAGTATGATTGCACTATAAAGGCGTCCGTCAGTGGCCCCATCCAGCGTGGACAGTTTTCATGCGAATGTTAGGATGTTTAACCCAATAAATGGCATCCATGCCAAGAAACAAGTATTATTTCATATGTCTCATAACATACCATATAAGTATTGTTTACAAATGACATTTATCTACTTTCAAGGACACAGAGATAAGACTAGTTAAAACCTTTACATGATTTCTACAAACCAAATGCCATGAATGCATAGATGATGAATTAAGTCGGAACGAACTCTAGACACCGAACGTTTGACATATCCACAATATTCAAAAAGGAATGGTGTCAGTGTTACTATTCCAAATAAATCTCCTGAACATTTTCTTAGGTCAAAAAGGACATAATATAGGTCAGAGTGACGTTTTAGCACATGACATTTTTACTCCGTGGTGAAACCGGAGAACCCGGTGAAAACCCAAATGGTCGGGAATCGGACTCTCGCAGAGTGCGTGTGGAGTGATCGTCTCCTTGCAAAACTGATATACGACTTTATAGCGCTACTTCACTGAAGCATACTGCCAAAGACACTAAATATAAGCAGAACAAACAACCGGTCACATTATACTGATAACGGGCTTACCAGTCGGATTCCCTGACCACGTGGGGTTTCACCGGTTCCTCCGGTTTCCTCCCACAGTAAGACCATTGCACGATTCAATCCGGGCCAATAAGCGTGATGAATATGTAAGTTGATGTAACTTGTTTCGCAATTGTTGTAAAATACATAAAGATTACAGTAACAGTCGTGCCACTCCCCAAATTGCAGAGCGTTAAGCATGAGCAATTGCTACAATTTTGGAGACCCCAGTATGCATTGGCAAAGGGACAGAAGTCAAAGCCTTCCTCACTGGGCCGAACTCTCAACTAAGGACGAACATTGAGACAGTTTGAAGGTATCATTAAATAAAAGAAAGATGTGGTGTGAGAAGAAGAATCATTAATCTTAAATTTAGTCTTACAAATTCTGCAATGGAGTCAGCACGCACCATTTTAACACACTACTTGTAGGGCTGTGAGAGGATCGACAAGGCAGGAACACATATAGTCCGTCTGACGAAGAGAGTGCGAGAAACCACCAAGCTGATGACCAACACAAAGGTAAAAACTACGTTATAAGTACTCTCCTCTATGGAAGCGAAGTATGGACCCTATACTCTCAACAAGACGACATACATTCCATGAGTGCTGCCTTAAATAATTCTCTCTGCAAAATCACATTACAAAACCAGACATACTAGCCGAGGCAAACATGGCAATTTTGTTTCACCGGCCGAGTTATTTCTGTCGAAAAGAGCGTTTACAACTAACACTAGACCAACGGAACGTCCTGCATTGTGCTACAAAGACATCTGCAAGTGTTACCTGAAGGCAGGTTTATCTGCCTACATGTGATATTACTGAGGATGAGAAGAGTCAAGCTGGTAAGATCAGAGGCCCAGAAACTACAATTAGCACACACGACCACCCACACCATCGCGTTCATCTGCAGGAAGTCTGACATTTCAGTCACCACTAGTGCTGCAATTCGGACTTCTGACCGATTCCAGGTACACAACTGATGGAAGCCGAATGCGATTTGGCATATTCAGTATCCACTACAAAATTCATGCTTGAAGGTACTAACCACTGTTGTCTTTATTTCTGCAGTCCGTACCAATATTTAATCAATCAATAAGGATATGGGTACCTATATGTACGAAATATATTATTTTTCCATTTTAAGTTGTCATGCCTTTTCCATCCACTACCGTCATTAGAATATGACTTCAAAAAAAATACTAATGGTTCCTTTACATGTTTTGCTGTAATTTTTAAAAAATTTATTCGATATCGTAAATGCAATCAAAAATATAATTTTTTGTCATTGCAGGTACTTGTGGAATATTTCGGATATTCAATACGAAACCATCACATACCTTCATATGGCTATGATAATGACATACTTAGTGAAATGTGAAAAGATTTCCTTATTGGTATCCTTACAGAAATCAGTCCTGTCTCGGTTATCAAAATTTAGAGCTCCAACAACTGGGGGAAAGAATCATTGGAAATCCCCGCTAAAAGATTGCATTTAACACTATACAGGCCAGACCAACTTACTAAATTCTACATTTTAACCATCACAGTTATGTGAAAGCTTGAAATAACAACACTGAAGATGTTGTACCTTCAATTCTTTTATTTACAAGCAGTAATTTTAGAGGTTATTCAAAAACAATTTAGCAATACCCGGTAAATGAACATTATCAATATTAAAAGTATAAGTTCTCCGTCGCCAATTTGAGTAAGTGTGTAAAACGCAAACTGTGGCTTGCTAACATATAAACTGGGGTCCAAGGACCCTAAAATTCAACAAGGCATCTCCTGTCAAACCCAAGCTTTTAAGGTTCAGTTGGGGAAAAAATACATGTAGTAACCCGAATATTTTTAAAAAAAACATCCACACTCTCTAGCGAGTTGCAATATAACAGAATGCATTACTGAACTTTCAGTTTTTTGGGGTGGGGCATGCCCCTGGACCCAAACTTGCATTGTTTCATATATTTGGTGATGTCTTCATTCTAAACAAAATTTCAGTATAAGGTGTTTAAACCCGTGTAAGTCTGTGAGGTTTAAAAATACTATAAAATACTAGTCCAGTGTATTATACCATTTATTGGTAAACAAATATCCTCAATAATTAGCCTCAAAACTTCTTAACTGATCAGATGTTTAAGTTACAAATTCTTTTTTTATTTCAAAATAACCAAATTTTGGAAAAAAAGAAGCATAAAAACAGCAAATCTTCAGTATCCATTCAAAGTAAATATACCTTCAGTATCCATTTGAAGTAAACATAGCACAAAACATCAAAATCTTATGATACACGCTGTATAATCAAAGATATATCTCTCCAGCAGTTTACAATTCATGCTTAAAATGTTCAATGGAAAAGCATTTCACACTGCAGATTGGACCAATAGGTGTTTCATAGGAAAATCTTTGACATTAAAATAATAATAAAAATTGTAAGATTTTTCATCTTTTATTCCAATAGTGAATTTTGGCAGGAGGTAATACGGGAACAGGAGAAAAGGTTGGTACGGTAACTGTCACTGCAAAAACTTGTGAAATCAAAATTCTTTTCATATGATATTCCAATATCAGCACCCACACCATAAATAATCATTTGAATCTTTAAATATATTTTACATGCCCTTCCATCATATCGACACAAGTGAAGCTTTAATAGATATATTCAACACGCTATTCCATCATATCAGCTCCCTCCCCATTTAAAGTTTAGATAATTATAACAAGCTATTCCATCATACATTTGTAAACTCTCTCCCCATGTGAAGTTCAGATATCTTTAACATGGTATTCCATCATATCAACTCACTCCCTATGTTATGTTTAGATGTATTTAACATGCTATTCCATTATATCAGCACCCTACCCATGTGAAGTTAAGATAAGCTCCCTCTCCATCGGAAGTTTAGATGTCTTCATCACACTCTTCCATCATTTGAACTCACTCCCTGTGTTAAGTTTAGACAAGAGGCCCATGGGCCTTAACGGTCATCTGACAAACACTTACACTTACAGCAGGGACACACACCCCAATCCAGCATTATTACCATAAATTATTTATCGTAGCCAGTTATGTTTTAGATCAAATTTGGTTTTTATCCATTTAGCTTGTCCAGGAAGAGCAGCATCATAAAGCAAAATTTTAGCCAAGTTCCCATTTTTGGGGCATGCCCCTCTGTCCCAATGGGTCAGACAAGACTCATTTATATCAATTAGGATTGCCTTTCCCCAATGATGTTTCATACTAAATATGGCTGTAATCAATTACAGCATTAAGGAGGAATTGCATTTTTAAGAAATGTTTAACCTAAGCGCTCCTTTTGCCCCATCTTTTTTTCCCCAGGGGTCAAACCTGTCTCATTAAAAAATATGATTGCCGTCACCTTATGTTTCACATCAAATTTGGTTGTAATCCACCAAAAGGTTAGGGAGGATTAGGATTTAACAGCAAATATTCACCAAAGTTCCCCTTTTGGGGCCCTGCCCCTCAGGCCCCAGGGGTCACACTAGCCTCGTTTATACAAAATATGACCACCCTTCCCAAAGGATGTTTCACACCATATTTCGTATTAATCCACCCAAGGGTTAGAGAGAAGTAGGATTTATAGCAAAAATTCACCAAAGTTCCCCTTTTGGGGCCCCGCCCCTCTGGCCCTAGGGGTCAAACCAGCCTCATTTATATAAAATATGATTGTCCTCCTCCAATGATGTTTCACACCAAATTTGGTAATAATTCACTATGGGTGTTAGGAGGAGTAGGATTTTATAGCAAAATTTCATCAAAGTTCCCCTTTTGGGGCCCCGCCCCTCTGGCCCCAGGGGCCACACCAGCCTCATTTATATAAAATATGACCACCCTCCACCAATGATGTTTCACACAATATCTGGTTGAAATCCACCAAAGGGTTAAGGACGAGTAGGATTTTATAGCAAAATTTCATCAAAGATCCCCATTTGGGGCCCCACCCCTCAGGCCCCAGGGCTCACACCAGCCTCATTTATATAAAATATGACCACCCTCCCCCAATGATGTTTCACAACATATCTGGTTGAAATCCACTAAAGGGTTAAGGAGGAGTAGGATTTTATAGCAAAATTTCATCAAAGTTCCCCATTTGGGGCCCCGCCCCTCAGGCCCTAGTGGTCACACCAGCCTCATTTATATAAAATATGACCGCCCTCCCCCAATGATGTTTCACAACATATCTGGTTGAAAACCACTAAAGGGTTAAGGAGGAGTAGGATTTTATAGCAAAATTTCATCAAAGTTCCCCTTTTGGGGCCCCGCCCCTCAGGCCCCAGGGGTCACACCAACTTCATTTATATAAATATGACCGCCCTCCCCAAATGATGTTTCACAACATATCTGGTTGAAATCCACTAAAGGGTTAAGGAGGAGTAGGATTTTATAGCAAAATTTCATCAAAGTTCCCCTTTTGGGGCCCCGCCCCTCAGGCCCCAGGGGTCACACCAACTTCATTTATATAAAATATGACCGCCCTCCCCCAATGATGTTTCACACCAAATTTAGTTGTAATCCACCCAAGGGTAAAGGAGGAGTAGGATTTTATAGCAAAATTTCATCAAAGTTCCCCTTTTGGGGCCCCGCCCCTCAGGCCCTAGTGGTCACACCAGCCTCATTTATATAAAATATGACCGCCCTCCCCAAATGATGTTTCACAACATATCTGGTTGAAATCCACTAAAGGGTTAAGGAGGAGTAGGATTTTATAGCAAAATTTCATCAAAGTTCCCCTTTTGGGGCCCCGCCCCTCAGGCCCCAGGGGTCACACCAACTTCATT
Source organism: Pecten maximus (assembly GCF_902652985.1). Taxonomy (NCBI): domain Eukaryota; kingdom Metazoa; phylum Mollusca; class Bivalvia; order Pectinida; family Pectinidae; genus Pecten; species Pecten maximus. The sequence goes on along the minus strand of NC_047032.1, from coordinate 15,124,219 downwards.
TATATAAAATATGACCGCCCTCCCCCAATGATGTTTCACACCAAATTTAGTTGTAATCCACCCAAGGGTAAAGGAGGAGTAGGATTTTATAGCAATATTCACCTAAGTTCCCCTTTTGGGGCCCCGCCCTTCTGGCCCCAGGGGTCAGACCAGCCTCATTTATATAAAATATGATTGCCCTCCCCCAATGATGCTTCAAACCAAATTTGGAAGTAATCCACCCAAGCGTTAAGGAGGAGTAGCGTTTTGAAAGAAAAAGTTTACGGACGGCGCACGGCGCACGACGCACGGCGGACGGCGGACGACGACGGACGAAGCACGATGACTATAGGTCATCCTGACCCTTTGGGTCAGATGACCTAATAATTTAACCTGCTATTCTACTCACTCCCCGTGTTAAGTTTAGATAATTTAACATGCTATTCTATCATATCAGCTCCCTCCCCACCAGTGGCATCTTCGTCAATGTGAAGATCATCAAGCATTTCCTGGAGGCTGATCTGAGGAAGACCTTCATCATCAGTGTCATCTGCATCAACGGCAATCTTACTTGCATCTGTAAAATAATATATTTGAAATTGTTTATCAATGTTTTCTGGTCAGAAAAAGTTTGTTGGAATTAAACTAACAAGAGGCCCAAAGGGCCTTAACGGTCACCTGAGATTTGAAATATTTCGGCCAACTAAATTGACCCTTTTTGGCCCCACCCATCAGTCCTAATGGGGTCAGTCTATGAAGAGTATTTGATTCTAACAAATTATAGTAGATAAGAAGATTTTTGAAATTTCAGTCAATTTGACCCTTTTTGGCCCCGCCCACCAGTCCCTGGGGGTCAACCAGGGCCAACATGTACATAACATCAAACTGTAATCCCATGATGATAATTTGAACCAAGTTAGAATGAATTCCAATAGAAATCCAACAAATAATAGTCAAAAATGTGATTTCCCTATATAAACTATAGTAAAGTTTACCCCCTCCCCAGGGGCAAACGTGAGACCCCAAGGTCATGAAATTCACACTTTTGGTAAAGCACCATAAGACCCCTTCATCTATGCAGAGTATTTGATTCTAACATATCTGAGAGTATAGAGAAAGATTTTTGAAATTTCAGTCAATTTGACCCTTTTTGGCTCTGCCTACCAGCCCCTGGGGGTCAACCAGGGCCAACATGTACATAACATCAAACTGTAATCCAATGCTGATAATTTGAACCAAGTTAGAATGAATTCCAATAGAAATCCAACAAATAATAGTCAAAAATGTGATTTCCCTATATAAACTATAGTAAAGTTTACCCCCTCCCCAGGGGCAAACGTGAGACCCCAGGGTCATGAAATTCACAATTTTGGTAAAGCACCATAAGACCCCTTCATCTATGCAGAGTATTTGATTCTAACATATCTGAGAATATAGAGAAAGATTTTTGAAATTTCAGTCAATTTGACCCTTTTTGGCCCCGCCCACCAGCCCCTGGGGGTCAACCAGGGCCAACATGTACATAACATCAAACTGTAATCCAATGCTGATAATTTGAACCAAGTTAGAATGAATTCCAATACAAATCCAATAAATAATAGTCAAAAATGTGATTTCCCTATATAAACTATAGTAAAGTTTACCCCCTGCCCAGGGGCAAACGTGATACCCCAGGGTCATGAAATTCACAATTTTGGTAAAGCACCTGAAGAGCCTTCCATCTATGAAGAGTATTTGATTCTAACATATCTGAGAGTAGAGAAGAAGATTTTTGAAATTTCAGTCAATTTGACCCTTTTTGGCCCCGCCCACCAGCCCCTTGGGTTCAACCAGGGCCAACATGTACATAACATCAAACTGTAATCCCATGCTGATAATTTGAATCAAGTTAGAATGAATTCCAATACAAATCCAACAAATAATAGTCAAAAATGTGATTTCCCTATATAAACTATAGGAATTCTACCCCCTCCCCAGGGGCAAACGTGAGACCCCAGGGTCATGAAATTCACAATTTTGGTAAAGCACCTTAAGACCCTTCCATCTATGAAGAGCATTTGATTCTACCATATCTGAGAGTAGAGAAGAAGATTTTTGAAATTTCAGTCAATTTGACCCTTTTTGGCCCCGCCCACCAGCCCCTGGGGGTCAACCAGGGCCAACATGTACATACCATCAAACTGTCATCCCATGCTGATAATTTGATACAAGTTAGAATGAATTCCAATAGAAATCCAACAAATAATAGTCAAAAATGTGATTTCCCTATATAAACTATAGTAAAGTTTACCCCCTCCCCAGGGGCAAACGTGAGACCCCAGGGTCATGAAATTCACAATTTTGGTAAAGCACCTTAAGACCCTTCCATCTATGAAGAGTATTTGATTCTACCATATCTGAGAGTAGAGAAGAAGATTTTTGAAGTTTTAGTCAATTTGACCCTTTTTGGCCCCACCCCTCAGGCCCCTGGGGGCTGGGGACCATATAATTCACAATTTTGGTTGACCTTCAGCCATAGAAACTTTCTGCCAAATTTCCTTGAATTTTGTTAAGTGGTTTTGGAGAAGAAGTCGAAAATGTTAAAAGTTTACGGACGCACGACGCACGACGCACGGACAAAAGGCGATTAGAATAGGTCACTTGAGACTTCGTCTCAGGTGACCTAAAAATTTGTGTCACTAACATTAAACACAAAGGATTTACAATATATCCCCACCAAAAACATTGTCCGTTTAAATTGATATAACTATAAAATGTTTAACGGAAAAAATATCTTTTACCTTGAATATTTTGCAAAAAATGTGATTTTAGTACGTAGGAAATCAGTGGGTTATAATTATCTGTTCAATTATAATAATTTGGCGGAAAACAGTCATCGATATTGCCATAATTACTAATGTTACAGTGAAAAGTTTAACAAAACAAATATTTTTAAATTCATTTATTCATTGAGTCGTTACTCAGAAAACTTAACCTAGATTATTCACGTGGATATTGTAGATCCCATGACTTGACCTCATAAATATATTTCTGCATGTTAACTTTTATTTTCACATCTTCAGAATCATTCCTACATCAGGGTATAACATGTTGTCAATTGATTCTAGCAGTTTCACATAATAACCATCAGTCTAAATAATATAAATACTACTTTCCAAAGTATATCAATATGTGTAAGCCATATTGATCTTAACGACACTATCACACAGATATTGTGATCCTCGATCTAACATGTAAACAAAGTAAAATCCTTGTCTTTTCCAAAGTTATATGATAGCTTTATGAAATGTAAAATATAAAACAAAAAAACAACTTCAATACAGCACCTTTGTAGATGTTGACTCCTTGTCGGTAATTTTGATCCTCTTCCAAATCTTCCAAGAAATCGTTGTAATCCCTGTGAAACAAATCAATCAATCAATTTATATACATCACACAAAACCTGACATATAAGTTGAAGACTGAACGTCAGTTTAAATTAAATGCATTGTAAAATACATGTCAACACCTTGACTGGAGATTGTACTTTAAACAAGTGGTTTAACAAATTACATTATGACTTTGTGCCTTACAGAAAAACTATGCTTGCATTACACATATATGCTAAACATTGAACTACAGACATGCACAGGTCTGTGCATGAATCTTATATGTATATTAAACAAATAAGTGGTTTCTTTTGTCTACTGAAAAATGTCATCTTAAAACCACAACTAGGATTCAATGGGTTTTTTTTCCATTAATTTTACTGTTTACAAAAATATAGGATTTAAATATTCTGTTTCTCCCACTAATTTTACTGTACGTCGCAGCACGAGATTCTTTCTTTCTCATTAATTTTACTGTACACCACAGTATGACATTCTGTTTCTCTCATTATTTTACTGTACACCACAGTATGACATTCTATTTCTCTCATTATTTTACTGTACACCACAGTATGACATTCTGTTTCTCTCATTATTTTACTGTACACCACAGTATGACATTCTGTTTCTCTCATTATTTTACTGTACACCACAGTATGACATTCTATTTCTCTCATTATTTTACTGTACACCACAGTATGACATTCTATTTCTCTCATTATTTTACTGTACACCACAGTATGACATTCTGTTTCTCTCATTATTTAACTGTACACAACAGTATGAGATTCTATTTCTCCCACTAATTTTACTGTACACCACAGCATGACATTTTGTTTCATTAATTTTACTGTTCACCACAGTATGAGATTCTATTTCTCTCATTAATTTTACTGTACACCTTAGTATGACATTCTGCTTCTCTCCTTAACTTTACTGTTAATCACATACAGTATAGAATTCTGTTTCTCTCAATAATTTAAGTGTACACCACAGTATGAGATTCTGTTTCTCTTTCAATCACTTTAATCTCACCTGTCATTACTTGCTGTTTCCTCATGGAGATGTCTCAATTTCCATCTCCTCTTTTTATTCCTTTGGGTCTTTTCTCCAAATACCTTTTTGACAATCACCTAGAAAAATCCATGAGTAAGTGTGCTTAGAAAATATTTTTCCCAATGTGTTAAGATATTTTTTTTGAGTCCCATTATGGGAAAACCAATTGAAAGTTAAATCAACATCAATAGATTTACTACATCAAGCTGTTTTTCATTCAACATTCCTAAAAACATGCAATCCCATCGAGATTAGTACAAAAAGAAATCAAAAACTACTGAAAATGATCATATAATCACCTTTTAAGTTAAATAATCAACAACATCTATATCATCATAACTTATGATAATCAAATTTTATTACTGACAAAGCCTCATTATTTACATTAATTTTTCTTTTAAGTTGTGGTTTTTTTTCCCAGCACCTAATACTTGAAATGTTTTGGCAAGGTTAAGGTCACCTGTTGATGACTCATAGTATTACACTTACAACATCTGGGATATTTTCTGGTTTTATCTTCTCAAGCTCCCGATTGTTCAGGTTGGAGTTGGTGAAATCAAATCTGAAATAAGTGAGTAAATAAACGTTTGACAAATTTCTACAGGCAATAACTTAAGATGAGGGGGTCATGATAGCACAGCCAGTAGAGATTTGACAATGTAACCTCAGGTGAAGATCCAAGCCAAGTGTTTGATCCTTACCCATGGTGATTTGTATTTCTAATGAAAGCTTGCACCACTGACCATCTGAGCTGTTGTGGTTGTGTTCATTAGCAAGACACTTTACCTATACTGTTATAAATAGCATACACCTGGTCTCCTTTAAGAGGTTCAGTGAGGTAGCCACCAGCTACTACAAGGTTTGGTTTTGTAAAGTTTAATATTATATCAACAGCTATGGATGGCATCCCTGTGCGAGTGCATGCGTGCATGCTTGTGCTTGTTTTTGGAAGATGTGGGGTGTGTGTGTTTTTGGAGGCTGTGTGTGTGTGTGTGTGTGTGGGGGGGGGGGGGGGTTTGTTTTTGGAGGCTGTGTGGTGTGGGGGGGGGGGGGGGGGGTGCGGGTGGGGGAGCTGTGGGGTTGGTTTTTGGGAGGATGGGGTGTGTTTGTTATTGGAAGCTGTGTGAGTGTGTTTGTTTTTGGAGGTTGTGGGGGTGCTTTTGGAGCTGTGGGGTGTGTTTGTTATTGGAAGCTGTGTGAGTGTGTTTGTTTTTGGAGGTTGTGGGCGTGTGCTTTTGGAAGCTGTGGGGTGTGTTTGTTATTGGAAGCTGTGTGGGTGTTTGTTTTTGGGAGCTGTGGGTGTGTTTGTTTTTGGAGGCTGTGTGTGTGAGGGGGGGGGGGTGCTTGTTTTGGAAGCTGTGAGGTGTGTTTATGTTTGGAAGCTGTGGGTGTGTGTTCATGTTTGGAAGCTGTGGGGTGTGTTTATGTTTGGAGCTGTGGGGCGTGTTTGTTTTTGGGAGCTGTGGGGTGTGTGTTTGTTTTTGGGAGCTGTGGGGTGTGTGTTTGTTTTGGAGGCTGTGGGGGGGGGGGGGGGGGGGGGGGGTTGGACGCATCAGTTTGTTGATGTTTGTGTCCTTGAACAGATGATGACTTAATAGTGCCATTTCACTGAGATGTACTACCAAATACTCCCAGCAGGACATCTCAACTGGTCACATTATACTGATGATTAGGTGTCCAACTCCAAAAATGCTGAGCGCTAAGCAAGGGCAGAAACTGCCACTTTTATAGACTCTAGTATGTCTCAGTCAGGGGACAGAGCCCAAAGCCTTCCCTATACTTGGGTGAATGCTAAACAAGGCCAAAAGCTAGACTGTGTGAAGAGAGACATTACAAAGAAGAAATATTTTGAAAGATGAGAAAATATAAGATTCCAAATTAGGTTGCCTTTGATGATCATGCAATAGAGAGAATGAAAGACAATGTTTCCAACTTACCCTAGGACTGTGTCTCCGGAGTTCAGGAGATGACCAAGGAAAGTCCGACAGAAATGTTGCTGGTCACTCAGTCCCGAGTTGGTCAATCTGGACACCCATACATCAGCTAGTACATGCTGGAGAATTAGAGAAACATCATCCATAGTGATTACTCATATAAGTCTTCAACATTTCTGAAGATATAGCCTGACAATCATTTACCTTAATAAGCAACAATCTGATGGCTACGGCTATGTCACTACCAGAGAAAGGTCTAAAGAAATCTTATGTCTGACACAGGGACTTGTCACTTAATTGACGGCTATGGCTATGTCACTACCAGAGAAAGGTCTATCGAAATCTTTATCTAGTCTAACATAGGGACCTGTCACTGAATTGACGGCTATAGCTATGTCACTTCCACAGAAAGGTCTGAAGAAATCTTATCAAGTCTAACACAGGGACCTGTCACTGAATTGACGGCTATGGCTATGTTACTGTCGTGTTAATGACAGCTACGGCTATGTTACTGCCAGAGAAAAGTCTTTTGAAATCTTATCATATATGACACTGGTATCGGTCATCAAATTGACAGCCTCATAACTAAAGCAAGATCTACAGAAAACCCATCACATTGGACACAGGTACCCACCATTATATTGATAGCTACAGAATACCAAAGAGAGGTCTATGGAAATCTTACAATGTCAGACAACAGTCATCGATTATTTTCTGCTACATCATTACCAGAGCAAGATCTATCGAAACTCTACCTTGTTGACACACAGGTACCTTTTTGTCAAATTTACAGCTACATCACTACCAGAGAGAGATCTATGGATTTCTTACCTTGTTTGAAACCGGTACCTATTGTTAAATTCACAGCTACATCACTATAAGAGAGAAATCTATGGATTCCTGACTTTGTTTGACACAGGTACCGATTGTCAAATTCATAGCTACATCACTACCAGAGAGAGGTCTATGGATTTCTTACCTTGTTTGACACAGGTACCCTTTGCCAATACAGCTACATCACTATCAGAGAGAGGTCTATGGAAATCTGACCTTGCTTGACACAGGTACCTATTGTCAAATTGATATTTATATCACATCAAGAGGGAGGTCTATAGAAACTTTACATTGTTTGACACAGGTACCCATCATCAAATTTACACCTGTATCACTACCAGAGAGGTCAATGTAAATCAGACCAAGGTTTATGAAAGCCTTACCTTGTTTGACGTAGGTATCCGTCGTTTACTCTGCTCACTGTCTGGTATGAAGTCTACTTGCATAACCATGAACTCCACTAACTGTTTCGAGGAACACAAGTTGGAGAATGGAGACCTGAAGAACACAGCTCCACTGATCTCGGCAACTGTAAAATAAAGTCAAAAGACTGACTACAGGAATTTTCCATGTTTTAGTACTGCTTATGTTTCATTACTGGGAAACAACGAAACAAAATTTTTAAGTAAAAATCGTCTTATACTGATATTTTGTTCAATGTTTCATTGAAATTTACAGTATGCAGTATAAAAGGTGTATTTCAAAATAGGCCAGGGTATGACAATATTTCTATCTAAAAAGGGATACAAGCTAAAAAGATTTCACTGCAATGGAATGTTAAACTGTTAGAGGCTTACAAACGGATAGTTTTTTTCAAAGTATGTTTTTAAGTTGGATTTATCCTAATAAAGGGGCATAACTCACATGAATGTGCACAAATCAATTTTCCTTGCATATCTATTGATGTATAAAGCTTTGATTGAAAAGGTCCAAACAGGTCTGTATGGACAGATGGACACCCTAACTCCTATATGGACAGATGGACACCCTAACCCCTATATGGACAGATGGACACCCTAACCCCTATATGGACAGATGGACACCCTAACCCCTATATGGACAGATGGACACCCTAACCCCTATATGGACAGATGGACACCCTAACCCCTATATGGACAGATGGACACCCTAACCCCTATATGGACAGACACCGTTCCACTTATCCAAATGGATACCTCAGCTTGCCCCTTGACAGATGAATAATTAGCCCTTTTGACTTTCTGAACCTACTCTGCAGTGTGTTTGGGTCAATGACGTGGACAGCTTGCGTGACTTTGTAACAAACACAGATCGGGTTGATATTTCCAAGCGACTGAGCCAACTTCTGGGGGAGACACACCACATTATCCTACGAAGGGAAAGAAAAGAATTTAACATGTACATTTACGTCATATATACCAGTATACCTCACAAACAATTTAGGGTGGACAATAGTGAGGACATATTAAACAGACTTCCCTTTCACATTGGCGACCAGAGTTTGATTACCAAATTGGAAACGAAAAGGTACGAGGGTCACCTGCCCGCCCACATACTAGGTTTTCTCTGAATATTCTGGTTTCCTTCCACAGTAAGACCACTGGCACAATGTACCTGCATTTTACGAGATGCCACCACCCTTCAAATTTTAAAACATATTTAGATCAAAGGGCCAAAGGCCCTGAGAAACGTCAGGGTCTGAGGTCATATACTAATAAATTTAAAATTGGATTTTATAGTCAGACAGCTACATTTTTATTAGATGAAATGTCTTAATCTGGTTATTCCTATTCTATATATATTCAAGAAAACATGTATAACATATTTATCTGCTGACAACTTTACAATAGCTGAGTATAGTTTTTTCCCTATTTCTTTAATGCTTGTGGAAAATTATTGATATACTTCTGAATCAGTAAAGCTGCTTGTAAACTTCGAAAAAAAATCAACTGAAAGACAAATCGGTCTATCAACAGTTACATGTACATCCAGAGATAAAATCCAAGATGTACACAGCCTAAGTCTTTTTTATTTATACCATAATATGTTAATTAGGCCTAGCAAACATCTATTTAATGACCCCTAGTAACATCGAAAATGCAAATATTTTACCTCCGATAGAAAACTGCAGTCGCGCTGTCAGTCATGCTGTCTGACGAGACATATATAGGCCTACAGTTTTGACAAACAAGACGCCAGTACATCAGTCACAGATCATAATCTTTAGATTATTTTCAAATATACAAATAATAATCTTATTTCATAAAATCCTCATGAAAAACGGCAATGTAGTTTGTTACAACTTGCCTTCAATTCCTGTTGATATTTCTTGCGTATTCTAGCGACATACAAATAAATATGAAACTGCGAACGGTCGCTGGTTTAGTTACATTAGACATAACCGCCATTTTGGCCGATTAGTGATGATCATGTGATTAGTCACGTGACAACTGAAGCTATATATTCTGTGGAATGTTTGGCTGCAAAGCTTTTTATAGAATTGTAAACATTTCACTACGTAAAGATGGTTGGTTTTAGGCTTATATGAAATGTTCAAGCATATGAACTCAGGATGAACATATGAGTCTTAGACATGTGGATAGTTTCTCTGTTGATGCATGTAAAGTTCCAATCAAACTGATTTTTTACTTTCGTTTTCAAGGCAGGATTGAGACAGAACTACGTAATCCTACGCCAACAAAATTACATATACTGGTAAGGAATTGTTTATGTTTATAATCTAAAATAGTCTAGAACACCAAACATTCATATTTCATTTTAAATAATTGCAGTAAACACGGGAACCATCAGTTAAATCATGTCAATAATTGCTGTCAAAATAGGAACTATATTAGGCTGCGGATGTATATCATTTGTGTATTACAGAAAAGAGAAGTTGTTAGCCGGAAACAAAAGTGTGATTAACAAATTTACCCACCACGACTATAACGTCAGGTACTAAAGGCATCCTGACATTAAAAATGGGGCTTTATCACTGGCCTCCCACCTCTCCCATACAGATAATTCTTGAATAGCTTTATGTTTAAACTTTTTTTCATTTAAAATATATCTTAATACATTTCCACGAATGAAATCAATTCAAAATACTGGAACATTTATGCCCATTAAAAGAAAATGTGAATTTATCTTAAATTGAAATCAAGATGGCAATTTTTTATTAAGAAATCAGTCTAATCTAATAGACTGAAATTGGATGGTGAGAAGTAGTTTGCATAACAAAGTATCCTTACCTTACATATAGGTACAATGGACACAGAAAATGTGTGTTTGTATGTGTATGTATTGTTGTGGGGGTCGTGAGTAACAAGTTCCTGTGCAATGTTGTACCTGCAAAACAAGGGACACAACTCTGTAATCACAATCATGTTAAAAATATTTACAAACCAAAATTAAATGTATAATTCATAAGAAATAAATTTAAGCAGAATTTTTTTTTTAAATATATAAAATTACAAACTTTCAATTTTCAACCAATTCAAAATATATCCAATAAAGAATTTTAATAGAACTTATTTCATTTTATCTCATTTAGACAAAGTGTTTTTTTTAACTTTTTAAATGTAACATTTTGCAGGCCTTAAAAGTCTTAGTTTGTCAAGGCCTCTTCAAACCAAGGCAAAATCACTAGTTCTGTCTTTATTTCATAAACAAACAACTTTTGGACCGCAAACAAAAAACATTGAATGTAATTGTTCATTTTTTTATGATTACTGGTCAAAATCTTCTCTTATATGTGAAGGCTTACTTGCAGGGAACAACTGTTTCTAGAAAATCCACCAACTTCCTGGCATCATTTTTATGGGCATAATAAAAGTCCAATCCCTCTAAAAAACAAAAATAAATATACACTGTAATTATCCTGTAATAACCACAGGGGCACAAAATATAGACTTTATCTTGTGTGGTCTTATTTCAAGACAATGAAATATTATTTGTCGGCCTATCAACTGGCCTCATTGCCAACTAATGATTATGTACAAATTCATTATCCTTTTTTATCACTAGTACTGTTTTCATGAAGGAAATAAGTTCAAAATAGAAATCAACTCTATTCTATCACAATGAACCAATTAAGAAATAGTGCAGGTCAAAGAGTACTTCCATAGTTTTATCAAAGTTGCCAAATATATAAGATATAAGTTATGTGTATTATGCAGGAAAACTAACAAAAATACTAAAAAAATGAAGACTTTGTGTCAGGCAGTGCATACACAACGCAGACCTGTAAACAATGTGACGGGAATGTGCAAGTGTCAACAATGTACAACAATGTATATTTTACATGAACACTAATGAGCAACAGAATGGACATATCTTGGTGTTGAGATGAAGATTTTTGAAATTTGAATCAATTTGACCCTGTTTGGCGTGCCCCTACGGCCTCTTGAGGGTGGGGACATTGAAGCTTCCTGCCAAATTTCATTGAATTTGGTTCAGCAGTTTTGGAGAAGAAGTCAAAAATGTAGATTGTTTACAATGGACGACATCAGACAACAGACAACAAGGGCCCGTTGGAGGGCCACAACATATGCCCGCCGCAATATTTGACACATGGAAGGGGGTAGTTTCACAGGTTGTAATGCTTTAAAATGAAGTATCATTGTTGGAAAGTTGGAAGGAAATATTGATACACATAATGGTGTGTAGTTGAAACCGAAGGGCAACTTTAAATGATGAGAAGTATATATGTTGCAAATATGGGAAACATTGGTTTAGACACAACACAAAAATTAGTTAACATGTTTATATACAGAATATACAGAGCCTGGGTCGGGTAGTATTGAAGTTATGGTCCAGATAAGTAAAATCATCAAAGGGCAATAACTCCACTAATAAGGGGGTAAGGGGCATAATTTTGGTATGTGACACTCCGGCTCATCTAGATGTTTATTTGTGTTAAGTATGGAGAGCTCAACACCATATGTGCCCAAAGTAAAATCATCAAAGGGAAATAACTCCACAAATAAGGGGGTAAGTGGCATGATTTTGGTATGCGACACTCCAGCTCATCAAGATGTATATTTGTGTCAAGTATGGACAGCCTGGGTCGGGTAGTATTGGAGTTATGGTCCGGACAAGTAAAATCATCAAAGGGGAGTAACGCCGCAAATACGGGGGTAAGAAGCATGATTTTGGTATACGACACTCCGGCTCATCAAGATGTATATTTGTGTCAAGTATGGAGAGCCTGGGTTGAGTAGTATTGGAGTTAAGGTCCGGACACCATATGTGCCTGCCTGCCCACCCGCCCACCCACCCGCCTGCCCCCCAACATGATAACATAATACGTCCCGTCTTTCGTCGGGCGTATAAAAAGCAATCGCAATAGGTCAACTGAGACTTCATCTCAGGTGAGCTATGTTCAAGGTTTTTCAAGGTCAAAGACAAAATCCAAGGCATTTTACAGCATATACACAAGAATAAAAGTGTTTTAACTTTAATTATCTTTTTTTTCTGAACTCACCGTGAAGTGGCTTGATGTTGACGGTATTTACATGTGCCTTGTGTTTCAGTATAAGCTGCTCAAGGTAGTAAAATGTCTTCTTGTGATCCGTCTTGAAAGACAATATAAAAATACACAAATGTTACAAGGTCATAAATCAATGGTCCAGAAAGATTGTTGACAAAAAGGTCAGTACATCAATATAATTAAAACAAAAGTTGGAAACTGAGATAACAAAATGGGAGGTTAACTCCAAAGACAATTCTCAAAATCATTAAGTTTATATTTACCATGTACAATTGCTTAAAGAGAAAAATAATCATCAATTCAATTAAATTAATTAATTGAACATACAATTTCAAATTCAATAAATAAATTCAACTTTTGATTTCAAATAAATGAATTACATGATATTAATATACAAAATTTTTATTGTTCAATGATATTTTGCTGATAACAAAAGCTGAATTTGGGTTGATCATATATTACCTTCTGTCGTAACTGTACTACAGCTCTCCAGAAATCCTTGGCCTCAACGCGATGGCAGTCATCACACATCTGGTTGTTGACTACAAACTCTACCACAAACACTTGCTGAAGCACGGCACTGTTCAACACCTAGAAAGAAATAAGTTGCAAGTTAACTTTTTATGTAACAAGAATCAACACCTTGGGTCTAGCCATACCTAAACTTTTTCATCTTTCATAGTTTTATAACCAGAATAAATACCTAATGAGAAATAAGTTTAGTACAAGAAAACTTCTATCAACTTCTATCATGGATTTTAACTAGAATAAATGACATTCTTAAACAAACATATGATATTATTATGAAACACTAGGATTGTGTGTAATGGGATTTTTCATTTCAATTCTATTATCCACAGAAAAGTTAATATACTGTCAAGGAAATCTGTCTAAAGAATTGATTGGATATGAAAGATTTATATTGTAATTATCGCCCTTATTCCAAGTCACTTGTCTATTTAATTAAGTAATACAGAGGACTTTTAGTGTTTTCATTTCAAATTCATATTAACTGTATGTTTTTATTTCCAAAGTTTTTCCTTTTCTGTGTCAATATTCAGATTTCCAGGCTAATAGATTGCCAATTAACATATATCAACATTATTGGATTAGATTCAGTGTTTTGAATACCTCTTTCTGTACAGAGAGTTTTATTTTTATCCTCTGTGAATGGGGTTCTGTCCATACAAAACCGGCATCTACCAAATGTACCTGGAAATGAAAACCATAGTGATCAATGTTTCATGTCTAACCAGTATTTGTATACAGTTTACCAGTATATCTATTTTGATTTTTGAACAAATAAACGAGTTTTGAAAATTCAATAGTTTTCAATACAAATTTCAATATCGTTCAAAACAAACTACATGTAGATGAAGATTTTCATTAATCTGACACGTTACGAATTCCTCATGTGACATTACTTTTTTCAGATAACATCATACTTGCCAACTTTCTCTATTTTGGAAGGTTATACTCCAGATTCAAAACCAAAATTGAGACAAACCATGCAAGTATCAGAAACTGCTTATTTATTCTAACAAGAGGCCCAGGGGCCTTAACGGTCATCTGACTCTAAATTAAAACCCTTATATTATTGTAGTATGCATTCTCTGTAGCAAGTATATAGTGGCACTGTTGGCCATGGTGGCCATCTTGGATTTCTGACCGACGCAATAAATAATAACACTTGGTCTGGACCATCTAAGGAGAGCTGAATCCCACCGGTGGAATTTGAGAAGAAGTTTGAAATAGGTGTTGTTCATGAAAACCATGATTGCGCAATCATGTTACAAAATGGCAGTCATTGCTGCCATGTCAAAGTTTTTACGAGGCCGAAAAAAACAACAACACTTAGTTTGCCCTCCTTCCTTAACATTCTCACAAATTTCCAGCTCAATGACACCAGTGGAACTGGAGAATAAGTTTAAAATGTGTTTTTTAAGATTGCGGATATGGCGGCCATCTTGGATTTCAGACCAATCTAAAAAATAACAACACTTGGTCGGGATCATCTCAGGAACAATTCAGGCAAGTTTCAGCCCAACAGCACTGGTGGAACTTGAGAAGAAGTTTAAAATGTGTTTTTCAAGATGGCGGCTATGGCGGCCATCTTGGATTTCGGACCGACCCGAAAAATAACAACACTTGGTCGCAATCATATCAGGATCATTTCAGGCAAGTTTCAGCTCAATAGCACTGTTGGAACTTGAGAAGAATTTTAAAATGTATTTTTCAAGATGGCGGCTATGGCGGCCATCTTGGATTTTGGACCGACCTGAAAAATAACAACACTTGGTCAGGATCATCTCAGGATCATTTCTGGCAAGTTTCAGCCCAACAGCACAAGTGGAACTTGAGAAGAAGTTTAAAATGTGTTTTTCAAGATGGCGGCTATGGCGGCCATCTTGGAATTCAGAACAACCTGAAAAATAACAACACTTGGTCGCAATCATCTCAGGATCATTTCTGGTAAGTTTCAGCCCAACAGCACTGGTGGAACTTGAGAAGAAGTTTAAAATGTGTTTTTCAAGATGGCGGCTATGGCGGCCATCTTGGATTTCGGACCGACCCAAAAAATAACAACACTTGGTCGGGATCATCTCAGGATCATTTCTGGCAAGTTTCAGCTCAATAGCACTGGTGGAACTTGAGAAGAAGTTTAAAATGTGTTTTTCAAGATGGCGGCTATGGCGGCCATCTTGGATTTCGGACCGACCTAAAAAAATAACAACACTTGGTCGGGATCATCTCAGGATCATTTCTGGCAAGTTTCAGCCCAGCAGCACTGGTGGAACTTGAGAAGTTTAAAATGTGTTTTCAAAATGGCGGCTATGGCGGCCATCTTGGATTTCAGACTGACCCGAAAAATAACAACACTTGGTCAGGACCATCTCAGGATCATTTCAGGCAAGTTTCAGCTTAATCCCACTGGTGGAACTTGAGAAGAAGATTGAAATGTGAAAAGTTTACGCACGGCGCACGACGACGGACGAAGCATGATGACTATAGGTCATCCTGACCCTTCGGGTCAGATGACCTAAAAACTATTTAAAATATGACAAGCCAAACACCAAAAGCAGCTGAGCCTGTGAACCTATTGCCAAAGTATTCAAAAGAGGTCTATAAATATACTTTTCGCAGCCTTACACTTTTGACTTTATTCTATTTATCAGGTTTATATCTCTCCCAAGGAAATTTCAAAACATTTAGCAAGTTCATGAGTTGTACAGTGCTACTTTTATTAAGTTTATCATTTATATAAAATCTGTCTCTTATATTAAGTAGCTAGACAACGATCCAAACTAAGTAATATCAAGTTTTTTTCACTTAAAATTTAAATAGGGGATAACTTTCAATTATAATGAAGAAACTTGTATTACCTTGCTAAGACCATTTTTTAATTTCTTTAGGCAAACAGAAAGAAGTTCTCTGGATTCAAGTGCAGCATTGACCCAATGGTTAGGGGGCTGAAGATATCTATACAAAGAAAACAGATCTCTTGTCAAATTAAATAAACAAGAAATAAATAAATACACAAATAATGAAAATTGAAATAATAAATATATATATCATAAAAGTAAATCTCTCCTATTAAGTCACAGAATTGTGTTTTATGCCAAAATAAATGTTTGAAAAAATACCATAATAAATCAAAGATTCTAGTTTACTTTAGAGGTTTATTAAATATAAATGACTACATTAGTAGTTTCTTTTAGAAGATGTATAGAAATTCCTCTTTTACTTCAGAGATTGTAATGAAATGTGTTATTGTCTTTCACAGACTGTACTGAAATAGTACATAAATAACTAATTCACTTTAGGAGATTGCACTGAAAGTCTTGATTTCATTATAGGGAATGTACTGAAATTCCTAATTTGGTAACAAAATTTTCATTTTAGAGGTATTGCATTCCAATTCCTCGTTTCCTTTCAAAGATTTTATTGAAATTCCTTATTTTAATTTTTACTAAAACATTTGTATTTGATTAATGTTGTTACACACCTCTCACAGTTTCTACAGAAGTAGAGGACGCCTTGTTTGGGTATGCCTTCTGTGATGTCAACCTGCGTCCTTAGACAGGCCACACACATGTTGGTAGGGTTGGGCTCGATCTGAGTACCACATTGGCAGCATAATCTGAAATTTAAAAATGAATATTAATCAGTATGAATTTTATTGAAGTATAATGTGAATTATATAAGAAACATTGAAACTATATATCCTTTTTATTGAATGTTAAATTTTGGAATTTAATATAGTCATTTCTGTTGATACAGTGGCACATATGTACAGTACGTATAATCATATATATTTATAGGCCTGTATTGATACATTCATATACCAGACAGAGTGCAGCTGATTTACAGAAACATGATGCTCCTAATTAGAGGTTGAGAACATACTTGAACTGCCTTTGAATGAAAGTCAAGACATACACAGTTTAAAGATTTTGCAAGATGACAATTTGTATTTTAGATTTGGATATGCCCCATGAAATCAAAATTTTAGATCCTGGTATATTTGACTGACTTCCATGCCCCTTTTGGTATATTCAGTTATCTTATTTTAAACAGTTTTTGCTTTTCTTTATTCTCCTTTTTTATGGACTACAAACTGATACGATAGTGATATATGGCTACAGGTATGTATATGATTAAATTTATATTTACAAAATATTACGTAACCTCACAATTTTCCAAATCAAATGTATTACAAATGATATATATATATATAAAGGAATGCCCTGAGTAGCATGACACTGCGCGATAATATATGTGTTGAACCTGTACGTAATGTTAAAGAAAAATGGCAAGGAAGAGCTAAAATCTGGATATAACATGTCGAATAATTAGGATGATGGAGCGTTAAATGGTTACTTTCAAGGAATCAATATATATGACATATTCTGGCAGACAGTTCAGGTCGGTAATATATACCTATAGAGAGAGCTTTTTATAGTTATTATAGTTTTAGTTTCTGTCACATCTCAGACTTCAGCTGATTTTTTATATTGTCAGTCATCGATCATTTCGTTTCCACATTTAAATTATCCAATAGTGTGGCTCATACTTACATAAAGTTTACTGAAAGTGTGGGGCTTTCTTTCATGTACTCCATTTCTGTAAATTATGGGTTTAAGACCCAAATTCTCTTCACCTAAAGTTCCAACCACATGTGCTTAGTTGTGAAATCTAGCCGGAAGTCGTCATGACATAGCTAAACAAAATATCTGGAGCAAATCCGGATTCCGGATAGTAGCTCTGATATAAAAGAGTTACTTCCCTTCGTATCACATGTACAGTTTTATAAAATAATATATAATATATAAGAGTACTTATAAATCCCATATATATATACTCTTATATGTTATTATTTTATAAAACGAGTCAGGCACTTGTGGCATTAGATAGATTGACAGCCAATAGGGGCCAGAATGGAAGACTAACGTTAGGGCCGTTGTCGTTTTTGCGGTCCAAACGGTTTGACCAGTTGAACCGGTGTTGTTTGTTTATGAAGTAAAGACGAACCTGGTAATTTTATATTGTTTTCAGATGAGCCTTGACAAAGACTTCGAATGTCTGTATTAACATTTGCAGGTCCGTCAAGATATATGTCTGAAATATTATATTTTAAAACCGTAACCAGAGACCTATATACTAGTATATAGGTCTCTGCCGTAACGAACCGGTTTGTCTGCATAAACGGCAAGCCAAAGTGGAAAAAAGTCACTATTTATGAATACCCATAAATGGATTTATGGATATCCATAAATAATTCTAAATATCCATAATTGGTTCTAATATCCATAATTCGATTTATGGATATCCATGATAAATACGTACAGTGTACGTATTTATGGATATATCCATAATTCGTCTTGAATTATTGATATCCATAATTCATTAATGGATATTAGCAAGAGATTTATGAATATTAAAAAATGAATTATGGATATCCATAATTCAAGCTGCATTATGGATATCCATAAATCAATTTTAAATATTCATAAATGAATTATGGATATCCATAGAATTGGTCACATGCACGAGGAGTTCTGAAACACGATAGGTGAAATATAGACCGTATAGGATATATACAGATATGGGCGAAGCTGGCGATGTGTTTTAAATTCCTGTATATATATATATGTATACTTCTAAAGTATTTAACATATCTTGTAAGGCTGCTGTGTCCTCATCATCCCAGAAACATGTATTGTTATATATGTTTCTGCTCATCCAAAGCAGCGCCAAGTTCAAAATATCAAATGACGAATGTAACGAGCGTTCAATTAAGGCGTTGATGACTTGTATAAGCTACACATATTAAAAATTAACCAATGAGTGAACTTGGGGGGGGGGGGGGGGGGGGGGGTTCACAGCCAATGGAAAAAACAAAGGGGCGTGTCGGTTACTAGTACGTGATCAGGTAGTCAGTGCATTTGATAAGAATATATTACTAGTAATTGGAAAATGATATAAGTATATTGGATCCTTCATGTCATACGTAATACCAGATTGAAGTTTAAATTCTTTCATGGAAACAATGCCCTTTTTTACATTACGCGATTCATATGAATATCGATTTATCATATATCATTTTGATACCAGAATAATGTATACAAGAGTTTAGATTACCCAGCATTAAATTTCCAATTGAATCAAAGCTTGCTACGGACGAAAAAACAACGTAAGCTATTAAGAATTTCACATTCTAAATTTCCTATTGAAAGAGAAATGTGGAATAAGCCTCGCGAGGAAAGGTCATCTGCATGGAGTGAATCTTCACAACAAATCAACATACTAAATATCACGGTTAAATTTACCAAAGGAAAATAAAAGGAAGAATTACTTGATGTCAATTTCTACAGAAAAAAGAAGAAGAAAGAAATTCAACTACTTGAGAAATATGTTCAAAACGAGATATTCATCAAAGTATATTACACAAATGTATGCTGCAATTGTTTGTTTAATTAAGGTAAAGATTTAGCGATACAGTACTAGTGTTCATTATTTCAACGACAACCTGCGTCGACACACTGTTTAGTAGCAAAGATACCAAAAGCGCGTTGCGTGCTCATCTCTCAAAAGCGGTGACAATAGCTGCTAAAACCTATGGTTTTAGCGCTAAAAACCTTCTTATCAGATATCAAATCTTACATTCATCCATTGATCATTAAACATGCTTTATTTCATTTCATGACGTACAATAAATAATTTTAGCATGCATGTATTTCTATTTTTTTAATGAAAGAATGTCTTTTAAACTGTAATGTTATTCTTTGGAACTCTATGTAAATCTCATTGTAAGTGAGCAACAAAACATTTCTTAGTCTTTGCTATGATTTTAGCTAGAAGACTTTTAAGAGCCAGTTCTTAAATGTAATAATTTTTCATATAGACAGCAATCAACATATCAAAAAGGATTAAGTAGTTAGTTAACTTCTTTTAATTTACAAGAATGTATACATTATAATTTGGAAAGAGATGACGACAGCAGCGTTAACAAGGCATTTGATACTGTATGGCATGTTGGTTTACTGTACAAACTTAATGATATCGGTATTACTTTAAAGCCATGGCATATTTTAAAAGCTATACATGTATATACGGATATAACAAGTAGTGTTGTATTTAATGATTTTTAATTCAAGATGGATCCGTATAGAGAAAGGGATTACAAGGGAGTGCGTTTTGTGCTAAAATGTACATCGTATCCATAAAAAGTTTATTAGATAGCGTTAAAAAATATTGAAATGATGCACTTATTGTCGATCTAAAATTAATATACCAACACAAGTTGATGACATGTGTCTGTTAAAAACTTGGTATGAACTGCCAAAACCATAATGTCAACATAGATTTTTTTTTTTTTTTGAGAACAAGTTGGACAGTCACTGGAAAAATCACGAGCTTTATTTCAGTTATAAAGCTACAATCATTACATGTATATAGAACAATTTTATTTGTTATATATCTATTGTATAGAGGACTGTAACTTGTATCTTAAATCTAAACAAGAAATATCTTTAAAAAAGATAAACGGCATAGTTTTAATGCTGGTGGTTATAATATAAAACTGCTGGTGAAATAAATGAACGAACTAATGTGTTTCAGCAAAGAAAACAGAATTATATCAGTTTGAATCATTTTTGGTGATAATACGACTAGATATATTCTACATTTGAATCAGGAATAAAATTTTATTAATGTGTCATTTGAAAAGATACATCCACTTATTCAGCTTGCATTCAATCTTAACTTTGTTTCGTTTTTAACTGCATATCTGTATTTTGCATTGACCGCTACATTGACCAATCGAGGTACATATGTATAATAGTAGTGTCGTTTACGATCTAAGAACCTCGTTAAGCACTGCAAGGTTCTTAGATCGTAAACGACACTACTATTATACCTCACCAATCACATACTTCATCTTGACCAGTAACGCCACCTGTCGCGTCATATCCGGGTCAAAATAAAGCAGGGAAAAAAGACATTAATTGCCATATTATATGGCAGTTTTATTCACAGAGGTGAATATTGATCTGTGACAAAATACTATCATGAGTACGATTTAAGAAGAAAAAAGAGATTACTAAGTATCTGAAAGAGTGATCGAGGTATTTGCGTTTTAAGTAATTTTCTAAATGGAGTTTATTATGCACACAGTTTTTATTTTGTTTTACAAATATATTATAATTGTACGTATACGTAATGCAAGGCCGTTTTCGTTTTTAATGTGGTCCAAACGGACCAGTTAGACCGGTGCTGTTCGTTTATGAAATAAAGACGGACCTGGTGATTTTATATTGTTTTCAGACGAGTCTTGACAAAGACTTCCAAGGCCTGTATTAACATTTGCAGGTCTGTCAAGATACATGTATATGTTTAATATGTGACATTTAAAAACTGACGAACCGGTTTGTCCGCATAAACGAACAGGCCCCATTTCTCGTCGTTAAGGCTGCTCTTTATCTTCCCGTTTGTAATGTTTGTTTTGGAACATTTTACTTTAAAGGAAATATTTTGATATGTACATGGCAATCATGAAAGTGATATCTTAATACAGATGATAATACGGCAGTCGTCATGATCCATCGGATATCATGACCTTTTAGTAGAAGATTTATGGTAAAATTCGGTAAAATTGACACCCCCGGTATATGATGAACACTGGGGGTCGTCATTTTTACCGAATTTTAATCTAGCCCCCCAAGGGGGAGGTCCAAAAACTTGTAGACTGTAACAAATTCTCAAGTCCCTTTGAATTTTGCAACTTCCTTCATAACGCTGTTACTTTGGATTCCATCCGTTTTCCCAAAAATCTTTTTGCCTCACGTGGGTTTCGAACTCGCGACCCAGAATTGGAGGGCTATAGTTAGTAATACAGCGTCGGGAAACCTTATAATTACCAATCGGCCACTGCGGCTTCTAAGGAAACACTCACCTACATTTTGACCTTTGACCTATATTAAAGGAAAAGTTTGTCAGGGCTGTATCTCCTACACTATTTGTCACAGGAACTTCATACTTATGGCATGGGTTCATCTAGATGAGGCAGTACGTCATGTACCAAAAATAGGTCACTGTGACCTATATTTTGACCTATGACCTACAGCATAAAAAGCGTTTGTCTTGCCCTTATTTCCTGCATTAGTAGTGATTGTAACTTCATACTTCGGGCATAAGTTCACCAAGGTGAAGTAGTGTGTCATGTATCAAAAGTAGGTCACTTTGTCCTACCTGTATATTTTGCCTTTGACCTACATTTACATCAAAGCAAAAATTGTTCATGTGATCTTCTGCACTACCTATCAATGAAATTTATATTTTAGACTTGAGTTCACTTGCATTGAACTTCTAATATTGCCTACTTAAATAAGTGATATTACTGAATTAATTCACATTATAACCATCAAATACAACCATTGAAATATGAGGTATGTTGGGTCAGCTGTCGAATATTTTATGTGTAGAATGTTCTACATGAATTAAATACATGTATCTGTGCATTCTTGACATATATCTACCGAAGGTTGACTGTTATTAGTGTTGTTTCTTGTACAGATTTCTTTATGCAGTGGCTGAAAATTCAAAACATAAGGTTTTGTCTATTTAATTGCAAGGTAATATTGAACTTTACGTCAATTGGGTGTGCCCAGACTGGATATTCATATTTTATTTTACCATGTGTCTTCCTTGTAAATAAAATAGTTCATGAAACACACAAAAAATGCAGTTGAATATGTCAAACCTCAATTGAAGATCTGAAGTGAGTATTTGACAAGGTAAATTATTCTATAAGGACCTATATACTAGATTCAGGTATTTTATCATTATTCAATTTTAACTTCCAATCAATGCCTGTGGTTGGATCCCTTTGCAGAGCAATTTGTTCCTCAAGCAACTGACAGAACAAACCTTATGCCATGCACTCAATTTTAAAATAAATGAAAAAAAAATGAATTCTTGTATTATTTTGTTTTATTAATATAATTATTTATGATATGTATATACCAATACAAGCATGACATTACATTTTCAGAAATGTATATTGACTTCCAGGGACATCTATTCTCAAGTCCCTGGTACTAATTCATTTAAAAAAAACAAATGGATGGACAGAGACTAAATATGTCCCTACGTACATATCCAAACCTAAATTATCACAATTACTGTATATACCTGTCATGGCGGTCTTCAGTTTGAAAAGCCTTCACAAACTGGAGATATTTGGTTATCATACTTTAATTCTAAATAACATGGGTTTGTAACTGCTTACAATACTAATACCCCAACAGTTTGTTTAATGAGGATGAAAAACATGATTCAGCTAAAGGCTAATCTACCTCAGGGCATAAATCTTAAACAAATCTTGTAATAATCCTGCTTACAATTTACACCAGAGCAATTAGTTTTAAATATAAAACAAATCAGACTACCGGCAGCAAAAATACAGTATTTGACCTAATAAGCACACATACAGCTATAAGAAGAGGATGTGTGTATTAATTGAAACATTTACAACGTTAATTACCTTACTGATCTGATAATAAAACCTTCAGTCTTTTAAGGATATGTTTATGAAAAAATATGTTTTTTTCTTCCTCTGATTTTACATGGGAACTTTTCACTGCAAATGGTTTTATTAAGTGCACAGAGTGCTTATTAGGTCAAATGCAGTAATGATTTCATGTTAAAAAATCTCAAGTTTGGACACCAATAATTTGCACAGAAGATAAACAGAGGACTCCGGTCCAAATCCGAGACTTGACAGGAATGCAATTTTAAATTACATGGCACAATCATTAATTATGATATGGTACAACTTATCAAGCATCTACATATGTGTATACCAGATATTCAAAATTGGCAAAATAGGCTTTCTTTTTACAGATGATTTATTTTTTAGCACAATAATTTGGCAAAGCAAAAAATAAATGAAAATAAAAAACAACAAAAATAGCATATTTATTTCTCTGATTAGACTATTTTATCGAGATTTATACACATAATCAAATCAGTTTTTTTTTCAATTTCTTTGGAAGACACTTTACACCGGTGGTTCTGTATAACAAGCAATGGTCCTCACATATGGTATGTTGTTCAGTGGGGTAGCCACCATCTACTACAATGAAACTAAAAACTCAAATACTGGTAGTTCAAGAGCCAATAAAACCAAAATCAAAAAACAAAAATGATTCAATTTTAAAGGGATTAGTATCTTAATCCCAACTGATTTTTAATATTTTTATGGGCAACAAGCACAAAATATCTCAGCAGCAGAAATACATCTGTGCAAACAAAGCATAATTAAAAAAAAAAAACATTTCCTCAACATTGCGTTTTTATTTCAATTTTCTGCCAATACGTGTGTTAGAACATAAACCAATACAAAACAATTGTCAAAAATATATAAATGAATCTTGTTTTTGATTTCTTTATTCTTGTTTTGTATTGTACTGAGGTTGAATTCCTAAGTTTCCTGCTTTCTTCAGCCACAAATTGAGTTTCCGTGGAAACCATCTACAACAGAATACAAAATTGTTACTTTTCTGAGGTTTAATTAATTGTCACATATTTTATCGTTTTTTGAAAACTATTGATAAGAGAGGTCAGTCACAAGGGCATAACACAGATCTCAAGCTTGCTTGGAAGTGCTCTATGCATATCTTTCCACAATACAGCAAATATGTGACAAATTTGTGACCATTACCTTTTAAGAAATAGTCTATACAGTGAAACCTGACTTTACTGACCACTGACTTTAATGGCACCCTGTAACATCCGACCATATCCACCAGAACAGTGATATGCCCAACTATCATTGCCGACAAAGACTTAGCTTTATCGTTATCTGAAATGCTCTCATTTACATACAAATCCTTTTCCTATTAGTAACTTGGTTACTTGGCGTAATGAATTTTTCTTTTGAGCTGACCAATATTGGTCCTTCATTAATGATAAATCTGCCAGGTATTCGGATAGCTTTCATAAAATTGTCTCATTTTTGGCGACTATCAATGGATATAAGACTTACGCTGCAATGCGCAGTTGGAATGCCAATTGTTCCGGAATTGTAACAACAGCTCTGTTCAACAATGTTCCATTTACTGTAGCCCTAGCAACCTCCTTTGGTGTCAGCAATCTTTCATTTCTAAAACAGATAAGTCCATGTCATGAAAATGTTTGTAAGAGTTTGTCTGCTTTAATCACGACTCTTATTGTAACCAACAAAAATGTTATCTTTTCTATATCCTTTCATTTCAGAAACAATTATTCATTGCAACTTCTTAAGAACTAAGGTTGCAATCTAAGACTAATGAAAATTATAATAAGTATCTGTACATGTATTTATAGTGAGAAAAAGGTTTCCATCCACATGGAGTCACAGTAAAATGAAACAAATATCAAAAGTTAAAAAAGGGTCACATGACGACAGATGATTGGACCACACAACAGCTAAGGTCACATGACGAGTGTCTACAGATGATTGGGCCACACAACAGCTAGGGTCACATGACGAAAGTGTCTACAGATGATTGGACCACACAACAGCTAAGGTCACATGACGAGTGTCTACAGATGATTGGGCCACACAACAGCTAAGGTCATATGACAATATTGTCTACTGATGATTGGGCCACACAACAGCTAAGGTCATATGACAATATTGTCTACTGATGATTGGGCCACACAACAGCTAAGGTCATATGACAATATTGTCTACTGATGATTGGGCCACACAACAGCTAAGGTCATATGACAATATTGTCTACTGATGATTGGGCCACACAACAGCTACGGTCACATGACGACAGTGTCTACAGATGATTGGGTCACACAAAATCTAAGGTCATATGACAATATTGTCTACTGATGATTGGGCCACACCACAGCTAGGGTCATATGACAATAGTGTCTACAGATGATTTGGCCACACAACAGCTACGGTCACATGATGGCAGTGTCTACAGATGATAGGGCCACTCAACAGCTAAGGTCACATGACGACAATGTCTATAGATGATTGGGCCACACAGCAGCTAAGGTCACATGTACCTACAAATACATGTACTTACACATCTGTAGTAGCCTTGACCAACCCACTGCTGACAAACATTGGACAGATCGTGGTGAACTTGATGTAGCTGTGTCCGAGTCTGTCCATTTCCTCCTCCATTGCCTCAGCATATCCATAGGCAGCATACTTGGAAGAACTAAAATAGTTTATAGCTGTAACTTATCAGTTGTGGACTTTAGTTGAGATGAACATACCTACTGTAAAAACATATTTTCATGGGCACACAATTTTGTGAATTAAAAGTAACCAAGAAATCCACTTATATTAAAAATTCATGTAAAATTTCAAAAGTTTATAAAAACGGTGGACATTTGAATTAATTGATAATTAATTGATTGATTAATTGATTAAGAGTATTCAGGAAATTGATGAAAAAAATAACCTCATTAAAGTGTGTGATTTTTCAGTATATAGTGAATACTGCATGCACACGAAGGAAAGTAATGAAATTCACCTGGTCGACTATTTAAGTATGCACCTTTAACATGAATTTAGTACAAGATACATTAGATACTGAATATTGAATATGGAACTGTATCATCTAGATGTTTTGTTATTCTAGGACTTGTCAGTAATTCTTCAGATAGAAAGGAGACCTTTCTCCATATTAAACCTTTGGTTTGGTTTATTTTGTTTAATTTCCTATTAATTGCCAGGGTCATTAAAGGACGTGCCAGGTTTTGAAGGTGGAGGAAAGCTGCGCAGTACCCTGAGAAAAAAACCTTGATTTACGGTCAGTACCTGGCAACTGCCTCACTTGGGTCTTGAACTCACAACCCAGAGGTGGAGGGCTAGTGATAAAGTGTTCGCACACCTTAACCAATCGGTCACTCAGTCTCTGGCCCTCCCACACCACCCGCGTAATAAACCAACATATTAACTGATTAAATGTGCTACAAAAAATCATATGCTCGACTGGCCCCTGTTGCTAGAATACTAAAATTATAAATTAAACTAAGCTTTATAATTTTGGTCCCTAGGATAATAATGTCTGGGTTCGAAACTAGGGGAGATAATTTAGTATTAGAATTGAGCTGAGTAAGTTTTTACAAGAAAACTTAGGGAATGGTGACCTGTCTAAACATATGCATTCAACAGATTTTTCTTTTCATGCTATATCTATCATGTAAGGTTTACCTGTAATCGACCAGAAGTGCCGTGCCAGATTTTGCAGACATTGATGAGATTGTAACGATGTGACCTTTCTTTTTTGAAATCATCGCTGGCAAAAATTCCCTGGTGGTCTGCATGAATTCAAACAAAAAGAGAATCAAACTTTTTGACTGTGAAACAGAAACATGGAATAATAAGCCTCCCCTAGTGAAAAACTGTTTAAGTTCCTTATTTATCCCCAAATAAGCCTAGTGTAAAATTGAAAATATAGTATAGTATGATACAATGTATCGTCTCGTATGCCGTTATTGATATATTTCTTTCTCTAAATTATATAAATACTCATCTAGTTGATAATGATGTAACATTCTAGAATATATATAATACACATTTAAGTAAATCGCAGACATATTTGCAGACCGATGCTATAATGTCAGCCGTTTTGGAATGAACACGGAAGAGCAAAACTTTCTAAACATCCGGAGACGAATGCGCCTGCGCAATATTTGTTTACATAAATATAGGCCCTATTGACCTGGAGTTACACAAGTTCAGGTTCATTTAGTCTTCACATTTCGCTAGCGTTATGCATTTCTCAAATCGTATGCATCTTGAAAACATCTACTGAATACATTTCAACATTTTCGGTAAAACTACTACATAAAACGAAGATGTTTTTGCAAGTAAATTATTTGAAGCGTAAGGCAATGGGGGCAGCCATATTTCATTGAAACAGACAGTAGATGGCGTATTGGTGAATGTGGCTACCAAATATGGTCATATTTCTCAGTCCAGTTCTTGATGGCAATAACCGAACATTAATGTTCGTTTAAAAAGTACCTTGTTTATCATGAAATAATCAAAGCCCCACCCCAAGTTTAAAAGTTTAGTATCATATTCATTTTCAAATAAGCCCCCTCTTAAGGTGTGAAAAGGTACAATTTTAGCACGATTCGGTACGTATTGCAGTATAGTGTAGACGGTTCAATTTTTTCGGTTCAGTTTATTTTATGATATATAAACTAAAATACAAATAGATGAATAGCTGGTGTGGAAGCTGCATGATGTGGAATATCTGTAAAACAAATTCGGCAAGTAGTTGCCGTCGCATCCTTTATCGGAAACCAAAATATTTCTATACGGAAGATCGATAGGAAACCAGGGAATCTGTCTGGTCAAAACATCGCTTTAATATAAAGCCTTTTCAGATTGGGACAAATTTGCTTGACCAATCAGAAACCAGCTTTTATACATATCGTTGGACTATTTTCCGCCGGTGCATAGTGAAATAGACACAAATATAAAAATTTACCGCTCACTGTGCATGTACCGTAATTTGCCGTTGCTATACCGTGTACCAAATCGAAAGAAAAATATTGCGGTTCAGTTACACCGCGCGGTAAACTGTTTCACCCCTAGTATTTATCCTTTAACTCCCTCCAGCCTACTAGTGTAAAAGTTCAGTACCACAAACATTTATCCTCAAATAAATCCCTAGATCCCCTGTGGTAAAAGAGTAGTATTAAAGTTTGGAGAGTTCTTCATTGTAAACCACTTCATAATTAAGTTTATTACTATTTTAGAATGAATGATATGGCAAAAATGAAGAAGGGGGCTTATTTGTTAATAAATCTTCATTGGCCAATCCAGTGATGGCAATGAATATTACATCTCAAATGAATTCAAATAAAAAATAATAAAAATCCTGATTACCCAAAAATGAGAAAGTGTGTTGACTTCAAATGTCCTACGGATGTGCTCCTCTTTCATTTTGAGCATTTCTCCTCCATATAAGATCCCGGCATTGTTGACGAGGATGTCTACATCACCGACATCCTTCTTTACCCGAGCCGATACCGTCTTGATGTCGTCTGTTTTACAGAGATCACAGACATAAGGATAAGCCTCACCCCCAGAAGCTTTGATTTCAGCAGCTACAGATTCATTTCCACTCTGCCAAAATATAAATTTGGGATAGTTACGCAGGTGGCAAAAAAGTGATAAGTAGATTTTTTTGGACTGCAAAATTATAACTTCGAATCCTCTCCAGGCCAACTGCTCTAAATATAATTTCTTTTATATCAAGTGATATTTCACACCTACAAGCAAATGTACATGTATGTCTTTACTTGAGCAACATGTATATTATAGGTGAGGGGCCACGGTGGCCATGTGGTTATAAGGTGTCCCGACACGCTATCACTAGCCCTCCACCTCTGAGTAGCGAGTTCGAAACCTAGGTGGGACAGTTGCCTGATACTGACCGCATACCGGTGGTTTTTCTCTGGGTAATATGAACAATACTTTCAGGGTTTTTTTAACAATCCATTGTCATTATAAAAAAATTATCATTGAAAAATAAATTTGCAAAGCATAAATATGAAAATCACCTTGTTGATATCCCATAATACGACTTTGGATCCTAATCGGCCAAATTCCAATGCGATTTCCCGTCCTATGCCATGCCCCGCCCCCGTCACTAACACGACTTCTCCTTTCACTTCTTTACGGGACGGCCGCAGAAAAACCATCCGCACAAATGCTTCCAGATAGAAGTAGACGATGTAAATTGGCAGTTTCAACAGCATTAGTAACTTGTCGTTGGATGCCATATCCTGTTATTGTAGAAAACGTAAATATTTCCTCTGTGAATGTAAGTAAACAGGTCCGAACTCCAGTAAAAACGGTGGTAGAGAATTTGTGTATCCCGAGCCGAGCCCGAGCCGAAGACCCGAGCCCGAGCTATGGATATTTTCGTTTTTCTCCTTCATTACTGAATGGATTAAAGTGATTTTTTCTACAAAGATTTGATTTCAGGTTTTAAATCAATCCGTGTAAGTGGATTTTCTTAAAATGTATTTTAACGTCCTAAATCGACGATTTTCATTTTCTAGGGGGAGAATTTGTGTAGCCCGCAATCAAGCGTGACTATTCATGTTTTTTGCTAATTATTTCCGATACATGCTATTATTGAGAAATATTACTAGATACAAACAACAAGTAAATATAGCTGATTCTAAAAATATAAATTTCAACATATATCTAATGTGACTTGGTGTCAAATTTTGACATTTTTGTAACCGCGCCGACGATCAATGAACTCGCCGTGTTTACCGAGCTTTCACCGAGCCCGTGCTAAGGGCAGATAACTCTACCGATCTCGAGCTTTGTGACTGTACATTAACAAAGTATAATGTGATTTAACCATTAATTAGCCATTAACAATTCTTTAGAGGAAGTTTTTCCAAATATCAAGTTGGTTTTTTGTTGGAATCATATTCGTAGAGATATCAGGTTTTGGTTGAATCAACATAAGGGGAGTAGCGATATATCTATTTACATGGAAGATATTCTTCAACTTTTGAGATGTGATAGTGAAAGTGATTTTTTGACTATGCTAGATAAGGTCTCTGAGAAATGGAGCGAACCTTTTGTAGACTATTTCAATTCTAGTGTTAAGGGAGATATAGTGAAATATTCAGGTTGGTGGGTACTAGCGGAGCTAGGTGTAGGTAACAAGTATATGGGTATTACAAATAACATTGTGGAGGGGACTAATAGCTTAATTAAATCTTTAAATAATTGGAAAGAATTACCGTTAGATAGTACAGTTTTGTCTTTTTATTATCTCCAGAATTACTATTGTAACGAAATCAAGAGGGGTTAATAGGAGTAGGTCCATTCAAACTTAAAGCTATACATAAGAGCGCACAGTTAGATCCAGATGATGTAGTATTTTCAAAGAAGGTTTGTAATCCCGATGGTATATTAGATTTAATTCAGAGTAATATCAATGATATAGAGCCAGATGTACACGACGAGATAACCGACGAAGAGGTAAGTGATGACAATGTTAACGCCACAACAGACTCTAATATTCCGCAAGCAGGTAATTATATATAAGTATAATTCACAAAAGTCGTTAGCAGTAGCCATTTTAAAGAAACAATTTCCTAATATAAACGGTATGCAAGATACAGGCTACGCTCCAGTTTTGAGAAACGGTAAGTGGGATTATGCTTTACGAATGAAACCGACGACAGCATCAGCAGCACAAATCCATCATACAGGTGAGGACCATTGGGTAGTATCAGTACAGGAGGTAAGTGGTAACGAAGTTTATATTCTTGATAGTTTGATAGGTATAACTAAGCAGAAAGATCATTTGTCAGCGTCCTTAGAAATGCAGGTAAGTTCATCATACGGGGAAAATAGGAAAATCTTAAAAACAATTTTACCTAGCATACAACAGCAAACAAATGGGGTTGACTGTGGGGTTTTTGCCATCGCTAATTTAGTAGAGTTTTGTTTTAATGGGTTTAAAGGTAGTGAAGAAATAGAATTCGACATAGATTATATGAGACAGTATCTAGTAAATTGTATTTCAAATGGTAGGTTTTCTAAATTTCCAAAGAAAAAACTTAGTAAATACAGAAAAAAGAAAGTTTCTCAAGCCTTAACTTATGATATTTTTATCGATTGTGAGTCAGATGGATGTCATATTTCTAATGTTTTTGATGATATGGTAAGTTGTGACGCTGCTTGCGATAGGTGGTTTCACAATAGATGTGTTTGTGATCAGTCAGAGTTTCATTTTTCAAGAGACAGTTTCGTTTGGCATTGTACTAAATGTTTGAAAATTCAAACTAGAATACAATAAGAAAATAGTACTGTAGTTGTATTAAAATCATGCATTGATGAAAATATTTTTTTTTCTAAAAGAAATAGCTTTAGTAACAGAAAAAAATTAACCAGTGAATTAGTTTATACCACAAATGAAAACTTTATTTTCTACGTAAAAAAATACAAAAGTACATATGTTGATAAAAATAATTTAATGTGATAAACAATAATGAAAAGATGGGTAAATATATTTAAAATCATTAAAATGATATGGGCTCTTTGTAGAACTGCGTCCTCGTCGCAGAGCCCGGAAACATTCTTATACCAGAATGGCTAAAAGCTCTACAAAGCTCGGGATCGGTAGAGTTATCTGCCCTTAGCACGGGCTCGGTGAAAGCTCGGTAAACACGGCGAGTTCATTGATCGTCGGCGCGATTACAAAAATGTCAAAATTTGACACCAAGTCACATTAGATATATGTTGAAATTTATATTTTTAGAATCAGCTATATTTATTTGTTGTTTGTATCTAGTAATATTTCTCAATAATAGCATGTATCGGAAATAATCAGCAAAAAACATGAATAGTCACGCTTGATTGCGGGCTACACAAATTCTCCCCCTAAAAAATGAAATTCGTCGATTTAGGACGTTAAAATACATTTTAAGAAAATCCACTTACACGGATTGATTTAAAACCTGAAATCAAATCTTTGTAGAAAAAAATCACTTTAATCCATTCAGTAATGAAGGAGAAAAACGAAAATATCCAAAGCTCGGGCTCGGGTCTTCGGCTCGGGCTCGGCTCGGGATACACAAATTCTCTACCACCAGTAAAAACTTCTAACAAATTATACACCTTCAACACAAAAGAGCTCTATTTTTTATTATTATTATTCCATATTGATTTAAGACTATTTATCTACTCTTTTATCAATTAAACACTAAAAAAAAGTCATATAAAAAAAAACCGGAAAATTAAAAGCATAAAAGCAACTATGCAATTTAATCCCTTATTAATCAATGTTGATAAATAGATAAATGTATGCTCCCCAGTGATTGGAACTCTTCAGTGTTTTGGATTGAGCAACAGGGAACCGAGGACACGTGCGTTTACAAATGTGATGGGAAAAGCTAAGAAAGTTCGTGTGTCAAAGACACCTGGGGAAGGAGACAGAGGCCAATCGCTTGCAGATCAAATTTTAGACGACAAATCAATCAGACAGACGAATCGAGTGAAGATTCGAACGAGAAAAGATGACGACGATGAGGTAAAAAAAAACCCACCGAAATTTGACCATAGGTGCTTGGCACGTTTATAAGTCCAAGACCGATTATAGACTAATATATAGAGAAAGTCTCTATATAAGTCTATAATCGGTCTTGGACTTATAAACGTGCTAAGCACCTATGCTTTTGACATACAATATTCCGGGGGGGGGGGGGGGGGGGGTGTAAATGTTTTTAGAAAATTGATCCGCAGATTATCAAATTGGATCAAATTGGAAATAATTGACTTGTTCATAACCATCTGCATAGGCACGTGCTGACACACAATGTGACATATGGTTGGATGTTAAAAAGATCACAAGCTGAGGGCTCGGTATTTTGAAGAACATATGATAATTCCTATAAGTTTCCCCATTCTGTTTATAGAAAACCTGTGTTTTTTCAAGTCTTCTGTTTTATAATTAAATCTTACTATATACATGAATAATGTATACGCCACCCTTCAATTCAGCATGCAATGTACCATAATCTTTCATCCTCTGTAGAGTCAATCCTCTGATGACAGCTAGACCTTTATAAATATAATCAATAATCCTTGATGCTTCAATAATTTCCTGCCATCATTTTTTATTATATAAATATACAGTGGCCCCTTGTATGCGACCAAGATTCTCATTCACCGACATTTTTCCAACAATAAATTATCCCTTCTAAACGACCACCCCGCTAACCCGACCAACGACCGCTTAATCATTTGTGAAGACTTTAAAATTATAGAATAATAAAAACGTGTAACGCCCGGCTCATTGAAATTCACGAATACAGGTAAAATTTGACGCATTGGATTGAAAGGATGTTTACACTGCGATAGCCAGCTTGGGAGCTGTTTAGCCCACCAATGTTTTCATAAACAAGATATTTCTCCTACCTTTTGTAGATCTAGACAATTAAAGTGGTTTGTTGTGATTTTCACAAATTCAATTTATTTTGGTATCTGTACAGGATGTATCCAAATTAAAAGCTATAATTAAAATTGTATGTACAACATACGTAGCTGTTCACAACCATGGGCAACGTGATGAATTTTCTATTAGAGTGACCTCCCCTACCATGTTACCGGTATGCTTGGGCATTGTTGTCGGCAGGGATTTTTCAACTTTTCCAATTTTTCAACTGGGTCCAGGGTCCATTGAATTGGGAATTTCTTTGCAACAAAGTGAGACATTCGGAAAAACAAAAAAATAGTGAAATTTATACAAATTTCAGTTTTTCTTCGATGAAAATTAATATTACCTTTATATTATTTTTTATTTCATTTTTTTATCTATAGATATTTTTCAAAAGTACCTTATTGGTCTTTGTAGATAAAACTAAAACTTACCTAATAATTCAAAAGTGAATTCCAAAATTGTGAATTTTTCATTGGCAAATTTGGAATTTTCACAAGATTTTTTTAGGGGAATTGGTCCATTTAATGGACCTCATTTTTAGGAAAATCCCTGGTTGGTAATGAAAACAACAAACTTGCATTATAACAAAAATAGCTTCACCCTCACCAGCCAGCAAGAAACGAAAAGTTTTGACACTTCAACAAAAGATTGAAGTTTTAGAAATGAATCGCAATGGTGGTAGTGCAAGGAAGATTGCATCGGAATTCAGTGTCGGTAGAACACCAAGGCGAGTCAGATCCCGAGCTTTTGATTATTTTAGATATTCTGTCCAACGCTTACAGTAATAAATTAAACATTTTCTATAGACTTTTCTTGTTGTTGTTTTTCAGCTATCAGCTTTCAGTGTGAAATAATTAAATTTACACATACAACAAGTAAACCAAATTCAGAACATTAGTGATTGTAAACAAAGGAGAACATTGAAAAACACATTTTAACTCAACATAATGAATTGTCTATGTATATAATGTAATATGTACTAGCTTGTGTTATCATTGACCTCACTGACATCACTCAGATGACAAAACTCTCAAGAAAGACCACCCCCATTATAAGACCATCTGATGCCTTTGAGTCCCAAAGATAGGTGGTCTCATAAGAGGGGGGACCACAGCATTTCAGTTTGTTGATAATAACAATTTATCCAGGAAAATTCTTCAGCAAGCTCGATCCTCTGATGACAAACCTTTATAAATACACTTAATGATCCTTACTAATATGCTTCAAAACTTGTCAATAATTTCCTGTCATCATTTATTTATATATAATATATACATGTTCATATATTTTTCAGTTTGTTGATAACAAGTTATCCAGGAAAATTCTTCAGCAAGCTCGATCCCCTGGTGACAAACCTTTATAAATACACTTAATGATCCTTACTAATATGCTTCAAAAACTTGTCAATAGTTTCCTGCCATCATTTTTTTATATATATACATGTACATATATTTTTCAGTTTGTTGACAACAAGTTATCCAGGAAAATTCTTCAGCAAGCTCGTAAACAGCAGGAAGAATTGGAAGATGAACATGGATTAAAAAAGTAGGTATATTCATGATCACTATACTGAGTTTTAAATATGTATATATGCATGCATATATTAGATGATAAGAGGTATTTATATAAATATATATTTAAAATGGACTGGTCAGCCAGGTCAAGAATTGAACCCAGCTCTCTGCACCTCTGCCTGGAATACATCATGGCAAAATCAAATGAACGTTAGACGTTGATTTTGAAAAGTACAGAGTAGAGACCAACCAGTTCAGAGCCAGTTAATTTAACAGAATGGAACCCTGAATATTTTTTTGATACACCTGATTTTTGTCTTAATTTGCTCTGTCCGAGTCCTCAATATTGCCATAACATCACTTAGAGTAACATCTGTTTTGTTACATTGTTACAAGGCAGAGGTTCCTCTGGCCATATATGGGACTAAAATTAAATGAGCACTTTTGTATCAATAACTGAATATTTTTTTTTTGTAATTTTTTATTTTTTGAAGTTTTTGATACATTGAAAAGACAAACTTTCACTCAGACACATGCACACCTGCATACACATAAGACATCAAGTATCATTCTCATCCTAATTATTATCATAGAGTCATCCTGATCACACTCATCATTGTCACACTGCCATCATCATCATCTGTCATCCTCATCACACAGTCAAAATAATGTCATCATTATATTGTATCATTATAAAATTGCATGTAATTAAATATCAACCACGTCATACTGTCATCATCATCATATCATTATAGCAGCCATCATATTATCGTAATGCTATCAACCTCATCACACTGTCATCATCATATCATTATAATATAATGGCCATTATCACATCATCATAATACCATCATTCTCATCAGACTTCATCACACTGTCATCATCATATACTTATAACGCAGTCATCCACATTTCACCGACATCATCATGTTATTACAGAGCTGTCATCCACATCATACCTTCATTATCATCTTCATATCATTATCATCATCATCATCATCAATAATCATTATCAAAACCCTGCCATCCTCATCACACTTTCCTCCTCATCATATCATTGTAAGACTACCATCCACATTCTGTCATCATAATCAAATCATAATGAGACTTTATAAACACATATTCATAGCATCTGTATTAAATTACTCTGTGCATGCCGTCCTTACAAAACCCATTCATACCAAAAGGGTACACAACTGGATAATAAAGAGAGAGAGAGAGAGAGAGAGAGAGAGAGAGAGAGAGAGAGAGAGAGAGAGAGAGAGAGAGAGATTGTTGGGATGATACAGGATAAAACTTTTAAGTTAATGTATATGAAAAATATTATATCGGCAGAAACCGTGACAACCATTTCATAATATTACAATAAACACTGATACAAGAAAAACTAGAGATTGAATATATCATTTATCCAATATATGTCTTGTCATGCCTGACTCTTTTTGTCTGACTTAAATCTTAGCAATCCAAACTGTGTCGAAGAATTCCACATTTTCATATTTAAGTAGTGTGCTATCTGTCCAAATCTGATGTGAGGGTTAGAGGAAATTATAAGACTGCATACATCAAACTGTTCAAGAAATCACTTTATTTATCCAACAATATGCCCATGAGTTAATAAGCATGAAATTCAATTCTATTGTATTTCTATAAATCTGCTAAAAATGATAATTTGTTATCCTGCCACAAGCCCATCCCTTTATTTCGATTAAAAATTTTATGTGTTGGTCTCTAGTAGTGGTAGGCGAATGATCTAAAATAATAAAAAAATTGTCCAAAAAATATAAAACGATCATTGATGATGATTTTGAAGAGCGATTAATCAGAAATTTCTGGAATGTTACCAAACCAGAAAGTAGTTCATCTTATATTTTAGCAATATATATTCATTGGTCGTTTACAAACGATTAAGGATATTTAACCATTAAATTATTTGTATTCAGTAATGAACACATTGATAACAAAGGCTAAGATGTGCAATATTCTACAAAAGGACAATTTTGTGCTTAATTGAGAAAACCGATTATAATTGATTATTGATCAGTTTCAAGTTTCTGATTACCAACCCTTTAGGCTTTTAATATTTTGATTTAAACATGCATACAGGATGGTAGTATATTATAATAGTCTAAAACAAATCTTAACAACCTTAAAAAGTCTTCAATTAGTTTCGAAAAGATTATTTTGGTGATCATATTGTTTTTTCTCATATTTAGAAAATCTGCAGACAAGAAGACTGTATCCCTAGGCAGTTCTGGAGCAGTGGGTGGGTCCTCAGGGAGAAGGCCACTTCCTAGTGGGTCTGATGATGATGATGACGACGACGAGGATGAAGACTCTGATACAAATGAATGTTATGACACAATTGTAAGTTTTGGATTATTTTAATGAAAGATACCAGTTGTATTAAAGTGAAAAGCCTGAATCACAAATCAGATCAGACCGGATCAGATCAGACAAAAGCACAGACCGGTCTGTTTCTCTGCTTCCCCTCAACAACAAATTATTACAAAGCAAGGAAGCATCAAACCATGCACCTGGGGTCATCTGAGGTCACATGGCTTATGCTCTTAACAGTCTGAGCTATCGCAGCCCTGATAGGAGGTTAATGAATATGTTTTGTATATTGCATAGGAGGTTGATGAAGACATTTTGTATACATGGTGTATTTGATATAGGAGATTGATGAAGACATTTTGTATATTTGATGGAAGGTTGATGAAGACATTTTGTATATTTGACAGGAGGTTGATGAAGATGTTTTGTATATTTGACAGGAAGTTGATGAAGATGTTTTGTATATTTAATGGAAGGTTGATGAAGATGTTTTGTATTTTGATAGGAGGTTGATGAAGACATTTTGTATATTTGATGGAAGGTTGATGAAGATGTTTTGTATATTTGACAGGAAGTTGATGAAGATGTTTTGTATATTTGATGGAAGATTGATGAATACATTTTGTATATTTGACAGGAGGTTGATGAAGATGTTTTGTATATTTGACAGGAGGTTGATGAAGATATTTTGTATATTTGATAGAAGATTGATGAAGACATAAATTTGTATATTTGACAGGAGGTTGATGAAGATGTTTTGTATATTTAACAGGAGGTTGATGAACATGTTTTGTATTTTGACAGGAAGTTGATGAAGATATTTTGTATATTTGATAGAAGATTGATGAAGACATAAATTTGTATATTTGATGGAAGGTTGATGAAGACATTTTGTATATTTGACAGGAGGTTGATGAAGATGTTTTGTATATTTGACAGGAGGTTGATGAAGATGTTTTGTATATTTAACAGGAGGTTGATGAAGATTTTTTGTATTTTGACAGGAAGTTGATGAAGATGTTTTGTATTTTGACAGGAAGTTGATGAAGATGTTTTGTATATTTGAAAGGAGGTTGATGAAGATGTTTTGTATGTTTGACAGGAGGTTGATGAAGATGTTTTGTATTTTGACAGGAAGTTGATGAAGATGTTTTGTATATTTGAAAGGAGGTTGATGAAGATGTTTTGTATATTTAACAGGAGGTTGATGAATATGTTTTGTATTTTGACAGGAGGTTGATGAAGATGTTTTGTATTTTGACAGGAAGTTGATGAAGATGTTTTGTATATTTGAAAGGAGGTTGATGAAGATGTTTTGTATGTTTGACAGGAGGTTGATAAAGATGATGAAGCAGCTCTCCAGATGTTCATGTCGAAGGAGCCACAGGTACGACGAACTCTGGCCGATATTATACAGGAGAAAATTACAGAGAAACAGACCGAGATACGCACTCAGATGTCAGGTATGAAGAATCTTATTGGAATGGACAACACTCACCAAATGCAATCTCTGAAAAAAAACAATTCTTATCAAACATCGGAAACAATAATTCTTTCGTACAGATCAAAGTAAACAAACTTAATGTAGCATACTCAAATTTCGGTATGTAAATGAGTTTAACATGTTAAGGCAATGATACATCAGTACACCAAAATATTAGCCATAGGAAAGTAATAAGGTTTTTCAGTACACAATATATTTGTACATTAATATTGTCAGTAGTAATATCTTTGTTTACATTGTCAGTATGCAATATATTTGTTTACATTATCAGTACACAATATCTTTGTTTACATTGTCAGTAGTAATATCTTTGTTTACATTGTCAGTATACAATATATTTGTTTACATTGTCAGTATACAATATCTTTGTTTACATTGTCAGTATATAATATATTTGTTTACATTGTCAGTATACAATATATTTGTTTACATTGTCAGTATACAATATATTTGTTTACATTGTCAGTATACAATATCTTTGTTTACATTGTCAGTATACAATATCTTTGTTTACATTGTCAGTATACAATATCTTTGTTTACATTGTCAGTATACAATATCTTTGTTTACATTATCAGTAGTAATATCTTTGTTTACATTGTCAGTTCACAATATACTTGTTTACACTGTCAGTATACAATATATTTGTTTACATTGTCAGTATACAATATATTTGTTTACATTGTCAGTATACAATATCTTTGTTTACATTGTCAGTATACAATATCTTCGTTTACATTGTCAGTATACAATATATTTGTTTGCATTGTCAGTATACAATATCTTTGTTTACATTGTCAGTAGTAATATATTTGTTTACATTGTCAGTATACAATATCTTTGTTTACATTATCAGTATACAATATATTTGTTTACATTGTCAGTAGTAATATCTTTGTTGACATTGTCAGTATACAATATCTTTGTTTACATTTTCAGTATACAATATCTTTGTTTACACTGTCGGTATACAATATCTTTGTTTACATTGTCGGTATACAATATCTTTGTTTATATTGTCAGTATACAATATATTTGTTTACATTGTCAGTATACAATATATTTGTTTACATTGTCAGTATACAATATTTTTGTTTACATTGTCAGTATACAATATCTTCGTTTACATTGTCAGTATACAATATATTTGTTTGCATTGTCAGTATACAATATCTTTGTTTACATTGTCAGTAGTAATATATTTGTTTACATTGTCAGTATACAATATCTTTGTTTACATTATCAGTATACAATATATTTGTTTACATTGTCAGTAGTAATACCTTTGTTTACATTGTCAGTATACAATATCTTTGTTTACATTTTCAGTATACAATATCTTTGTTTACACTGTCAGTATACAATATCTTTGTTTACATTGTCGGTATACAATATCTTTGTTTATATTGTCAGTATACAATATATTTGTTTACATTGTCAATAGTAATATATTTGTTTACATTGTCAGTATACAATATCTTTGTTTACATTGTCAGTATATAATATATTTGTTTACATTATCAGTAAACAATATATTTGCATATATTGTCAGTATATATATAATACATATATATTTGTTTACATTATCAGTATACAATATATTGGTACATTGTCATTAGTAATATCTTACATTGTCACAATATCTTTAACAGACAATGCCAGTGTCCAGATGCAGGAGCTAGACGAGCGCATCGTAAACATGTACAAGAGTATAAAGCAAGTTTTACAGAGATACAGAAGTGGGAAGCTCCCTAAAGCGTTCAAAATTGTCCCCAACCTTCGCAACTGGGAACAGGTAGGGTTTATCAATAACTAAATGCTTCTGAAGACATTGGTTCATTTCTTTGTTTTCTATGTTCCATAATTTACCATTTTATAAGTTTAAACATGAAAATAAATTCAATATTTCAACTGAAATTGGAGTAATGCAAGGTTTCTTAAAAATTGTTGCTGAATTTTTTGTCTGCCAACTTTAGATGACAGGTTTAATATAATATAACCTAATCATACTCCATGGTGCCAAAATTGCATCTGTTTCTAGTTTTACCAGAAATCAGGTTTTAAAATTGTTGTTAAACTGCTATTAACCCTGTCACCTTTTGAACATCTGGGCCCTGATAATTAAACCTTGAAATAAAAAAAAAAGTGACCTTGACCTTCAACTTGATTTGATCTTGACCAGATTTTATACCTAACGGAACCAGACAGCTGGTCTGCTGCCGCAATGTACCAGGCAACACGAATATTTGTGTCCAATCTCAATGCTAAGATGGCCCAAAGGTTAGTGCCATTTTACTGTATTATATTCTACTAAATCAATCTGTGTGCATGAATAGTAGGACATCCAGTTGACCCTTGATTTTCAGCAATTTCAGAAGTCATATCACTATTTCTCAGAAATCTAGAGGTCAAAACATACATCAGATAGACATGTCCCTTCAATCACAAGAGTCCGATATCAAGGGTCTATAGACATGTCCCTTCAATCACAAGAGTCCGATATCAAGGGTCTATAGACATGTCCCTTCAATCACAAGAGTCCGATATCAAGGGTCTATAGACATGTCCCTTCAATCACAAGAGTCCGATATCAAGGGTCTATAGACATGTCCCTTCAATCACAAGAGTCCGATATCAAGGGTCTACTGGATGCCCTGAATAAGCTAAGGTATATATACATCACAACCAGTATTTGATTTTTAGCTAATGCTTCTGAAGACATCAATTCATTTTTTTGTTTTCTTTATTCTATGATATATGATTTATGCCCTGGCGCAGTGTCCGGCATCTGTCCGTCCGTCCGTCCCTCCGTCCCTCCGTCCGTCAACATTTCATTTAAACCCCCACTAGTCCCAAACGCCTTAATGGATTTTGATGAAATTTGGTCTGGAGCATTATTGGGGAAAGGGGATCAGATGTTGTATAAACGGAGGGTGGGTCCCTTTGGGGAGCACCCTGGCTCTCCTCCGCCAAAGAAGGCAAAGACTGTTCCATCAGCTGGGAAGGTATTCTGCTGATAGATCATCTCCAAAAGTGACAAACAGTCAATGGCACATACTATGCTTCACTTCTGAGGCAGTTACAGGAAAATATTAAACTTAAGCGCCGCGGAAAGCTCACTAAAGGTGTTTTATTCCATCAGGACAATGCTCCTGTTCACAAGTATGTCATTGCCATGGCTGCAATTCACGATTGTGACTTTAAATTGATTGAGCATTCCGCCTTATTTACCTGATCTCGCTCTATCAGACTTTCATCTATTTCCAAAACTGAAAACAGCTATTTCAGGCACCCATGATAACGTCATACATGTAGTGGATGACTTTCTGAACAGCCACAAAAAGGAGTTCTATAAAAGTGGCATTGAGACCCTTAAACATCGCTGGCAAAAGTGTATAAATACTGAAGGAGATTATGTTGAAAAATAATACAATATGTCCAGCAAAAAATTCAAATCCTTCAATATGAGGCTCATAACATATCAATCAGCCCTCTTATCTTTAAAGCAGTTGAGATCCTCACCCTATAACCATCTATAGCATTGTTAGACATCAACAAATAAAGCTACTAATGATTTGAACATTAACATTATTTTGATGTTTGGTCAAATCAACCAGGTGAACGATACAGGCCCTCTTGGTCTCTTGTTAAGGGTGACGTTTCCGTGACTACCCTCTGCCACCCTCATCAGAAATGCGTTCAGTTTGTGTCTGCTGTTCAATATCATGCACATGAGGGAATGCTGTATGCTTTTTTTTACCCAGCTGTAAACAGAGTTATTGCCCTTTCCTGATTTTTTTTTCTGAAATTTTACAAAAATGTCAATAATTCACACTATGATTTATGAATTTATGTTCTGTGTTCTTTGTTACAGGTTTTTCAACCTTGTTTTATACCCAAGAATACGTGATGACATTGCAGAATACAAACGATTGAATTTTCATTTATATATGGTAAGACGATATACATTTTGTCATCACTTTTAAACAGCTAGTTAATCAGTAGGTGATTTCACAAGAGTTTCTCTTTCTTATGAAATTTTATGAAATGATTCTACTTCACTTAACCAAGCCCCTGTTGTAGTGATATGTAAAGTTTGATTTTCATAGACTTCTTATGAAATGGAAGAAAAAGTAAGATTCTGTTTGTGGCTTCACTAAAAATGTTTGCAAACATTCATGAAAATAGCATTTTATCAGACTGAACTGAAATATTTATGCATGTTCCCAATGCCAAATCTCCAGCCAGGACATTTTGTGCGCTGAAATTTGATACAATCTAATTAAAATAAGACTTGTAATTTCTGCTCCTCTACAATACTCTACGATACACTTCAATACTACAAGATCTAATGATACCCGTAGAAGGTCATCTCAGTATGACCTTTGAGCTTCAAATATAAGCCAATGAAAACTGGTCAATGATGTCATTAATCAACCAATGACAAAGAGTCTTATACAAGC
Source organism: Pecten maximus (assembly GCF_902652985.1). Lineage (NCBI taxonomy): Eukaryota > Metazoa > Mollusca > Bivalvia > Pectinida > Pectinidae > Pecten > Pecten maximus. The sequence continues at coordinate 15,080,254 of NC_047032.1, read as the reverse complement.
CTTCGGTTGCATCTCCTTAGTATTTGCGACTCAATTCTGCGCTTGATTTGAGATACATGTACACAAAATTTTGCACACATAACTGCATTATGTTAATGGCCACGGTAATGAAAATATTGCTAATCCTGTGGATGTTACATTGAAAGAAGAGCAGAAAATGATTTAACAATATCTCGTCGACAGGACAGATTGTGTTGCCAACTGGATTTCGAAAATTGTTATCGTACACGTTATAATTATACAGTATTCCCTTTCAAACTAATTTCTTTTCATGACGGTGTTGCCTTCACTATCTATCTTGTACGATGAACGAAAAACAAAACGTACAGTAAACGTTTGTTATATCATCAATTCGTTGAGGTATCTTGGTGAGCCGGAGTGTTTTAAGATATATAAATATAATCCTTCGTTACAGGTGACAACATTTGGACATGACAGTTACTGTAAAAACTATATTCTCCATATGTTTTTTAAAACGCAATAAAAGTAAACCAAGTCCATTTATATATCAATCTTTGCAACAACACTTTCTAATTGTTACTAATAGTTAATTTATGCTGAATTATTTTAACTCTGGTACAACGAAGATAATTTATATCAGTTTTATGGCGACTTCTGCAACAGAATTGAATATTCATTCAGTTTCTTCATATTCCTTTTCAATTTCTTTCTGAATATTCATTTTATTTCAGGCTATAAAGAAATCACTTTTCAAACCTGCAGCTTTTTTCAAAGGAATCCTGCTACCTTTATGTGAGGTAAGTTATTGATTAAGAATGAAGGTCACATCACTCACATGCATAATATCAAAGAGTGTATGCATATTATCAAAGGTCGTATATATATTGTCAAAGGTCATTCACATATTAAAGGTCATTTACATAAGGAAATATTTGTTATGGTTGTAAATGAGATTCAGTCTGTTAAAGTTAGAATTATGAATAATTTATTATTATTATAAATTGAGGCTATTGATTATGCTCCTTGAAAAGCAATCATTTATGTTTAAATAATTCTGCTCAATACACAGGGGCAATGCTTATCAATTATTATCTTAATATCTCCAAATTTAGGACTGTAATTCAACCCACAATGGAACTAAAGTTTTCAATATCTCTTAATTTAGGACTATGATTCCACCCACAATGGGACCAATGACTTTAATATCTCTAAATATAGGACTGTACTAAAGACTTCAATATCTCTAAATTTAGGACTGTAACTCCACCCATGATGGGACTAAATTTAAGACTTCAATATCTCTAAATTCAGGACTGCGATTTCACCCAAAATGGGACTGAAGACTTCAATATCACTGTATTGAGAACTGTGATTCAAACTGTCAGACATAAGACTAAGACTACATGTATTTTTTTATTATTATTATTTCAATATTAGGACTGACTCCACCCAACATCAATATCTCTAAATAAATGACTGATTCCACCTGACATAAGACTGCAGATTATTTATAAATATTTCTATATCTAAATTTAGGATTGTGATTCGACCTGATATAAGACTGAAGTCTATTTATTAATATTTCAATATCTCTAAATTTAGGACTGCGACTCCACCCAACATATGACTGAAGATTATTTAACAATATTTCAATATCTCTAAATTTAGGACTGTGATTCCACCTGACATAAGACTGCAGATTATTTATAAATATTTCTATATCTAAATTTAGGACTGTGATTCCACCTGATATATAAGACTGCAGATTATTTATTACTATTTCAAGATCTCTAAATTTAGGACTGTGATTCCACCCAATATATGACTGCAGATTATTTATTACTATTTCAATTTCTCTAAATTTTGGACTGTGATTCCACCAAATATATGACTGCAGATTATTTATTAATATTTCTATATCTCTAAATTTAGGCTGGCGATTGCACATTACGAGAAGCAGTGATAGTTTCCAGTATCCTTGCCAAGAACTCCATACCAATGCTGCACTCAGCGGCAGCCATCTTAAAAATAGCCGAGATGGACTACAACGGTGCTAACAGTATATTTCTGCGTACTCTGCTCGATAAAAAGTACGCCCTACCTTACCGAGTGGTCGATGCTGTTGTATTCCATTTTATCAGGTGAGACATTTTACCTGTAAAAGTGACACCTTGGTATCAAACTTGTTTATTTTCAATTAGCCTTTCTATTTTAAAGTTGGACTGCTGTATTATATACGGTAAACCTCCGGTTAGTTCGAACAAAATTAAATAAATATTGACGAACCTGTTCGAATTATTCGAAATTATGCTTCAGAAAATAAGCGTGAGTTCGAACTATTCGAGTCAATATCGGCGAAAATCTCGGCAGAGTAAAATCATTAGACACAAACACATCCATCGTAAATCTGATACGTAATAACGGCGGCCTGAACAATGGCACATTTACAAGTAAGTAAAATGATAGTATTTCATTTAATACAATGTTAATTGATCGTTAACGTTCTTCGTTTCGCGATAACTGATGATGGTTATTGCGCGAAGCCGCTCGGGCAATGCGTAGCTACAGTACTGTCAGTAGGCCCCAAAACATTACAGTACACGTTTCATTTATGACACAAAAGTTAAACATTTGTACAGTATAATCTTTGCATGGTTATATTTTTTTATCTGAATGAGAAACTATCGCTATATTATTGTAATAAATGGTCTCTTAAATACGTCAAAAGCAGTCTACATAACCTGTTGCGTTTACGAAAGCACTACTGTAAAAATAGGCGTTATATGTTGGTAAAATTAGGCCAGAACATCAACATGTCTGCTTTTAAATATGCCCAGTCGTATTATCTACCAAACGTAGTTGATACCTGCATAATTATCCATCACTAATTGGGACACCTGTGGATTGTTTTGACTAGATATGAATGCTTTTCACGTCACTCAGCACGATCGGGCAGCCGATCCTTTCAACTTTGCCGCTAGCGACACCTCGCGTGGCCTGCTTACCTAGCGTGAGGTCCCAGGTTTTCATGTAATACCTTGATTGGCAATACTTAAGAGATGTCCAGTCACAATTAAATAATCATAATGCTAAGTTAACACTAGTTATATGTGAAAATACACGGACGATTTCTTAGTTTGGCATACACAGCGCGAATACAAATATCGCATGTTACTTATACATTGTCGGGGCCTAAATTTGCAATCAGCTGTCTCGTGCGTGGTGTGTTTTGCAATGTAACAAAAACTGAATTAACGCTAAAATATGTGGCATATATTAAATCACAGACGCATTCTAATGATCACGCATACAATCTAATAAACTAAATGTGCTTGTTGATCAAATTTAAATCTTGGCAATTTTTTTCGCCCGGTCATCGGGGCCGGGTCGTCGCGAGCTTCTTACTTTACGTTCTTCATTTGACAAGTTCGAACTATCCGAAATGGTATCTGATATAAACAGCCAGAGTTCGAACTATTACTAGCTAAAAAATTACCGTTTTTCTAGAAAAAAATGTGTGTTCGAACTATCCGCGTGTTCGAATTAATTGGAGGTTTACCGTAATACAGTATAACTTGTCAAAAAGCTATTCAAGGGAGCTGAGAAAAGTGGACAGGTCGCTGTTATATAGAGATTCATATAAATTGTGTTAAATTTTGACCAAAAACTTATGACCTTTTTAGGCAGGATTTTGTCATTAGTTGTTGTGTTCATCATAGAAGGTGAGAACAATCATTAAAACTGTACAAAAACCGAGAGAATGACATATTTAACTATCATTTCTATTTTCGTTTTCCTACTGTCTATTCACTCATATGATGTCTGTCACACCACAACTTTGATTCTGTTTGTCCAAAGATCTCTCTCAGTTTTCAACCACATGGCGTGCCTAAGGCCTGTTGCCCTTTGTTTATTTAAAGTTTGTAAGGAGAACTCAGTTTTTTGTCTGGACAGTAATGATTCTATCTCTTTGAATAAGTATTTAATCTCTTTTCTTCTTCCTCAGATTCTTTATTTAGGAAATATCCAATATCACATTACTCAAAATGAATTACTGTAATTCACTTGGATTAAAAAAAAAAATCCTTAGTTTCACGAAATTATCTCTTCAGATAGATTTGCGAATAGATAATTTTGCAAACACTGATCTGGAAATGACTTTAAATTAGCTTAATGTTGAGGTTTTAGAGTCACAGATTATGCAAGACTCCTATATTGGTAACCGATAACATTGAGGTGTTATTATTATGCTATATATTGTGGAGGATTTGAATTGATGATTGACACTCCTCACATGTTAACTTGAAAATTAATCCCATACAAAATATAAGTTATTTACAGTTTCTGCCATTGTCCTTTAAATGATTCTCTGAGAAAGAAGTAATCCGAGTGGTTAATAATAAAGTCAATTCTGATTGATTTATAAAGCAATGACTTATTTCAGTGGGGTTCCATGAGATTACCAAATGCGCCAAGTAATATCACATTTAATGACATGCTTCACCATTTAAATATTTTAGGTTTACATCGGATAAGAGAGAATTACCTGTCTTGTGGCACCAGAGTTTCCTGACATTCGCACAGCGATACAAGGAGGACATATCTAGTGAACAGAAGGAAAGTCTATTAGAACTGTTACGTGCACACTCTCATGGTCTGATTACACCGGAGATACGGAGAGAACTACAGCGCTCAAAGTGCCGTGATCAGGAGGTCGGGGAAGGTGGAGAACCCATGGCAACGGGAATGACCCTTAGTGATCAGGGCATGGGGGAGAAGGGGATGGTAGTCAGTGATTCTGATTAATTGGGAGGAATTCTATAATAAAACTAAAAACTGTGAATGTGATTGATATTGGAACCCGACATTGAAAAGTATGCTGTTTTGACATCATGTTTTAATTTCTCTGGATTTGAATCCTGTCATAAATTATTTTACGTATTTGAAGGACACAGCCTTATATAGCCAGTTTTTATACCAGACATTGATACTGAAATGTGCTCATTGAAAAAAATATCCTTTTGGTAGGCAAATTTAAAAGTTAAATTGGGCCTCAAAGCTCATTGAGGATTCTTAATTAAGCAGCTAAGAGAGTCTGCAAACTTTGTGTTTATCAACTTAGAATCTTCTTTCTCGGATTGAGATACCAAGGTCAGACCCCATAGCGGCTTGATTCTATTAGTCTTTTGCGAGCCTTTACTACACAAAAGAGAAGAGTTAGTACATTTTGTACATGTTTCTGAAGTTACATTATAAATATAATCTGAAAGGAGTGTTCATATGGTAATGAATGCATAAAACATGTTTATTTATAAAATTGTTCATAATGTTTTGTCTAGGACAGATTTCTTTGTCAGTGAATTCAACATAAATATATATATATATAATTGGTCATGTTGTAAAAACGACAGAACAGACAAGTAATATAAGTTGCCAAAATTTTATGGCAATCCTCCCTTTAATCAAGACATAAGTAAATTACAAACAAATACAGGCATTGGATATGAAATAGTTCCATAAGATTCAACAATTAACTTGTCTGTACTGTCGTTATTACTACATAACGTATTTCTAGTGATGCACATCTAGTGAACGTTGTTATTACTTACTAGACATTATATATATACAGGTTACACAAGGAGTGGCTGTTGGATATGGAATTTATTTCACTCGAGTAAGATTTTTTTTAAAGTTACAAAAGACACAAGCTTTAGCGAGCTGTATGTCTTTTATAACTTTTAAAAAATAACTTTAGAGTGTGAAATAAATTCCATATCCAACCATCATGAGTCGTGTGACCTGTTTCTACCACAGTAATATCGGCTTGAATCAAAGGGAAACGTGGCCAAGTCTTCTTTCGCGTATGCAAATTAGGTGTACAGGTGACGGCTGGGATCCAGTGATGTGATGTCATTCGATTATTGATGACGTCAATAACAATTGCAGCTCAGGTAAAAGTTTGAATTCTTGACCAATCAAAAGACTGGGAGGTTATATTCCACTAGTTAATATATACAATGGCTTGAGAATGGAATAACAGTGTATTGTGGTAGGAATGATATTAAGTTTCGGCTAGCAGGCTATAACTGAAAAACGTTAAATTAGTTTTTTGAGTGAAAAAGAAATTGAAAAAAGGCCAAGAAAGTTTGAAATACAAACTGTTGGAGTACAAAATCATATTGTATTCATTGTTGAGAAATAGTTTTGTTGAAAATAAAGGTATGTGGCAATGTTACATATTTTGTTTCTTCTTTTACGTCTTCATTCATGAATATTATATACAATTAATTTCTACCCAGAGTTATCGTTCATTACACAATGAGCACAAGGAATAATGAATCAAGATGGAAAATCAGGGAATATCGACATGCAAACGAAAAAGTAATTCTAAGGCTATAAACTGCATGATGACATCACCATGCAGATCTAACTGAAACTTGGTGAAGTCAGGTCCTGAAAGGTTGTACAGAAAATATTGACAATATCTCTTACATTATAATTAAAGACAGACATTTAGATATTAACAGACAGGATTGCATAGAACAAATAAGAACATCCTCAAAGGAATTTTTTTATACATGTCGTAACATTGATTTAAGTATTCGGGGTTATTTGAGAAAACCTTAAGGGAAAGGGTACTTAAAAGAAATTGCTAAAGTTTGACTGTCAGCTCACGATTTAAATGTAGAAAAAGGTTGTTATCAAAATATCCAGCGACACTTGAGAATTTATACTGTATGTAATTTAAATGATTTCGAAGATGAATTTCATTTCATTCTTAAATTCCCATGTTATTCTGATATTTGAAAAAAAAAACTATTTTAAAAAACCTAGTATGTTTAAATTGATACAGTTATTTAATGGATAAAATATCGAAGAATTAGAAAAATTGGCCAAATATATTAAAGCGTCAAATGTCAAAAGAATTTCATTAAAAGTTAATGAAGAACTTGAACTTTAACAAAAGTCACACAAGATATTAGCACCTTTCAAAACAATGAGTTTCATACATTAGATCCAAAATGAATTAGACTACCATACGGCTGTTTTGTCCTCCTGGGACGGATCAGTGATGTTAAGGGCTTAACATATGGATAAAATAGTCGAAAAACATCAAAATCCAGATGAGGAGGCACCATAGCTCCACAATTCATTAAATTTATTAATTTTTAATATTAAAGGTGGGTCAACATATATGGAGATTTTACATTAGCATCGGGGCCCCTCCCCGCTTGGATTGTCCAAATATGTTAAATACAAAAAGGTATGGGTATGAGAAGCTTAAATCTGGAAAAGTTAGTTTCAGAATTAATTCTGTGAAAAATGGGACCTCCTTGACTAACACCTGTGTCACTGTTAGAGGTGCTGCTATATAACCCCCACCCCACCCCCCAGAGTATTATATGACACAATTACCATAAAATTATTTTATCATTGTGTTCAGAATATTCCAAAATGTTCTTTTTTATTGCTGATTTAAGCAAAAAACGTTGCAAAAGTTGGCTACTAATGATATATATTTCAACATGACGATTTATGAAAAAAATGAAACCGGTAAATTTGTCGTTTTACACATTTGTTTTAAAAAACAAAAACAAAAAAGGTTTGTGACCATTTGTCCTTGAACTTTTGTTTCTTAATGACCAAAAGTCAGTGAATCGTGATGTTTGACATAATGGTTGTCCATGTCAAATGGCATCATTTTAGTTAACATTGGTGACCCTGACCTTTGTTCAAGGTCACACGAATGCGATATGCTAAAATAGTTGCAATGTGTGTGAAATAGAGTTGAAATTACAAGATTTTAATGTAGGTTATTGGGTTCAATGACGTGACATTTTATAAACTAAGACTATATATTACAGATTTCGTCAGTTCCAAGCCGTTACATTGTGCCACTTTCGAGATGTCGACTGGAGATACAACTATTGCAGTTTCAATACATTGCAAAAAAAATCCAATACAGCTCGATTCTTGTGAAAATAACTCAAGTGATTGTTTGTTTGAACTTGAGTGTCGCATGGGCTGGTAGACTTTGATCTTGGTGACGACCATGGCCCAAGAAATACAAAATGCATGATGTGCACACATACCAACTGTTGCCTACTGGACAGACACAGTGGTAGTCTTTAACAGGGTCTTCCTGGTCATTTCTGTCAAACGCAATCCAAACATTATATTTTGTCTGTGATCTGTGCCTTGAATGGATTTGGCCTCGGATGAGATTTTCAGCGTGCTGGTATACCCACACTTCAAAGTCTCCTGCTGGTGTCAGATACTCTGCAATGTACCTTGGTGCTACTTTTAACTCGTATGATCCACAGGTTACTGTCTCCAGATATTCCATATCAAATTTTGGAAACTCGATCGCACAGGCATCAAGTTTTACCCAATTGACCCTGTTGCGCCTTGAAAGGTCGGGTTCATCAGCGACCATTGAGGCTAAATTATTGGGCAGCGCAAAACGGGATTGCATATGCACTCAGCAAGGCGTCGGTCCCTCGCATCCCTCTCTGGTGTAGACACCTACATTGATCCGCGTACAACATTCAAGGAATCTGTTGCTTCTTTCACCAGTACTTCTATTACGTTAAGGAAATAGTTTGAACTGAGCTGTTCTCTTAACAGTTTCTGCTGTTTCAGTCTTCCATGGTAACTCTCTACTAATATATGTGGGAAGGTTTTTGAGAAGTATAAAATGTAGACTGTGATTAGAACCATACAAAATCATGTTGACAATGTTCGATATATTTTTTTTTATGAAAAACTCGCATATTTTTCTAATTAAAGGTGTCACTTCGCTTACTTCTTGTATGCCAATACAACATATTTGGTATCACAATAACTGTAAATTTATACACTATACAATGATTTCAGTTATTAGCTCACCTGGTCCGAAGGACCAAGGTAAGCTTATGCCATACCGGTGCGTCCGTCGTCTGTCGTCCGTCCGTCAACAATTGACTTCTTCTTCATAACCACTGATCAGAATTTGACGAAATTTTGTCAGAAGTATCCCTGTGAGATGTGGACTCAAAATTGTACAAATGGTGGGGCTGACCCCCCAGGGGTCTGAGGGGCGGGGCCAAAAGGGGTCAATTTGGCTATATTAATATAAATGACTTCTCTGAAACCAAGCAAAGGATACCACTCCTATTTGCCTGGTAGCATCACTATGGGGTGAGGATTCAAAATTGTACAAATGGTTGGGCTGACCCCCTGGGGGTCTGAGGGACGGGGTCAAAAGGGGTCAATTTGGCTTGGGTGTTCTCTGAACGCCAACATTTTTTTTAACAATAGATAGGTGTTGTTTCAGGAAACAATGGGGATACAATTATATACTCTTTCATATAAGTTGTCCTTTTTTACCTGTACAGTCACCTGAGATTTACCTGTGTTTCACTAGGCATATATCAGAATTATATTTTTTTCCAGCTTTTTGTACATGGCCACATTCAACAAATAGCAACAAATATATGATACAATGTACCATGTAATAACATCATTTGTTTGTCTATATACTTATACAGATCACATTTACTAGAAATATTCAAAGAGTTAAATATAATTCACTTAGCTTGATCCTCTAAACGTTGTTTGATCAAGGGTAATAAACTGACGATTAAGTCTCATCCATATAAAACCCAATCCAAGTTCAAAAAGTTTCTGTTTTACAAACTCTAGCCAATTAGATTTTGGATAAGCTTTTTCAGTTTCTTGTGACAAAAATCTGTAAATTTCATTCAAAATACAATATGTACAATTATCATGATTTAATAAGAAAAACTAATATTTTATGTGATTAAAAAATGTGGTTATTTCTTAATCTTAAAAACGGAGATAGATTATCGCTTAGTCGAACCCCGGAAGAACTCAAAAATACAGTTGAGAATACACCATCTTTACTTACTTTGGCCTTGATACCATTGTATAAATTTTTAATAACCCGAAAACATTTGCATCGATATTATTGATACTATTGATCAAAAATTTATTCCAAAAAGACCAATTCGCCATACACTATCAAACGCCTTTTCAAAATCTATAAAAGCGCAAAAAAAATCTTCGAAACCCTTCCTGATTTTTGAGAATGAGTTCAATGTTATTAGCATATTCATTTAAACGGGGATCGTACAAACTAACATTATTTTTAAAAACAGGAATAATAGATAAAAAAATTATTTAAGTAATGAGTAAATACATAATCACGTTTTGAAAAGTAGGAAATTGAAAAGTAGGAAAACATCTTCTCTTAATATTTATTTTCAAAAATTCCAAAGAAACTGTTAATGTAATATCGAAATGGAGTTCATTTGAAAATCGTACGCTTTGCATAAGCATCTTGTATTTGTAAACAACAAGACAAAAATACATTACGTTAAAAAGATGGCAAATATAAATGATATATTAGTTATTCAAAAGTGATTTTCTCCTAAGCGTAGCATGAATCAATATCTTCCAAGACTCCTTAAAGTTAATACTATTGCAGTTCCGTTAATTTGTAAACCGATGGTCGGTGATAAAAGTATGAATTGATATATTGTAACTCTTAATTCTGAATAAGTTTGACACAACCAACAATATAAGATGATTTTCATCTACAACTTCATTATTTTCACATGGAGTATCTACCAGTATCAAAATTCAACGAATGTGCACTCAACCTGTACGTATATTGCTGTTTGGACACACTTTTCTATATAAAGCTGCATATATTTAACTATTTCATTTATCTCATTAAACATTTTTGGGGAAAAAACAGTTATAATTTAAGACTTTAATTTTAAGACTTTGATAAATTAAAATAATATTTTTTAACATAAAAATCATGTTCACAAATATAATATTGTATTGCATTTTTTTAAAAAAAATGATCTATAAAACTTTAAAAAAAAAATTACACAATATAAGTACATGATGTTTAATTTAAAATCCTTCATTTCACCTACAGGTAAGTATCAACAGGTAACTTTTACAGGTAAATCTACATGTACCTGTTGGCATTGAGACTCCTTTTTGGAAAAAGACTATAATCACTATCAAAACAAACTGCCCTACAGGTAAATTCAAAATGTTGGCGTTCAGAGATACACCCTCTGAATATAAATATTTGGCTATATTAATATAAATGACTTCTTCTCTGAAACCAAGCAAAGGATATCACTCCTATTTGCCTGGTAGCATCACTATGTGGTGGGGATTCAAAATTGTACAAATGATGGGGCTGACCCCCTGGGGGCCTGAGGGGCGGGGCCAAATGTGGTCAATTGGGCTATATTGATATAAACGACTTCTTCTCTGAAACCAAGCAATGGATATCACTCATATTTGCCTGGTAGCATCCCTATGGGATGGGGATTCCAAATTGTACAAATGATGGGGCTGACCCCCCAGGGGCCTGAGGGGTGGGGCTAAAATTGGTCGATTTGTTTAAACAACTTCTTCTCTGAAACTAAGCAGTGGATATTACTCACATTTGTATGATAGCATGGTTATGGGGTGGGGATTCAAAATTGTACAAATGTTGGGGTTGACCCAGGCCACCAGGGGGCTGAGGGGTGGGGCAAAAAGGGGTCAATTTGGCTAAATTGATTTAAACAACTTATTCTCTGAAACAATGGTTTGACTGGTAGCATCCTAATGGAGTAGGGATTCAAAATTGTATAAAGGACCCCCAGAGGGCAGAGGGCAGGGTCAAAAGGGGTCGCTTGGTCTAAACAAGTTCTTCTCTGAAACTAAGCAATGGATATCACTCATATTTGTGTGGTAGCATCCCTATGGGGTCGCGCCAAAAGTCAATTTCATTTCATGGATTAATGCACTTTGTAGCATTTTTAGTATTTAAATAAAACCAATGTACATGTACCCATATAAAATGCTTGTGATATATATTGACATAGCAATACCAGCGTCAAATATACTTAAGCATCATTCTTGTTTCATATCTCATGAAACCAGGTGAGCGATACAGGCCCTCTGGGCCTCTTGTTTTAAAATTGCCATTCACCTGTGACAAATATCAAGCATTTTGTTAGAGTACCCCCGTCACTCAATCTGGTTTATGCAAGGAGGTCCAGTATGACTGTCCGTAGTGATAATGACTAATCCTTTATGAGGTTAGGGTTTATTTTCATTATTTACATATGAGGAAAATGTGAAAGAAATTGATATGGGGGCCAAATGTTGACCCCACCTTTCAAAAATAATTACTTAAGTATATTCTGAACTGTGTCACTTTTCAATGAATTAAAGCGTGGCAACAGGTTAACACGTTTCGGGGACCAAAGTCTGCCAGCAGTGTCTACGAACTAGCACGCTATCCCAACGGATTGAACAAAAGACACGATATTGACGCCGACAACCACTGGTGACAACAGAATCATCAGCAATATTTGAATATTCTTATTCTTCTGAAAGTAGAAATAGATAGTTTTCAATCGATAATAGGCATGATATCTTGAAAAATTACTATAAAACTTCACGATACAGCTGTCTGTTCTCTCGAGGTCTAGTCAGTGATGCAAGAGACATAATGTTGTTTCGTCCTTCAAGGACTCGACAGTGACGCTAGGGACACCATACATCTGTTTCGTCTCTCCAGGACACGTCGTGATGTTAGGGACACCATACACCTGTTTCGTCTCTCAAGGACTCATTAGTGATATTAGGAACATCATACAACTGTTTCGTCTCTCAAGGACTCGTCAGTGGTATCAGGGGCCGAAAACAACAGATAATTAAATGTTACCTTGGATGCAGACAAACCATAATTTTCTCTTAAAAGCCATAAACGAGGTCAATATACGGAAGGGCTTTTGCAAAGTACAAGGAGAGTAAGACCAGGTGTTTCAAGAGTGTAAGCATCCTCGCCATGCAAATCTAGGTCAAATGCGTGTTAAGTCACATTCTCAAATGAGGGTTAGAGTGTTGACAACAGTACCGCTAGGAGAACCACCCGACATACCGTCAAGTACCGAACACGTCAGATATGCATAATTTCGCACAAGGAAATAGAATATTTCCAAATGTGCTCATGATGCCGACCATAAAATCTCGCATGATCTTCATCACCCTGTATCTTGCGAAATCTCCGTCAGCAGTCAACATCAGTCATGGAAATCCTGTTAACTGGAATAAGTCCTTTAATATAAAATATACCTGTACATGAAAACACTGATAAGGTAAATATATAGGGGATATTATAGCAATATTAATACCATGTGTTTAGATTAGTAATTAGGTCATGGTCAATATTTTTTTACTGCTGTATATATATGATGAATTATAGAAACTTTGGTAGACGTTCAGTATAAGTTGTTTTGACGTTGATTTTTGTATTTTACCAGGGACGTACAATGTTTATAGACGTCTCTGATTTTATTAACAGTAACCAAACAACTTGACCCCATGGTTTTAAAATGTTTTATAAAGACAAAAACAAAAACAAAAAAAACACCATGCATATAGTTCAAGAACTGTTTTTCTTGCATAATAAGTGTTACTTGTATGCAAAGATTGGTAACTTTGGCACAATTTGTAGGCGTAGTGATATTTCTGAGAAAGTGACGTAAATTTAGCTCAGGGCCCAGTTGTTCAAAAGGTGATTAGCTTAATCAATTGATTAGTGAATATTTCATTTCTCATTTGTTGCAAAAACCTGTGAGTATATCATCTTTAAATTATGCCGCTTGGAAGTGAATTAAGAATTACAGAATTTCATATAGTTTTGTCAAGCTAATTCTACCATAAATTATTATATCAGGAAATTTTGTTAAAATGTGATTAGCCTAATCACCTTTTAAACAATTGGGCCCTGGTCTTATTTATAAACATTTGATTTTCTTTTGAGATGTGAAGTAATAAAAGACGTGTTTGGTACTTCGTCCAGTGGTTCCGTCGTTACCACCCTAACTCTCATCTCAAATTGTGAATTGACCTAGATGTGTATGGCGGGTGTTGTCGTGACCTAGATTTGTATAGCGGGTGTTGTCATGACCTAGATTTGTATGGCGGGTGTTGTCGTGACCTAAATTTGTATGGCGGGTGTTGTTGTGACCTAGATTTGTATGACGGGTGTCGTCGTGACCTAGATTTGTATGGCGGGTGTTGTCGTGACCTAGATTTGTATCGCGAGTGTTGTCGTGACCTAGATTTGTATGGCGGGTGTTGTCGTGACCTAGATTTGTATGGCGAGTGTTGTCGTGACCTAGATTTGTATGGCGGGTGTTGTCGTGACCTAGATTTGTATGGCGAGTGTCGTCGTGACCTAGATTTGTATGGCGGGTGTTGTCGTGACCTATATTTGTATGGCGGGTGTCGTCGTGACCTAGATTTGTATGGCGGGTGTCGTCGTGACCTAGATTTGTATGGCGGGTGTTGTCGTGACCTAAATTTGTATGGTGGTTGTCGTCGAGGAAAATGAAGACGCTTACTCTTCCGGATCACATGGTTTTGTTCAATTATTTTTACTTTTTTTTGTAGGAGATTCCACGCAAACGTTAACATTTGGCCTTGGTTTTTGTCGATTTTGAGTTTGAATCTTGGTTTCGTTATTATGTCGGTGTTCGTGCAGTTTCTATATATGTTAGAAGGAGCGAGAGCCTGTTTTATTTCTTCAGGACATCTCGTCATCCGGAGAAGTATACGTAGATGTCAGTAATATTTCGAGGTTGTATCTTCTGTAGTGCTTTTACAAATTAGTGACTAATAAATCTGTTTTTCACATGCTGGACTTTTTAAATAATTAATCTTAGTGAAAACTGTTAAGACAGTTTAGAATTTATTTTTATTTTTCACTCGTGAATGACGTCACATTAATAGCTACACGCTATATTGTGAATGTTTACACATTCAAACTGTTGTTTGGTTTTGTCGTTTGTTCAAAATTTTATAACCAGTTCAAATTCGCCTGAATGCTTACTTTCTAATTTACTTGATTTCTTAGTTTTCTCTTTTTCTTATTTCAAATTTCATGATTCGTACAGACTTTTCATATCAAAATTCAAGCATTTCCCAATTTTCCAGGTGCCTTTTTAGTCCAAACTTGCAGGGAATTGAGGAAATTTTGTTTTTAACACGGTGTAAATAAAGAACTGTGTCGTGTAAAGGAAGTGCTCAAAAGACTGCTCCTGTAATCAATAACCAAACATTACAGTGAATAGTGCTGATGATTTAAATCTTTTGATAATTTAATTTTTCTTGTGATAAATGTCATTTTTAAGAAATCTGAAAAGAAACATGTTTAATGCAAGTAAGTTTAAATTCCAGTACTTTTCGAGCACTGACCCCCGAATTCCAGCACTGACCCGAAAGTTCAGCACTTTTCCAGCACTGACTCCAGATTCTAGCATATTTCACCATCTGTACGAACCATGCCAATGCCTGTCATGTTCTGTTTCCAACTTATTTTGACACCCTCTCTACTATCACTGACAAATTACGTCATCAGAAAATAAGGCAATATGTATTTTGAAATGGAATTCGTGCTTCAGAAAGTAAAGGACAACACAGACAAACATATTCATATAGTCGTCGCTTTATGGTGCATTACAGAAAATAAAAAACACGACTATTTCTATGACACATTCGAAAAAAGTTTTTGATAAACATTATAACATCTAGAACAAAAGAATGGTTACTTTTTAATTTCGTGGGAATAAGTGAATGCGCCAATTTGAATAATTATGGATAACACGTGCTGAAGCACAGGTACCATGTAATACTGGTAAAATGTCTCGCAAAATGAATAAATACAAACTATCACAGTCTTTCCCAAAACTACACGCGGGGTTTAAATGCGCTGTTTGCGGTCATTAAATTTAGCGCGAAAATAAATAACCAACCAAAATTTATACCGTGAATTTGATATACAGTGTAAATATATATATTGAATGTAGAAGTGTAAATGTATGAAGTGTTCTGTTGCTAACTGCAGAATGTTGATAAGGCGATATTGCGCGAAATTCAATGCCCGCGAACTAGCGAAACTTTAGCCCCATGCAATTAAACAACTACAAGTATACATTATACAAGGACGAAGTGAATTAAAAAAACAATACATTAAGTATACAACCGAGCTCATCTTTCATAAGATTTATGCATATTCAAATTTCGTAATTGATTTACAAAATACCGGTAACTTGATTATGAATACAGGTCACACTCAATGAGAATGTGTCCAAGATATTTCAATTATTCGAGCCAAAGATGAGTAAAAACTTTCAATAGTGATATGTATCAAGTTAAAAAGGAAATTTGTATTGTTCCAGCATACTATATGGGATGAAAATAAACATGATATAACGCCAAAGTATAAAATGGCACTCAAGATATAGAAAGAAATGAAACAGCGTCCTAAATAAACATCCTAAAGATCGCTTATCGCGAAATGCAAAAAAAATATAAAAGGATAAACTAACAAAGGAGGGTGATGATAGCGTTAAGTATGAAATAAATATGAATACCAGGGTTTGGGAAAGACAGCGCATACAAATTCTAATGGCAAATAGAAATTCGAAAATCTTACATAGACAAGAGAAATGACCCATACAAATTTTCAAAGCAGTGTTAATGGCCATGCTTAGACTCAGCCTTCCCAGTCCCTGAATAGGTTACACCGGTATTAATATCTACAATCTGTCACAATTATTATTTTGTCAGCGATTTAGCATATCAAATTTGATCTATTTACGGATTGAATCTCGCTTTTGTCGATTTAATGGAATGATGTGGTGAGTTGGTTTTTCGACTGCCGAGCAGTTCAGGTTGTCTCAAGACCATCTCCATTCATTATTTCATGAAAAGGACAGAGCAATTTACTTTTGATTCAAAACGGATCGTCTTTTCACAAGTCTCTATCATTGATGGCAGGATGCTGGAATTTGCACAATTTTGGAGAACGCGACACAAATTTATCCTTAATACAGCATGTTTAAATTATGTAGAAATATCAATTCGTTGATATTTTCCAATTTAGAAAACAAAAAACAAAAAAACAAAAAACTGTATCTGATTGGTAATAATTGAATGATGTGAAAATCTTAATTTAATTTCTATGACCGTTCTCTGATATAAGATTAATATTCTCACACACGTATAGGCCTATGACTTACCGGAGTATGATAAATGTTCCAAATTCACGGAAATTGTCAAGTGAAATACCGTACATTTTACATCTTAATCATCAATATTATAGAAAAATTAATAATTAATGTAACTGTGGTTATTATAAATACATTGTTTGAATTGCAGATATTTGATGCTGCATTCAATGTATTCACATCTTCCTGGATGCCTTCGGTTGTTGAATCAAAAGGCAATATTGTAGTCTTTTTTGTCCCAATAATGTTGGTATTATTAGGTTTTAGTTTAGATTTATCAATTATATCAGTATCGTTATTCGGTAATGTAGTTGAATTTTGTATTGAATTAACAGTTGAATTTTCTGGTTTTGTTGAATTGAACACTACGTCAGTGACATCATATGATGCTCTTGGAGTTGTTTGCTGAATATTCACATCATCTGTTGAATTGCTCAAAGTTGAATCAGTTGTCAAAGCAGTTACATTCCTAATTGAATTCGTTGATTTTGAGACAGTTGAACTTGTTATTGGAAGAATAGTACTGATTGTTGCATTCACCGGTGAATCTGTTGATGCCTCAATAGAGGTTGGAATCTGTGTTGAATATATGGTCGAAGTCTTAGTTGATGCATTGTTGATAAATGTAGAATCAGTTGCTTTTGAAACTGGTTCTGGTGAAGAACGGGGTCTCGTGTTATTTGGGGGAAGTGTTGAAGAGACGCGGACAGTTGTATTGCTATGCAAATTAGAAGACGTTGCAGGTGAGTTGTTAGAAGTTTGAAATTGATTAGGAGCTGGAGAAGACGTGCTTGCTGATTGAATTGTTTGGTTTCTAATGCCATTGCCATGAACAGTTGTTTTGTTAATTTCGGCAGATACAGTTGTTTGGATTGTTTTTATGGTGATTTTTGGTACAATGCCAGTGGTAGCTGATTTGGTGGTTGTTTCAAATGTAGTTTCAGTTGTACCCAGTGGAGTTGTGGTAGTTTTGATTGCAGTACTAAACGTAGATCGGGGTGAGTTTTCGGCTGGCAAAGACGTCCCCCCAGTTGAATCTGACAAATCAATCTGTGCCGCGTTCGGTGAGGTACCCGCTGATGAAGTGATTGGTGTCACAGGATCAGACTGATTTGCAGACAAGGACTGACTTGTGGTAGAGGGCATCAATTGACTCGTTGATGTAGACAGTGATTGGTTTGACGACATTAATTTATTTTTAGTCGTGGATGAGCTGGTTAATGTAATCGTGGTTGGAGATGTTATGTTGACCGGGGAAATTGATGGTCGAACACTAGTTGTTGTCATGGCAACTGTGTCGGAATCCGAGGTCGTAGTATCCATTGAACCAGTAGTAGCATTTTTAGCAACATCAGTCACTGTCAATTTCGTAGGTTCTGATATCGTCGTAGTAACAATAGGTGTCGTCATGGCAACTGTGGTGTTTTTGGGCGTTGTTGTTGTGTTGGAATCGGAAATATCTGTTGATGTTTTCGTGGCGTCGTCTGTTGTCATGGTAACTGGGGTAGTTGTTATAGCGACAGACATTACGTGTTGACATGTCTGGCAGCAGTGAGCTCGCATATGTATGGTACTATCACAATCAGACAAAGTACAGGCATAGTTAGGGTCATCTCCAAGAGGACATAACTCTGAAATATGAAACAGTATAGATATTATTTTGTTACTCGAACGAATACATAAGGAATTAAGTTAGTAATATAATCAAGTTTGTAACAAAAACTATTTCATTTTAATGATCCCGTATGTGTGGAATTAGGTGGAATTGTCGGTCCGTCTTTTGACGTTTATGTTCTCGATCGACCTCTTTTAAAACTTTGTAGATTTTATGTTATCGTTATGTGAAAAAACGTTTTGAGCAGAAATTTGATTTTGACTTTTTTTCGTTTATTTCATCAGTTTAATGTTATTGTAGATCTGTCTTTGCTTAAAACTGATTTCTATGAAACTGGTAGAATGTTTATTTCTAAGCTGCTATTTGATTAAGCATTATTTAAATGTATCTTGATACACAGACATATGTCGCTTTGACCCTTCAGTTAAAGAATGCTTCATATGCCTATAATTGATTTTTCTTTGTTTTCATGGAAATACTCAAATGTGATTGGTCGAAAAATTCTTTTCATTCTTCTATGAAAGAAATTCCGAGAATGGCGCGAAAAATGTGACGTCACAATACGACAATTGACGTTGCGTATTGATTTGAGAAAAAAGAATCCCATTTAAAACCAGTAAAATTGTACATAAGACATGTTTTAAATTAGAAAATCATTTTCAAACATTAATTATAAGCGTTGATGTCAATTATTTTTTAGTTTCATCGGGGTATGACACAAATTTTGTTTGCAAGCTTCTGTAAGAATCCGCTACGCGGATTCATACAGTTTGCAAACCAAATTTGTGTCATACCCCGATGAAACAAAAACAAAAAGAAAACAACCCTTAAGTATTCTGTACATTGTATTTGGAGTTTTAAATAAGGAATTACTTACCATCCACGCTACGTGTATTTCCACTATATACACAGTTGCCTTGTTGGCACCACTGAAAGATACATATGTCTTGTGTTAGATTTTTCAATTGCGAAAGCATATACAAATGTTGGAACCAAGTCCCTATTATAACATTCCGATATCTACATCTGTCTGTGTCTTTAATTACACACCGTGACATTATTTCTTGAATTTCAGAAATCAACGCTATTTGGTCCATCGCAACATCTCGGTCAATTCCGTTCAGCCTCGGAATCAAACATTGGGTTTTATTCAATATTCCTCCTGAAAAATATCCGTTTCATATGTCTTACATTCTCTACCCAAAGTTGTCGCTCCATACACTCATAACTTATTTACAATCGAAAGATTTCCTAGAAATTTCCGGCAATCTTCGGAAATAAAAGTGTTAATTTCCGATGATTGCCGGACATTTCTCCGAGATGTTGCGACAATATAACCTGGATTACATGCCCAAGTACCTTTGCACTCCGCCAGGCTACTCTCATCAACATTCATGTTGTAGTAACAAAACTACAGCAGACATAGAATCTAATTAAATTTAACATACGACAACTCTGTTATCTGTCTTACCCTCATGTTTCCACAAGGTGTACCGTCGTGAGGGTAGATGAGAGTACACTCCCCTTTCCCCGGGATACGACAGGCCATGCTGTAGCAAATATGTCTCCAGGCGCCCACATGATATTCCTTATAATGCATCGTATAACGATGATTATTAAATATAAATTAATAAAAAGAATTAATTTACGACTTACATCGGTATGTTTTACGCTGTGAAGCTTGTAAGCAAAATATTTATGAAAATATATAGTTGCAGAAAATTTTGTCTTTTGTACTGTGGTTGCATCAATAATCATTTTTTACCTCGAACCGATGTATTTTATCATATCAAAGTAGTGTCTAAGCTATATAATTGGAGCATGGTACAAATGATACTAATTATTTATCATCCAAACTTTTGAAGGCTAATAATTCGTACTACTAACAAATTTGACTATTCAAAATGTCATCCAAAATCTTGCGAATTCTTGTCCAAATCTGATCTGATAAAAATTGTGGAAAGTTTTTTATATTCCTATTTCTCTATAATGACATACCCTGCATACAGCCGACTGTTTGCCATACTGCGCCTGGCATTGGTCGTCTGGTAGATATGCTAGACCCGCTCCGTCGTTGCTTTGTCCTGGGGTATATATACTAGGAATATTCTGCATACAATTCATTCCATTCCTGTTAAAAATCCACACATTTTCGGATGAATCTCATATGGTATACGAACTATTATACGAATCACTGGAATATTTCAAAATCAATAAAGTGAGGGAACATATAAAAGAAAGATTTATTCAAAAGCCCTGAAAATCAACAAGGACGAGTTGACAAAGTAGTCTACAAGGGTAAACGCCCTAATCTTCATATCAAATAACGAATAGATTGCAAATTTCCCGCCAGCCGAACGCACTAATTTATGCAACGGTTGATATAAATTTCGTTTACCTATTATCAAGCGGAACGCAAATGTAAAAAAATATATATATATGAAAAAGGCTGACCTGTCTAGGCTATTGATGTAGTCGTAGATATCGGCCCTTGAGCAGGGAGAGAACCCCCATGGATGACTGGCTTTAGCCGGGTCAGTCACCCCTAACATGCTTGGGGCCATCAAGTACTTATCTTCTGCTGGACACGCTTCAGCTAGCACATTGCCGTCATGGTTCGAACCAAAACTGAATGTAAAATGTTTATTACAATGGATAATGGATTTTTCACGGGAATGTTTTAGTAAGGCGTTTTGTTTTTCTCTTTTGGAACTCATAAAATACAATCATGATTTGTTATTTCCCTAAACAGCATTTTGATTCGACTGTTTTTGAAAAAAATATTGTCTTTTGTTGGATTCTAGCATTTTAATTTGTCCGGATATTTACATTTTTCAACTAATCTCTTTGAACCACAATGAGCTTTATTACCATGATATATTGTTGTGTTTCTCTGAAGAAACCTTTTGATTCTAATATAGTCGCAAAAGTTACAGTATTTGGTTTTTGTCCGAAGGCTTATTTTGACTAGATTATTAATCTTGCATATTAATAGGTGTGAATTCACTTGATACAATAATGCATTTCTTTTTGGCATATGACGAATGTATACTGTTTCACCTCTGGTCATCTTTGGAACATATCATGTATGTGCATATAAACAAAATATCTTATCGATTATGTAATATTTCTTAAATTACTTATGGACACGTTGCTCTGTATACATGTATTCTTTTATACATTTTCCTTTAATTTACGAATGTACGACTTGCGACATATCATTTTACAGTAATATTTAAAAGGTTCGGTTTGAGACTGTAAGGTACCTGTGTCCCAGCTCGTGTGCAGCAATGTGTATAGATAAGGCATTTCTCCTCTCCTCCACCAATGATACCGAACCATTCTGACACATGTTGCTCATGTACGCCAGACCTGGAACAAAGATTCAAGGAAATATAACTTTAAGGAAGCATTTTCATGTTCTTTACCTGAAATTTCAAGGAAGCATTTTCATGTTCTTTAACTGAAATTTCATTTCCTGAATGTACAGCTTATGTTTAATACATTTTCATTTATATTACAACCTATATAAATTGTAAAATGATTAAGGAGGGTTGTGACTTCACCACTATGATAGATAAAATTATTTTGAACTTCTGAGGGAGATGAATTGATATAAGCTTTAAACTTGTTTTAATATCCTTTTGCCAATTATGAACTGATATTTTTGTGTGCAATGTCTATGGATTAAATAAAACTCTGTTTAAACTAAGGAAACATTTTCATTAAGTTGTTTAGTACATTTGTATGCACAGATATGTTAATTGATAGGCTCTCGTTAATCGCAACTAGTGTTAGATTGTTTGTGTGACGTTTCTGTGTTAACACTTGGTTTTCCAGAGTATATTCACCGAAACATCATACACAAAGTCCAATCCTTGTTGTGATGTAGGAAAATTTATTCAAAATTATGGGTTTTCATGACATTCAGCGAGTTACGCGAGATGTAATTGCTGCTTGAGATGAACGCAATTTAGTTGAGTTTATACTTTGGTCACAAGAAAATGATTAATTATGTTTTTGAATGTTGCCAACAAATGAAACGAGATCGTGACTTTGAACTCAACATCGATGACACGAGGGCAAATGTACAAAGATAATAAGACAATGTATTCCGGAAGGGTAAGCGTCTTCTTAATTGACTAATATCGTCATGTAATGGTGGTCAATTAGTTAAGGTCATGTTCTTATAATTAGAATAATATATTGTTGATATGTACATATGTTTAATGACTTGTCGAAGGACACTAAGTAATACCTTACCTAAACTCAATTTGCAATGGGAGTTTTTATATGTGTCAAATTATTTCCTCTAATTTCTGTAATTTTCATAATTTCATACCTACTCAATGTGTGTACTTACCGACTGTTTTTTTCGACTGCATCAACGAGTAGTATAAATCATATCTGGAAATATGGGATGGATGATACAAAGTAAAACTTAATTAATTTGTACTTTAGTAATGATTCAGCAATCACTTTCGTAAATATTGTACAAAAGGCACATGAGATATTAACACACATCATTACAGATTGATAGTTAGATAAAGTAGAGTCAAAAATTTATTGATTGCATCACACACGTGTTGCATCCTTCTAGGACTCTTTAGTGAAAGGAATCGACCAAAAACAAATCTCGAATAGATAGCATATCATACAAAATATGTATTATAGCTGACGCTTAAGGGACTTCTCAGAATATTTGAGTATCTTTCTCTTTTTGTGAAAGTATAATCTGGACCTAGATATACTTAAATCGCCTTTGTTGTCATGAAAAACATGTTTCCTTTTAAAAGTGTCCTAAACTGTGGTGTTTTGTCTAGGAACGTTTTGTAAATTGAGTTTTGAAATGAGGGTTACGCAGGTAAAAATATAGGTACATGTAATTAGAGGTAAACTTATCACTTATCTGAAACATACTATAATTATTCTGAAAGCATTCCTCTTTGTATACTTTTATAAAAGGTGAGGAAGCGACACAGCTGACCGGGGAGTTAAATAGTTTTATGTACCCAGTGAACAATGTGGCGTGGTCGTGATCCAACAAGCGGCCAAGAACATTTTGTCTCCATTTCGAAAAATCAAACAAGCATTCCTTGTCGTCCACAGTATCACAATCGGCGCAGATTTTATTTTTCTCTGACCAGGGGCAGATATTCGATTCCTGAATATATATATAATATACACAGTATAAGTGATTTCAAAACATTTGTGATTACACAAAAAAAATGATAATAATATCTTTGTAAACATGCGAAATTATCTATTTATATTTAATCCGAAATCAAGCGCCGTCAGGGGCATTAACTCTTGAAAAGTGATGTCAAGGGCATTTATTTGATTCCTGAATATTCTCTATTTAAAGGGAAAAAACAGTCCTTTTACAAAGTAATTTTAATCCTCTTTTCAACTTTAAACATTTTTAAATTCGAAATAAGAAAAAGTAACAAGTCTTGAAAATTATTTAAAATCTTACATTACAGATTACGAGGCCGGTAAGAACGATCTCCACTTGCAGGTCCTGAGTGGAAAGGGTCTTGAAAATAACGTCTATCTAAATAAGAATATAAAGATATAATGATGTTTTAGATCAGTCATTTTTTTCTTTTGCACTTCAAATGGTAAATCTGAAGTTAGGCACTGTGTTATCAAAAAGGCAGAGTAATGTTATATTTGGAAATATAAGATAACACATCTATGCTGACACATCCTCAGTTTCTTAAAGATAAAACATGGTTATCTTCATTCAGTGACGTTTTGATGCGATGGTCTCCTTATGTTAGCTGTTGGTCACCTCACAGAACGACGAAATGGAGGCCGGTCGCAGCTGTCGATTGTTTCAGGGGTGTAACGTCATTGCAACAGTCAGTGAAATATGCGGAATTGTGTCAAGGAGATAATGAAAGGAAAAGAAGCTGAAGAACAAAGAATACATGTATGTCTGGTGGGAACAAGTCAAGAGGAAAGTCATTTTAACTGGTACATTCTGTAGTCACTAGTGTATCCAATGATTCCTAGATAGATAACACAGTTCTTTGATACCGTTCGTTTCATTATTTACCATTTAATGTGCCTTTAGATAGTTACACAATGGCCAAGTAAGGACGGATATAAAGTAGTTAACGCTTAAAGACAAAAAAGCAAAGCTCAGAAAAAGAAATAGCAGTTACATGGTTCCACAACGTAATTCTTATTTACATCTACTTTGATATGACTCAATATTTTTGCTTACTTTCACGGACTTTTTCCTTTGAGAAATTACTACGCAGCTCTTACAAACGATCAAAAACACGCCATTTCATTGTCTTGAGATAATAACATATTTTAACCAACAGCAAATGCTTGTTTCAAGCTCAATTTAAGTGAGTCATTACTCATCAAAATTGGATTTTTAATGAAAATTAAACAATTACCATTTCGTATTGTCATAAATCTCACGGAAAAACAATAATAAGAAATCAGTTTATTAAGAATATCTAAAAGCGAATTCCTGTCTTTTTTCATTTTTCATCTTACATTTTATATATTTCTTAGATATGAGAGAATGTTCCTTGTGTAATTTTGCGATTTTGAGTTTTATATCTCGATATTCTTTTGTTGTTATTGATTAGAATACATCGCTGTAAGGTTACTCACTCCGTGCACCACGTGTTGGTAAAACTCTAACATGTTGTATTTGGTAGTTAAATCCTTTTCTGCGCTTGTCATGTTATGGCCACTGACATCTGCATTCCACCTAAAAAAGGCATATCAAACTTATCATATTAACTGTGATTTAACATAGATTTAGTCTCTCTCTCTCTCTCTCTCTCTCTCTCTCTCTCTCTCTCTCTCTCTCTCTCTCTCTCTCTCTCTCTCTCTCTCTCTCTCTCTCTCTCTCTCTCTCTCTCTCTCTCTCTCTCTCTCTGTTATTTGTATTTGAATAGTTTTGTTTTGGACATATACTAACTTGAGGTAGTTCTTGTGATCTGTAACTACTACGTATTCAACAAAGAGATGCTGAGGGTCGACTGACTGCCTTTTCCGTCGGTTCTCTTTAGTGAAAACTTTGGATTCTGAAAAATAGATTCAAGTTGTCATACGATTAAGCATGACAATAAACTATTTAAAAACACAATATGCGCACATTGTAAACATTTAAATACAACATATATAATGTATCCACGTTATGTTCACGATGAACATAAAACACTGCCAAACTTGCCTCTAAACCTTGAGATATTGAAACACCACAATAACAATAAGTATTGTACAAAATACAAACAGGCCACAGCGCCTTAAAACAATAACAAAATACATGCCGAAAAATTAATATAAAACTGCATGACACAGTTGTTTCGTCCATCTAGGATGTCTGCACATGCAGGAGAGAATTAATTAAGTAAAACTGTGCCTTCGAAATGTTTTCTATAGAAGCGGGCGCATTGACTCTATTCTGAAACCAATTCGTAATTTTTGGACACTCGGTGATTACAGGTACATGTCCCAGTTGATTTGATAGTCAAGGGGTTGTTCCCATAAACAAAATTTCCGTGACCGATGTCGACTACTCTTTGATGAAGGCAGTAGGAAATTTTTAGGTAGGCATCATTTGGAAATATTCTATTTTCATATACGATATAAATTTTGTCGTGTTTGATGGTTGTTGATATGCCTAGTGGTTCCGTTGTCATCACTCTAGCTCTCATTTTGAGAATGTGACTTAACCCGGATAAGACCTAGATTTGTATGGCGGATGTCGTCGTGACCTAGATTTGTATGGCGAATGTCGTCGTGACCTAGATTTGTATGGCGGGTGTCGCCGTGACCTAGATTTGTATGGCGGGTGTCGTCGTGACCTAGATTTGTATGGCGAATGTCGTCGTGACCTAGATTTGTATGGCGAATGTCGTCGTGACCTAGATTTGTATGGCGGGTGTCATCAGTGAAGTAGAAGACGTTACTCTACCGGAACACCTGGTCTTATTCTATGTGTCCTTTTTCATGAGTCTCCATACAAATCTGTAATTTTGTTTATATTTTCGTTAAAAAGATTTTGAGCTTGAATTATGATTTCGTTTTTGTGTCGATAGCCTTTGTTGTTTTTATAAGAACGTGAAATTCACATAATAACGGTTGTGTTCTGAAAAGGTACAGAAAGTAATTTAAAATCGTGGCATAAAATAGGGTCAAAACCATCAACATTAACACACATGACCAAAATTGAAAAGAAAAAAAAACCGCATTAACTTTAAGTCAAAGGGATCGTACAAAAACGCTAACAACTACTGTGCCACAGTATCGCAGAAACCAATTTTGAATGGGTAGACTCGGTGTACATAGCATTTGAAAGAAGTCAGAAAAAAATTCCCCGACGAAGATGCCTGACAGAGTGTATACAGGTTGATATATCTAATAATTGTATTCATCTGAGGGTTATCATTAGTAATCGAGTTTTACAAGCTTTGACTTAAATCTTCATTAAACAAGAACATTCTCTCCTGAAATAGTGTAATATTTGCTATCAAAATGTTAGTTGGAATATTGTGTACTCAACAATGAAATACATGTACTAATGTTGCTGTTATTGTGTCATGTAAATGTTCTAGGAGGAATTATATAACGGTACCTTTAATACCTACACAGGTATTCGTCAAGGAGGTCCCATTTTTTCATAGAATTAATTCTAAAACTAACTTTTCCGGATTAAAGCTTCTTATACCAATGCATTTTCGCATGTATCATATTTTTGAATTCCAAGCGGGGCTCGATGCTAATGTTAAATGTCCATAGTCGTTGACCCCATCGTATAACATTAAACAGAGGAACCTACTTTTATTCATTTATTCATTTATTTATTTTAGTTTCAATTACCTTTGTTTTGTACCTATGTTACCTATGTCTGTCATTGTTGTCATGTTTTAGGGAAACGAGCTTTGTGCTATTACCATGTCAACTGCCGTTAGGGGTTTTGAGAGGAATGGGCCTGCCAGATCTGGCAGTAACACTTGGTCGTCACGTTCTTAGAACGATAAACCTTTTAACGTCTTGTTTTTGCCTCTAATGTTACATTTGAAGAACAAGCATATCTTTCATCCATCATATCTGATTTTTTTCCGTTGGCTAACAGGTATCACAATATATTCTAAATCTTAGTCATCTTTGATGGAAATCCGCTCATGTTCGCCTTACAGGTAAACAAATTCGTCAGATCGGTCAACTTAATTTGCATATTGTTTACCGGTATCAGTCGGTATTTGCATTTATGTACCAACTCATCCTTTGATCCGTCTATCTACACCTGATCTACCTATAACAACACCTAACTGTGGATCACGTGAAGTGTCTGAATCATCCTCTCATTGTACTGTCTACGTCACGCGGGCAGATTTTAAAAAAAGGGCAACGAGTCCAAGTTCAACATTTAAATCCGTACCTAAGCGAGTCGGATATTTTTTTAACTATGGGACCCTAACCTAACCGCAAGCTTTCAGGTGAAAACGTTTATATCGTTCTAAAAGTGTTCCTAAGAAGCTTGTGTTGATCACGTGACAATAACATATAACGTCATGTTTGTGTTACGGTGACCTGCGCTGCGTTAACTCAATTTGCACATTTCCGCCGATTTTACGGTATTTTACATCGACTTCCAAAGTGTTTAGATAACTAAAATAGTTTCAAGCAAAGATACGGACATTTTAGGGGCTAGATTAAAATTCGGTAAAAATGACATCCCCGCTGTTTTTTTGTTTTTGTTTTTTTTTTTAACCGAATTTTAATCTAGCCTAATCTGTGGGAGAAAACTGTTTGTTATGGTGTCTAGTTTCAGCTCTATCATAACAGAGTGACAGTAAGTGTTTATTATCATTTTTGTCTGAAACTCTGTCATCTTATTCTGGTGCATAAAGTTTTTGTTTTGCTCAGCAGCCCATGCTAGTTAATGTTTGTTTGATGGATTTATCGACTAGATAAGGTCATTATTAGGCGGGGTATCATTGTAGTAGTCGGTGACTACCTCACTGAGCAACATGCGATATTTCCGATCCATACCATCCAGATCAGTTAGGATAAAGTGTCTTGCCCATGGACACAGCCACGACAGCACAGACCGGTCCGTTTCTCAGCTGAGTAACACAAACCGCCATGGGTAGGGAGCGTCGAACCACTCAACCCGGATCTTCAATTGAGGTCACGTGGCTGTAGCGCTTACCGACTTCATGACCTATCGCGGTCCCATGTACATTAAATAAAAGGGAATGCAAATACAATGTATAAAAAGAATCCCGTTGATAGAAAAAAAGACTTACCATTGAATTGTATCGCATCTCCGGAAAAGGCAATGGTTGAATTATACTTTGTCATCATGTGGGGAACAGGAACTCGACCTTCGTACACATCTGACGACCTTGAGAACCCATGTGTTGTATTTTCGGATGACCTTGATGACCCCTGACCTTTGCCACTCTCATCCCTCGATAGAACAGAATGGAGGAACCCGTCTCGGACGAAATGTCCGTGCTGTAAGAGAAGTATCAACAAAACTGATGTGTATCTCATTAATCTGGTAATTTCCGCTCCTCAGCGATACTCTACGATACCCTGAAATAGGTATTGATTGTAATTGATTGTAATAAGATTATCTTTAGGGCGTTTTTAGTATAATAGAGACCATAGGGCGCATTTTGTTGATCGTAACAGTCCCCTGTGCGAAACAAATGGCGATTAATTCCTCTTTAAACAACATTCATACATTTTTATGTATGGTGCTATATATAATAAAACGAAAACGAATGTTCCAAAAGTATTTTACAGCAATATTGAAATACGAGCATTGAAATAATAGTGAATATAAAGTGACAGTTTATGGACATTTTTTTAGGTAACACCCCCTCCCCACTCCCTCTTTGTCAAGACATATAATATTTCACATAAAAAAAGACTGATCAGGAACCGTCGATGTTTTCCGTAATCGAGAGAATTCCTCGACGTATTTTCTCGTTTACGAAAAGTGCCGACTGTTTCCTATATAAAAAAATTGACTGTACGACCTCGGTGCATCCAACCATAATATTGAAGCACATGGACTTTGCACGAATTCCAAAGCGATCACGGTCCGGTATACCGGGGTGACAATTTGTGCCAAATTACTGTGTACATTGTATTTTGAAATACATGTATAAGAGGTGTTTACGTATGTCATAACGACAATTTAATAATGCCGCAATAAAATAATTTATAAGATTATCAAAATTAATGATATTACCACTTTGCTGATCTGTCCGTCTTTCCAGCCGATAGAAAATGCCGATGTGTTTTTGTCGTCTTTGTAGAACATTTTTTCGCTTTGGAGCTATCAAAGATACAAGAGAAAAGTATAGAAAATGAATTCGATTAACAGAGCGGTGCCTTTAGTAACACGACAAAACATTACATCATTAATAAATATTTACTTCAAAGTCGATACAAAATGTAAACTGTGTTGGCCAAACAAAGAATCGAGCAAATTAAAAAAAAAAAACAAGAAAAAAGGGGCAGAGAAAATGAAAACACACGCAAACACAGATACGATTTTAAACTAGATTATATTAAAATTTAAGTTTAGGTTCATTTGTATGATTGGATTCTTGGTATCTTTTTACAGAGTAATTCCTAATAGCGTCTTACCAAAATCTCATATTTTACCGTCATATTAGTGTTACGATATATCCTTGTCGATAAGGACAGGTTTCACTTAATCTATATATAGCATTACACGTACCCGCGTTGAACTGTTACCAAAAACATCCTCCTCGAGTCCGCCATCCGTAACGACCAGAAGCGATGGGGCCACTAAACTTCGCTTGACACGGGAAAGACGTAAAGAAATGACGTCACTCCCGCCTTGTGATGTCACCATTACATTAATTAAATTTCTATCTGTAATCCCGTGTTTGTATGTAATGTCGATCGGGATAGTCTCGTCTGAAAAATATTATCACCATCATCCGTGTAAATTAATTGTCAAACATTACACCTTCTAAATACAAGGGTTTTGTTCTAGATAGACTTTTTTTCTATGCTGGCCTTCGTCCTGGCATCAACGGAAGTTCGTGATTAGTGATATGATTGGTTCAAAGCACTGAAAATAAACCAATCACAGTGAACCACTTGGCCGATACTCATCCCTTTCTCATCTCAATAGCAGGTTAATATAATACGTACATTTACATTGGCACGTGATGCCATCTATCTTATATGAAAGTGACCATGATTATACACTATAGTCAATCACCCAAAAGGTGGCTCGTGTGTTATATATATATGGTATATATATATATTATCTGGATCATAAGCAATTGTATCCTGCAACTGTCACCGCATTGTCGGAATACACCCACCATATATATTTTTGCTGTATACGGCAGTGACGGAAAACAGCTGTATTTTGGAATCTTAGCACGTGCGTCAGTTCGACTGACCTACTTCAAAGTGAAACTACGTTTAAAAGGCGAACATATTTCTATCATTTTTGACACCGTTTCACTTCAAAATGATTACTTTTGATGATTATTTTCATGACTGTTGCAGGATAAATAGAATACATGGTCAGTGTCTTGAAATATAAGCTTTATTTTTGGCTCGGGACAGAAAGACAAAAGTGGCTCGCCAAGGCTCGCCACTTTTGTCTTTCTTTAACCTCGCCAAAATACAGCGTATATTTTAAGACATTGACCATGTATTCTATTCTCTATATCCATAGTGAAACTCTTGTGTTTTGGAGGTTCGACCATTGATAATAATAAGAACTCACGTTAATGTAACAAGGAGGACTGCTAACCGTAACATACAAACACATAGCCTGAAAATTTGAATGCTTACAATTCAGACAAGAAACGTATTTTCTGACATCTAGCTGTATAATCCTACCCCTTCATATTCTGACATCCTGTCTACGTTCTGCACTGGATACCCAGACATCCTGTCTAATCTGACCACTGGTTATTCTGATATCCTTTCTATCCCGTCCTCTTATTATCATCACATGATGTTTACCCAGTCCCCTTCGTATCTTGACATAATCGCTTCCCTGTGCCCTGAGGATCCTGTTATCCTGTATACTACTTGCCCATTTTCTGGTATCCTGTCTAATCTGACCCCGAGTATTCTGACATCCTGTCTATACCAGTCCCTTTCTATTATACACGTTTATATTCCGGCTCCTCGGTCGACATCATTACGATCGTCCTCAATAATCCTACATCGTTATTGAAATCGCTGAACGAACCCAGTGTTGTCTGGCATGTACTGTCTGTCTAATTGCAGAATGTCTGTACTCGACACAAGGTGTCAGGATTCACAGTTTTACGTTTTCCCCGCTAGTCAACAACGTGGACCGTAAAAAATGCCCTATTCTTTTGTAGTTTAACGTCCTTGCAACCGTTACTGATATTTGAGACCGAAAAAAAGTAAGTAAGTAAGTAAAATAAGTATACAACATAGGCTACATTCATGTTGTTTATCAGACAGAAAATGACTCCTGTTGTATGTACACGGAAAATGTTTAAACCAACTGCATGGTGATACATGTGAATACATATTTATATAAAATGAAATTTAGAAATTAATAAATCAAAAAAATCAATGAAATTTTAATTATGGTGCTCAATAGTAAAACACATTTACATATCTTTAAATTTGAATAAAATTTTAGATTTTATATTATCTAAACATACATTTAAAAAACAATATAAGATAACCGTTTGGATTCAGTATAAAATTGATAAATATTAGAAAAAAATACTTGGACGCTAATACTAATATTAATTCGTGCTCATAAACGCTTAAATCATCGAATCATGATTATAATTGATACTGTTTATATGCTGAACAATACAGTAAGTGAAATCAGTAAAGCATACCAACCTTCTGAACCAGGCGAGGAATCAAAATGTCCTTTTACGAAACCGAGATATGCGCATAATATACACACCGACTGTAAAGTTAGGTCCATGCTTGGTTAACAGAATATCAACACTGTTTACTCAATATTAAAACACACATTTAAAACAAATTTAAACTTTAACAAAAAAACATCCGGAAAATATGACGCATTTTCTCCGTGTCATAAAGACATTACATTTTTACCAATCACGATTTTACCCTGACTTTAAAAAAATCACTGCGCGTTCACCCTTAATTTTCGAATCACTTCTTAGGAACTTGTACTTGAATTTAAGATATTCCGAGCATAGGCGGCGTCAGTCAAGCTTGGCTTGGACGAAATGCTTTGACGGAGTGAGTGTTGCATTTTCATAAAACTGCAGCTGTATAAGACACTTATTTTGATTGTATGAACAAGAGAGATTTTAAAAAAATCGTTATAATAACAATCAGACGATTTGCAACTGCGGACAATTTCGATGTCTCGTTTGCCTGTCCAAATGTCCGTATAAAGTGAATTTGTCCGTGTACAGATTCATTGTGCTTTGTTAATCCGTATAGCTGTATAGATTCATTTTTCTTCACAGACAAAACTTTCCAAATTAAATTTGATCCCATAAACGATAAACATTAGGGCATCACTATAACAAAAATTATAAACTATCTATCTATTTTTTTCAATTTTACAAATCTAATCCGAAATTTTCCTTAAAGATATGCACAGATTGCTAAATAGAATAGTTATATAGCTTATTTTTTCATCGTTTTACAATCGTTCCCTCGTGAAATGGCGATCCGAAATACCTCACAGTCCTACAGAGTGCTCTAGAATGGAGATGTACTCGCTATCACCAACAATATCTTAAATATATACGTACATGTATGTAACTTAGAAATGACCGTAGGGGAAAATGGCTCATTTTCTTCTAAAAGCCGGTAAACATTATTACACAGAACCATTTGTAGTTGTGGAGATATGCAGGACACAGAGATCCTAGGACGATAATGGCGAGACGACAGCTCACTGTCCCTGTAGGAAACAGTCTGTATTATCGTCCTATCTTACGTCACATTCCAGATTCGATTAATTTAGAAAATTAGTTTTCGGGAAATAATAACACACACACACACACCTGTTGGCTGGACTGGACACGGTACACATTTGTACCGGTCGCAGTTTAATCAGTTTGGGGACGTAATTCTTTGTTTCGTCAACGTGAGGTAACGCAAAGGTGACCAAACATACCGGTAACAATTGAATGGGTCACTGCATAGGAATCAGTGACAATTTAATGGGTCACAGCATAGGAATCAGTAACAATTTAATGGGTAGTCACTGCTATCAGTAAAAATGTAAAGGGTCACTGAATAGGAATCAGTAACAATTTAATGGGTCACTGCATAGGAATCAGTGACGATTTAATGGGTCACTGCATAGGAATCAGTAACAATTTAATGAGTCACTGCATAGGAATCAGTAACAATTTAATGGGTCGTCACTGCATAGGAATCAGTAACAATTTAATGAGTCACTGCATAGGAATCAGTAACAATTCAATGGGTCACTGCATATGAATCAGTAACAATTTAATGCGTCACTGCATATGAATCATTGACAATTTAATGCGTCACTGCATAGGAATCGGTAACAATTTAATGATTCACTGCATAGGAATCAGTGACAATTTAATTGGTCGCTGCATAGGAATCAGTCACAATTTAGTTGGTCACTGCATAGGAATCAGTAACAATTTAATGGGTCACTGCATAGGAATCAGTAACAATTTAATGGGTAACCATTGGTACGGGTAACAGTTTAATGGGTCACCATGGTTACCGGTATCAATTTAGTGGATCACTGCATAGGAATCAGTAACAATTCAATGGGTCACCATAATTACCGGTAGCAATTTAATGGGTCACCATAGGTACCAGCAACAACTTGATTTGGGGCTTTGGAGGGGATATTGGCGGTGGAGAGGAACGGGGAGCCACTGAAATGTAAGTTCATCAACTGGGGAGAGGTGTACATTTTTTTGCTAAAACAAACAAATAGAAAAACGTGAAACGAAATAAATATAAATAAAAAGAATACTAAAACGAAACAACAGGCACCCACTCTAAGCCATTGCTGAAAAAATACGAAGTTACATAGAGTGCGGCAGGGTTAATGGATAATGTGTGTGAGACACGTGATACATTAGAGCTGATTACTATATATGGCCGGAGGTGTTAGGGCACGTGTTCCTCTGTAATGGACATCGGTCAGTGAAAGCCGTAATGGCGTTATCTAAGTCTTAAATCTGTCTGTAATTTATAAATCTACTGTGTTAATACTTAGTTTGGATCAAATGTGTGTTTGAAGACATTAATACATTTACTCTATATACCCCTTCTGTGTTAAATGTCTAATTGTATAAGGTAAGTTAAATCTACTGCCAGTACAGGATCTTTTGATCTTCTATGCCGGACTCCAAACTATACTGATAACAATAAATACAATCAATAAATTGTAACAACAGTTCCAATTACTATCTAATTTCACATTTACAGCTATACAAAAGTTCTTCATCTTCCCAATGCTTATCTAGTCGGGTTTTGAATTAATTTTCTGTTGGTGCTAAAACAACATGTTCTGAGAGATTGTTCCATATTCTTATAACGCGAAAACAAGAAAAGAAAAGAAGTGTTCGCCATCGTGCTTTCGCTCCTTCACCATCGTGCTTTCGCTCCTTCACCATCGTGTTTTCGCTCCTTCGCCATCGTATTTTTACTCCTTCGCTCCTTCGTTCCTTCGCTTCTTCGCCTCTGCTCCTTCG
Source organism: Pecten maximus (assembly GCF_902652985.1). Classification (NCBI taxonomy): domain Eukaryota; kingdom Metazoa; phylum Mollusca; class Bivalvia; order Pectinida; family Pectinidae; genus Pecten; species Pecten maximus. The sequence goes on along the minus strand of NC_047032.1, from coordinate 15,044,861 downwards.
CTTCTTCGCTCCTTCGCTTCTTCGCTCCTTCGCTTCTTCGCTCCTTCGCTCCTTCACTTCTTCGCCGCTTCGCTTCTTCGCGTTCGGAAGTTCAATCATTCAAACACAATATTTTCTCAAAAAAAAAAACCAAAAAAAAAACCAAAAACCAAAAGAAAGAAAGAAAGAAAAAAGTAAAATAAAAAAAGATAATACCAATAATAAATCAACAAAGATCAAATTAAAATGAAATAGATAAATAAAATGTATCTACATCCTCCTGGGAACATGTGGCTCTTGCAAGTGAATAAATAGTTTAAATCGAACGGTCCCATCAGACTAATATAATTTAATTTGTAACTAGTTTCGAAACGAATTTAGTCTTTCCTATCATAATATCCTGTCATCAAAATGGCCCAGCGGGAAAATTCAAAATTTATCTTGAGGGAATTGTAAATCCCAACCGCTAAATCAACCATCAGTTACATTAGAAAAAATTGAGCACCGATCGGACAACAAAATCTGACGTACCCAGACAATGCTGAGTGCAATTTCACTGAGGATTTCTTAAAAGCCTTGTTAAGGGAAAATAATAAAGAGTGGATAAGGAATTTCAATTTCCCCACGAAGCAAGTATCAATATTATTATATTCTGGTTATTCTATACCTATGAATTGATTGGTTTATGAATCCATATAAATACGTTTACTTACACTGTAGTGAAAACAAAGTAATGGACTAACTTCAATGTATAATGTTAATCTAAGCGTAGGCCTGAAGCTTATACTATCATACGTTAGCCTAGGTAAAGGTAATGAAGTATGGGTATGTTGTGTATATGTAGGCTTACATCTTGTACCTATTGGATACATCAGTATACATGTACATGTAGGGGCCGCGGTGGCCGAGTGGTTAAGGTGTCCCGACACTTTATCACTAGCCCTCCACCTCTGGGTTGCGGGTTCGAAACCTACGTGGGCAGTTGCCAGGTACTGACCGTAGGCCGGTGGTTTTTTTCCGGGTACTCCGGCTTTCCTCCACCTCCAAAACCTGGCACGTCCTTTAATGACACTGGCTATTAATAGGACGTTAAAACAAAAACACACCAAATGTACATGTAAATACCTATCGGATACAGCAACATAACCAAGCTTCTGTTGAAGTGACATTTTTTTAGATGTCTACATATCTACACATACGTGTACATCTAATTATTACACCGTTTGATTTTTTTATCACAATGTTTTTGCATGGAATAACGTTATTTCCAAGGAAAACATAATTATATGTCTACTTTGAGTGTGCACATTTGGTAAATCACACCCAGATCCCGCGAGTCTACGGTAAATTATTTGTCAAATTGTTTGTATGCAATGAGGCGATTCAAGTCTCACTGAACAGCAGTTTTACGTTCTGTCAATATCAATATTTTATATTATAGCCGCGTAATTTTGAGTACACTGTATAAAGTACATACAAATTTTACTTTTCTATTTTTTCTTGATGGGTACTCTGGACTGGCAATGATCCATTTTTACAAGACGGCGGAGCTAGGATAAGATCAAATCGTCACAAAGTTTGCTAACAAGAAATACAGAAAACTTGATTTTTTTTCAGTTCCGAAAGAGAAAATGATGTGTTTGAATGATTGGACTTCCGAACGCGAAGGAGCGAAGGAGCGAAGGGGCGAAAATACAATGGCGAAGGAGCGAAAGCACGATGGCGAAGGAGCGAACATGGTGTTTCCGCTCGTTCACGTGTAGGTCGAAGGAGCAAAGGAACGATATTGGAAATTTTGCCCTTACGGAATACCATATGATAGGCCTTCCCTCTGACCATCCTTATAGCTTCAAGGATGGTGAACATTTTACATAGTATTTGCAGATGAATCAAATAACATAAAACTGAAACAGCATCGATTTTTATTTTTCTTGGGAGGGAGTTGGGGTGGGGGGGTTAACCGTCATTTTAACACAGATGTGATCTTTAAGATATTTTCAAAATAATAAAAACAGTGGATCTGGGGAGGTTGTAACGAGCAATTTTTGCCTTCCCTGCATTGTGATAAGAAATAATTAACAAACATTAGTGTTCGTTTAAAAAAACCACTGGCCTAATCCACCTCAATGCTGTGAAGCTCTGTTTGCGCATGGAATTAAAAACTCAAACACAAATATATATGGCGGAAAATGGCACACTTTCTTGTTAAAGTGGCCTTTGTAGTTTATTTTGCATGATAATGAATTCTTTTATAATTCCAGATTAGATAAAGGAATGTAAATATATGTAAACCGCAAAGGTGAGCGGCCCAAATTCAGCATAAAATAAAGACCCAGTCCTGGGCTAAAAACCAGAGATAAAAAATTTAATAATGCATAATGTATACATTAAAAAAAAAAAACTCTGGAAAACCTTGGACTGATCCATAAACTAAAAGTACATAAAGTTCACAATGGTATCAATACAGAAATATTTAATTACTAATTAAAACAAAATACAACAACAAAGATATGTAGATCAAATGTCCTTCACTTACAGGGTGGGAAGGGTATGGGATTTTGTACTTTCTTGATGCTGATGCACGTGCTAAAGTTCTATTGACTTTCACTTTCACTTCTGATGAATCTTTTTCAAAAGATATTGTCCAAGATTGGTATAAATTTTTTGTTTTTCCTAATGTCTGTTTTTTCCTAATCTAATATGGCGTCGTTTTTTCAAGAATGGGTAAGCTATGGGGTACCCGGAGGCTGAGCAGGGGCCAAAATTTATCCTACTGACCAATGACATTTGACCTCTCGTATATGACCCGGATGTAAATTTCCTTATATGGAAATGGGCGGTGCTTGCCAAGTTTATGTATATACACCTAAACATGGCCTGGCTCAGATTTAAAATGAAAATGTGTGCAGCATCGGCAAAAACTTGTTTGCTCACAAACTTTTATTTTTAAACCAATTCGCCAAAAATATTGTCACGTCGTTAGTTTTTATTATGTATGACATGTAATTATTAGCCTGTGTATGTATGTATAGATACGTGTGTTTATGTGAGTGAACGAGTGCCTTTATTTATTGTCGTGTTCATGTGCACGTGCCGCTCTCCAGGTGAGACGATCTATATTTAGCCGTCACACCTGGATAACCGGCTCGGGTACCTGTTCATTGTTAGCGCGTGTGTGGGTCGGAATGTCTAGTTACGAGAGAGAGCTGTCAATCTATGTAGTCGAGATGTCTTGTGTTCTTTAACGTAATAGTGTGAAGTCGAGTCGTAACATGCGTAATAGTGTGAGGTCAAGTCGTCACAGAGTTTTCTTTGTAAAGGAAATCGTCTGCCTTTGTTCAGGCAGACTGAGCCTGTTCGTTGTGATGAGACGTGTTTTTGACACTATGTTTTATCATTGCTCATGTCTTATCTTATTGTGCCCATGTTTATGACATCGTATTCGTACATGTTTTACTGAATACACATTATTTTAAGTAACACACAGGTCGTCGAGTCGTTATTCCGATATAAGTTTATACTATTCATCCCGTGAAACATGGCCACTGGCCGAGTCCAATTCAATATGTTGACAACAGCATTTGTCACAATATGTTATTTTATCTTAGAATAAGCGAAATGTTAGAAAACGAAAGTATTACCTTTTCTCAAAGTGGGCTTGGGGGTTTATCTCTATAAAGTAGATAAATAATTAGATTGCAATAGACTTGTTATGGAGAAAACTCTGACATCTTGACGTCTGTAAGCGAATGCACCGTGAAAACAAGGGCGATAACTGGAGTGTTTCTATGACGTCATAAAACATGTTGCGAAGTAATAATGGCGCCTTGATAGGAGAAAAAGGAAAACAAATAAGGTAAGGAAACTGAACCTAGGCCTATTTCATTAATTCCAAAAGATGTCACTCAAATTACTTGAACGCTTCTTTTATTAGAAATTATCATATTCTAGTTTTATCACTAGTTTTTTTCCCACTGGTTTGAGATGGTGCCTTTTCCCTTAGGCTTAGTGTTTGATAAGGAAATTGTCAGGAGAAAAATTAAAATTTTGATAATTTGGCTAAAATATTAAATAATTTCCATTTGAAATTCGGCTCGTCGGAGCATTATTAAGACAGTAGGGCAGGTTTCTCTTGAACATTTGAAACCGTCCCAATCATCCACTAATTATAAGCTTTCCACTTATTGTTTAAGGAAGAGTATTTTTCTTATTGTTTAAGGAAGAGTGTTTTTCTTTCATTCTATTCAGCAACCATTCCACCTTTTCACAATCTAGAGAGATTAGCTAATTAAGAACAAAATATGATTACAATGCCTGACCCTTCAATGTGATAAACAATCACCTCTGTCCTTATCGCCACTAAAAAGCCCACAGAAAATAAAACCCTGATCACTTTCTAGTTATTTGTAGTTGATGCAAACATATATTTTATGATAGTTCTACATATTAGTGAAATTTGAATGTAATCAAGATAAGATCAAGAGAGAACATTTTCAATAGTTTTCTCAGTGTGGTTCAGTGAAGGCCATTTTCTTAGACTTTGAATCAGAATGAACCTTTACCAGCATTTCTTTTGAGTTGACATGAAGAGAATTTCTCAAAAAGTTTTAATTTTTTAATCTTTTATTTCAGAATTTAGAAATGTAATACCATGACAAGTTTTCGAGCAACACCTATCAGCAATGACATCACCAAAATTGTCAGGAATCATTATAAGCCACAACCAGGTGACATATCTTTGTAACATTATAATTTCAAGGGCAAGAAAATAGAAAAAAATATGTAATGCCTTTGGTTTAGTTTTGTATGGTTAAACATCCTATCAATAGCTATAATGATTTAAGGACAACTTCCCCTGGGAATGAGATTCATGTGCTACTGTAGTGAGTGTGTATTTAGGGAGGCTGCTGTATATTCATGTTTGTCTTCTTGTGATAGTGTGGAACTGAGGCGACATGTGCCTCACGGAAGTATACTGTCAAAGACACTGAATCAACTAAAGGTATAAAGTGTGATAGGGTTAAGTTGGGACATTTAATAGGAAGAAGAAAGTTGTAAGAAAATAGAAGAGAAAACATAAGATCCCAAATTTAATCGTCTTTTACGATCGTATAATGGGAGCAGCAGGAACTATTCTTACAATGTGAAGATCTAGTTAGTGTGCATATGTTTCATGTACTATATTCTACTTAAAACCTATTAATAATATTTAATTTTGTCCAATTCTAGCCAAGCCATACAAGTTTACAAAAGTATGGAACAGAACAGGTACAAATATGCTGGAGGAGCGTCCAAAGTCATTATGGGAACGCCATTACCTCCGTCGCCAAAGCAACCTGCATAAGGGATTTCACAGCATCCCTTGGGAGCCATATCATGACGTTGGAGGAGATGTTGTTCTTGACCCCTATAACCTTGTACTGAAGACCCTTAGCAATTGCCTTGATGATCAGGTATATAAGGGGTTCTGAATGGCTAAGCCATTTTTTGCAGCATTTACCCAATAAAATCAAGTAGTCTCACCATGATTTATTCTTTAAGAGACTTGAACCAACTTAAAATGAAGGTTTTTCAACCCCAAAACTGCTGTTGAATGTACCTTCACATTTGATTGATTTTCCAGGGTTTTCTGTATAAAGCATCATAATACAAGTAAAAATTACTGAAAATCTGTAAGATATACTCCAAACTTGCATCCAATAGCAACAACTAGTACCATTATCAATGGATCTCTATGATACAGGTTTGGTCTGCACCTCATAAGCAGTTTTACGATGACAAACCCAAGGACTGGAAGAAGATTAAAGTGTTACCAGCCATCAAAATTGAGGAAAAGGTAAGATGTTTTTGTAGGGAGTATATGTATACATTGTACATTGTTTTTCATCATGAGGGATGATGATTACTTTGAAAGAAAACATATGAAATGTATATATTTATCCCACAAGTTGAAATACTCAGACCTTGTATAACACAGCATTCATTAAGAAACAATAGAGAACGATTGTTCGGTTGATACCTGTATATAATTTTCATATAACAAACATGCTAGTTACATTTTGTATGTGACAGAACAAATGATGGTCTGAAATGGAGATCATAGATATAATTCACACTTGATTAGTCAGTTCTGGTCACAGTATAAATCACCAAGGTTTTATCAAGGGGATGAGTGGCAATTAATATAATGAAGTTTAATAAGGTGAGTGGCATTGTAGTAGATGGCACAACTGAGGTTTTGGGGGGTGGATGATATAAAATTGAGGTTTTATATAAAGTAAATGGCATTATATTGAAGTTATATGAAGTGACTTTTAGGTTTTAGGAAGTGGATGATTAATTGTATCCATAATCCAGGTATAATTACATACATTACTGGTTTCCTTGTTATATGGTCAGTCACCATTATTCCATGAAACCTATAGTTATACTGCCACAATTTGTACTGTAATACCTTGTTTCATGCAGTAAAACCTTGTTATACTGCCAGCATTTATGCTACCACATCTGTACAGTAAAATGTCTGAAGTATATAGAGAATACATGGTCAGTGTCTTAAAATAGAAGCTGTATTTTGGCGAGGGTAAAGAAAGACAAAAGTGGCGAGCCTTGGCGAGGTAAAGAATTTAAAAGAATTTGCATTTGAAATCCAATAGAGTTGCTAAAAAGGCATGCATGGACAATTGTTACACTTTATGACCTATGGCCAGTGTAAATCAGAATTATACAACAGTAAAGCATTAAAAGAACAGAATATTCAAGACCATTTTACAATTCAAGAGTTTTTAATTTTCAGACCGATCGTCCTGCAACTGCAGAAGAAGCAAAGCAGGAACAGTTGGAACCAATTCCAACCTTAAATGGTTATCGCAAGATTAAAGAGAAATTGGCTGAGAATGCCAAGGTCATACGCAGTGTAAGAGGTGGTCAGTATTCGTATGATGAATACGTCCGACAACAGCAGGTAAATACGTGTACTTCAATTGTCAACAGCAACAACAATGATCTAATTCTTATAGACATATTCTTGTAAAAATGATAACAGAGTATAGTGTCACCTTACTTTAAGCACTGGCTAGCAAAAATTTTCCTTTGGCTTTCGGGTAGTGGTAAGATGTCTGCTCAGAAAGCTAGAGGATTGGATCAAGAGAGGTTTCCTTGGAGCTCAGTTTGGGGGTCTTAATTCAAGCAGCAATATGTTATTTAGATATTTGGTGATCTAAAGGGATTACCTGGGTGACTTAAGTTATTTTTCCTCAGATTCACATGAGATATATCTTCAGTTGGCAAAGCTATGTAAATCTAAAACAGCACTTGTTTTATGTTTTTGTGAGCACACTGTACTTGTTATGCCAACTATAATAATTCTTAATGATGGGTTGAATCATAATGTTAAAAGTAAGTTATTTTATCTTAAAGAGTCAGTTGATATCATAGTTATCATTTCCTCACTTAAGGAGCTACAACAGAAAGGTGATGAAGACACACAACAGGACAATGGTATGGTGCTCATGTCTATCAAGGACTTGCAAATGGGTCTGGTGCACATGGCTGAATCGGACTCGGAATCTGAATTGGATGATGATGATGACACCATGTCAGTGGAACAGGAGCAGATGGCATCAAGTGTAATGCGTAGGATGACACGGATACGAAAGTCTTTAGCTTTGCCTTCTGAAAAGGATATTGAAAGTTTGGGGAAAGGATCCAATCTGAATCCTATCTATGAAGGTGACTCCACAGACGAATTGGAGGAAAGCACTAGTCTGAATCCACTTATTAAAATATCAAGTGGTATAACGTGAGTTTTGTTTACACAAGTATATACCATCATATGTCATGGTGCTGGTTCGTAGAGACCTTTAAAATTGCTTGATTTTCAAATCAGTACTTTAAAAAAAAGCTTGAGTTGTTTTCATTTCTTCTTAAAAGTCCTTGAAAAGTGCTTGAATTTTCATATCTTGTCCTTGAGTTTTATTGAGAGTGCTTAATTTTTTTTTCTTGTGGTTGCAGAATTAAGAAGAAAAAAACAAGTAAATTTTATTTTCACATTGATTTCTAAATGAAATTTGGATTTAATTAGTTCATAGTAGCCAGGCGTTATAGGTAGCAGTGTACAGTAAAAATGCCCAATTCTGGAAAATAATTAAGGCACATGTTTTGGATATATGTAAACATAGTCAGTTACCTGTATTAAAGTATATATATTTGTAATCTATACAACATTGGCAATTTTAATACACCTCTGAAGGATAAGTAAACTTATTTTTTCTGTTTTTCAGACCTGTGAATACCATTGTAATGACTTCAAAAAACCTAAAAAAAATTGCAAAATATCATATTTGACCCAAAATGACAATTCTCTGCACAATTTTTGTCTGAAACCTATTTGAAATTAAATATCTCTATCTCAAAGACAGATTTAATCTTGTTTTGACATATGTTGTATATTAAGTTTCCCTCAATCTTACCTTGATCAGGAGACACCATTTTTTGCTGTAGGCAAAAGTAAATTTCCGGTGTAAACAAACTGTCGGAAAATCTGGAAATTTAAAATACGGAACCAATTTATTCATTTAAGTTTTAACAAATGTGAGGCCTGTATGAACTACTTCATAATGAATATACCAAATATAGTGTATATTTATTTTTTCACTTTTTTATGCATATCATAATACTTCAGTTATTACAAAGAAAATCACTCATAGCCAGCCAGTCATTCTGTAGTGTGCTACCATAGATACATGTTTTTTTATTACAAGCATAGTTTTTTGAGCACTTACTTACATGACAGTTATAACATTATTTTGTTATTTTATTCAACTTATAGATAAAAAATACCCCAATTGACCCTACAAGCAAAAATATACCTGGAAAATTGAGAACAAGTGAAAAGTTTTGGGGAAGTGCTGCAAAAGTGCTTGAAATGTGCTTGAAATGTGCTTGAAATTTTGTTATAAAAAATCTGTATGAACCATGAATATTAAGTTAAGGAAGCTCTCTTGAGTTGGTAAATGACATGTATTTTAAGAGCAATCTTTTTCATGTCCATGAGACTGTGTCTCTTGTCTGTTTTATTTTATTGATGAGTTGAGAGTTATTATTTTATCTTTGTGAAGCTTTAATTGCTCACTTTGTTTTATTGATTGAATTTTCCTTGCTCGTTATATTACACCACTAAAAATGATGCATTTGTGTTTGTAGTGAAAAGAAGGAGAGAATTCGTCGGGACCATCTACAATACCTGGAAAGTCTGTACACTGTTATCGTGTCAATCCACAACATGAAAGGTCGCGACCTCAAATCCAAGGTATATGATTGTTCTTATAAATGACTTACATGCAGTATATTCTACACATAGTGCTGTTCCTTATGTTCTCCGCTAAATTACAGTCTTCTAAACTGTTTTACTTTTTAGTTTTTCCAAATCGATACTTTTAAGTATAACACTTTTCCTCTGCAAAGAGAAATTTAGCTTACCAAAATTTTATGGGCTCAATATACAGGAAAAAGTTTCCATACCATATCTGGAAACAAAATATAACCATTTTATACATTCACTTACATACCATTATGTAGGGAAAATAATCAAGAGTCTTGGGTAAAAGACTAAGATATTTGTTTATTAAACCAGAGCAGGGAGGTAAAGTACTTTTTATATATATTTCAATTAGCGCACATCCTTTTTTCCTGAAAAAAAAGGGTGGAGGTGTGTTTATAGGGGAAGCCTTTTATTAGGTAGAATACGGTACTATGATTTTTGGCCAGCATTAAAAAAGCCCATTCCAAACTCTGATTAAATGTTTTTATGGAATTTGCCTCTTGGGTTAAATAAATATAGAGTACGGTATTTGCATTGTACATTGATTGAATATGAGAACTAAATTATCTATGATGACAACGATGCTTTTTCAGACTCCGCTCTCTTTGGATGCGGTGAAGGCTCTCAAGAAGTACTATAACCCTGCCCACCTCCCACCAGTCCACACCGGAGACCGAGAAAGTAAACTCAACTACCTGGCTATGTGAGTGAATTTATGGCTACGTTAATAAGTAAATATCTGAATTCATCTCATAACCTGCTTATTTTCCAGTGAATTTGCCAATGTAACATTTTTGCATATGACACCAATGTTATATACCCTAGAGTTTTTTATTGGCTAGCTGTGTCAGTCAGAAAATGATTGTGACATCAGATCGATTAAATCCTCAACATTTTGTCTTTAAAACTTGTCAAAATGTAAGTTTTCTGATTCATGTGATAAATAGTATCTGAAATTTGTTTTCATTTCATTTAAGGTTTTAAATACTCATCACAAAAAAAACAAAAAAAACTTCTTAGACTGTTAAAGCAATATCTAACTAATATTTTGATGTATGTGTATCAAGAATGTTTGTGTGAGTTATTCTGTTCAGGAATTTTTCTCAATGTTTTGGAATGGGGCCTATTAATTTTTGTCTCATTTTGAGAAATGAATTGGGAAAGACATGAGTAAGCTGCAAATTTTGGAAATAGATATGAAATAATTTCAGTTGGGAATAGCTATAGGGCCCTAAAAAGCCCTGTTATACCTGATTGAGTTTTATAAAACGGAAACAAACTTAATTGTATTCAAATAAATTGACAATTCTACAATAAAACAATAAAAAAAAGGAAATACATGTCAACAGAGTCATGTTCATATATAACCATAACCCCAATCATTTTACATTTGAATATTCGTTCTTTACAGCAAAATATCTAAATAAAGCATTAACCTAATATCAATTTTGTTTTGTAGACACCGATTCCATTCAAAGATACAGAAGTGTTCTGAGACAACCGTAGACTCCAGTACAGACGGAGGTCGGAAGTTTCCTGATATTGGTACTCCAGCAGGTCGAAAGGTCATGATACAGGAACCTCCATCTTCGACTACCTCCAACTCTACACATTCATCAAAGCTGTTTACAGGCAGGAGGTGAATAATGCCTTTAAACCTGTATAGAGTTGTAATAGGTTGTGAAAAATGTAGCGTTAAGGTTACTGAAGTTTAAATTCTAAACTTTCTTTACTTCAAAGTATAATATAACACATTTGCTCTTTTTGTTTTTAAGGTGTTTTTTTCAGTTTTTAAAGGGACATCACAGTAAACCAATTTTTATTTTGTATTTTTTCATATTATTGGGTATATCTTTAAAAAAAATATCCTTATGAACAATAACCATTCGAATTTGATGATATATGTATATAAAAAACATCAATTATTAATTATTAAAAAGGTTATCACAATTCGTTGATCAATAGTCTGAATATGCAAATTTTGTGACATATACGATAACACGCATGCGCACAACACACTAAAACACCTGAAAACAAAAATGGCTTCCAATGTGAATCGATTGCGGTTGAAAACGATAACAGCTTCCGCAATGAAGAGAATAATTGGAAAATGGGTCAAACACAATCCTAGAATTAAACTGGGGAAGCAGTACAATACAGTTCAAACATGAAAACAGCAGTACGTAATACGGACGCTGCTCGTATTCTGCTTGATTGCTGGATAGTAGGTCATGACAATCTCGGTAATATTTACACAAACTCGGTAATATTTATACAGTCTGTGCCAGTACATCGCTACTGTCACTATACTATATGTACGGTGTTTACACTTATTTACACATAAACATATGTGCCGGAATATATACAGAACGTGTTATTTAACATTTAAACCACTGTATAATATCGTTGTCCAACTAATCCAATTCGCCTTGTAAACTATCATGTGTTTGTGTTGCCTCGATTTCAAAACAGTTACGTGATGATTTAAAAATGATTTCCGCGCTAAATTTAGAGGGGGATTCCCAACTAAATCAAGTGGTCAAGCTGGACATGAGGATCGACTGTGAACATTGGGACAGCACAGAAATATAACTGGAAAGGAACAAAACACGTACATTCATTGAAAATTACAACGTTTTTACCGTGATGTCCCTTTAATGCAATGATGTATCATTGTGTGGTGATCTGACATAAATTCTGTTTTAATCTGGTGATTATCTTCTCTCTATATTTTACCAAACTTTTTAATTGAAATGTGACCATGTGGGAAAATTTCCAGTTGGATAAATTCTCCAACAACGAACATCCTACTAGGCTCCAGGAGCATGAAGTTAACAAATAAATCAAGAAGAGGAGCAACTCTAGAAGCCAGGTTCCAATTCGTTGGTAAAATTATATTCTACTTTCTTCAGTCTAAAGCTGGTTGTCTACTGGTTGTTGACAACCAGTAACAAGCCAGCAACCAGCTATACAAGAAAGTAGTATACAATGTTTACCTATTGTAACCTGGCTTCTGGATTTTTTATTTATTTTTTTTAAGTTTTTGAATGTATTTTTTATTTTGTTGTTATCCCCTCGCGACGAAAGTCGGGGAGGGGATATAGCGTTCCGTTCGTATGTACGTACGTATGTTCACTTTTTGTCAGCGCTCTTGCGACTTCATTTTTGAACGGATTCTGACCATACTTCATATATGGGTCCAGCATGGGAATACCTCGAACGAGTTCATGTTTCAGGGTGCCAAGGTCAAGGTCAAGGTCACCGTTACTATTTATAGAAAATCTTTGTCAGCACTCTTGCAACTTCATTTCTGAACGGATCCTGACCAAACTTTATATATGGGTCCAGCATGGGAATACCTCGAACGAGTTCGTGTTTCAGGGTGCCAAGGTCAAGGTTAAGGTCACCGTTACTATTTATAGAAAATCTTTGTCAGCACTCTTGTGACTTCATTTCTGAACGGATCCTGACCAAACTTCATATATGGGTCCAGCATGGGAATACCTCGAACGAGTTCGTGTTTTAGGGCGCCAAGGTCAAGGCCAATGTCACCGTTACTATTTATAGAAAAATTTTGTCAGCGCTGTAATGCGACTTCATTTTTGAACGGATCCTGACCAAACTTCATATATGAGTCAATTAAACCTTCTGAACAAAGGAAAATGCTTATATATGCATTTAGATACACACATAATTATAATAACTATCAGGAAATGAAGTTGCTAGTGTGATGCGTAACCAGATACTGTTGAATGCATAACAATATACAGTGTATACCATATTTATCTGGCAATGAGCCCATGCCTGATAATAAGCCCATCCATGTCTATTGCAGTTCAGTGCAAATGATAACTGATGTTATTTCAATGTCCTGCAATAACCCCACCCCCCATTTTGCGTCAGAGTTCATGTGTTAGCACGCGAGGGGATTTGTATGCCTAAGTTGTTTTCTTTAAAACTTGGTACACTTTATAGTCATATGTTATTGTGTGTTCATGGGTAGCAAATTGTTTCTGAATAATTTTTTAAAAGATAATTGACTTAAATTTGTTTTTTTAATATACCATAATTTCAATCTTGTCTGAAGATGAATTCTACTTTTTAAAAAATTTCCTTATTTTATGAAAAATATATGTCACTCATTTTGACACGATTGTTTTTTCTTTACCTTTAAGGAATTAAGCATTATTGCTGAACTGTATTGTATCAGTTTAAAAGAATTTATTCAGAATTTTTTGTCACTAGGAAGTCTATCCGTGCTCCGATGGAGGCCATATTGTCTGCTATACAGGAAAAGAAGAGGGTCATTATTGAGACCTGGGAGGATTTAATCAACCTTCCAACAGTACAACACAAGTCAACACCAATGATGGGAATCCACGCTCATCTCATCCTCAAGGCCATGCAATGGAAGTATGTAACCATAGCAACTATCCCGACTCAGGTTCACTTAACAATTTAAACAAATTAAATTTTCATTAATTTTTTAATGGCCAGAAAATTTACAACCTCATTCTTACTGCCATTGAACCCTATCTGTGGACGATGAAAGTATATCTCTCTTGCCAACAGTATCAATAGTACATTATCCAATACAAAGAGGCTGCAGCTTCAAAAATTAATTGAAACGTCATTAGGTTTTGATGGCCAAAACATTTGTGATATAATCACTGGTACATTCACTTTACATAGACTAATATAAACTTAGTAAAGTTGTAACTTACTAAAGATTGTGTAGTATACAAATTCAGGCAAATATAGTTTTTATTTGTTTTTCTCCAAGATATACAATATTGATATAGGCAAATGAGGTTCGGCTTTTTATAGGCGATATGTATAGTATACTGTATTTATTTCAAGCAATAAGCACCTACCTGCTAAACGCCCACCATTGTCTTATCAATTGTCCAAATCAATAATACGTACGAATGCTTGAAAATTAATGCAATTTTATTGCCTTAAAATAACCCCACTCCTTACTTTGATGGCACATAAGGGGAGTCATCCATAAAGTGTTTCTGAACACCTGCTATTATTCTCCTTGTACTTTTTTCAGGCAGGGTCTCTATCAAAAGCTCAATTAGATTTCTATGTTGTCCTCTTTGCTGATTTACAGTCTCGGTATTCTCGGTTTTTGAGTCAAAATTTAAAGTGTTGGCCCAATGGTCTGCACACTTCTTTAAATAACACCATTAAGCTGGATAGTGTAAATGTAATATTGGCACTCAAATGTTTGCACACAGGAAGTCAGGAACCGGAAGTGTCCAATCAGGTGGCTCCAATGCCTCACCAAGTTCTCCTGCTAGTACTTCTACACCCCACCGTGATGAACCGCCCTCGACATATGCTGCAGAGAAAAAGGAAATACCTCAGGCCAAAAAATTACCGATTTGGCAGCAAGTGGCTAGTGAGAAATACCCCAAAACATCCCCTAAAAAGTACGTAGTATACAATATTCAACCTAATAAGTGCATTTGCCCCTATAAGTACACCTGGTCTAAAGGACCAAGGTGAGCTTATGTCATACTGTGGCGTCCGTCTGTCGTCCATCTGTCCGTCCGTCCATCTAACCGGCCGTCCGTCAACAATTGACTTCTTCTTCACAACCGCTGATCGGAATTGAACAAAATTTGACTGGTAGCATCCTTAGTGGGTGGGGACTTGAAATTAAATAAATGGTGGGGCTGAACCTCCTGGGGGCTGAGGGGCGGGTACTAAGCAATGGATAATGCTCATATTTGACTGGTAGCATCCTTAGGGAGGGATTCAAACTTTTAGAAATGCAAGTGGGACTGACCCCCCGGGGACCTGAGGGGCAGGGCCAAAAGGGGTCAATTTTGCTAAATTGCTATAAACAATTAATTGTCTGGAAGTAAGTGATGAATATCCATCATATCTGACTGGTAGCATACCTAGAGGATGCATGGGAT
Source organism: Pecten maximus (assembly GCF_902652985.1). Lineage (NCBI taxonomy): Eukaryota > Metazoa > Mollusca > Bivalvia > Pectinida > Pectinidae > Pecten > Pecten maximus. The sequence goes on along the minus strand of NC_047032.1, from coordinate 15,029,630 downwards.
TCAAAAAACTGTAAATGGTCTAGCTGACTTATAGTGATCCATTTGGCAATATTGATGTTAATGATTCATCTCTGAAACTAAGCAATGTATGTTATTGATATTTTAGTGGCAACATCCCCAGGAGACTGAGATTCAAATTTATACAAATAATGGGGCTGACCCCCCACCACCACCACCACCAAAGCAGTTGAAATCCTCACAATATTATCATACATAACAAATAAAGCTATTAGGAAATGAAACAAAAACAGTAAACAATAAACCAGATGAGCAATACAGGCCCTCTGGGCCTCTTGTTTAACAAAAGTGGGATGCTGATATAATTAAAGCATATAAAATTATTTTCTTACCTCACAGATCTGTAATATAATAATCAGTCATTTAACTAAAGACTCTGGATTGTGTTTTGCTGCATAAAAATATGTACAAGGAAATGGGAAAAAAAACACTTCCTTCAGATTTCAGAAGGAAATTTTTCTTTGTTCATGGTTTTATTGAGCCCACCCGTTTTTTTTTTTATAGAGGTAATTAGCACTGAAAACATTCCCCTTAAACATGATTGTGCTAACTTTAGTTTCTGTATATTGTTTTCTAGAACAAGTTTTGTGGGGTTCCATTACCATAATTGTATAATTTAAATTTGATTAAAAGGACTAAATGGTTAGATTTTCATTTAGTAACATATGTAAAGATATAAGGCTTAAATATATGTAAAAATGTATTCACTTTGTATTAATTATAAAATTTTAAATTGTCCATAATTTAGAAAAATCATGAAAAATTGAAATAAAAAGAAACAATTAACCTAATCACTATTTCGTATAATTATCTTTCAGTGAGTGTAAACAATGCCTTTGTACATGCTCAATGTGGGAAATTGAAAACATCGAAACAAAGATGTTGGACTGCCCAACTAAATGGAGAGGGTCCTAAATCAATTCAACAAGTTTAACAAGTCTCAATTTCTGCGTAAAACTGAATGAGTTCACTTAATATCTAGCCCTACAGTTTATGTATTGCTTTCAGTGCCATCAATTTACGATGTCAATCTTTTTTAATCTGATTGAAATTGACATTCACCAATAAATAAATACCAATCTGTGATAATGCTAAGTCTGGACAAGTGAAAAAAATATTACCTGGTAAATACATTTCTTTTTCAGAAAAAAATAATGGCTTATCGCCCATGAGTCAATTATCTTTGATTTGAAGACTAATCTGTGATAATGCTAACTTGCTAAGGCTGGACAAGTGAAAAAATAATAAATACATTTCTTGTTGGGCAAAAATTTAATGGGTTATATCCCATGAGTTGACCATCCTTGGTTTAAATACTAATCCGTGGTAATATGCTTGTAGTGTTTTACATGAGGCTACTGCATTGGTTTGTAGAGCTACATACTTAGAAGAAGTGACAACTGGTTTGCAGGCTTAAAATATATAGGAATTATAGAACCTGTTAGCTCACTGTAAGTCCAAAGGACCAAGGTGATCAAGCTTTATAATGTCAGACATTCAGTGTCCATCGTCCTTCCATCCATACATCAACAATTTCTTTAAACCTCTAATTGGGATTCATTTTGATTTGACTGGAAGTGTCCCTAGGTGGTGGAGATTTAAAATTGTACAACAGGTGGAGCTGCCACCCGAAGGGTGCTGTCTATAAGGATGGTGAAAAGGGGGCAATTTGGCCATATTACAAAAGATGACTTCTTCTCTGGAACTAAATAATGGCTATCACTCATGTTTGACTAGTAACATCTTAAAGTGGTAGGGATTCAAAATTGTGCAAATGGTAGAGCTGACACCCCTAAGGGAGCTGAGGGGCAGTGACAAAAGGTAGTGAATTCTTCTCTGAACTAAGGAATGCACAATCACTCATTCATTCAGACTGCATGGTAACATCCAAAGATGGTAGTAATTCGAAATTGTACAAATGATGGAGCCGACTCCCTAGGGGCATGAAGAACTGGACCCCCAATATAGGGGAAGTAGAGGTTACTAAAGTCCTATAAATAGCTACTAGTCATAAAGGACTGGATGGATTTTGACCAAATTTTGTTCAGAAGTATTCTTTGGGGAATGGAAACAATTTTTGTTTAATCCTCGACTCTGGCCACTGCCACATCCCTTTTGACTTGATTTATCAACTTTTCCTGTTGTGTTTTTTTACAGAAACTGCACTAATACCAAAGATGTCGGGGACTTGGCCTATAATAACCGGAAAAAACTTCTTAAAATCCGATCAACTGTTCAGCAAGAGCTAGAAGCCTCACTGCAGAAAATTGAGAGGTACTAGACACCTGACACTACTTAGAAAACACTATATTTTTTAGCTCACCTGGCCCGAAGGGCCACTGAGCTTATGGCATGGCGCAGCGTCCGTCGTCCGTCGTCCGTCGTCCGTCTGTCAACTTTTCCTTTAAATCGCTACTAGTCCTAAATTACTCAGTGGATTTTGACCAAATTTGGTCTGAAGCATCCTTGGGTAAAGGGGAACCAATTTTGTATAAACGGTGGGTCTGGCCCCCCAGGGGCCTTAGGGGCGGGGCCCAATAGGGGAAATATAGCAAATTCTTTAAAATCCTTCTTCTTCTGTAGAAATGAAGGGATTTTATTCATATTTGGTCTGAAGCATCCTTGGGTGAAGGGGAACCAATTTTGTATAAACGGTGGGTCTGGCCCCCCAGGGGTCTTAGGGGCGGGGCCCAATAGGGGAAATATAGCAAATTCTTTAAAACCCTTCTTCTTCTGCAGGAATAAAGGGATTTGATTCATATTTGGTCTGAAGCATCCTTGGGTGAAGGGGAACCAATTTTGTATAAACGGTGGGTCTGGCCCCCCAGGGGCCTTAGGGGCGGGGCCCAATAGGGGAAATATAGCAAATTCTTTGAAATCCTTCTTCTTCTGTAGAAATGAAGGGATTTGATTCATATATGGTCTGAAGCCTCCTTGGGTGAAGGGGAACCAATTTTGTATAAACAGTGGGTCTGGCCCCCCAGGGGCCTTAGGGGCGGGGCCCGATAGGAGAAATATAGCAAATTCTTTAAAATCCTTCTTCTTCTGTAGAAATGAAGGGATTTGATTCTTATTTGGTTTGAAGCATCCTTGGGTGAAGGGGAACCAATTTTGTATAAACGGTGGGTTTGGCCCCCCAGGGGCCTGGGGGTAGGGGCCCAATAGGGGAATATTGCATATTCTTTAAAATCCTTCTTCTTCTGCAGGAATAAAGGGATTTGATCCATGTTTGGTCTGAAGCATCCTTGGGTGAAGGGGAACCAATTTTGTATAAACGGTGGGTCTGGCCTCCTAGGGGCCTGAGGGGCGGGGCCCAATAGGGGAAATATAGCAAATTCTTTGAAATCCTTCTTCTTCTGTAGGAATAAAGGGATTTGATCCATATTTGGTCTGAAACATCCTTGGGTGAAGGGGAACCAATTTTGTATAAACGGTGGGTCTGGCCCCCCAGGGGCCGTAGGGGTGGGGCCCAATAGGGGAAATATAGCAAATTCTTTAAAATCCTTCTTCTTCTGTAGAAATGAAGGGATTTGATTCATATTTGGTCTGAAGCATCCTTGGGTGAAGGGGAACCAATTTTGTATAAACGGTGGGTCTGGCCCCCCAGGGGCCTGGGGGGTGGGGCCCAATAGGGGAATATTGCATATTCTTTTAAATCCTTTTTCTTCTGCAGGAATAAAGGGATTTGATCCATGTTTGGTCTGAAGCATCCTTGGGTGAAGGGGAACCAATTTTGTATAAACGGTGGGTCTGGCCTCCCAGGGGCCTGAGGGGCGGGGCCCAATAGGGGAAATATAGCAAATTCTTTGAAATCCTTCTTCTTCTGTAGGAATAAAGGGATTTGATCCATATTTGGTCTGAAACATCCTTGGGTGAAGGGGAACCAATTTTGTATAAACGGTGGGTCTGGCCTCTTAGGGGCCTGAGGGGCGGGGCCCAATAGGGGAAATATAGCAAATTCTTTAAAATCCTTCTACTTCTGTAGGAATAAAGGGATTTGATCCATATTTGGTCTGAAACATCCTTGGGTGAATGGGAACCAATTTTGTATAAACGGTGGGTCTGGCCCCCCAGGGGCCTGGGGGGTGTGGCCCAATAGGGGAAATATAGCAAATTCTTTGAAATCCTTCTTCTTCCGTAGGAATAAAGGGATTTGATCCATATTTGGTCTGAAACATCCTTGGGTGAAGGGAAACCAATTTTGTATAAACGGTTGGTCTGGCCTCCAGGGGCTTTAGGGGTGGGGCCCAATAGGGGAAATAGGGTTAATCCTTTAAATCGCTACTAGTCATAAAGTTATAAATGAATTTGAACCAAATTTGGTCAGTAACATTCTTGGGAGAAGGGGAACAGAGTTTGTATACATTTTTACTCTGAACCCCCAGGGGCCTGAGGGGCGGAGCCAAATAGGGGAAATAGATATTAGTCTTTAAATCACTACTAGTCATAAAGTTTTTAATGGATTTTAACTAGATTTGGTCAGGAACATCCTTGGGGGAAGGTGAACAGAGTTTGTATTAATTTTTACTCTGAACTCCCAGGGGCCTGAGGGGCCGGGCCAAATAGGGGAAATAGGGTTAATCTTTTAAATCACTGCTAGTCATAAAGTTATGAATGAATTAGAACCAAATTTGGTCAGGTACATCCTTGGGAGAAGGGGAACAGAGATTGTATACATTTTTACTCTGAACCCCCAGGGGCCTGAGGGGCGAGCCAAATATGGGAAATAGAGATTAGTCTTTAAATCGCTACTGGTCATAAAATTTTTCATGGATTTTAATTAGATTTGGTCAGGAACATCCTTGGGGGAAGGGGAACCGAGTTTGTATACATTTTTACTCTGAACCCTCAGGGGCCTGAGGGGCGGGGCCAAATAGGGGAAATAGGGTTAATCCTTTAAATCGCTACTTGTCATAAAGTTATGAATGAATTTGAACCAAATTTGGTCAGGAACTATCATTGGGAGAAGGGGAACAGAGTTTGTATACATTTTTACTCTGAATCCCCAGGGGCCTGAGGGGCGGGGCCAAATAGAGGAAATAGGGTTAATCATTTAAATCGCTACTAGTCATAAAGTTATGGATGAATTTGAACATTAACATCCTTGGGAGAAGGGGGAACAGAGTTTGTATAAATTTTTACACTGAACCCCCAGGGGCCTGAGGGGCGGGGCCAAATAGGGGAATAGAGATTAGTCTTTAAATTGCTACAAGTCATAAAGTTATGAATGAATTAGAACCATATTTGGTCAGGAACATCCTTGGGGGGAGGGGAACAGAGTTTGTATAAATTTTACTCTGAACACCCAGGGGCCTGAGGGGCGGAGTCTAAGAGGCCCAAGGGTCTTTCCCCACCCTAAGGGACTTAGTTTCTTCAAACACAATTAGGTTGTAAAAATAATCCATAGGGTCTCTCAGTCCCTTAGAGAGTATGTGTATGAATAAATTGAACATGAACATTATTTTGACATTTGGTCAAATCCAACCAGGTGAGCGATACAGGCCCCATGGGCCTCTTGTTATAGATAGTAATTATGTCTGTATTACAGAAGATAAAATACAGTATGTGTTATCAGTATAATCGGGTATCTTTATCTCAAGGTCAAAGGTCAAATGTTTAGATTTCAGTAAAGATTGAAAAGTCTATAACCTCAAATAAAATATTCAGATGAAATTACAGTTTATTCTCCAGGTAAAATGTAAAAATGAATTAAACTTTTTTTCGAGTCCAAATCGGGACACATATAAGAGTAATGATAATTCAGCTACAGTTGCGATTTGCTATAAAGCATACGATAATGGCTGTTAAATTCCTGTACAGAGAAAAAATGGTGTCATTCAAGATGAAATACCAGGTGTTTGACGATCTTAGCCCACTTTTCCAAGAGCACATCATCAACATGAGGCGAGGCAAAACAAATATGGCACGCAACGTTGATGTTCACCATGTACCTCCTTCTAAATGGTGAGTTAGTTGCATGCCTAATGTGACCCTGTGTTGCGTTTGGGTCAATTACAACAAGATCACTCTTACTATTTAAAAAAAATCTTTGTCTGAGTGCTCTAAAGACTTCATTTTTAAACAGATTTTGATCAAACTTCATGTAACAGTCAAGTCGGAGAATACGCCTCAAATGAGTTTGTTTTTCTTGGTGCCAAGGTCAAGGACAATGTTATTGTTACTATTTATATGGCTTATTGCAGATGATATCTCGACGGGTATACTTGATATCTTATAATTATTGATTTTACATAGGACCATTATATCGTAAGGCACACATTTAAAATAAATAAATAGTTCCTAGAAACTCTGTTGTACCACAGGGGTTATGACCCAGAATGAAAAATTAACCCTACATGGTCCGACCCCTTAAAAGGAATGTGTCAAGCCTGATAATATTAGTGATCTAGGGGTCAGAACCTGGGATTAATTTCTAGGTCACCTGAGAAGACTTAATGACCTATTCTAACCGCCTTTTGTCCGTCATCGTGCTTCCATAAACAGTTTACATTTTTGTCGTCTTTTCCCAAACCGCTAAACCAAATTCAATGAAATTTGGAAAGAAACTTCCATGGTCAAATGTCAACCAAAATTGTGAATTATATATGGTCCCAACCCCCAAGGGTCCTGAGGGGTGGGGCCAAAAAGGGTCAAATTGACTAAAAAAATTTAAAATCTTCTTCTCAATTCCCAGATATGGCACAATCAAATACTCTGCACGGATAGAATGGTCTTGAGGTGCTTTACCATATTAACTTAAATATTTAAAGGCCCATTTGCCTCTTGTTTCCATTATGGGTCATAAGAACATGTCAAGTCTGATAATAAGTGGTCTAGGGGTCAGATTTATTACCTGGCATTTGAGAATTTTTCATGCTAGGTTTAATAGGAACGGCTCTAAGTCCCATTATGATTTAAGAGATCTAGCAGGGTTAGCACGGGCCATGAGAAAGTCTTGAATTTCACCTTGGGCCTTGAAAAGACTTGAATTTCATTCTGGGCTTTGAAAAGCCTTGGAAATTAGTATACAGCCTTGAAAAATCCTTGAATATTAAGGTTTCATTAGGATAAGTGAAACCCTGGCCACTGATTATTTGGATTCAACTTTGTCTATGCCGCCTCCCCTACAGACGTTACTGTTTTAATAAATATTTGATAAGAATAATAACCATGTCACATATTCTGATCAAGTGGATAGTTATAAATTGCTTTTTTGTTCTCTAGTTACCTCTCAAGCTGACTTAGATGATGGGTAAAATAGGCCTTGGATATTTAATTAAAACATTGACAAAGCCTTGAAAAGGCCTTGAATTTGGTTTAACATAATCCGTATGAACCCTGTCTAGTGGTCGGACCCAGGTGGGGTTAATTTTTCATCCTGGGTCATTGGAACATGTCAAGCCCCTGTGAATAACACCATAGGTATTTATCTGGGAATTTATAAGCCCATCCATATTTATTTCAGTTCAAAATATGCTAAAAAATTCTCAACCTTGAAATATGCCATGGTAATATGGCAGACTCAGTCTCTGTCATCTTGTAGATAAAACAAAAAGACTAGTTGCAAATTCTCTTTCATTGTCCTGCAATGACCTACTTCGATCAATTAAAATTAATGTTGTATTGCCTTCTGGGCTTATTACAGGACAAATACGGTACTTAATACAACAAACTGGTCAGTAATTTTTCAACTTTTAAAGTAAAATTGCAAAAAGATTAACTAAGGTAGCCAAGTATTGAAGAATACGAATTTACAGTAGATCCCTTATTGATCCTGTGAAAAGACCTGTAGACTATATATATGCAGAGCTTTAGCTATCAAATATGGTATTGAGAAAGAAATTCTCTATATTTTACCTGCAGGTATGATGAATTGAGGGAGAAAACATACAACCTTACCGGTCAAAGTGACCCAGAAATCAACAATGTCCTCAACCAACTCAGCCAGTTTTCTACCATGGATACCAAAACTATTCCCCACGCTAAGGTTAGTTCTTACCACCAACCAGCATCTGTTTTCTATCATGAACACCAAAACTATTATCCATGCTAAGGTAAGTTCCGAGTACCAATTAATTAAACAACAAACTCAGCCAGTTTTGTACTGTGGATGCCAAAACTATTACCCACGCTAACTAAGGTAACTCCTGAGTACCAAACAACAAACTCAGCAAGTGTCCTTCAATGGATAGCAAAACTATTCCTGATGCTAAGGTAAGTTCTTACTACTGAATAACAAACTCAGCCAGTTTTCTACCGTGGATGCCAAAACTATTGCCCATGCTAAGGTAAGTTCTGTCTACCAAACAGCAAACTTGATAGTTTTCTATCATGGACACCAAAACTATTATGGGTACTAATAATCAGGTTTATATAGTTCTGACTCTCAAACTACAACATCAGATATCAAATCTAGTGTCAATACCATGAAAGCAGCAAATTCAGCCACTTTTCATCAAAGATAAAAATTGTGACTGATTGAAATACAGGCAGCAAAACCTGATATAATGCAATGTAAGCAGATTCTTTTGCAGACAATTGTCTTCAGTAATTTAGTTTTAAATAATCTTCGGGATGAATTACAATGCATATTAAGAAAACAAATTCTGGAGTATATATCAAAAGCTAGCTGTCCTTAGGTGGCTGTGATGAGTACATCAGTCTTATACTGCTGCTTCATACAGCTCCCCTCTCAAAGTTTTTAGATCCGCCGGCAGCAGGAGATATAAGCCATTGTTTCTCCATCACCTGCATGTTTGTTTTCCCCCAAGTTTTTTTCCCTCCAGCATCCAAAACATTTTGTTTTTGAAGTGGCATGTTTAGGTACACATGCATTTACAGAGCCTATGTTCTTTGTAGAAATTTCATGCCAATTTAACCGTCAAGGAAACTTTCTTTTTACATTTTTCTGCTTGTCTTGCAGGCAAAGCTATGTCTACTGGTGATGTCCCTGCCAGCCTACTCAATCCTTAAAATCTGTATGCAGAAGGCCATTAAGGTATGAAAGCAGCCGATTAATTAATACACACCTCTTGTCGTTGCTTTTGATAATGTGGCATTCATTAGGAAAATAAACCACTTAATATGTATCAGTCTATAAAGCAGGACTCCAATATATTTCTAAATTGATGAATCAAACTGTCTTGTAGTCCATGTTTTAAGTATTATATGCCCTTCAAATTTTGATGCATTATGGAATGACGTTTAGGAAATATTTTTGTCTGCAGATTTCTAAATATTCAACCAACTTGGAAGTCCTGAAATGCTGTTCTGTGTTCCTTGGTTGGCATTTCAATTTATTGTCAATATCTATATGACTGAACATTACCAAATATATTAAGTAATAGGCTTATGCCTGGTAATAATCCTATCACTATATATTGCAGTTCAATAGATATGCCAGTTTCAGTGCCCTGTCATAAGACCACCCCCCACCCCAACTTTGAGTCTAAGATTGTGTTTTGACCTCCTGGGGCTTAATGCAGGATGAATTATGATAGGCTGATACCCTACTTGGAGTCAAAGATTGTGTTCTGTGCCTTTCGGCTTATTGCAGGAGAAAATATGGTGGCCATTCTCTCTACTTTGTCCTGGATTGCAATTATTTTTCCTTTGGCATCCGCCATATCTGTGGTAAATTTTGCTCTAAGCACAACTAGCTTCATGTGTGTTATACTGTGTATGAATGCAATTGGTGCCCGAAAAAAAAAACCTGACCAATCGTGGTGATGCATTTCTTTTAAAGATTACAGAGAAACAGCTGTTTTAATTTGATGGTATGTTGCCCTTCGCAATTCATTTGATGTAGATCAAAGGTTGAAACTAGTCTATTTGTTTTATCTACAAGATGACAGAGACTAAGTTGGCAATATTACCATGGCATATTTCAGGGTTGCTGGCAGCAAAATTGATGTAACACCTGGAATATCAAGGAGATGACTGTTTTGTGTTTATTGCTGGATTTATACGGTTGCCATCCCCTTGTTTGACTTTCCTCTGGCCTTGACACCATGTCTGGTGTCCGGACCAGAGGAAACTCGGGCTAGCCATCCCTCTACATTGAGTTGGATATTGTGTATTGGCCTTTTTAGCTTATTGCAGTATAAATACGGTATTAATGTAAGTATTATTTTTGTGTTTTTAGTATATTTTGGAGACCATTCTGTTGGGGGAACTGAGCATGTTCATTGACTGGTTGGGCCACAGAAAGATACCATTGGTACTGGATCTCAGCTTGGAATCAACACCAGAGAGAGTTGAGGAAGAAGATGAGGAAAACACAGAAACGGAAACTGAGAAAGTGCAATAACTTCCAATATCTCCTCAATTTACATTTATTTTGATAATTAATGCTAGTATTATGTATTTTTCAGCATTTGTATTATCTACCTCAATTTAGCTGGAAACTTGAATTTCTACATTCAGATTATTTATCAGAGAAAATATATATTATTACCTTGATTGTTATATAGTTTCATAATATTTCCGGATTTTTACATGGAAATCTGTTTTTATGCGGAGATGCTTGTTTTAACACACTCGGTCAGACTGCAAGCTTGTACGAGTCAATAAGAACAGCAACACATTCGTTGATTGAAATTATCTCCTGTATTGAATTTTACTTGCCTTTTATCAAAACTACATGCGATATGTTTTTTTTTTTTTTTTATAAGACTAGTATACATGAATCTGCCAATTTTCCAAAGCTTATTTTACGGTATAATTTATAGTGTCCAGAAATTGGCACGATAATTCATTCAATGTGCAATATATTTTATGAATGAATATTACACAAATTAAAAATTTGTTTTGTATTCAAATTTTATTCAAGTTGTCTATCTATATAACACCTTTATTGTGACATAAAGATTAAAAAACAAAAACAAAACCAAGTGACTATCATTTTGCCTCGAATTCATTGATGAAAAGTTCTGAATTATGTGAATCCAAACATTTTGTCTGAAAAGAAAAATCCAGAATTATTTGCACCCAAGTATTTCATCAACAAAAAGTCCAAAATTATTTAAATGAAAACATTTCACTAGTGAAAAGTCCAGAACTATTTGCATCCAAACATTTCACAAATACAATAAAACACATTTAAAACAAACACACAACAAATTCATGTTGATAGCTAAGTGTTTTTGATTCCCCAAATATTACCCTATCATTTGTATGTATAGTTTTCCTGGTCCCCGGAGGTTCCTTATAAATGTGTTTTACTGTAATGAAAACTCCAGAATTACTTTCATACACACTGCAAAATGTATCTCAACAGTAAAAAATAAGAATCATTTGCATATATATGTTTTTATTCTATAAAATATAGTTAGTACTTTCAAGTATCTTATTAGTGTGAACATGTTAAGGCATTTCTTCTACCACCTTCTCTTGTCGTTCTTGTGATGGGATCCACCTGTTGACTGCTATTTGCTAAAATAAAAAAAGGAAAACAGAATATTTTATAATTTTTTTTAGTTGGGAAAGACTATTATTATATTTTAGAAAAAGTTAATTTGGAATTTACGTAACTGGGGACAGGGTTTCTCCCATTCTTTCCAATTGATAATTTTAAAAGTAAATAATCATGTCAGGGTTTCTTTTCTTCACACATAGAATGAAAACAATCTCTACCTGTACTTTAAACTTGGATAGACATCTAGGAGATTTCATCTCCTCCATTGTGAGGCCGCTTCGGTTTAATGACATAGCATAGCATCAGTTCCTGTGTAAAATATAAAACATACTAAAGTCTGTACCATCTGTCTGGTGTACCAGTAAAACAGCTCTCAGTTGATACTCAAAACATTTTTATTTTCAATGCTTAAATTTTCTTAGGTTTTACCACTTTCAGATTTTAAACAAAAAGATCGTATTTTTCATGGAAATTTTGAAACTGACCATAACTGTCTCCATCAGTTTTATCTTAAGTGATAACTCCTTGAAGATACAAACTTTTACAGTTCTTGGACCAATATGAACAAGCATGCTGGGTATTGCTAAAGCAATGCACGTCCCTTACAAGTCCCTGCTTAAAATAGTAACAGTGACATTGATCTTCACCCCAAAACCCTGAAAATTTAACTTGATCTGTAGCTACTCATACTGAAGTTACATACCAACTTTCACCTACATACCTTGAGAAGCATGGCTGAGAAAATTGCGGAAAACTGAGTGGGCGGATGGACGTAAGAATGGGGAGGAAACCTATAGTCCGCTTGTTTCACTGGTATTGGTAGGGGACTAAACACCCTTATAAGTATATATTCTAACTTGAACATTTATATCCAGCGTTATCAAAAGACTTAAAATGCAAGACCTTCACCTATAAGTGATACTCTAAACATTCAATTTAGAAATCAACAAAGTTGGAAAATCAAATTTCTGCAAAGCTGAAGTACATGTATTAACGATGAATGGTATGGGAATTATGATCTCCGCAAATAACAAAATGATTTACATGGTCTACAGAAATTCATTAAAAAATGAATTTTGACTCCAAATACAAATTTACATTGAAGATATACTTGGTAAGTTCAGCTTTATACCTTCGCAACATGTTCTGTGATTCGATTAAGTCCTGCTAAAGAGATCCAGGAAAAGTCACGACCTTTGACCCCTGCTACCTCTGGTACGACGTGCATTTCCTCTTCATCGATCATCTTGACTACTACAGAATAGCTACCGTGATAAAATGGCGGACCAACTTTGTAGAGAACTGAAATAATAAATATCATTTGATTATCATCACCGATCTGTCAAAGGATTCAACTCATGGGAAGACTTTGGCCCTGTTGGGCGGAGCTACATCGTTCCTGGTTCAGTGGGGGAGGGAGAATCTAGTGTTCCAGACTAAATTAAATCAAACAAGCTCAACAGTTCTAAAGGAGTAGACTTATCAAAGAAAAACATTACACGTGTTAATGTCCCCGAAGGTAGAGAAAGGGTAGTAATCCAGACGATTCTGCTGTGGATACAGGTGTATACACAAGGTCTCTCCAAAAGTCCAGGTAATATATGCGTAAAAACGGTGAGCCAAACAAATGACGACTACTCTATACCTGAAACATGTAATGTATCTATACCAACATGTTCTCATTGCACCTTTGAAGAGAAATTGAGCCTGCATAAGTAAGTGTTTGCCTCTTCTGTCCAAAATACATTGATCTATACTCGTGTATAGTTTTGGTTCTCTAACACTATACATGTATGCAATTAAGCAATTATGTAGTGATAATGTTGTTTTCAATATTTCTTGTACGAGTATTTTTTCTGGTATAAAAATTAGAAACAAAATTATGGGTTTTTTTTCAAAGAAAAATTATGACACTTGAAAAGACAAAATTTTAGTTTTTACGAATCAAGGGATTTGTTTTTAGTACTTTGTACTCTGTTGATTGAAGCTGATCTTGTTTCACATGTTCTAACCGTCAATGACAATATATAGATATACCTATCAGTTCTTCAGGTGTACTACAACACTGTAAAATAAAGGTCACTGCAATCTGATATAAACCATATCTTGATCTGCGCTTCCATTCCGTAAACTAAGATAGGATTTAAATCAGATTGAAGGTCACTGCGACCTATTTTCAGCTTTGAAGAGTACACTGCATTTACTTTCATTTCTTTAAAGTAGACATGAGGGAATATATATAAGTGTTTTACAAACTTTTTAAATGACACTTTATGATATGTTCAATCTCTTGAATTTGCTCCCATTCAATGTTAAAGGGGCATTCCTTCGTTTGGACATCAGAAACATGCACAATTTCTATTGATGAAATTTATGTCCGGACAATAATCATATGATTGTTTGTGCCTACCTGTAATGAAATAAACACAGAAATGTACAGGAAAAAGGCGTACCATATACAAATACATTTTTTCTATGTGTCTTTGCAGTAATTAGTGATGCTTCGGGTCAAATTAAGAATTATCAGGACTTAATACACGAAGAACTTTGGTTCATCTTGAGAGTAAAACTGTCGTATTAATGTAAAGATTATAACTTTTACTACTTGGAAAAAATTCAACTTTTCCAGTAAGTTTAATTCTGATGACCTAAACTTTACTCAAATGAAGGAATGCCCCTTTAAAAGAATTTTTGTTTGGTCTTGTCAATCAGCTCTGTTCTGACTGCTTTAGACTCCTTGTTCATGAGACTGAAAATTAATTCATGAACATCTACAACAGACAACTATTATAATAATAGCTTTTGTTTATTAATTCATAAATAAACATAGTTGTGACCCTTACCCTTCATAAACGTCCGGTCTTAGGTCTCCTTGTACTTTTTCAATGGTCTCTAATATTAATATGCAGATCTGTATTTTACCTCTTCTCCTTTGTTTTTGAAGAACGATAACAAAAACAATTTACTAAATGTTAACTAACTAAAGTCTGTGCTAAACTTGAGCCCCGACTTTGGCACCCATCCCAGACTCCTAAAGAAGCAGTATACAACAGACGATAACAAAAATTTACTGAATGTGAACTTACTAAAGTCGGTGCCAAACTTGAGCCCCGACTTTGGCACCCATCCCAGACTCCTGAAGTAGTGGTATACAACATAGTTGGGAAGGAAGTCTTGTTGAGTTTCACAGAACCTCGTCCACAGCGATTGTAGATCTAGTGTCTGAAGTGTAAGCATAACCGTTAGTAACTACCCAAGATCTATACAGAGCATTTTCTCACTTAGTCATAAATCAGTCAATTACTGCTTGAAATAATTTACAAGAATTCAGAAATATGTATGTTTTTTCAGGATGTTATATGATAAATCTTAATCAAACTTAAAAATATTAACTTTAAATTTTGTATCAGTTGTAATTTGCATTCAGGAAATATATTTAATTTTAAATTATCAGTTGTAAACTCTGTAAAACAAAATCCTAGTACTGAAGAGTTTTACTCTGCATAATGTCTAATAAACAACTGATATATATACTTTTAACACAGCAACACTGACAGAACTAGTGTAAATGATTCAAAATTTTACCAAGGATTATATAAAACTAACCTTCTCGTTGTCTGTCACAATAAGGCAGCCCAAACCAAAGCTGAGGAAGAAAGCCTGAAAACAGACCCGCGTATTACTTTTAATTAAACATACATGTACATGTATTTCTAATAAGTACAGGGTATTATGATTCTATAATAATGATTTAATTCCATTTTATTTCATGGTTATTTTTTTCAATAATGGTTACCTCCTCAAGGCTGAGATGAAGGAATTCCTTCATTGGGTAAGCATCTTTCTTTAACACTGGAAGCCATTTCCGTCCTGAGATTTTTCTATATCGCCCTTCAGTCTCGCTGTCCGAGTCTTCAATGACAAGCTCATCTCCTTCATCCTCTTCTTCCTCACAAAGTCGATCTAGCGGACGATTCGTTTCCAATATTTCTGATGTTTCTTGGTCATCATGAGATGATGTAAAAACTTGTCCATCAAATCCTTGATTATTCATATTAGATTGATCATTTGATTCTCGAGTTCCATTTCTAAAATTATTTTCATCTATCTGTTTCCGCCTATCTAATGGTAAAGGGTCAGAATGGTTTTCATTGAACTCATTTATACCAGGTTTTGTACTTATACTTTCACTTTCCAGTCTTACATTATTACCACCATCACATAATCTACTTTCATTTTCCACTGATTTATTATTGTCACATAATCTGCTTTCACTTTCCACTGGTTTATTATTGTCATGTAATCTACTTTCAGTCTTCATCATTACAACATCAACATCTACACCTTCTTTTTTGAATGGGGAACTTCTAATGTCACTTCCAACTTTAACAGTGTTTTCATTATCAATAGGTTTTCCTTCACTTGAAGAAGCACACCCCCAGAAATCTTCATCTGTTTCTGCCCAGTCTCCCATTTCAGTGGTTTGGAAATTTTTCTTACGATTCTCTGCAGGAGATGCCCAGAAATCCTCATCAGTGTCTTCCCAGGTTGCAGCTACAGTTGGCCCTGCAGGAAGTGTCCTGTGTGGACTGGGATGTTGATCGATTTCCTTATCATCTTGAGAATCAAGAACTAAAGTGAACATTATAGATTTAATATATCTTATATAGCTAATTATTTTCTGCTTCCTGATTTAAACAATTATATTTAGTAAGCATCACTTATCTATTCGCTTGCAAAAATATATATATATATATATTATATATAAAATATCTATACTGATTAATTAATAACTTCATTAATGTTTGAATAAATATTTAAAAACTTACATTGCTTAATAATTACTGCAGTCGGACTGTTCAATACGAACAGATTACATAAATTTTGATCAATGCTCCATGCTATATGTAAACATGTATAGTTTTCAGACAAGAGTGCATATAAAATATGCTTTAATTGGACCTAATCCTACAGATATCTCATGTTTCTATGGTAACAGAAATTCCTTTTAATTATTACCTGTAATTTTGGTGCTCATCTTTTCGTCTAGGGTCTCGACTTCCACAGAACTGTCATATTCTACAAGGTCATTGGCGGATATTTCACTACCAGCATATTGTTTTTCCAACTTTCTCCACTTCATGTGACGGATGTAACTGTAGTAAAACATAATTAATTGATTAGATAATATTTTGATAGTTTCTTGTTTCTCTGTTCCTCTCTTACTCTCTTTCATTCTGTCAAGCTCTCAATATCCCAATTTCCCCGCTGGGCAGTTTGTATTTCTTAGGAAGCTTGGATCACAAAGTGTCTTGTGATTTCAAAAGGTGCTTTTCTCCTACTGCTCTGGATGGCAAGTGATTGACCTTCCTTATGTTGCTCAGGAGAGACTTCACTTCAAAATGGTCCTGGCAGTGTTCATGGAGCACTAAATTAAGCAAACACACACTCTCTCATAATTTCCAGGCAATGTGTATCATATTTGTTCTGTTATTTATTAATTAAATCCAATAAATGTTAAGTTATTGCTGAACCATGTTTGGAAAAAAGATACAGAATTCACTTGTAATTTACACAGCTTTCGAGCCCATAATGGAATATATTACCTTCTTCTTTTTGTCAGTTTAACCGTAGTTGTCTCCCCTGACACGTTTTGAATGTCCACAGACTTTGAACGCGAGGTAAAATCTGGTTTACTTTTGGACAAAGAGCCTTTTCCAAAGAAACCCTGAAACAAAAGTGGGATATTACTAATTATAGGATGCACATAATATATTATAATTATAGTGAATGGGTGCAGTAGATTGTGAGTTCATGATCATGAAAATTAACCATTCTAGGTACTCTATATTCCGGATATGTACTGACTGTCAGCTGTTGGTGATATAGATATATAATATACATGTATATATAAAAGTACATTTGAAGTTTTGATGCACAAGCAACTGTCTATTTCTTTTTGTGGCAGCTACTTGTACGTGCCTGTAAAAGTGGTAATTCTTAATTATTATTATACATGTATATAAATTCTTATATATTACTGTGTAAGTCAATGTAATGACTATTTATAAGCTAATTTTATCTCTGCATACATATCAAACACATAATCAAAATTAGTTTGATTTTTTCATATTTCAAAAGAAATTACATTCACAATAAAATTACAAAATAAAGGAAATCGGAAAAAATTAAGAAACATAAAATTTATTTTTTCTTTATTTTCCGTGAAATATCAAGGTATTGTTAACACTATCAAAAACAATATGTCCAATAATGATACTTTAAATACTTTGATTAGGTAGTTATCCATACATACTCTTAAATTTAGAAATATGTATGAAGCATAAGAGAGGAACTCAAGATTTTTATAAGTTGTTGTGCCAAAAAAGTACCAAATCCACGGGAAAAAAAAGATGGAATAAATTGTTTGAATTTGATGAGGACACATGGAAAATGATAAACATGTATATGATACTTTTTACTGTCACTAAAAATTCTAAATTACAATGGTTACAATAACGAATAAACCAACACATTCTCACAACAAACTCTTATCTATTTAAAGCTGCTCTTACAGATATAGTGCTCTTTGTTTTCAATGTAAGGCTGAGACAGAGACTATTATTCACACACTATGGGAATGCGAGAAATTTTGAGTTCCTTCTTGATGCATTGTTTATATCCCACTTGGTGATAACAAGGAAACCTTCCTTCTTATTTTATTTAGTCAAAATAGTATCAGTAGTAGACAATACCATAATTTTAATTATATTTATAAAATATATTTACTAAGCGAGATGTTTACAAACATCATTGTCAGTAGCTGCTCTCAAAAATGTTATCAAAGATAAATATTATACTCAGAAATATATTGCGGTTAATAAAGGTGAAATATCTTTATCGAAATTTAATATTGAATGGAAAAAATTGGAAAATTTAATTAATATTTCTTAAACCCTGTCCTCAGTTTTTGCCAAAATAAAAACAAAAAACTTTAAAATATCGTTAAAATGTATATTTTTAAATACATACATACATACATTGTTAATCCCCTCAAACTTTCTGACACAACTTTATAATATTTTTTTCTCAATCCCCCCTCCAACTAATCTCTCTCTCTCTCATATCTCACTTTCTAATCTAAAACTTCTAGGGCCTTCTTTTCTGTTTCCTATCACTTCTAAGCAATGTGCTCATATATATAACTGAGATTTAATTAGCAGTAGGTCAATTTGACACAACCACAATAAATTCTGTAGTTCATCATTAATGAATATTCATTGAACAAATAAAAACGTGTGAGGGTTAAATTGTTTATGTATGAAATATTTGCATTGTTATAAACTTGAAAAAAAAAAAAAAATTACAAAAAAGAAATTTTGAGATTGACAGAATAAGAACTCACCATCTTGTATAAGAAATCAATATCCCCTGAATGTTTGACTGCCACATGGTTACCATGGAGCTCTCCTGTGTAGTAAAACCATGTTTTGTCATTGGCAGTCTCCCCTGAAATAGTTGCTATGGGAACAGGAAAAGGTGGTTCACGGTTAACATAAACCCTCCGTTTTTTGCGTGGATTTCCAATACGTGTAGACATCTTGTAGTTCTGAGTCAAATTTAAAACAAAAACATTGATACAAAACATGAACACAAGGGGCAGGGGCAGGGGCCCCGGTGGCCGAGTGGTTTTTATTCAGGTTTCCTGACACTTTATCACTAGCCCTCTACCTCTGGGTTGCCATGTGGGGCAGTTGCCTGGTACTGACCGCAGGCTGATGGTTTAATTTTCTCGGGGTATTCTGGCTTTCCTCCACCTCCAAAAACTGGCTGTTATATAAGCAAAACCACTATAGTGAGTTAGAATCTTACTTTGTAGCCCCAGTTCAAAATTTCATATTGCTGTGTTTTAAATTAATCTGTCCTTTCAAAGTCAGAATGTCATGATAAACCAAAAGGATTTTTTTTATGTGTATATATGTATGGAACCCTGGTAAATACTTTTGATAGCTGCAATATACCTTTCAGCTAGAGAGATCTTCTTATAAGCCTGATCAGTAGCCAGAGGTCCCGGGTTCAATCCCTAGCAGAGGCAGTGATTCAAATTTTAAATTGAAAACCATTGTTATAAACTGGCCATCAAAGCTACAATATTTTTGCATGTGCTAAAGATACCGTATTTGACCTAATAAGGGCGCAGGGTGCGGGTAATTGACAGTGGGGGCACCCTTATTAAGATTAGTTATTCTGAAGTTTTATGAAACAGACTATACCTTATAGCAGAATACCAAAGGCTGTGGAAACGGTAAAATATTCAGTCATAAAAATATTTCAGATGAAGATATCTATTCATTATCATATATTAAGCTTAAACATCACTTGAATATTCCTGTAAACTTGTAAACCATGCCAGCTGATCTTTAGACCAGAGAACATGTGTTCCACAATTTACATTTGTATGTTCAAATGGAACTCTTTTGTGTTCTATTCGTAGACACAGGTGATTTCCCAAATCATATCAGACATCGTTTTCTTTGACCTCATAATTGATTTATAATGTCTTTTACTAGCTTTCTGTTCTGAACAAAAGTTATTTATCAACAAGAATGAAGTCTTTTACTTTATCTTCAAATAAAGATGGTAAGTTATAATTTGTATGTGTGTTTAGTTTCGGGTGCTGTTTGCACTGACATGTCATCTGTAGGAATAGACAAAATGTGCGAAAACTTGTGTTCCAGTTACTGAATTTGCTGAAGAAAATTGAACACATAAAGTAGCAAAACATTTCACACGAATCATTACTTTTGAACACCATTTTGACACTCGGTCAAAGATTTATTTCCTTGAAAAAAGGTAGGGGCGCCCTTATTAGGGCAGGCGCCCTTATTAGGTCAAATACGGTATGTCAACTTTTGTCATTTGTTCAAAATTTTGCACACAGTAAGCATGCATACAGTAAAGCAATTGTCTTCTCTTTCAGCTCGATATATTGACATTGTTTTTCCATTTTCCATTTCCTGCATGAGAAATCCATGTTTTATCTGTGAAAAGTATTTTGATGGTGCCAGTTTTGTAGGGACAAATGGAAATGATGTCAAAATGGCAATGAAAATGTTCGGGGTGCAGAAAAATAAATATTTTGAGAATGAAACAGTGGGACATGATGCTAATCACATGAGTTGAAAAGAGGACATACTTTTCTAGAAGGTGCATTTTGTCCAGTTGTTGCTAAATCCAAGAACCACTGACCACAGGCATCTGCTTCTGGTTAGTAGGCCTATTGATAGAAAAAAAATAGCCCTAAGGTTACACATACTATAGAGACATATATAGATGTATATATATATGTCTCTGCACTACTTGGAGTCTCTGCACATACTTAATCAAATGATATAGTATGAGGGTCTTATATTTTTTCTATTAATACAAACCAGAAGTTATGTGTAGGGCTAATATTTGTTTCTATTAATACTAACCAGAAGCAGACTCCTGTGCACTGACGGCCATGCACCAATAAACTACAGATTCACGAAAACATGTTGGTGGTTCTTTACTTGGATAACACTCCTGAGGAACAGAGTTATTGAAAACACATAACAACCGACATCACAATAGGCTCCTGTAAGAACAACCGTGAAGTGGCATTTATATGGAAAGATGCCATAGTTATTACATCTTAGATCCGTAAAATAAACCATAATACCTGAAATTAGTTCGCGAGTGGACTTGACGGGCACCTGCTAATGGGAGCAGACATCTTGCATTGGGAAGACATTTTTTTAAATACATTTTTGTGATAAAAATGTTCGATTATTCTGATTAATGTAATACGAGCATATTTTTTTCATGCAACTTTATTTATGAAATTCTTTTAGTTTTCATAGAGAAAGAAATAAGTATATTTTTAAAAATAATGGGGATATAGTCAATATCAAATTCGCAAAGAAATGACTTGTCCCCATCAACCGGAAATACTTCTTATTTGATCACGTGACACGAAGCATATTGATTATTTGGGTCATTCAGGTAGACGTTGGCGAGCTATCAACAATTTATTGACATGCTGGCTTAAACGGTAAGCCATGTGATAGGATATTAGGCCTATCGATTAATCCCAACATTTACATAGCCGGCGAAGTGGCGGTAAGTTTGAGTCTTCCACTATCTACGTGGATTGCAATTTCTTAATTTGCTTGAAATGAAGTTGTATATAATATGCAAACAGTTGGACAGTCTTTTGTGTCGATGTGTATTGGTACACACATATACATCAGTGTGATTTGTTCACACATTCTTGTTATTTTGTCGCGCGGCCGACACCTTTGGTGTGATGGTTTTCTTTCACTTCTATAGCGTATAAATCGAGATATGTGATATCGTTACAGTACTGTCCGCGTAAAACTTGTAAATACTGTTATACAGTTAAGTTAACATTTATAGATATATTTTCAACGTACATGTTGTGGTCAATGTTATTTCCATCTGAAATTAACAACAGTTTGTGCCTGCTTATATTAAAAAATAGTCAATATATGATACATCTTTAAAATGAGTTATTCATGACACATTTTTAACTTGGGGAAACAGTCGTTTTGGTAATTAGTTGGTTTAATTATTTTTTTTGTGTACACCTTTATAATTTGCGTCAGTGTGAGTTTAATGTATTATTCTAAATATATATGCATGTATATATATACATCTGTGATTAAAAACATAGCAGTATTATATCATATTTGACATAATGATAATGCTGCAAAAACAAAAGAGGTGAGGCAAGTAATACCATGTTGAGAGAAAACCTCTCTAAATTTTTCATGACTTTTCATTGTTTTTTTTTTGCGTAATTATAAACAAACTAAAAAGATATTTAAAATTATGATATGAATACAGCACTACATGTTTATGTAAAACATATATACTAACAATGAAAAAAAAACAATATTAAGACAAATGACATGCTGCACTTCTTTATAATAGATATTAAGATTTTTATGAAAATCAGTCCCGTCATACATGTTTTAAATTAACAGCTTTTAATCATAAAGTATATATAAGTCTCCCAGGAGAGTAAAAAGTATATTAAATGAAGAAACAAAATGAGCCAGCAACACTCATGATCACCACACCAGGTTACTCCTACACACCAGGTATACATTTTTAGTGTTCAGGCCTTTTTCAGAGGGCTTTTGGGGGCCGTTAATGGGACCCATTTGCAAATGAAATTATTTCATATTTAAGCCAAATTCCCAAAATTTGCAGTATACTCATAAAAAAGTCTTCCCCAAATCGTATATTTTCTTCCCAAAATGAGACAAAAACCCCCATATACTAAACCAATAAGAAAAAGCTCTGAGTGTTTTGACGCCGTACATGGGTCAAGGAAATTTCTTTCTGCAAAACCTTTTATATTGGACTAAATCATCTAAAAACAAGAGGCCCATGCACCTGAATTTTGATATATTTTGGTAGATTTGATTCCTGTGCTCTTGAATATGAGGTCTGAATGTGTTCACTCCAGCATGCTACAAGCAAAATATATTTTGTTCTATGTGTTGGTCCTCCAGAAGACTTTAAAAGATTTTAGCATATTTGAGCCTGGTAGTCATAAATGAAGGTCAACATCATGCTCATTCATCTAAACAATAGTTATAGCCCTTCATCCCAGCATGATATAGGCCCAATATCAGGTTTCTAGACTTCTTGGTTAATGATTAGAAGTCATTCTAAAGTTTTAGCATATTTGACCTCTAGCTCTTTGACCTTGATTGAAGGTCAGGGTCATTCATTGGCATTCATTTGAACAGTCTTCATAGCCTTTAACCCAATCATGCGATAGGCGTAATATCAGGCCTCTAGGCCTCTTGAATTGGGTATTGAGAAGAAGTCATTTAAAGATTTTAGCATATTTGACCCTTGTGACCTTGAAAGAATGTCAAGGTCACTCATTTGAACAATCTTGACAGCCCTTCACCCCAGCATGCTATAGGTCCAATATCAGGTCTCTAGGCCTATTGAAATTGGTTATTGAGAAACAGTTATTTAAGGATTTTAGCATATTTGACCCCTGTGACCTTGAATAGATTTGAACAATCTCGATAGCCCTTCACCACAGCATGCTACAGGCACAATATCAGGTCTCTGGGCTGTTAGTAATAAGGCGTTTAAAGGTTTTAGCATATTTGACCCCTGTGACCTTGAATGAAGGTCAAGGTTATTCATTTGAACAATCTTGATAGCCCTTCACCCCATGGCCAGCATGCTTTATGCCTAAGATCAGGTCTCTATGCCTTTTGGTTATTGAGAAGAAGTAAAAATAAATATTAAACTCCTTTAGCCTGGGTCAAAATGATTTCTTTTTGTCATCTTTGTTGGATATCATCCCAGGAAGGGCCCTGCAGGAAGGGCCCTGCAGGTAGGGCATAAGAATTGTAACTGCTGCCCCCATTGCATGATCGTAAGAGGCGACTCAATTTGGGATCCTATCTTTTCTCTTCTTTCTGAACAACTTTCTTCTTCCTAATGTCTCCCTTGACAATGCCTCACTTTTGGTCTCAGTTGAGCGTTCGCCCCTGTGAGGAAGGCTTTGGGTTCTGTCCCCTGGCTGAGACATACCAGAGTCATTAAAAATGGTAGTTGCTACTCCTGCTTAGCGCTCAGCTTATTAGGAGTGGGATGACTGATTGGCCCGTTGTCAGTATAATGTGACCGGTGGGGTGTGCTGCTGGCTGTCTTCAGCAGTATGCTTCAGTGAGGTAGCACTATAAATCGGCAAAAGTTCCTATCACAAGGAGACTTAACACGAACATACCGCAGCCTCCCAAACACACATACGCACTCACCACACACATGCATGTCGCACGCATGGGAGGCCGTCCTTAAATGACCTTAGCTGTAACCTGTTGATAGGACGTTAAACCAATAAAACCAAACCATCCCAGGAAATCTAAACCACTAAAATATCTTGAGTCTGAGTCTTTTGCAATCTGAATAAAATCAGCTGTTACATGGCTACGTTTACTACGTACGATCATTGTTACGTTCATGCAGGTGACCTTTCGATTAGCCAATCACATATTGCTGCTGGCAAAATCTGTCCAGGGCTTTGATATTCCTGGTGACGGTACGCTTAGTCATGATTTAAAGATCGGAGAGAAATTGAACAAAGCTCAGCGATGCAAAACAATTATGAATATGGCGGTGACAGCGACGCCCATGTTATCGTAAAGATTGTACGCAGAGGCAACGTCATATAAAACGTTTTATTACAGAAAACTGAAATTTGCTTATCGCTACATTTTATCTGCCATCTGTGGCATCTTTTGTTGTTATAATCAAAATAATGCAACCAAAGGTTTTGGACAGCTCATCTCTGATTGGCTAATACATAATGAGCAAACATTGTCGAGGGGGTCACCTGAACATTTTTTTATCAATCATATTAAGTTGTTTAAGTGAATTAACAAACATAACCCCTGTGACCTTGAATATGGATCAAGGTTATTCTTTCACAAATTATGTAGGGTAAAACGTACATAATCCAGGGCACATATCTACCATTGAAATGTTTTTATTAAAATTCTGGGTCTTTCAGTTAATAATGTATGATCAGATTAGTAAGTTTTAACCAATAATACATTTTTACATAATTAGACCTCTGACCTTCATGCAGGTTATAGCTAAATATGATTTTCATTAGTGAAATACCATAATAAATAAACTGGTATTTTTTACTAAATTTTAGTGTTATGATTAGTAATTAAGAAATTAATATCTTTTGTACCAAACTTCATGTCATTTTGTGTTAATAGTTTATTGTGACTGGATTAAACAGGCTGTGTTTAAGACATGTACACATATTGACCAATATATTATCTAACATATATGTATACATGTACATTTGTATATACAATCTGTCTATTTTTATTTGTATATTACTTTATGATTTTATTGTCTAACTTCAATCACGTTATATGATGTTGTTGATAACATAATCATAATAAACTCCATTAACAAGATAAAACTCTGATCTGCTATTATCAGTAATGTAAAATGTTGGATGTTTAAAAGAAGCCTTTATTATATGATCCCCTACCGGTAAAAATCAAGGGTCAAATATGGATGTGCATGCCTTGCCAGTAAACTTATATATATATAATTAGGAAAAATTAGAACTGTCTTGATTATTTTTCCTGAATGAAGCATCTCATCTCTGAGTCACTTAGGGGAATTAATGTGTGAATTTAAAAAAGAAATTTTTTTTTTTAGAACTTTCAATAAATTCTCCAAAAAAAAGAATGAAATTTCTTGAAATTCTCTAGGAATATTTAATATATAGCTATTATAGGTTTTTTAGGAAACTGAAAGTATTGTGATTACATGCTCATGATCAGATCTGCAGAAAATATTAGGGATGCTTACATTGAAATTATGATTTATTAATAAAAACAGGTTTTTTTTTTTATCTGATAGTGAATATAAAAGTGTATACACAATGTACATGGGCATACGTTTTATTCAACTTATAAATGATTTTTGAAAATGAAATCCATTTGAACATATACATGACAAATAACAGTGTCTTAAATTGCTGTTGGAAACGCACTTCTACTTAACAATCACTGATAACGCTATACAATTATCGTATATATGGCATATTGACCAGTTATGATAATCCTTTGTTTACATCATCGTAAATTTCATTACAGGTGTCGACATTGCCCAGCGGTCATTATGATTGATACAGTTCGGCCAGTGCAGTTGATCCAGGGTCGTTATTCAAACATGACCTTCAAACATGACCAATTTGACTTAAGAAAATGACTGAAGAAAATTCTTTTTGCGGAATGAAATAAATATGGACTGGACTTAAATTTGGATCTGTTGTGACTAGTTAGTGTAGTGAAAAAGTGGTTTTGTTGGAAATCTACGAAGTCTAATTACGAATGAAAGACTAAAGTTTTTGTCTCTTATATGATTTTTTAAATTGGTGCTTCTAGGTTGTTTAAAGAGTTGTTGTCATCATTTACATTGCAAATCGTGTTTTACCATCAAGGTATTCTAATTACGTTAATATCTTCTTTTTGTGGCAATGAAATCTAGTGCTACCTTCACCTGACTCATTAAATGTATAATTTGCATTGCAAGGGTAAAATATGTGATTCTAATGGAAGAATTGTAACATCATTAATTGTAGCCTGCTGTTAGTTCAGAAAGAAACCAAAAAGACTTTAGAATTACTTTTTCATGCAGCATTAATGAAGCAAAGAAGAAAGGACAAGGGATATGTTCTTATTGGAGAAATAGCCGTCAATAATGAATCATGTCTTTTGAAAAATTCTGTTCTCATTTCACAAAACTAGTTTTCAGTTTCATCATATTTCATATTTTCTATCTTGAAAAAGTCTTCTGTGCGACGTGTGATCGCAATGTTTCAAGGACGTCAAACGATTGCATCCCAAAAACATTCACGCAATGTTTGGGGGGAAATATTCCATTTAATTACACATCACTGGAGTTTGTCAGTGATTCCTCAAATCTGATAGAAGTTGAACAAAAATTAAAACTATGGAAAGGACTACAGGGGGCCCCAGAGTGTTGGCTTGTTGTCCAGCCATTCCTGTGTTCTGTGTATGTTCCGAAGTGTGACAATACAAGAGGGCTCGTAGAGTTACCCAGTAAGGATGCTTGTCAGAGAGCACACGAAGCCTGTAAGCTTGTGGACGATGTCCAGGGATGGCCAGAGTTTCTGGGTTGTTCCCAAAGTTACTTTACAGAAGACACAGACTGTCTGGTAAGTACACGACTAAACAACTGTTTATGTCGATGTCCGTTAATACCAAGTATTAAGTTAATGTCATGATTGTGGATGTCATATCTTATAATGTCATGTTTGTATAATGACATGATTGTGGATGTCATGTCTTACAATGCTACGCTTGTATAATGTCATGTGTTGATGCCATAATGTCTTATAATGTCACGCTTGTATAATGACATGATTGTGGATGTCATGTCTTACAATGCTACGCTTGTATAATGTCATATGTGTTGATGTCATGTCTTATAATGTCATGCTTGTATAATGACATGATTGTGGATGTCATGTCTGTACAGTTAATGTCACATGTTGATGTCATGTCTGTTAATGCCAAGTCAGTCTTTTATTATGTACATCATGTCACAGTCTTTTATATATGTTATGTCACATCAATGTCACATCAATGTCACATACATCTGTGAAAGTCAATATATATGTAAATATAATGTCTGTGTACAGTAATACTTATATGTCTCATGTCTATAGATGTTACAATAATACTTCTGTTAATGTCACTTTTTGATTAGCATTACTGGTATGTTTTCTTTAAATGTATCATATACCGTAGTAATAATGCTATGAACATTATTTTTCTACATTGGTTTAAAACTTTTAGGGCATGCTTAAAATATCACGAATCCCTCATTTTCACAAATTTTATTCAATTTTCTGTATATATTGTAATTTGTTAAAATAACACGGAAGTTCAGCTGACGGGACTGCTAAATTGGTTCGTTATAGACAATATTTCACTATGTGAAATTTGCAATATAATTACAGAATTACATAGAAGTAAGAGGGAGAATGAAATGAGAATCGAAATCTGTTCACAATATCCATAAAATTGCTATAAGCGTGTTTTACTGTAGTATTCATTTGAAAAAATAAAAGATGGTCCAATCGATGCATGCATATATATATGGTTTCTTTGTACAATGTGTAAGTTAGAAATTGTAGTTTTAGTAAGAAATTCCATTGCTAATACATTTAGACTTTTAAATTGTACTCAAGTATTTGTAAACATTACTTGATCCATTGACAACCAAATGTCGGTAAAGCTGTATGTTTATATCAAGTTCGTTGATGGGATAGACATTTAATTTCCCGACAAAAGAAGCTTGTGTTTACCTTTCGACATCTCGCCACAATTCTGTAAGTCTGGTTAGCATATGAAAAACAAACATTGTTATCAATTTAAACAGCTTGTGTAAATTTTTTGTAATTTATTAAGTTTAAAAGTAAATTTGAACATTACATATATACACTATAGCATTATTATATTATGATATAATTGAATATGAGAAAGTAAAAATTGTCCCAACTTTTTTCCAGAGTTTTGTGATAAGTTAGTCTGGGAATCTGAAAAAGAATAGTAAATATGGATATTGTTTGCTTTATCACATAAAAAATTAGAAAATGAAGAAATAATGGAAAATTAATTGATATATATATATATATATATATAAAAAGGAAAAACCCAAAAACAAGATAATAATCCCCATACATAGCTATATATGACATACAGTTTGTAAAACACATTTTGAAAAAAAATTATTTTTATTAATTAACCTATAAAATTATATTTTTTTTTGTATACTAACTATTCTTTGTAGGTTTACCCGTTCTGAGTTCGGCTACAGGTAGCAGGCACCTTTGGATATGTGTGCCATGTACAATTTTGTGTCGTCTGTGAATTCGTAGGAAGCGTCTTTTGTTGGCCGTCAACACAGCTATTGTTGGTGCCCATTCAACAGAGGGAGGAAATGTCCTGGTCTTCAATACCAATTTACTCAAGGGGAATCTGTTTTTAGTCATATCAATGTAAGGGGTAGAATATTGAAAAGAGAATGAGACCCTGTCTGAGGTCTGATCAGCTTAAGTTGTTAAAAAAAGTTCAAAGCCTAACTTTTCATGAGTTACCCTGTTAAATTGTTTGTTTTTGGTGTCGGATAATATTCAATACATCTATACCCGAGTCACCCTATGATTTTTGTTACTCAGTATTTGAGTCCTAGACTCATGCTTTTCCCAAGAAATTTGTGCACTCAAATTTTGAGTGTCCACACTAGCTATCATCTTTTATTCAGTTTTTGGACTCGTCAATATTTTGTGGTGTTCTGGCCATGGGCTCAGCTCATCTGAAAAAATCTGTAAAAATTATTGGTGTCACCTTCTGTCAAATTGTCCTATCTTCCGACCTGTATTACTATTTCACTATTTCAGGATACCTAAGGAGTATGGGCAGTCTCCAAATGTCAATAAAAACCAAATACAATTATACGATTAAACTTTTGATAAAAAAAATAGTTAAATTGTTACCAGAAATAGTTTGTTATGTACATAGTAGGTTAGGTATTGTTTGATTTCTATATTGACGCTGTGATAAGGTGTATCTTTTAGGATACAGAGAGTACATTTAATGAGGACACATTTAATTTGGTGTCAGAAGTGTGGAGTTACACCATTACAGGGCATTTTCACAAAGTTAGGGGGGGAATACTGGAATCAGGTTGTCCGTCCGTCTGTTTGTCTGTAGACACAATGTTGTACCAGCTACTCCTCCTAAACTACAGAGGGAATTTCAACGAAACTTTATGGCAATAACCCTTATACATTGTAGATATGCGTAATCTATATCATGTTGTAATTTTGTGGTTACCATGGTAACCAGGTCACTATACTTCGTCTTTTGGGTGAGTCTGTAGATCTAGACACAGCGATGTACCGGCTACTCTTCCTAAACTACTGAGAGAATTTCAACGAAACTTTATAGCAATAACATTTAACCCTTATACATTAATATTGTAGATGTGCGTAATATATATCATGTTGTAATTTTGTGGTTACCATGGTAACCAGGTCGCTATACTTCGTTTTTTGGGTGAGGGGGAATTTTGTCCAGTCAACTACTCATGATCATAAACCTGTGAACTGTCAAACTACACAGGAGTGATAGGGACCATGTATAAATGTGCATGCATGATATTTCTCTTCAGAGTTTTTGGTTTCCATGGTTACTAGGTTTCAATACCCATATTCTTGTGGAAAACTTTGTCAAGACAACTCATTCCTATATAGCTGTCAACCAATTTCACAGGAAATATACAGGAATGTTAGGGACTCATAATGTGTACATATGCATGCAGGTTTTTTCCCCACAAATTAAGGTTGCCGTGGTAACCTGTTTACTAAAAACAGGTTTTTGTTGGCAAATCTTCCCCGGAGGGCTGGGGGTATGAGCTGGCCCTCTGGACAACAGTTCTAGTTCTAAAGGTCACTTCTGTCTATCAAGGTCATTTCTGTATACAAAGGACATCTGTCTATAAAGATCACATCTCTGTATATTTAAATGTCACTTCTTTATATATAAATGTCACTTCTGTATATATATATATATATAAATATTTTAATGTCACTTCTGTATACAATGGACATCTGTCTATAATGGTCCCTTCCTTGGGTGGCCTTTATAGACAGGTTTGACAGTATTCTGTATTAATTGATAATTATATATATATAATGTGAATTTTGTCCCAGAGACAATTATATTTGTATTATTTTTTGAGGTTGAAGATTTTCAAGGGTTGAAATGCGGCTAGTATAGCTCTGTACATATAAAGCAATGATTTTGGAATTATGGGTAGGTCAGGGGTATATTTTACCAAAGTTCAAGGTCACAGCAGGGCTGGGGTTAACGTTTATGATTAAAATAGAAAAGAAAAAGAATACATGTTTTAGGGTATACATGATGTATATCAGCATTGTTTTTATTTATTAAAAAAATTCAGAGTGGAAAGCATTTTCAATTATTATTCTATATATAGCAAGTGATTAAACTTTTTATTTCAAAGTTGATTTGAGTCAACTTTTTGTAAATTCTTTACAATTTGATCATTGTGATTATAAATCAAATCATATGTCAAGGAAAGTCTTTGAAATGATATCGTATATAAATTCTTGTAGGCGTTTAAATGCTTAAGTGGATATTTGATATTGCTAGGTATATAAGTTTTAGTCAGGAGAGGGCAATACCAAATTTTTAAGGTATACCAGGTAAATCAGGGTAAGGTGATCATTTGGATGTTCAATAACTTTTGTGATTTGAAGGAAAATTGCCTTTGCGCTGGTCATTAAAAAGCCATTTGGCATTTGTCCGACAAACTTTTTCCTCGACTTATTTGACATGTCTTTTTTGACAAAAAATATGTACCTTGTATATATATGTGTAGGTTTATAATATCAGCTTTGATAAGAAAAGATATTACAATAAGACTTTAAGATTTAAGGTTTTTGGCGAAGTGTTCAGGTAAGATTTTTGTATAGGTATTCATCGAATCGACAGCTAGGAATGTGAGTTCATTTCATGTCAGGCAGGGAACGAATGACCTACAATAATGAGTAGGTCTTTCAGATTTATAAGTTATATAGGTAGTTTTGATACTGCAACTTATGCAGATTGAAACCAAGAAAGAAAGTAGTAGTAGTAGTACCCATGAATATCACATGATTTAATTATACAGTAACAGAAATGCAGAGCACAAAATAGCTTGAAACCATGAGGAAATACCCACAAATATTTCATACCCACAAATATTTCATATTCTACAGTAACTGATTACACGAATGCAGAGAACAGAACAGATTGAAACCATGAAAGAAAGTACCCGCAAATATTTCATTAATGAAGTAGAATTCTAATTATATAATATGTTAATTAGAACAGAACAAAAGAAATAAACCATAAGTTTAACATGTTTTACAGAAACATAAAAACAGAGATCTAACTAGCTTGAAACCATGAAAGAAATTACCCACAAATATTTTGTTTTATACAAGGGTACAGTTAAATTTGGAGTGTAGTACTAGTCTGAAGAAACCCTGAAAATCAGTGACATATTCTTCCCTTTTTCTTCATTTTAGAAAATTATCACACTTTTATGCCCCTATGATTTAGTTTTCTCTGATTCGGTCTGTAATTCTATCATTCCGCTGGCTGCGATAGCTCAGTTGGTTGGAGCTCAGACCACATAACCTCAGGTGAAGATCCCAGGTGTATGGTTGGATGCTCCCTTGTAACCCATGTCAATTTGTGTTTATTGGGAAGCATAGAAACAGACCGGTCTGTGCTGATGTGGCTATAATCATGTCCCTGTAAGACACTTTACCCAGATTGTCCTGTATGGCATTCGATGGGCCTAGCCTCCTGTATGTTGTTCAGTGAGGTAGTCACTAACTACTACAAGGAGACCTTGCTTCAAAATGACCCTGGCTGTTCACGGGGTGATAAACAGAGCAAACAAACAAACAAACAAACAAACCATCATTCTATCCATCTGTCAGTCCAGATCTGCTGCCACAATATATAGATTAAAACTTTTTCTCGCAAGTTTTTTGGGGTGATTTGTTTGGTTTTAAATAAAGTAGGGAACACAGACATTCATGGTGTACCATCCTATTTCTAGTATCAGCTGAAGACCTTCTCTACTGGGCATAATTAGCAAAACAATTATATCTATCAAAGCTATTGTGGAGTCCTGAGTAACGTTATATTCAGGCATGCATACAATATATACTAACAGTCCAAGCCATTACTGTTTCTTTAAGATTTCTATCCATAACATTACAAATATATGGGAAACCATCCATGATCGTATCTAAAGAAACAATTGTACATGTGGAGTCCATGAGCTACCTTTATGAAATTTAAATTAGAACATGGATATATAATCTATGCTACCACCTTATAATTTATATACATTTCTTTTTCAATTTCCAATTCATAACGGTATAATTTGTACGCTGTAAAAAATAAAAATATATTGAAATGTGATATTTTTGTGTTTAATTAAATTGGCCTGCTTGTGTTATATACATGTATATTAAAAGTGTGTGATTTCATTGATTACGCTGTTGTAGCTGTATCAGGTCTAGATCTCATAATAGTGATAAGTAAGGTGAGCTTGAATTTTACTGCAAATTATTCAAAATTAATCTGACAATGAATGAAGTAAATTGGTCCATGTAGATCACTTTAATTCAAAATTTCATTTCTTACGATTATGTACATAGCTTAAGCAAAGTTGAAGTTGTATTAATTTTTTACTGGTTGAACAAAATGTGAAAGCCCTTTGTCCTTTTTTTTGTACATGATTAATTTAAACTTAGAGTTTGACATAATGTAGTAAAACTGCATTTTTAGCTCACCTGGTCCGAAGGACCAAGGTGAGCTTATGCCATACCGTTGCGTCCGTCGTCCGTCGTCCGTCCGTCCGTCCGTCCGTCAACAATTGACTTCTTCTTCATAACCACACATCAGAATTTGACCAAATTTGGTCAGAAGCATCCCTATGGGTAGGGGACTCAAAATTGTACAAATGATGGGGCTGACCCCCCTGGGGGCCTCTGGGGCGGGGCCAAAAGGGGTCATTTGTGCGCTATTGATATAAACGACTTCTTCTCTGAAACCAAGCAATGGCTATCACTCATATTTGCCTGGTAGCATCACTATGGGGTGGGGATTCAAAATTGTACAAATGATGGGGCTGACCCCCAGGGGCCTGAGGGGCGGGGCCAAATGTGGTCAATCTGGCTATATTGATATAAACGACTTCTTCTCTGAAACCAAGCAATGCCTATTGCTCATATTTGCCTGGTAGCATCATTATGGGGTGGGGATTCAAAATTGTACAAATGATGGGGCTGACCCCCCAGGGGCCTGAGGGGTGGGGCTGAATGTGGTCAATTTGGCTATATTGATATAAACGACTTCTTCTCTGAAACCGAGCAATGCCTGTCACTCATATTTGCCTGGTAGCATCACTATGGGGTTGGGATTCAAAATTGTACAAATGACAGGACTGACCCCCCAGGGGCCTGAGGGGCGGGGCCAAATGTGTTCAATCGGGCTATATTCATATAATTGACTTCTTCTCTGGAACCAAACAATGGATATCTCTCATATTTTACTGGTAGCATCACCTTGGGGTAGGAATTTGAAATTGTACAAATGACGGGGCTGACCCCCTGGGGTCTGAGGGGCGGGGCCAAAAGGGGTCAGTTTTACAGAATTGATATAAACAACTTCTGCTCAAAAACTAAGCGATGGATATCACTCATATTTACCTGGTAGCATCACTATGGGGTGGGGATTAAAAATTGTACAAATGATGGAGCTGACCCCCCAGGGGCCTGAGGGGCGGGGCCAAATGTGGTCAATTGGGCTATATTGATATTAGCGACTTCTTCTCTGATACCAAGCAATGAATATTGCTGATATTTGCCTGGTAGCATCACTATTGGGTGGGCATTCAAAATTGTACAAATGGTGAGGCTGACCTCCTGGGGGCCTGAGGGGCGGGGCCAAGAGGGGTCAATTTGGCTGAATTGATATGAACAACTTCTTCTC
Organism: Pecten maximus; assembly: GCF_902652985.1. Classification (NCBI taxonomy): domain Eukaryota; kingdom Metazoa; phylum Mollusca; class Bivalvia; order Pectinida; family Pectinidae; genus Pecten; species Pecten maximus. The sequence continues at coordinate 14,994,974 of NC_047032.1, read as the reverse complement.
TGAAACTAAGCAAGGGTTATTGCTCATATTTGCCTGGTAGCATCCTTTTGGGTAGGGATTCAAAATTTTATAAAGGAAGGAACTGACCCCCACTCCCCCCGGGGTGCAGAGGGCGGGGTCAAAAGGGGTCAATTGGTTTAAACAACTTATTTTCTGAAACTAATTATATAAGTAATGGATATCACTCACATTTGTGTGGTAGCATCCCTATGGGTTTGTGCCAAAAGTTAATTTTATTTCATGGATTAATGCATTTTTTGACATAAAATCCTCAAGTACCCATATAAAATGCCTATGATATATTGACATAGCAATACCAGTGACAAATATACTTAATCATCATTCTTGTTTCATATCTCATGAAATCCAGGTGAGCGATACAGGCCCTCTGGGCCTCTTGTTATAGAGCTCTATATACTGTATTCACTGACAGGAAATTGAAGAACATTCCAAAAAATATTTCAATATTTTTTTGAGTATTTTATTTTTCAAGTATTTTATATCCATATTTATTCTGTAATATGTCCAAAGGGCCAAGCAAAAAAATGGGGCGACTGTGCATGATCTCGGGAATCAAGTCGAAACTGTATCTTATTCATGTAGTCTCTTCATCGGGCACAAAATACAATTAGGTTATAATAAACACAGATAAAAATGGTACTGATATAAATACGTGATGCTTTTGATGGTTTGGTGGTCAGGTAGCTGTAATACCTTCCACTTTTCTAATCTCTATAGTGAAGTGGAGGTTATAATAAACACAGATAAAAATGGTACTGATGCTTTTGATGGTTTTGGTGGTCAGGTAGCTGTAATACACTTGCCTTTCACATAGGTGGCCTGGGTTCGATTCCAGTGAAAAGTTGTGGGGTCATGATCACCTGTTGGACCATGTCATATGGCATACATATGCATGTGGGTTTAGACTCCAGGTACTCTATTTTCCCTCCCACAGTAATAAGACCCCAAGACTACTTGTAGTAATTGCATGCTTCCACAGGCCAACAAGGGTATGAATACTGAGGATTAATATAAGTTGATATCACTTATTTCGTGTTGGTTGTAAAATAGATCAAGTTTACATATTTATTTTTTAACTTTTGATACTGTGATACAGGGCTGATAATCTTAAATATTTCAGTGAGTGTTTCTGTTATGGTATTGATAATTTTAAATGATTGGTTATAGAGAACGATCACGAGGTTATAGACATAAAAACCCATTGTGTTCCAGCTAGTGCTGGCTATGGGCAAGGTCTATAACAAACCCACAAATTCAATTTACAGATAATTGTAAAAAACGGCCCTGAAAACTGATGAAATTCAATACTATATATATATATATATATCACATTGTAATTCTACTCAAGGTTATCAAGTTAAGTAAGAGATTACTGTCGTATGATATTCTCTGTATATATGTTTGTATTCGTCATTTGTGTTGCTATGCTATACCACTGCATTTGTTTATGTATATCTTATACTCATATAAAAATGGAACTTTTTTTAGAGCCATTTAATTAAAGTAACATTTTTTAAAAAATTCAATAGTACTAGTGCTTACTTTTTCTCTTATCTAGAAATATACCAAAGACTTTTAATTGTTATTTTCAGCTTTTCAGATAAAAAAAATAAGAGAGCATTATGTTAGTATGCATCATCAAGAAAAAAAACAATTTGCTTTCTTTTTCCTTGCACCATATTGTATTGATTTCAAATCAGCATACAGTATATCTATATACATGTATACAAATATACATTTATAATCCCCTGAAGAGCGGCACAATATAGCCGCGAAAGTACTAGGGAGACAGCAGATCTGTGTTTGACTTTTTATTTTATTATTATTTACCGTCACATGGACATTTCAACTTTATTCTATATAAATGTATATACACATGTATATATGATATTTATCAACTTTGTGAGACAATCAAAGTCTAGACTCTATCTATACATGTAGGTACAAATGTATATTCATTTTATGTTGATAAATCTATGACAGCTTCCATCCAGACTGTTGGATCTCGGCTTTGTAATGTGGTGTGGCATTTATATCGACACATACCAGTCACACTTGGACACAAAACTTAATTCAATTTAAAGTTATATTTATGTTCAGGTAGCTAGCTATATAGCCAGTGGGTGTATAATGTTGATGACAATTTTTTAGGGAGTGCTGTGAATTATTTTTGATGATGATTGATCTTCTTGAAATTTTTAAGTCATGGATTCTATGATATGAAATATATTATGTCCATATATGCATTGCCAGTTTTCAGGAAAATGGCTCTCAAGGTGAAAACATGAATTTTAAGAAATACCTAACATTGTTTTATTTTCACTGTCGTAGTTGTAACTTAGGAGATCTTGACAATTGTTTTTTGCCAACACTTTTTTTCATACCAACAATATACAATTGCCTATCGATTTTCGATTAAGCCCATGAATTGTAATAAGTCCATGTCTAGTATAAAGCGCTTGCATGTCTGAAAATAAGCCCATGTCAGGTAATAAGCCAACCCTGATACATGTATACTGCAGATTAGTAAAAATGTTGACAAGAGCTATTTATGTCATTATTGAACAATCGACCAAACCTCTTGCTTGGGAAAGTGGAGGGAAGGGGCACATGGCAACTATATAACGTCAAAAATGCCTCATTTGGTCTACAGTTAAAAATATGTTGAAAATAATAAGATAGTCATATGAGAATCGGCAGGCCTCATAAATAAGCCTTGAAATCTGTAATGATGAAGGAATATAAGCTTTACAGGATTATTTCAAGTAATATATTCTATAAATTAATTATATTGTCACATAGATTGTGATTTTGTGTGAAGTATGGAGATTTAGACTATTTTAAATTCACAGGTTTCATTATATAAGATCATTGTTACAGGCAAATGATATAAACTAATCACTTTGCAGTAATTAAGTCACACTCAACATTGATGTATTGTTTTCTGATTTCAGACTTCCCACACTTATGAGACCTTGACCTTCAACACAACCGGTGTTTGTAATGTGCCACTCATTAGGACGACCAATGAGGACAGTTGGTACGAGACCGTACCAGGCTGTGGTATCCAGTGTCAGGACCCGTTCTACACAGACGACGAACACCGTGAGGTCCATATCTTCATTGGTGTTTTTGGTTCCATCTGCCTCGTCTGTACTCTATTTACAGTGGTGAGTACTGGGTTAGATAAATAGAGGTTACACAACGAGTGGTTGTTGGATATGGAATTTATTTCACACTTGTAAGTTATTTTTTAAAAGTTACAACACACAAGCTTTAGCCTGTGTCTTTTGTATCTTTTAAAAAATAACTTACGAGTGTGAAATGAATTCCATATCCAAAAATCACAAGTCATATGACCTGTTTCTACCACAATAATATCGGCTTGAATCAAAGGGAAACGAGGCCAAGTATAATTTCACGTATGCAAATAAGGTGTACCGGTGACGTCCGGGACCGGGTGATGTGATTGCAGCTTGGGTAAAAGTTCAAATTTGTGACCAATCAAAAGACTGGAAGGTCATAATCCACTAGTGGTATATAACATATATTTATCCAATAATGCAATGGCTTGAGAGTGGAATAACACAGCGTATTGTGGTAGAAATTAAAATACTATAAACATGTCCTCTAACCAAGCATGGAACTCTTTTTCACTGGTTTAGAAGGAGGCTTTCTTCCTCATTTTGGAAAAAATTAAAATTTGAGAATTTGAAAGGAAAAGGAGTAAACTTAAGTTTTGCAATTTTTCTATAACATGAAGTTATTCCATAATCTGGGAATGGTGCTAATTATCAGCCACAAGAAGCCTTCTGAAAATGCCCTGTAAATTAAGCCAATTAACTCTCTACTTTGAGTCAAAGAATGTTTGTTTGTTTCTTTCCCTGGCTAATTGTCACCCCATGAACAGCAATACTCATTTTGAGGAAGGGTGTTCAGGAAGTGGCTGGTGGCTACCTCGGTTGATAATATGAAGAAATCCAGATCATATTTTCCAGAGCAATTGGGATGATAAATATCTCAAATACCCAAGGACGTATGATCATGATGACGGCACATGATAGCGTAGATTGTTTTGGCTAACGAGACTTGTTACAGGATAAACAGCAGTAAAACAGCTTAAAGAGACTATCGTCTTTGATGTTTAAATTTTAAATCTGTTTTAGTTGAATCTCTGACTTATGTCTGTACTCACCATACTGTGCTACACAGTGTATCAATATATAATTACCTGTTTTGTATTGGTGATTGACAGCTGAATGAGATGGGTCGGTTCACAGGTGTGACGGGTCGAAGGAGATAATCTTTGGGGTGTCATGAGTCAGATCTGAATTCCGCGTAAACAAAAGACCCGAGTGTCAGATATATCAAACAATGGCCCTGGCCTACTCATCAGTTCCTCACTGTTGTAAAGCACTGATTTGTTTTGATCTTTTATTGAATGGCAGAGGGACGGATCCTATTAATCATACAAATATTTCTATTGAGACTTTTTGATTTATGATTGCTTGTATATATACTAAATAATTATTTGAACTCCAGACTTTTTTATGACACATTTTTTTAATTGTTTAAAATATTTAGCGAGGTATATAATAAAGTCAAACTTGTCCTAAAGGCCACTTATATTTTAACCAAAATTGTCTATAAAGGCCATCAACAACAAATAATTGCCTGTACAGGCCATATTCATTGTATAACAAAAGTTGTCTATAAAGATCACCTGTATAACTGTCTATAAAGGCCTCATGTATTATTGTCTATAAAGGCCTCCTGTATAATTGTCTTTAAAGGCCGCCTGTATAACTGTCTATAAAGGCCACCTGTATATTTGTCTATAAAGGCCACCTGTATAACTGTCTATAAAGGTCACCTGTATAACTGTCTATAAAGACCTCCTGTATAATTGTCTATAAAGGCCACCTGTATAACTGTCTATAAAGGTCACCTGTATAATTGTCTATAAAGACCTCCTGTATAATTGTCTATAAAGGCCACCTGTATAATTGTCTATAAAGGCCACCTGTATAACTGTCTATAAAGGCCTCCTGTATAACTGTCTATAAAGGCCACCTGTATAATTGTCTATAAAGGCCGCCTGTATAACTGTCTATAAAGGTCACCTGTATAACTGTCTATAAAGGCCTCCTGTATAACTGTCTATAAAGGCCTCCTGTATAACTGTCTATAAAGGCCACCTGTATAATTGTCTATAAAGGTCACCTGTATTACTGTCTATAAAGGCCACCTCTATAACTGTCTGTAAAGGCCTCATGTATAACTGTCTATAAAGGCCTCCTGTATAATTGTCTATAAAGGCCACCTGTATAACTGTCTATAAAGGCCTCCTGTATAACTGTCTATAAAGGCCTCCTGTATAACTGTCTATAAAGGCCTCCTGTATAACTGTCTATAAAGGCCTCCTGTATAATTGTCTATAAAGGCCTCCTGTATAACTGTATATAAAGGCCTCCTGTATAACTGTCTATAAAGGCCACCTGTATAACTGTCTATAAAGGCCACCTGTATAATTGTCTATAAAGGCCTCCTGTATAACTGTCTATAAAGGCCTCCTGTATATTTGTCTATAAAGGCCTATTGTATAATTGTCTATAAAGGCCTCCTGTATAACTGTCTATAAAGGCCTCCTGTATATTTGTCTATAAAGGCCTCCTGTATAATTGTCTATAAAGGCCTATTGTATAATTGTCTATAAAGGTCACCTGTATAACTGTCTATAAAGGCCTCCTGTATATTTGTCTATAAAGGCCTCCTGTATAATTGTCTATAAAGGCCTCCTGTATAATTGTCTATAAAGGTCACCTGTATAACTGTCTATAAAGGTCACCTGTATAACTGTCTATAAAAGCCACCTGTATAACTGTCTATAAAGGCCACCTGTATAAGATTTTCAATCTTTCACCGTTTTGTTTCTGTTCCAGCTGACATTTCTGATAGACTGGAAAACATCCAGTAGATACCCAGCCCTCATCCTGTTTTTCATCAATGGCTGTTTCTTCTTCTGCACAATTGGCTGGATGGCACAGTTTTCCGGGAATGCAAGGACAGACATAGTGTGTAAGGCCGACGGGACCACACGCCACGGGGAGCCAAAGCTGGGGTAGGTTACTGGTGTCTTAATTTAAAGTGGGACATCTGGAGTGGGACCTCTGTATTGGGACATTTTAAAGTGTGGGACCTCTGTATTGGGGAGGAAACAAGCGTACTCATAATAAATCCATGTGGTCTGGCAGATGATGCCATGCTTTTTCACGTCGTATCAGGGAATCAAACCCCGACTGCTTTAATTAGTTGAAAGGCAAACATATAATTATTATATGTTACCAATGTGTCACCGGACAAGGCAAACATATAATTATTATATGTTACCAATATGCCACCCGACAAAGAAGATAGTTCAAAGAAACAATGCCATTTTCATGACGGTCAGACTTTGTATATAAATGTATATTAATGTATATGACATTGTATATAAATGTATATAATGTATATGACATTGTATATAAATGTATATAATGTATATGACATTGTATATAAATGTATATTAATGTATATGACATTGTATTTAAAACTATATTAATGTATATGACATTGTATATAAATGTATATGACATTGTATATAAATGTATATTAATGTATATGAAACTATATTAAATGTATATAACATTTTATATAAATGTATGCTAATGTTTAAACATGTCATTGTATATAAAAACAACACAAAAGGAGTACACTTTATCTAAAAAATATTTACAGGTTAACAATTTGTCCTGAAACCGTATTGAAATTTAAAAAAAAGGTTTAAAAATTTATAAACATAGCTTGGAACAGTCTTGAAAAGACTCTGGCTGAATGCTAATTAAGTCTCACTCTGTATTGTCAGATAAATTTAAACAAAAGAAAAACGTGTGTTTATATGAGCACTTATTTAGGTCAAACACTGTATATAGAGTAAAATTTCAAACCTCCTTATTGTTTACAATTAACAGGTGCATTTAATTGGCTGTTACTCTATACATCCTTTCACTCTCCGTTTTGATTGGTTGTTGAATTATTCTCTTACATATGATATATTTATACAGGTCTGGAGAGACGGCCTCATGTACCTTCGTGTTTATCCTCGTCTACTACTTCATGATGGCAGCCTCTGTTTGGTTTGTCATGCTGGCGTATGCTTGGCATCTCACCTTCAAGGCCCTCGGGACTCCTCGTGACGACCTCACCAGCAAAACTGCCTACTTCCACATAGCTAGCTGGTGTGTCCCTCTAGTGTTGACAATCATATGTCTGGCTGTTTCTGAGGTAAGAAGTCTACTGGTGTGTCCCTCTAGTGTTGACAATCATATGTCTGGCTGTTTCTGAGGTAAGGACGGTCTACGTATACTGGTGTGTCCCTCTAGTGTTGACAATCATATGTCTGGCTGTTTCTGAGGTAAGAAGTCTACTGGTGTGTCCCTCTAGTGTTGACAATCATATGTCTGGCTGTTTCTGAGGTAAGGACGGTCTACGTATACTGGTGTGTCCCTCTAGTGTTGACAATCATATGTCTGGCTGTTTCCCAGGTAAGGACGGTCTACTGGTTTGTCCCTCTAGTGTTGACAATCATATGTCTGGCTGTTTCTGAGGTAAGGACGGTCTACAGGTGTGTCCCCCTAGAGTTGACAATCATATATCTGGCTGTTTCTGAGGTAAGGACGGTCTACTGGTGTGTCCCTCTAGTGTTGACAATCATATATGTCTGGCTGTTTCTGAGGTAAGGACGGTCTACTGGTGTGTCCCCCTAGTGTTGACAGTCATATGTCTGGCTGTTTCTGAGGTAAGGACGGTCTACTGGTGTGTCCCCCTATAGTGTTGACAATCATATGTCTGGCTGTTTCTGAGGTAAGGACGGTCTACTGGTGTGTCCCTCTAGTGTTGACAATCATATGTCTGGCTGTTTCTGAGGTAAGGACGGTCTACTGGTGTGTCCCTCTAGTGTTGACAATCATATGTCTGGCTGTTTCTGAGGTAAGGACGGTCTACTGGTGTGTTTCTCTAGTGTTGACAATCATATGTCTGGCTGTTTCTGAGGTAAGAACGGTCTACTGGTGTGTCCCTCTCGTGTTGACAATCATATGTCTGGCTGTTTCTGAGGTAAGGACGGTCTACAGGTGTGTCCCTCTAGTGTTGACAATCATATGTCTGGCTGTTTCTGAGGTAAGGACGGTCTACAGGTGTGTCCCTCTAGTGTTGACAATCATATGTCTGGCTGTTTCTGAGGTAAGAACGGTCTACAGGTGTGTCCCCCTAGAGTTGACAATCATATGTCTGGCTGTTTCTGAGGTAAGGACGGTCTACAGGTGTGTCCCTCTAGTGTTGACAATCATATGTCTGGCTGTTTCTGAGGTAAGGACGGTCTACTGGTGTGTCCCTCTAGTGTTGACAATCATATGTCTGGCTGTTTCTGAGGTAAGGACGGTCTACTGGTGTGTCCCCCTAGTGTTGACAGTCATATGTCTGGCTGTTTCTGAGGTCAGAACAGTCTACTGGTGTGTCTCCCTAGTGTTGACAATCATATGTCTGGCTGTTTCTGAGGTAAGGACGGTCTACTGGTGTGTCCCTCTAGTGTTGACAATCATATGTCTGGCTGTTTCTGAGGTAAGGACGGTCTACTGGTGTGTCCCTCTAGTGTTGACAATCATATGTCTGGCTGTTTCTGAGGTAAGGATGGTCTACTGGTGTGTCCCTCTAGTGTTGACAATCACATGTCTGGCTCTTTCTGAGGTAAGAACAGTCTACTGGTTTGTCCCTCTAGTGTTGACAATCAAATGTCTGGCTGTTTCTGCGGTAAGAACAGTCTACTGGTTTGTCCCTCTAGTGTTGACAATCAAATGTCTGAATCTGAGGTAAGGAATGGTCAAATGGTGTCCCACCTGTGTTGACCATTGCATATGTCTGTAACTGATGTAAGGAACGGTCAGCTGGTGTGACCCACTTGTGTTGACCATCATACAGCATGTTTGTATCTTTGATAAGGAATGGTCAACAGTATATGACCTGTATATCATAAATTCTCATCTTTCTGACTGAATACCTGACATTCAAACTGATTGCCCTCTGGACTATTACAGCACTTGATGTGATTAAAGTGCTGTTCAGCTGCCGGCAGGTATCTTATTTACATCAAACTCTCTCTTGATCCTAACACAATAAAATATATTTTGTATTTGGTATTATGTTACAATTTTGATAGATCATGATATTTTGTGGTTTTACAGATTGATGGTGACTCAGTAAGCGGGATATGTTTTGTGGGGTACCGAGAGTATGGATACAGACTTGGTTTTGTTGTTCTACCGTTAACGCTCTGTCTTTGTGCTGGAATAGTAAATCTCATACGGGGTAAGTTGTCTGATTAAACATTTTCTTAATCTACAGTGGCAGAATTAAGAACATTAATGTACTACATTGATTAACAAATTATGACTAGTTGTATCAGAAATCAAAATTAATTATTTTTTTTTTTTAAGTGCAGAAGATGAGAGTAGACTAGAACTGTTAAATTACAGGTCTTCAACATTTTAGGAAACAAATTATCTGAAAGTCATTTCTTAATTCTGCAAATTCTTAACAAAAGGATTAAACACCACAGGAAAAAGGAAAAATCTTTTTTGAATTTTTTGATCAGAGGTTTGAGTTTTATCTTGGGAACATTAATTTCAGTACTTAATATAAACAATTAATTTCTGAATTATCAAAGATAACACCATAGCGAAAAAAAGACATATTTGTAGGGTTTTATTTTGGGAAATTTAATTTTAGATATTAATTTGACAAGTAAATTATCAAAAATTTGATCTTTTGCTTCGTATGCCAGATGAACATTACGAAATCTTGGTACTCACTGTCATTAAATATAGAGCCAAAATACCCTGCCAGTACATATGCCTGTATACAATATTGCTGAATTTTGAAGAGGCATTATTGTGCACAATTTGATACCTGCTAACTAGTTCCTACAATTATACACTAATAGTGGTAGTTAGATGGTGTATGAACATCCACCTTTCACCAAAATGAATGGGATTTGATTCTCCAATCAAACATAAAAAGTATTGGGTCACCTGGCCAGCCTCATGTGTCCTTAGCTTTGTCATAACTAAAACCATTAAGCCCTTTCAATCAATCAATTAATCAATCAAGTCTATCCTTATTGGTTTTCCCTGGGCACTCTAGATCTGGTTTTCCTGACATAAAGGACCTCCGGCCATCCAGCTCACGAAGAGTTATTCATATGATTCAAAAGTAGCTGAACCATCTGTTGCACAACAAATACAGTTTATATGTTTAATCCAAGATATTATATCTGTTGGTAGGTCTTCGGACACTGGTCAAGCTAAGAAAGGACACTCCGGACTTCATCAGCGACAAAGCCACTTCCAAGATAAAGGAAACAATCATCAGACTTGGTAAGCCGACCTGTGAAAACTTGTTTTCTGATTTGCATTTACTAAAAATGTGATACAATGTGATTAACAATACATGCCACTGGTTCGCTGTCTATTGCTGATTTTTACCAGTGCTTCTAAATTTATTGATATTATTACTCTCACAAAAACATAACCCATCTAACTGGTTAAAATCACTCTCACTCTTTGGCCATCATGTTTTATTCCTCTTCCACCAAGTTTTGGAGATCACAGATTTGGTTAAGGGGTTTTCTGAGATACCCATATGTACTCATTACCCAGTATATGATGGATTGATGGATGCCGATATTTTATATGGAAGTTGTTTTGGGTCAATAACCAATGCTTTCACTTCAAATTATTTTTTTTCCTTTAATTATTTCAATCAAAGTATCATAAATGCTCGAACTTTGATTGAAAATAAAAGAAGAAATAAATAACATGAGGGAGATTTTGTCTCACACTGGAAGGTATGGCATGTATGTTTATGTTTTACTTGCGTTCTATAGACAGTTTAGTTTCATTTTAGGTATATATTGCATTATACACTGACCTTTGTTATGTTTTTTTTTAACTTTCATTTTAGGTACATTTACTGTGCTGGCATTTGTGTTTGTACTGATCTCGATATCTATACACATCTACTCCTTCAGCAGTGAGCAAGGATGGAAGGACAGCTTTAAAGACTACTACTTGTAAGAAACTAATTAAAAATGTTCCTGATGTATTAATTTGTTTTAAAGAGAAAAAAAACATTTACTTGAAAATATTGTTGAAATGTCCAATATATGTATAACATTTTTTATAGATTTTGATCAATGCTTTTAAATGGCGAAAAAAAAGAAATGTTATGGTTGCTGTTTAAAATTTCTCATAAGCTCAACAGATTATAACCTCAATCAAATTAACCGTCAATGAAACACAACTTCATTTTCAAGCAAATGTCAAAGAGAATATGACCTGAAGTTCAAAAGTCAATAGGATGTGACCTACCTAATGTTGAAACAAAAGTGAACAAAACATGACCCTAAATTCAAACAAAGCTCAACAAAACATGACCCCAAGTTCAACAAAGATCAACAGAATATGACCTCAAGTTCCAGCATCTTTGTATTGCATCATATTAAGCATAACTCTACTGCAAACAGAAGGCAGTTCCTTCTCTAGATATTATGAAAAAGTTTCGTTAAAATGTTTTGATAGAAAGAGATATTGAGAGAGATTAATGTGTTTAACAGGATTTTATTCAGGAGCACTGGTAGATAAATAAGACTTATATACTACATTCAATGACAAAAATACAAAATTAATGTCAGTTTTATAAATCTCATCAATGTTAATAAACTTGTATATTCTTAAGCTGCCTTGCCAACGTGACGGTGACCAAGACAGTGGACAGTTCCTACTCACGAACCTGTGCCATGGCCACCAGACCCAGTATTGTTTCTGTGGAGTTTCACGTCCTCGCTTTCTTCGGAGCTGGAATTTTAATGAGCAGCTGGTCGTGGACAAAAGCTTCCCTTCTTTCCTGGGAGCGTTTTTTACGGAAGTAAGTTATGATGTGATAATTGTCAGATATTGTCATTCCATTCTGTTATATTCTTCTGTCATTCTATTCTGTCATTCTATTCTGTCATTCAAGAAATTGTGTCAATGTATACGTAAGACAGAAATTTGTGTGTTTAGAAATAAATATCAATAAACTTTTTTTACCAATGACAATAGACAGAAGACATTGAGTTTTGAAAATAAAAAAAACATTCAGTTTCTTGAACAATTTTTTTTAATCTGCCTCCATTTGTTAGCTCGAAGGGCAAGTGAGCTTATGCCGTGGTGCGGCGTCCGTCGTCCGTCCAGCCGGCCGGCTGGCGTCAACTTTTTCATTCAAACAACTTCTTCTCAATAACCAAGAGGCCCAGGGACTTGATATTGGGCCTGTAGCATGCTAGAGTGAAGGGCTACAAAGTTTGTTCAAATAAATGACCTTGACCTTCATTCAAGGTCACATTGATCAAATGGGCTATAATCTTCAAACAACTTCTTCTCAATAACCAAGAGGCCCAGGGACTTGATATTAGGCCTGTACCATGCTGGGGTGAAGGACTACAAAGTTTGTTCAAATAAATGACCTTGACCTTCATTCAAGGTCACATTGGTCAAATAGGCTATAATCTTCAAACGACTTCTTCCCAATAACCAAGAGGCCCAGGGACTTGATATTGGGCCTGTAGCATGCTGGGGTGAGGGGCTACAAAGTTTATTCAAATGAATGACCTTGACCTTCATTCAAGGTCACATGGGTCAAATAGGCTTTAATCTTTAAACGACTTCTTCTCAATAACCAAGAGGCCCAGGGACTTGATATTGGGCCTGTAGCATGCTAGGGTGAAGGGCTACAAAGTTTGTTCAAATAAATTACCTTCATTCAAGGTCACTAAAGGTCACATTGTTCAAATAGGCTATAATCTTCAATTAACTTCTCCTTAATAACCAAGAGGCCCAGGGACTTGATAGGGGCATGCTGGGGTGAAGGGCTACCAATTTTGTTCAAATAAATGACCTTGACCTACATTCAAGGTCACAGTTGTGAAATCGGCTTAAATCTGTAAACAATAATTTTGCGATAGCCAAGAGCCTCCCAAGACCTGATATTAGGCCAATAGATTGCTGGAATGAAGGACTAGAAAATTTATTAATAGGAATAAACCTAGCTTACTATGATATTTGAATAAAGAGGTAATCAGCATAGTATCTGTAGAAATGACCTCAATCAACTTCAAAGTTGCTGTAGAGCCAGGTGAGCGATACAGGCCCATTGGGCCTCTTGTTGGTGATTCACTGAATGATATGTATTAAATTTTAGCGCTGAAATTTAATTGGAATTATATAAAAAAAAAAAAAAAAAAATCAGAAAAGGAAATTGAGGGATGTGGTACAAAGATATATACTGTACTACAAAAACAGCTCACCTGATATGCTCCATTGATAAATGCTTCCTCTCCAGAGTATTCAAAAAGCCATCAAACAAACCAGTAAAGATGAAGAAACACAAGATGATAGCCAAAGCCTTTGAGCGGCGAAAGGATATGAACAATGGGCGGATGTCGATTAGCTTTGGCAGTACCCATGATGATCCTCTGGGTAATTATAAAATATGGGGTCTAGTATTGAATATATATATGACAACATCAATAGCTCGCAATTAATATCAACTTTTCACTGTTTATATATCTCTACATGAAAATATACATCTTTGTCTGTTACAAAAGACAAGGTAGTATTGTCTTGAAGGTATTTGTTTGATATATACAAAAGACAAGGTAGTATTGTCTTGATGGTATTTGTTTGATATATACAAAAGACAAGGGAGTATTGTCTTGAAGGTATTTGAGTTTTTATTCAAAATTATCATAAAGTATGAGGTATGTAATACTCACCTTTATAAAATTGCAAATTTGTTATCTTAAATGTATTCAATAGTGAACAAAGTTCGACCAGGTGGTTGTGTTATAATGAAATTATCTTATACATCTGTCTGCAGACAAGATGTTGTCCAGTTTTGCATTTGCGTCTTTTTTAATGACCTTTTATGCTGAAACCTTTTCAATGTTTAACATTTAAATCGTGTTTCCACTTTCATACCTGTGTTTTTTTTGTTTCAACTTTCATACCTATGTTGTTGTTTTTTTCAACTTTCATACCTGTGTTTTTTTTGTTTCAACTTTCATACCTGTGTTTTTTTTTCAGGGATGAAGTTTGATTTAAATAGTGTAAGCTCCCATGAGATGTCATCTAACTTTGCTAATGCAATGCCCAAACTCGTGCGTCGACGAGGAGGAATGATAATGCCGACTGCTGGCACACTGCGACGATACTCAGATTCAGGTATATATTGAACGGTTATTCTAATAAATTTTATAAATGTTTTATAGGCCTTTATTGAATGATAAAGGAATGAATTGAATTGTTTAATTTTATTCTAAAAATATACCTTTAATTCTGTATATTTCAAAATTTTGTTTTATAGAAACCATTTCATTGCTCTGCATCTTAAATTAAATGTAACACAATTATTTGCTGAAAAGCCTGTATTACCATCTGCCTATAAAGGCATCTTTTCTTTGGCCCAGTGAAAGCTTTTTATATACAGATTTGACGGTATGGAATGACTGGACAGTTCTTAAGACTTCAATTATGGACAATATAAATGAAGCTATCCAAAGAATTAAAAATATCTTAAAATTAATTTTTATATTGACAATAAACCATGACTGATCACATAAATTTGTTATTGCTAAGAAAAAACTCTTATTAAATTTTGGGAAAATTTTAAAAATAAACATGAAATCTAATTTTTGCTTTGATAGATATCGGATCCATGGCATCCAAAATGGCTTCTCGTCGTCAGTCTCTAGACTCACAGCTCAGTGAAGCTCAAGGTCAATTCCATCAGAGTGATCAAAGTGAGGATATGAAAGGCGGGAAGAAAAAACGAAGGAAGAAGAAGAGGAAGAAGAGTAAAAAGAGAAATAGAATCCAGCCTGTTCTAGGTCCAATAACATCTCGGCACTCTGGGACATTTATTCAACGCCGTGGAAAGAAAGGTCGTCGAAACAGTGATTCATCTGTCATCAGTAAAGCCTCTGCTCATGGAATTGATTTCGCTTTGGAACGAAATAGCTTGGAGGCAGTTTCATTAAATTCATATTCACATAATAACAGTCTTGAGGCTGTGACACTGCCTGCACCACCAAAAACTTTGTCAACAAACTATGCCATCTTTACAGCTAGTACTTACACGAACGAGGTAAACCAGGAGGAAAATGGAAAAAGGAACAGCCGACAGAATGGCAACACCGCATCGCAACGAAGAAGGGCAAGGGAGGTCACTCTGGAGATGGCAGAAGCTCACATATACCAACAGCAACAGGCAAATGGAGGTTTAGGAAATTCAAATCATGCAGGTCGCAATGACAGTTTTTCTGGATCAAGACAAAACATGGGATTTGCATTCTGGTCAGTCAACCCATGGTCGACAAGGTTCAGCAGGGAAATCGGGCAGTCGTATTGAACCAGGACTACGGCAGCCAAATGGATCAGCATCAAGTCGATCCAGCAGAGGAAGAGTCAGTTCTGGAAGATCTGATAGATCTGGTCTCAGTTCAGCTCGATCAGATCTTTCTGGTCCGAGATCAGAACGATCTGGTCTTGGATCTGCTAGGTCAGATCGATCTAGGCTGGGGTCAGCGAGATCTGGTCTCAGTTCAGCGAGGTCGGATCGCTCAGATATTATGGGACCAGCTATGAGACTGACCAACGGTTCTGCCTCCAGTAGATCAGGCCAATCAAGACAGAGCTCTGCAAGGTCAAATAGGTCACAGAATAGTCAAATCCCATTGGCTGCACCCTCGTTACCTGGTGTAACTGTAGTCGAAATGGACGATGATGATCTCGTGTCAGTGACCTCTTTAGACTGACTCCAACATAAATGATGATTTCTACCCAATTTGCCGCAAAACTGATATCACAAATATATCTCATCAATTTTTGAATAGTGATTTATATATATATGTCTTATAGTATGCCAGGTAAAACATGAAAGGAAATTGAATTTTTTATAAGAAATAAAAGCCAATATCTAGATAAGGACTATTTCAGAAACCTGGAGTATGTTTATGTCTTCCATTGTACTTCCTATTAAGGGTTTCTCCAAACCTATACATTAAAGGAAGTGGAACTCTCTTGGTTGTAAAGGGTAAAAAGTAGTATTATAACACACTGGGTGTTAAATTGGTTAGTGAGATATGAGTAGGTAGATTATTTTGATTATTAATAGAAATTTAATTGTATGTGGAGACGAATCTCAACTATAACCTAGATACTCATTTTTATGATCATGACCTCATTTTCAGACATGTATTAAGTAATATCATTTACATTTTCAAGTTAGTCAAAACGTTTCAGGTACATTTCAAAAATGTACATTAGATTGATTGATATGTTACTGTAATTGTATATATTTTTGTGGTAATCTCATTTTTGCACTGGCAGCATCATGCTGAAATACTACTGTAGTTAGAATTTTCTATGTACTTTTTCTATGAAAATTATTGGGAAAGCATCAATTTTTCATGAGCTTACTAATCTGTTAAAATATTATGACTGCTAAAGGATTTGAGTGAGCCAGATATATTTACAGTATTATTATAAAGTTGTAGTTAAGGTCAGTTCTTAATATCTTTTCAAAAAAAAATTCTATCACATTAAATGAGATCAATTTTCATTCATAGTAAGTATTTTGACAAGAACTTGAGTAAGTCTAACATCCATTACAAGACTATGGGTTGTTGTCATTGTATCTGTTTCGTCCCATGGACTGGGCTGGGCAGCTATGGTCATATACATTTGTATATAGACTTAGGATATTGGTCATTTTGGTCATTTCATCTGCTTGGGCCAGTGGCCTGGACTGGGCAGCTATATGGTTAGTTATAAACTCATTGTCAAACTCCCACCATCTTCTCAGGTCAATGCAAATCACCGCAATTAGTACATGTATTGTTCACAGAAATGCCAAAAACAATTAAGTAGGTGTAATGTAGAATTTGAATCACTAGACAATGTAAACATGAAAGGGGATACATACATTCAATATGGCTGGTTCTTTTGTAGCCAATGCGGCTGACGTACCCAGAGTTAAGGAATCGATCGGATGATTTTCACCTAGGGCAGTAGCCCGAGTTTCCTCTGGCCCTGACACCTACACTTGACATGGTGTAAGGGCCAGAGGAAACTCGGGCTACTTGGGCAGAGGATACTTCTTTTGGTATCTCAAAGAATTATGTTGTATAAATCCAAGTTCTTCTTAAAAGGGGCCATTCCTTCGTTCCTACATCAGAAACATGTACAATTTCTATTGATGAAATTTATGTCCGAACAATGATTATATGAGTGTTTGTGCCGACATGTAATGAAATTAACGCCAAAATGTACAGGAAAAGGGTGTACCGTATACAAATACTGTATGCCTTTGCGGTAATTAGTGATAGTGATACTTCGGGTCGAATTAAGAATTTTCCGGACTTAATACTAGAAGAAATTTGGTTTATCTTGAGAGTAAAACTGCCTTATTAATGTAAAGAATACACATTTTCCAGTAAGTTTAATTTTGACGACCTAAACTTTATTCAAACGAAGTAATGCCCCTTGAAACACGTAGTTAAAAAATAAATTAAATAAAATCATATGTATTTAGCAAGATATTTTCAGGAAGAAAAGTTTTGTAGTTAAATACTCTTTAGTAGAACCAGGGATGTATGTATGGGATGTATACATATACCCTATAGGTACCCAAATAGGATCCATTGAACCAGCAGCTGCAGTTTAGTATATTTTTAATCCATCTGGTAGGAGCCTAGCTGAGAGAACAGCTCTGGGCGTCAAAAGGACGAATTCTGACAGATATCCTCGTCACCCTGCCAGAGAGCAATGTAAGGCTGGGTATGAATATTTGTTCTAGGAGCCTTGCAAGTACAAACTGAGAAGGATAAAAGCCACACAAATGAAACAAAATAACAATGATGGTAATGTATTCACTATATCTGAATTGGGAGGGGGTGTGGAGGATAAATAAGATTTTAAGTTGAATGTTTGATAAACTAAATGCATGTATGCATGTATGCATCATAGTTGTACTATTATAGCAATATATCGCCATAGTTACTGGCTATTTTCAGCTTTGCAAACTTTGGTAAGGCTTTTTGTTAAGCCTGATATACCCATATTAAAGGGTAAGTTAGAGTGTATGAATGTTTTACATTTTCCAATTTGTTACATGTATTATTTTGAATTCTATGCAATTTGACATATATGGATAAATAGGATTTGTCCACTGTCACGCAGTTCTCTTTTACGTCAACTCATATTTTATAAGAATGATTTTACCGAAATTTCTATGCAAGTGCTTTTACACATTAAAATGTAACATTTTATATGTATGTTCATGTGCTTAACAAGTATCATGGTTTTTCCATGATTAGAGAGAAATTACGTCATTCTGATATTGAATGGTTTATGCGATATTTTTTGGTATGCAAGAAATATCAAATTATTTTTATTAATTAATTAATCCCTGTTTTATCACTGTAGCTACTACAGTGGTTGGTCTTTTTGTAGTTTTCATGTCAAAAATCATATTTTTATTTCTTTCTTGAAACTAGAGGCAGCCAATGAAAGAAAAATGTGATAAACACCGAAAATGTTGTTTTTAGTTACATTTTGAATTGTTGTTATCTCAATCTTTGATAACTTGAAAACTCTTTTAAACTCAAAGTAAATATTAAGATCTGACAGCAAAAACGCTAACTGTAAAACGCTTTAAATTTATTCATTGAGTCCATTACGAATTCAAATCCTTTGCGATTCATTGTACGAAAAAACACTTTTTGATGGTAATCAAGCTATCTGTTTTCGATATAAGAGTCTTTCAGAGTCCATGATTGGCCATTCGCTAATCTTAAGTCATTTCTATATCAGTGTTCGTGAAATCATATGTTCGCAAATATTTCTGAAGAGGTAATTTCGAGAAATAAAATATTCACAAAAAATGATTTACAGTATGAAAATATACTCATTTACCACATATACTCAGGTAATCTCCAAATATTTTCATGGTTTTACTGACGTGGAGGTTACGAGGTTCGACGGTTGATTTTAAAATTTACCCTGAATGAATATTGTTATGGCTAGTTATTGTTTATGCTTAGATATGTATTGTTTTGAACAATGTAAAATGATGGAATTTTCAGTTTCTTTTACCTCAACAGATATATGGTGCATTAAAAGGAATTTTTAGTTTCATTTATCAACAGATATATGGTGCATTAAAAGGAATTTTTAGTTTCATTTATCAACAGATATATGGTGCATTAAAATCTAATTAAACTTGTATGTGAAAGTAATCAGCATTCCTGAATTGTTCAGATGATACAATTTGGTCTCTCCATGATATGTCGTTATAGATTTAATTGACATTTCACAATCCATAGAACATTATACAAATAAATGTATTGTCATTCATTTTTCTCCACACTCTACATATCTTTTATTTACAGATTTCATGAAGTCATTAATTATTTTTATAAAGTTTAAAATTATTCTAACCAAAATTGTTGATATTTCTGTCTTCCAAGGAACAATATCTCTGGTATTGATAACTGAAACGAGAGGCGGTTTCCAGGGGAGATAACTCGGCCAAATAATGGAGGAAGTTATTATGTATAATGGAGAAAATATTGTGAGAATACCAGCGATGCACTTAAATGTCCGTCCATCTATATCATCCTGTATATAAAAACATTTAAGAGTATCATTCATATCATATACTATCAATCGGCAAAGAGGGGCCGCGGTGGCCGAGTGGTTAAGGTGTCCCGACACTTTAACACTAGCCCTCCACCTCTGGGTTGTGAGTTCGAAACCTACGTGGGGCAGTTGCCAGGTACTGACCGTAGGCCGGTGGTTTTTCTCCGGGTACTCCGGCTTTCCTCCACCTTCAAAACCTGGCACGTCCTTAAATGACCCTGGCTGTTAATAGGACGTTAAACAAAAACAAACAAAAGATCACTCGGCAAAACCTGAAAGTGAATGTCATTTGTAGTACTGGAAGATGAAAACGTGAACTGGTATTTGTTTTGTCTTCACAGCCTATCTTTACAGCAATAAGCCGTTTATGTCTGATGATAAGTCCACTCGTATATTGCTCTCAGCAGTTAAATCATTAGATATTTCATTGTTGAGGTATAAGAGCATTCCCCTACTTCAGGGAATCACCATAACTCAGTTGGTTAGAGCAATGGTTACATTATCCCCGGTGAAGATCCAAGGTGTATGGTTCTATGTTTCCTACCTATGTTGGTTTGTGTTTCTCAGAAAGCTGAGGAATCGGCTGGTCTGTGCTGTCATGGTTGTGTCCTTGGGCAAGACATTTAACCTAATTGCTTTGGATGGCATGTGACGGACCTCCAGTATGTTGTTTAATAAAGAACTCACCAACTATTTTTGTACTACAAGGAGCCCCCGCCTTAAAATGACACTGGCAGTTCACATAGTGATAAACTCAAAACCTAGCAAAAGAAAGCAAAATTACTCGGATCAAATTTTAAGTATCGCCCTCCCCTGCCCCCCAAGGCTAATTGCCGGATAGGATCTGCTGAATAACCAAACAGACCATTTTAGTTTTAAAGTGGTTCACTATAGTATGATTGATGCTTGCAATAATCACAGAGAAATAGAATACTATACTTGTGAATGTGAATTTTCTTATTTATTTTTTTTATATACATGATTTAAAAGAAAATGGTTTTGGTTTTTGAAATTTTACCCAATTAAACGAAATACCCGATTCAGCGTTACCCGATTAACTGGAATGTACTGTATATATAAAAAAAGTGTCTGTAAAATGAAGGTTAAATATTTGTCAAGCTGTCAAAGCTGAAATTTATGACAAAAATCATTAATCTTATTTTTCTCTAAATTTTCATAACAAATGTAGAGTTGTGCTAGATTTACTGAATATTGTTAATTTTTATATGCAAGCGTTATTTTATGATTTGTGATGTTTAAAGAGATTTTCTGAAGAAAAAAACGATTTTTAAACAGGTGCATTTAAATGTTGTGAATTACTGAGTGCTACTGTACGGTTGTGTATCATTTTTACATCGATCTTGTCTTCCTTATTCCCGAGGTACTTTTCTCAAATTATAGATTATATATTGATAGTATTAGTATGTTTATATATTTCATTTCATATTTTATAGATCTCAAACATATAAGGGAGGAATCTTGCAGGTTTAGTCCAAGCATGTCGTCTTGTGTATGTAATGTTACATTGTCAACTCACTGGTCCAGTTAGCCCTAGTTCTTCTGGCCTGAACACCAGTCTTAGAGGTTCGGACAGATAAACGTCTGGTCCTAAACGCGCAGACATATACATTTTTTTTTTGTATATCTGTCTGAATGTCTAATTATGGTGTCAAGGCCAGAGGAAACATGAGCTATGGTCCAATATCTTCTATATTCACAATAACATAAATGTTAGGCCACATTTCATTATCAATTTCTTTTATGTAGGTTTTCTATTTGTAGAGTTTATGGCAAAGTTTAGAAACATTTTAAACATTTTTTCAATTAATTTTTTTTCCAGAAATTACCTGTATAAATTTTTCAAAAAAGAAAAGAAAAACAAAATTTAGGTTTTAAGTACACAGATGTTGTTGTTTGGATTTCATTATTTGTGAATCTCGATTAATTATAAAAAAACATATCATTTTTTACAATTATCAAACTGCAAATTGATATACATGAACTTAATTTTGTATATAGCAGGGCAAGAAATCAACGATTTTTATGTTTCATATAAATCTGTAACTTTGTCCATGGATGTATTTCATATAGAAATCAGTAAGATAATTGATGTGCCATGTTGTTAGCTATACATATTGTACTGAGACTGTCTATCTACAGTTTTTAAGGTGCTCGAGATTTGTTGTATATAATAAAGAGATGTAAATATATTAAAGTTCTCAATGTGTATTTCATTCTCAGCAACTGTTGTCGGTCAAGCTTAAACTGGTATGCAAATTAGGTGAGATGAGATTGTTACAATAAAGATGCTTGTGTATTGCTGTAGATTTTGACATACAACTACTACCTATTACCTCTCCCTGGACAAGATCTTGGAATACGGCTTGTGTTAGTGGACTGCTCAAAGTGCCTTGCATCATTCTAACCGTCTTCTATATGTAAACACTTAATGACTATTTCATAAAAAAAAGGGGCGGGGGGAGGGGCATGCCTAACCCTCTGGGATCTCTCTCGTGTTTTATCTGAATACTGATTGATGGGGCTTAACATGCTTGTTCCGGTTATTACTGAGCCTAGGACACTTTTGTCTGAATGAATTTGAATTACATGTGTATAGTTTTTGACAGATGACATGTTTATGTTGACTAAATTGTAAACTAAACTGAACAACAAGGTTAGAATTACCTCTTTTAAATCTAAAACACAACAGACTGCAAATAAAGTACATGTATACAAAATTTTTATTCAATAATATAATATTTATACCAAAATACTGTTACACATGCCAGTTATCAAAACAATAAACATATGACTAGGAGGGGACATTACTCCTCTAAAAGATTGACACATTTAGCCTCCAATTTTGATAATACTTGGCCGTTTTTGTTGGACTGGTTGGACCTGAGACCTACTGTTATCATGTTGTTTTTAGATAAGCCTTGACAAAAAAATGTCAAGGCTGTATTAAAATCTGCAGGTCCATCAAGATGTATGCCTGAAATGTCACAATTAAATATGATGAAATGGTTTGTTTGAAGTTCAATGGTCAAAATGTAGGTCAGAGTGACCTTCTTTTGATACACAACACACCCCCTCACCTGGGTGAACTGGTCGTCCCATGCGCCTTATAATAAAAAAAATATGAAGATTTATGATAGCATCTATTTTTTTAAAGGGAGATAACTCTTTGGAGTTGAGACTGGACCTGTTCCTACTGTTTTTAAGTTTTGGTTTGTATTACTACCAACAAGTTAAAGCAGACATTTATTAATATATATTTGCTAGAAGGAAGAAAAATCATGCCACAAGAGTCTTGATATAACAGTTTAGAAACTACAATGAATTCTCTCCTAGGCTTGGATGGAGGTCATACAAATGGATCGGGTAGTTGTTGGACAGAGTGGCCAATGACAGGGAACACTGTTGACTTTGGCTGAGAATGTGAGAAAGGCCAAGGACCGGAAAACTTGTGTTGCTTCCTGGTGCGCCGCAAGACATGGAAGAGGACACTCCCTGATGTAACTAGTTAGGTTTACGAGCTCATTTCACCATCTGACAGAGATATCCATGTGTGTTGATGTGTCTGTAGATGTTGATATACTGTCCCGCACGTCTAGTATGCTGAATGACAAGTTCCTGGCACATCGCCGACTTACTTCTCAGCGAAGGATTGACATGGTGTAGTTGAACTTGCCATAGAAACTGTATCACAAAGTCAAAACAGTTATACTTGTCCTCATGGTATCTGAAATGATGTAAGGAACAAAACTGATAAATTTATATTTATCTTTACAATCTTGCCTGAAAATGTTACCGTATCTATCCTGAGCCCAACTCGATTTGCACTCTTCTCCTTCTAGAATATAACTTCCGGTCACTCGATTTGTAGCTCTTCTGCTTCTGGAAGATCTTCTACCTCTTCCATCTAAAAGCTGGAAGATTTGGCGGCAACCATGTTTAAGCGTGCGAGTGATGAGTTTCACTAGAGAAGGATTTATGACACATACATGCACATGTTTGTGTCATCGTGTTTGAGAAAACTTTAAAACTTGTTTGTTTTGGGTTATGTTCTTCCGGTTTACTCGATTTACATATAACGGAATGCGATCTTCCGAGAAGAGTGCAATTCAAGTTGACCTCGATAATAAGCCCAGAAGGCCAAACTGTATTTATCCTATAATAAGCCCCTAGGACCAACACAGTCACAAATATTTTCATTTTGACTCTAAATAAGGGTCTGCTTACTGCAGGACAATGCAACTGTCTTTTCCTACCCTATATGGGATTAATAGAAGCTTTCACCTCTTTTGGGTGAGATAGGGGTATCTCAATCCGAGGGGGGGGGGGGGGGGTGGTTCTGTTAAGTTCCCAAACACGAGACTTGTTAAGTTTTTGAGATCCCCCTATCTCATCAATAAAAGGAGTGAATAATTATTTTTCTCTTGCCCTGTATTCCAATCCTAAACAATAACACGTGGACACAACTTCGCGGTACTACACAAACATACTTTAAACTAAACATCAGTTCCAATCGCTTTAAATGTACCCTGAATAACACTTTTTTATCTATTTGACACAATAGTTACTAAATCACCAATTTTGAACATTTTCACTTAGTAAATCTGCCTCAAATCGTATGCATAGAGGTAAACAAGCAAATGTATGTATGTATATGTGACCCCATAAAAGTAGTTCTGAGTTAGGTCAGTGACATCACCCTATTGAGAACAATAGGATGTTAAAGAGCATGTGTAGCTTGTTTTCTCCCAAGAGTGAGATAAGAAAATCTGTGGATATTCCTATCGAGGGTAAGAGAAAACATTAATGTTACAGGGGTCTGTTCCCTGGACAGGGATACATGTTTATCAACCTTTTTGTAACAGTTTGGCTGGCAACCACGAAGCTTGCTGAGCCGACCTATTCCTGTGAAGTATGCGAGAATATTAGATCATTTGAATGACTTTCATAGTGATTCTGTAAATATGAATGCCAAACAATTGATAACTTCCAAGAAGTTGCTATAAAAATTTTACCTGTATTTAGTCCAGCAGTCATCTTTACTCTCCCTTCTTAAGGTTTGGTCCCACCTTAATGAGAAATCTCTATTACCAGAGTTTTGTACCATTGCTATGGCAACACATTGGTCCCAGCCAGGTGCGTTGATATTGACACCATCCTCATCATAATCAAATGTGACACCTGTGTGTACGTATCAAAGGTAACAAGTTAATATTTCTCCTGAGTGTTATATTGGCCTGTGTACCAAAACTTCACTTCCTCCAAAAGTTATACCTATTCACAAGTAATTCACAGAAAAACCTGTTAATTCCACCTAAATTTTACACCTTTTAGTACCACCCAAATTTTACACCTTTTAGTACCACCCAAATTTTACACCTTTTAGTACCACCCAAATTTTACACCTGTTAGTATCGCCCAAATTTTACACCTGTCAGTATCACCCAAATTTTACACCTGTTAGTACCACCCAAATTTTACAACGGTTAGTACCACCCAAATTTTACATCGGTTAGTACCACCCAAATTTTACACCTGTTAGTACCACCCAAATTTTACACCTGTTAGTATCACCCAAATTTAACACCTGTTAGTACCACCCAAATTTTACACCTGTTAGTACCACCCAAATTTTACACCTGTCGGTACCTCCCAAATTTTACACCTGTCAGTACCACCCAAATTTTTCACCTGTCAGTATCACCCAAATTTTACACCTGTCAGTGCCACCCAAATTTTACACTAGTGTACACCCATGTATCCCACCCCAACACATGTATCCACTCAATTATTACACCTGTATTATTATGAATTTGTGCACCTAGGTCAACCTATGTCCAAAAGTTTACTTTGATGAATGGTCAAAATGTAGGTCAGAGTGACCACCTTTTGATACACAACACACACCCTCACCTGGGTGAACTGGTCGTCCCATGCGCCATATAATAAAAAAAATATGAAGTTCTTGTGTCAAGTAGGGTAAAAGGAATAGTCTGATCAAGATAAAGTGCAGAAAGACGGATGAATGGACGGACGAAATGCAAACCTGAGGTCCCCTTCTGTTCCCTGTCCGGAACTTATAAGCCAAGGGGATCAACACATAGACTTAACTTGAGGTTGGGGTTGGGCAATGAAATAAATTGGCAATTTTGTTATTACTGATTCACTACTTTATACTTTTGGGTGGGCTTATTACCAGCATGGATTCATTACTGAATATTAACTCCAATATATGTACAAATAATACACAACAAGAGCATGACTTACCTTCTGAATCTGTCAATCCTATATGCAGATTGGATGTATCTGTGTAATTTCTGTAAAAAAAAAAGGGAACATTTTGAGATATTTTTATTATTAACTGTATATTTGACACAAACAGTTACAAAATGATATTGCATAATAATATATATATATATATATATACACATGTATATACTGATTGCCTTTCAGGAAGGTGTGAAGCTGTCGAGTTTGCTAAGAAAGGAGTCTACCAGGTATTTACATCCCAATACAAAAATGATCTTAGCTGTTAATAGGACGTTAAACAAAATAAACCAAACCAAACCCAATACAAAACATTTATTTCATGAAAGACACCAGTGACATGTCTGCTCTACATGTAGGTGTCGTGTTCAGGTAGGTCAGTTAGAGCATCGGACCAAGTGGCCTCAGGTGAAGATCTGAGGTGTGTACTTTTGATTCATACCTGGTCAGATTGTGTTTTGCAGGAAGCTAAGTTCATCCTGCGCTCTTTGGACTAGATACGTAATCTAAATAACAATTAAGCTCTAGATATCATGTGTAATTAGACCTTTGACCTCGTGTATTATGTTCAGTGAGAAGCCACCAGCTACTACAAGAGAAAACCCTCAAAATAATCCTTGCTGTTCATGGGCCAATAAACCTAGCAAACAAAACAAGTAAGAATATCAATAAACCCTGTACCAGATGTATCATACATAGTCTTGAACAATTTTTCCCTAGAAATTGCTTAAACGAGAACTTGCTTAATATATTATATATTCCTTAAAATTTTGAAAATAATATATCAAGATTTTAAGAAATGTACAAAAAAATTTTTTTTTTAAAGATTTGATTGAATTATGGCAACCAGTATGCATATACATATATACCTGTAGACATATAAATGAGGTCAAACAGACTGGAGCCATCATATTTTAGCCTAGTGGTCTGGACCTAATACAGCTGATGTGTAATAATATCTTGACTCTTAATACATATCTCAACATCCTGATTATAATTACACTGTACTTACTGTAGAAATGTACCTAGAGTTGGTTTTATGATGATGGAAAATGGCTGGTTGTGTGCCTTAACAAACGGGCACGGTATCACATAAGGAGGTATTCGACTCTCACTTTCTCTCGTATTTCTCCCACAAAGGGGACAGATCTGGGGGACGGAGAAACACAGGATATTCCTAGTCCTGTCGCAGTGCTGGAAGCACCTCACCATGTTAGAGTCCTCAGTAGCCATCTTAAAATGAAAACATATTTTACTGTTAGATTTGCTGTTTCCAGCTTTCAACAAATGCTATTTACAGTTAGAAAATAAGTAAACATGCATTGTAGTCCAGTAGATTGCTGATCAACTTTTCACATTCTGACATGAAATTTAAATAAATATGTTTAAAATCCAATGAACTACATATGCCACAGAGACTTACGCCATGATAACTCAATAGGCCTTCTAAGAATTTACACAGATGAGCATATATGTCTCAAATTTTCCTCATGAAAGTTGTTCTCTTCTTGGCAAAGAAAAAATACATATTTGAAGCAGCTAATTTCCGTTCCACAGAGTTTGATTGATTGCAGATTCATATCAGGAAGCTCACTAATATAGGATACAAGGTTCAACATTATTACAATATACTGTATACATACCTTGTCACAGTGTACCTTAATGAAAGCACATGGGATGGAAACTGATGTTGGCTCAGAGGTATTCTACTACTGTATAGTGACCGCCATGTTTCTTCTGACTCGCTCCACAGTTTACAGATGGACAATTGATGACATTACTTGACGGCTAGCTGATAAACAGCTGTCCAGATGGTTATACCTGATAAAATATGTCTCTACATGTATATGGTCATTGTTGCATGGTTCTGATAGTTCGGACCATTAATACTGCCCTGAATATATCACACCATATATATATTAATTTTAATATATATTTGTTTCATCTGTCCTAGCTCACACTGTAGCCTAAAGCAACGTACGTATATGTCAGTCAAGATGCATTTACCGTTTGCTAAATAATGACAGACAGAACTCCACCCTTTCTAAGCCAGGGGGCAGCTTAGATATTGTACATTTATAAAAGATATAAAATTTAGCAAAGATGCATTTAATTCAAGGATAGGATATAGTTTGGTTTCTGTGTATGATCTGATAACGAATTATTAAACACCACTACATATATGTATGGGTTGAATATATCACAATTAAAACCCACTTGCACATCAAATGTAATTTGTGCGTAGGTCCTACCTGTACACTTACCTGTCGGTGTACCGCTGAAAAATGAATGACTGATCACGTGACGTCTATAAATAGTTGCCATAAAGTAGAGAATTTTATCGTAAAATAATATAAAAATAATCGTATCAATAATTAATGTTCTCTATGAAATTAATTCTTTCAGTGGATAACTCTTTCATTTATATGAATATTTTGTGAAAATTAGACAAATCGTTTCTGCCTAAAAGTATTTCACGACAACACAAATTCGGATGGAAATCTGCGTGACAACAGCGTTTTGTTGTCACTAAAAAATGACAGAAGATTTTAAGATAAAAAAAGACCAAGTTATCATAATTGTTTTGCTTTCGTTTTTGACACGTGTATAAAAATGGATTTTGGATTAATTTAGTACTTCTATGTATATCGGTTTTATTCGGATATATGCAATTTTTAATGATGAAAAAATAACCCATTTTGATTTAACAATGTTGGCGCCAGTTTTGAAATTGAAAGTTGACAATCTAGAACGTTTCCTGACACACCTGCAGATAAGATTTTGTCAACATGGCGACCTACAATTTGAGGAGTCGTAAATTGGATCCACAGAATACAGAAAGAGAAGAAATGAAAGAAAATAGTTTTGCTAAAGCAGATACTTCACGACTAACATTCACCGACGAAGAAGACAGACCCGCCATGTCAAAGCCGACTAACATTAAGTTATTTGGCTGGTCCTTCAACACCGCGATAGCAGCCACTCACGTGAACATATTCCTGTATGCTACATGCTTCTGGATCCAAACTGGAGCACTACCCGTTAGTATAAATAGCCACAGAATACCATGTGAAACCAGACAGCTATCTGTTTTACTTTGAGATGGAATTAAGTGTCGTATACACTATACGTGGTACTGTATAATATACAGTGGTATAATGTAGCATAGCTCGTGTTTTCTATGGCCCTGACACAAATATGTTTGGTTTAGAGCCCCTACACCAGACATGGTGTAAGGGCCAGAAAAAAACGGGGCTAAATGCAGCATTCTCCAACAATGCTAAAGGTTGACACATCGTAGTCGGCACAATAACGTCAGATTTATAGGCCTAATAAATCGGCGGACCATTCTGGCCAGCAGCCTCCAATAGATTAAAGGAGTGGAAGTGTAGTAGGAGTGGATAGATGCACCGCCAGACCGGGGTTCGAACCCATGACCTCCAAACACTGGCAAGATGCTCTACCAATTGATCACGAGCTACCTGGTCGCTGATGGTCGACCCAGTCCTGAGTTCCACTACACTCTTCCCTCCCTTTTAAAGTATTTCACCCCAAAGACCTAACAACTCACGAGCTCCAACTCACAACCCAGGTTCTAATAACCACTACAAGGTACAAGTACAGTTGAGTGTAAGCTAACCTTTACACCCTAGTGCACTACGTTTAATCTAGTAGTGCACTCCATTTTAATCTACAGGTAAACTAGTAGTGCACTAGTACTACGTCCAGTCAGGTGTGACCACAAAACCTGTAGTTGTTACATATACAGACCTGTGTAAATTGACTGCCTTATATCTGTCATCCTGACTTTACCAGGTATATTTAAATGTTGATAAAACTTTATCTAATATTAACTCAAAATAAAATTGGCTGCAGTTCTTATATGATATATTGCACAAGAGAAATTAAAACTCTATCAATTGGATTTGTAGTGGGGTTTTTTATCGTTATTTTTTTTTTAAAAGATTTCATTATAGTGTAAAATTAAGGCTTATCTTCCTGATTTCAAAATTTTAATGTTTTTCATTTATTTTTTTAGATGTTATAATATACATTTTATATTAATGATTAATTCTACCTTAGGCCTTGATGACTGTTTGTAGATTTGTTTTCTCAAGTACACTGTATTATGTACATATATTTTAATATTTATCATTTTATCAGACAAAAATATTTTCAAATTCAATGTATTGTTACTTCACTAATATCTGTTAATTCAACCATGAAATCATTTCATAGTACATAATCAAGAATCAGAAGTTTCGTATATATTCTCATTTATGTTCTGTAAGAGACATCTTGATGATGGTAGCTTTCCAAACAAAATACACTGGAAGTCATTGATTTATAAATCTGTATCTAATTATGAAACTAATGCTTGCAAATTGGTTGCATAGAATGTCTAATGACGCAGACTTCACACGATTTTTATTGCTGCATGACGATCTTAAACCTCATTATTTATGGCAATTAGCTTTGCGTCATCCAAATTTTCTTTATAATATTGGATACATTATGAAATTGATTGTAACTGTTCATGTAAGTAATGTTCAGCTTTTATGTCACCACTGTGGCCTTTTCTACACAGATTTTGTAACTCATGTTATTTTGTAGTGTTCTGTAACGGATAATATCCGTGATAATCTATGGTGTATTATAGCATCCATTTCAAGTATAGAACTAAGTACATATCTGCATTCACTACCTGATTATTCATTAATACATATTTTACTAGGTGGTCCAATGAACCATCAGGTGAATGAATCTGATCATGAAGAATTTAGATTAGAGTCCATATATGCCATAAAACGAATGTTTGATCTGTACACATAATTAATACATGTAGTATCATATATATATATATACATGTATATAATATATATATAATATATATATATTTATGTACATGGAATATAAGACATATATATTACTCAACTAATATCTACGATAATTAACTACATGTATATGTATATAAGATTATATTGTGAACTCGCATGCACTTTTTTGCTTGATATCATTATGTAAATAGTCACGTATTATCTATGTTACATTGATTGTATTATCATGCTCTTCTTTGTGGAGGAAATAAAGATGATAATAATAATATCTATACACAACAAGTTATGTACATGTACAATAATGTACCTGTATGTATAATTGGTACTCTCAGGACATGCCTGTTGTCATGGCCACCTGGGCCCCAGGGCCCAAACTCAATCTAACCACCACCTTATGGACCTCCATAACACCTTACCTATGTATAAGTATCAGATGAGGATCAGTCTTAAGGTGTGCCTGTTTCAACACCTGGCTCTAGTTTTGTCAAGTCCCCAATTACCTCCCCAGGGGTCCATTTATATCATGCTGTGCCAGGCTCCTCTGCCTTACCTACCTGTAATTAGCATATAACACTACCCATATATAATATCTACCTGTGGATGTTTTTCAAAAATTTAAAGGTTTTTTTTTGCAAATCATCAAAAAATAATTAATTTTTATATACATTTTTCTTCACAATAAAGATATTCAATAATATAGTTTATATGCTGATTTTCTTTAATTACAAGAAGAGGTAAAATCCCCATCAGTTATACATTTTAAGGTAAAGAACAACTAATCATGTCCTTAATGCAATAGGGAAACACTTAAATGCTGATCAAAATGTATCCCAAAATTTTGTTTAATTTTTAAACAATATTGCAAAAAACATGTTAGCGTGAACTGTAAACAAAAAAACTTTGGCTTAAGGTCCACATGATCCACATGTGTATATGATATATTTGTTAGCAGGTAACTTTATAGAAGAAAATTATGAAATTACAAATACAAGTGTTGTAGAATTCAAGTGTTTTATGACAAGTACAGCTCCAGGTACATGAACATGTATGTTTGTTATATAAGCTTAAAACTGCTTGTTGCCCTCCTCAAGTTTGCCAGTATATGTATTTCATAACAAAAATGACATTAATTGTTCCCTCAGGCCATTATCTCATTCTGTGTTACCTGTAACTGATACATGTACCTGGAATCAGATCCAATGTTAGAAGATCTTCAAAGTATTAGATACCTGCACACAGGTACATGTACAGAAATTTCAAATATTTCAGTAAAGGAAGATGGAAGGTGTATTTCAAGTAACATTTACCTTTTATAAACTTAAAATTTTGAAATGTAGAACTGTTATGATCACTTAATTACCAGTACATTCAAAGAATCTCTTTCTTTACATGTTAAATCAATGTTTAATTAATTTCTTTATGTGTTCAGGTTTCTGACTTTAAGCATTTGATGTATACACATAGAATGTACAACATATATTATGGGCTGAATAAGGTTTTAATAAGCATAATATATCACATCAAAAATGTAATTATGAATATGCTGCTTAATTTGATCTGAAATTAAACTAAAATATAAATTAAATGTATCAAATTGAAAATGTTCAAGTAATGATAATTGTTTTCAAATGTTTTATTATACAATTTCGTGTGATGAAAACGAAATTACTGGAATAAAACAGGTGAAATATATAACTGATTAATCAATACAAAATAGAAAGAACCAAAAGATAAATGAAACTTGGCTTGAACAATTTAACTTAATTAAAGGATTGATAAAGTAAATTTGTCTTTACTTAGTTACAGTGTATGATTAACAAGAATAGACAGGTTGAAATATAGCATCAAACTAAACTTCTAAAACCTTTTTAATAACTCTTTGAATATAACTGCTACCTTACAGTGCAGGTAAAAATCACAGGTAGCCCTGGGTACTGCCCATTACCTGTATGGGGGTTTTGCTGTTCATAACCTCCTAGGGTGTAAGTGCACTACTAGATATATATAGTTTACCTGTAGTTTAAATGTAGTGCACTATGTGTAAAGTTTAGCTTACTCAACTGTATTCACCTGACTTGAAACAAGGTTTGGTGATCATAGGCACCAAATGTAGTAGGAGTGAAAAAATGCAAGGTCAGATCGGGGTTCGAACCCGGAACCTCCGAACACTATAAGTAGGATGCTCTATGATCAGTTGAGATACCTGGTCTTTGATGATCGACCCTCTGTTGGTACTAATTAACTTTTGTTTTGATCTTTGACCTACATCCAGCTGGGGACTGTAATTCACTGAATTGTCTTGTTTAATTTTCTGTAGTACTACTTTTGTAATATTGATAATTATACCATAAAAACTCGCTTTGTGATCTCGGTTTTGGTTATTTATTTTTATAGTACTTGACAAAGAAGCTGGGAGTGGATATGGTGGTGTTTGGTTACCTCCAGACTACATTTGCTGTTGTTCAGCTGGCAGGTGGTCCGTTGTTTGGAAGATTTGGTGACTTATTTGGAGGGAGAGCAGCCATGATTCTGGCATTTACTTCAGCATCAGCAACATATCTCTTCCTCGGTCTTGCTGACAGCTTCCCACTCCTTTTCATATCCCGTCTGCCATCTGTGTTTATGCATGCAATGCAAGGTTTGTGTTATAGAGATGTGTAATAATGTAGCAGATTATGATATAACATTTATTTTATCTTGTCATTAGCTCAAGTCTGCCAAGGGGCCGCGGTGGCCGAGTGGTTAAGGTGTCACGACACTTTAACACTAGCCCTCCACCTCTGGGTTGCGAGTTCGAAACCTACGTGGGGCAGTTGCCAGGTACTGACCGTAGGCCGGTGGTTTTTCTCCAGGTACACCGGCTTTCCTCCACCTCCAAAACATGGCACGTCCTTAAATGACCCTGGCTGTTAATAGGACGTTAAACAAAATAAACCAAACGAAACTGTCAAAAACTCAAGTCTGTCCTAAGATTAGATTGTCTTGAGAATTTTATATTTAAGTTTAGGCTGAAAGGGATATTTCAGGGAATATCCAGGACTTGACCATACAACTTCAACACCCCTATCATAAAGTATGACATTGAAGGGAAAACAGTTATCAGTTTGTGTTCCTTCAAACTGTGATGATTCTATTTTATTTTCAATTCACTGATTTGTGAATGTGTAAAAGATTTGGGTACTGGTATGGTCCTAATGTATGTATGATGTTGCCAGAATGCCTTGACATGGAGGTAAATTTTTGTTATTTGTAGGTGGTCAGATGATCGTGACGGACATGGGAGACAAAGAACAGCGGGCAGCTTCACTAGGCATGCTGGGATTGTCTTACGGAGTTGGCATGGTGGTCGGACCATTCATCGGTGGATTAATCACAAAATTCTTCAGGTGAGGGTTACGACTTTTAAAGCTGAAAGTCTCTTTAAGAAAGAGAGTTCTGCATGTATGTTTTATATTTCAAATCGTTATATTAACAGAACTAAGAGATATTTAGTTCTTCGCAATAAAAACTCTAACCTTTTAATCTGAAAAGCAGGCTGTGAGAACTTTGACCAAGGAGGCACAGTATAGAATTCCATTGTTTGTTCTGCCAATTTAAAGAAAGATATGCTGTCATGCAGAAACTAATTTCATAATTAAAGACTGACAGCGAGTTTCATGGACTGATGATCTTACAGGACTTTTCTCTCTAGACTCTCGCAATAGTCGCCATCTTGAAAACACATTTTAAACTTCTTCTTCTCTAGTTCCACTGGTGCCATTAAACTCGAAATTGGTGAGGATGTTAAGGAAGGGGAGCCAACAAAGTGTTGTTAATTTTCGGCCTCATAAAAACTTTTGACATGATGGCCATTTTGTAACATGATCGTGCAGTCATGGTTTTCCTGAACAACACCTATTTCAGACTTCTTTTCAAGTTCCATGAGTGGGATTAAGCACTAACTTATCTGGTATGACCATGAGATGGTCCTGACCAAGTGTTGTTATTTTTCGGGTCAGTCTGTACAGTCACTCTGTAAAAATTAATCAGCATCAACAATGACTGTGGAGTATGTCAGCTCTGGCTGATATGGTCAGATGTTACAGGATGTTGTTTAAGTCAGTGGTCGGTAAAGTCAGGTTTTACCATACTATCATTTGATGGAGGACAACTATAAAGGATTTTCTAAGAGTTTTATTCAGAAAGTCTTAACTGTTTATAGGGAAAATATTTTATTGATATAAGTCGTGTTTTCTGTTATCAGTGAGCAGACAGCAGCATTTGCAGCCTTTCTCGGATCTTTACTCTCTATAGTATTCGCTTACTTCTTTACACCGAAGAAAACAAAGAAAGCGTCAGTAACGAGCACAATAGAAGGTAATTATTTGAAAACAACTGAAAATTGATATTTTTTTAAATGTTTAATGTTGATGCTGATCACACTCAAGATAATGTTTGCTGGTGTCAAGTAAATTAAGACCAAAATGCCTTGGATATTGCTTAAATACATTTAATACCTTTTTTTACTCAAGTTGTATTTATTTTGCAGAGAAGCCATCCTCTGTGTTTGATGTTAAAAAGATTGTCAGATTGGTCATGGCCCCAGGAGCCATGTTTCTGCTGATTATTCGTGCTGCAGCAGGTATGATGACATTTTAAACTGCAAATTATAAATCAGTATTCACCAATTTTATCTTTAAATATTTACATCAGCTCCACACCCTCCCATTTCAATACAGAGAGGATGCTATATGTATTGTGAGACTTCAATGTATAACGTCGTTTGATCATGAGACCACTATTGTGACATCATCAATCTCGTTCCGACAACCCTGGTGTTCGGAATCACTTTAAAAATCATGATCAATAAATCATCTCAATTTCTGAAATGATAGAATCAAATGACTGATTATTGTTTGATCATGAATAAAAAGGAAACCAACCACAAAAACATTCACCAAAAGTTTAGAGGATAATAAAATGGTTTAAGGTGTATAACTTTCTTTTAAAGTATTGTTTTTATTGCATTTTGATGTTGATTTTCCCATGATTTTGTTCATTTAATCACTTGTCAAGTCTGCTGAATATCTCAATAATTCCTGAATGTTTCCATGTCATAGTCAAACAATGATGACAGAAAATCTTTATCAATGTCATAGAGGTAAAATGACTAATCATCGATTAAATCAAAGCAACACTCGCCAAACGCTGGTTTTGCTCTTTCAAGATCTTAGATAACTGATATCAGAAAAGTGAAAATATATACAGTATCACAGTGTAAATACTAAAGCTAGAAATGCTTAGCAAATGGTGTTATACTCCCATAACTGCAATAGCAATGTGTATTATAGGACCATATATCCATTTTAAATACTAATACATATGTACATTCATTGCTTAAATTTTATATCAAATTCATATATCAAATGGGAGAATTCATAATATCAATAAAAAAAATGTCTCAATTATGATAAATTTTATTTGTTTAATTTGTCTCCACAGGTATACCTATTGGTGTTTTTCAAAGCATGTTTTCTGTGGTTGCCTTGGAAACATTCAAATTGCCACCTGAACAAAATGGCTATATCCTGTCTTACATTGGTGTGTTAACCATGGTAAGTGCAGAAATGTTTACCTTTGTCCTGGTTTATGAAATGACATTAAGTTGACATTTTGATAGACAAAATCAATATTTGAAATAGTTTTTTTTGTAGAATATATATAATGTCAAACAAAAGATGACAATATTATTTTATCAGTTATTGATCCAGCACTTTTCAATGTGTAATACATTACATTGTCAACAACTCGCCTGATTTTTTCAGGTCAACCTTGTGATGTTATTGGCATGGCCATGTCATGGTCTGGTGTCAGAATCATCTGAAATTTTCGGGAGTGAACTGCAAATATGGCTCAATTATGAAATAATTTCA
The DNA here is from genome assembly GCF_902652985.1 of Pecten maximus. Taxonomy (NCBI): domain Eukaryota; kingdom Metazoa; phylum Mollusca; class Bivalvia; order Pectinida; family Pectinidae; genus Pecten; species Pecten maximus. The sequence goes on along the minus strand of NC_047032.1, from coordinate 14,958,086 downwards.
GTTGAGACAGAGGCCTCAAAAGGCTTCAGAAAAAGACATGATTTCATTACTTTTAGTCAGAACCAAAGCATTGTAAATGAATATTTAGAAGCTTAAATAATCAAAATACTGTTTAAAATGGCCTAGAATTTCATCTAACGTACAAATGTGTTGACTCTACAAAACAATTTAATTAACGCCTGCCCTGCAGGTAGGGCGTAAGAATTGAACATGCTGCCCCCATTGCATGATCGTAGGAGGTGACTAAATTTGGGATCTTCTTTTCTCTTCTTTCTGAACAACTTTCTTCTTCCTAATGTCACCCTTGACAATGCCTCACTTTTGGCCTTTAGTTGAGAGTTTGCCGCTGTGAGGAAGGCTTTGGGTTTTGTCCCCTAGCCGAGACATACCAGAGTCTTTAAAAATGGTTGTCACTACTGCTAATTAGTGCTCAGCATATTTGGAGTGGGATGACTGGTTTGCCCGTTGTCAGTATAATGTGACCGGGTGGGGTGTGCTGCTGGGTGTCTTCGGCAGTATGCTTCAGTGAGGTAGCACTATAAATTGGCAAAAGTTCCGGCCTATCACAAGGAGACTTAACACAAACGTACTGCAGCCTCCAAAAACACACATACGCACTCACCACACGCATGCATGTCGCATGCATGGGAGGCCGTCCTTAAATGACCTTAGCTGTTAATAGGACGTTAAACAAAATAAACCAAACCAAACCAAATTAATTAACGCTTTTGCTTAATAGTGACTTTTTAAAAACTTTCTACCCTAGGTTTTGAAGGCTTTCATCAGATATTTCATCACTGCCATGCGGTTCAGTGACACTGCTAGTATTGAAATATATTTCATAGATCTTGGCAGAAAAGCACATGTAAGGCCTAACGAAATGGTACATGTGTTTCCACTAACATGCCAGTTGGGAATAAGGATTAACGGAAACACTGGTATTTTTTTAGGTCTTATAGATGTTTGAAAGTGTGACAATTAATTACTTTGCTGTCTCTAGCAGTGATATTTCTGATGTATTTACCAAAATATTGAATGTTGAAAATGAGATAAATAAATTTGTTTTCAATGCTTTCAGATTGTACAAGGTCTTGGAGTGGGAGTGTTGACAAAAAAATACTCAGAAACTTCAATCTTGAAATGGTCGTCATTTTCTCTGATATTCTCCTACTTGGCCTTAGTAAGTATACATTTTAATTTTAATAGTATTTTTTTTTTTTGAATTATGTGAATATTCAAATTTATAAGTGTAACCACAATATTAATCTTTTTGTATTACAAACAGGTTCACTCTTATACCAAAAAAAAAAATGAAAATGTGTCAAATTATTCTGCATTAAAAACATTGAAATGTTTAAAATTGGAATTATCACAGAAAGCACAAGCTATTTCTTGCAATTGTTCTTTTCTCAATTTAAGGATATTTGAGATGTCAGATACGAGAAATTTTACCAGAAAATGCACCTGTGTATTTACCAGAGAATGAAACTGTGTATTTACCAGAGAATGAAAATGTGTATTAACCAGAAAATGAACCTGTGTATATTTGCCAGAGAATGAAAATGTGTATTTACCAGAAAATGAACCTGTGTATTTACCAGAAAATGAACCTGTGTATTTACCAGAAAATGAACCTGTGTATTTATCAGAATATGAACCTGTGTATTTACCAGAATATGAACCTGTGTTGTAGTCATTTGTCACGGATGTCCAGCAGCTGTGTATTGTGATAGCTCCTCTAGTGATGGGACTTGCATCCTCGAATATTGTTATCAGTTCAGCACTCACTCGTACAGTATCAGAACTTGACACAGGTAAGAAGAGTTATCTCCCCTTGGATAGTTATAACTCCTCTAGTGATGGGAGTTGCTTTTTTGAATATCGTCATAAGTCCAGTGCTTACTCGTACAGAGTCAGAACTGGACACAGGTAAGAAGAGTTATCTTCCCTTCATAAAAGTTATCTCCCCTTGGATAGTTATAGCTCCTCTAGTGATGGTACTTACTTCCTTGAATATCGTCATAAGTCCAGCGCTTACTCGTAGAGTCAGAACTGGACACATGTAACAAGAGTTAATTCCCCTGTATACATATATGTACAAATTATCTCCCCTTGTATAGTGATTATCTCCTGTAGGGATTGGACTTGCTTCCTCGAATATACAGTCAAAACAGGAAACAGGTAAAGTTAAATGCCCTCCATACTAACTCTGCCCAGCAGGTAGGCACAACTGGAAAGTTAAGAAGGGCCCGAAAGGGGAAAGAGAGGTTAGGCCAATCAGGGGAAGGAAAAACAGTGCCCATCAGGGAAAGGAGAGGCAGGGCCCAAAAGGGGAAAGTCTGGGGCCTAATAGGGTAAGGGGAAAGGCTGGGATCAAACAGAGAAAACGAAAAAGGGTGGGGCCAAACCGAAAAGGACAGGTGAGGACAAAATAAGTGAGGAGGAGGTGAGTCAGTAAAATATGTAACTGTCTAAATGATTTACAATCTTATAATTTTGAAAATACACAACCAAATATGGTTTTGTATAAACACTTGAGCAGGGATACCTGGAATTGTAATAAGAAAGATTGTGTCATCCTAGAGAAGAGAGATGTAACATGGAAAATCTTTATAAAATTAATATAAGTAATAGGAAGGAATAATGAAAAATACCTTGCTCCTGCCGGGGTTCGAACTAGCAACTTCTCGCTCTCAAGGCAAACATCCTAACACTACGCTGAAGGAAAATTTCCGTCTATAATATATCACTCAATTTTGTTGTAGGTGCGATGCTGGGATTAAACATGGCCGTCAACTCATTTATACGCTCCCTGTCTCCAACTGTCGGCGGAATTCTCCTCAAGTACTACGGCTTTGCCTCGTTTGGTTACTTAGGTTTTGTTATGTTGACAGGGGTTACAATATTTCTTTTCTTAAGAATGAAGGATGTTTGATCTTAGACTTGTTTAGCACAAACAATTTTTGTCTATTTATCAATAAATAACAAACTTTAAGGTTTACTCATGTCAAAATAGATATTGTTTGTATAATAATTGTTATTATTATAATTTACGTTGCTTTGGTTGAATTGTTCGTGGCGTTGTTTTTATTTACTAAAATAGGATTGTGTGTTAGGTTTTATGTTGAAATATCTTAATTTATTGTTTTATGGATGAAGTGTAATATTGGATCTACACGTCTATTTAATAATTATTGATAGTCAACTAAGATGTTGTTATTTTTAAAAGAAAATATTTCATTACTGGTAATGCTGAAATAAAAGTCTATAGCTCAAGGGATTTTTTCCAGAGAAGTTGAAAAGGAGACCACTACCTAACCAGGTACTACCATGAGTAATTGAAATAAAATAAACCTTGTGAACAAGTTATCTGTTGAACACCTTGACCGATTCAGTTCATATTCACAGCATAATATCACACCATTAAAGCGTACACCTGTTTAGATTTTCGTTTACATCGGTCAAGGGCCACAGTTCTCATTTGACCACTATTGAAGTAAAACAAGTTTTACGTATGATCTGTACAAGATATCTCTTGAGCCCTTGACCGATATAGTTACTGTATACACAATCACATCACACAATCCAGCTGCACTTGACCATTACAAAATGACAACCTGGTGTATAATTAGATATAGCACGAACCCTAGACAGATTTATTTAATTGATGAGGGGGATTGGGTAATCGAAGCTTTCAAAATAAATTGGATACAGTAGAACCAAAATGAAATAAGCTGTATTTTATATATACAATTGTTTTGTACTTCTTGGACTCATCAGTGATGCTAAGAACATAATGCAATTGTAGGAGGCAACCAATTACTCTAAAAAGGTAAAAAGAAATATCAAAATCTGGATGGAAAAAGACCCATAATTTCAATCAATTTGAATAAAATTTCATAATGGATGTGCAGTATTGGGTTTCCAAATAACGTTAAATACATGTGTATTTTCTGAACAACGTTGTATATTTTCTGAACCTAGTCGTATACTCTGAACTAGGTCGTATATTCTGAACCAGGTTGTATATATTCTAAACCAGGTCACATATTCTGAACCAGGTCATATATTCTGAACTAGGTTGCTGTATATTCTGAACCAGGTGGTATATTCTGAACTAGGTTGTAATAGTTTTGAACCATGTCATATTTCTGAACCATGTCATTGAAAAGAATTTATACATAATTCACGCATAATTATAGATAGCGGAACTTGACTGGGCTGAACGCCGGTGGCTAGGTAGCTCAAATGGTTAGAGCATTGTCTAGAGTTCAGAGGTCCCATGGTGGAGTCCAAACCTGGTCATTGCATTTCCCTCCTCTGTTGCATATTAAAATCACAAACTGCTTCAGGTCCATCCTCTAGGATGCCCCAGGTCAAGATTGACCACTGCAGATCTTGGATGCTCTACATCCTGATCTCTCATTGTAGATACAGTGATGAACAGGCATATTACTTAGTACCATTTACTATCAACAGATCAGGTATTGCTCTTTAAACGAAACACTCCATTGATAGTAATAACTGTGTCTATCTGAAGAATAACAAAATAAATATATTTTTTAAAGATTACCGGTATATTTATTTCCTGTCTCAAAATAATTTTTATTTTGTGTCTCAAAATTGATACATTTTTGTACTTCACAAAAATTATAAATTTTCCTTATGGACATTTGCATTTAATATCGAGTCCACTTGTAATTATTAGTCCCCTACCGGTGAAACTAGGGGCACTAAAAGTTTGCCCCTCTGTCTGTCCTGCTTCATTCCTTTTGGACTGTGATCATATTTTCAAACAAGGATAAAGGACCATATAATCTCGGGACAAGTGCCAACTTAAAGGATTTGGGGTCAAGGTCACTGGTTACTATTTTTAGCAGGAGCTGGTTGGTGACATGTACTGCTTTAGCAATACCTAGTATGCTTGTTTTCTTTAGGAATTTGACAATTTGGGTTTTGTGTACAGTAAAACTATTTCAATTTGAAATATTGGTTTTTTATTTCGTTTAGGCTGATTATCTATAAAATAATGATGATTATCATTTAATTTATGGCACATTTCCTTTTCCAGAACTATACAACCATTTCTCTCTCTCTCTCTTGCTTCATTGCAAAATTCTAACACTAGATATTTTGACTATGTTAACCAAAGTAATGAATTAATGTCCAGTGACCATAAAATCATATGGTACAGTATATAATCTAATTAGCCAATGTATCAGTATAAAATATACATTACATCATTCTGGGAAGATGCAAGCAAATATTCCATTTAAGAGTTTTAATAGCTGAATGTTAGGCTTTTTGACTTTGTTCAAGGGATTAATAAGACTGCTGGATTTTAATGGTAAATGTTACTGTGATATTAGTAGAGGCAATACATTGTTATAATTTTCTCCAGGTCCCAACACCAGACGTTAGACAGTTTCATGGTCAGATATTTGCTACAATAGACATCTGTCTGTCAAAATGTCTAATTATGGCATTAGGGCCAGAGGAAACTCGGACTAGTAAAAATGTAAAATTCCATGTGATAGATGTCTGAAAGAGAGACATTCCAAATATTGAAACACATGTGTCACTAACGTTTTTGAATCTGTTTTTGTATATTAAAATGTTTTGCCATTAAAACTCAATTTTTAAACAGATTTTGCTGAAATCTTATTTGTTTCAGTATACCATTTAGCCTTTAAGTGTGTGTGGTAGAGAATGCATGATGTGTGTTATCAAATAACTTCTGCCTGAAAAATGCAAATAGAGACCTATATATAGATTTGTCTTACAGAGAAGATTTGCATGATAGCGACAGAGAGCAGAGCAGAAATATTTGTAGTTTTTAGCTCACCCGTGTGACCTACAATAACTAAGAGTTCAAGTTATTGGGTCATTAGCATGCCGAGATGAAGGACGAACAGGTTTGTTCAAGTGAATGACCTTGAACTACTTTTAATGTTAAACCTCAAATGTGTTGCAATTCTCACAGTTAAAGAGGCTCACGGCAATGAAATAAAAAAGGCTACCAAGTTTGTTCAAGTTTGACCTTGACCTACGTGCATGACAAGGGAGTCTTATCTGGCAGGATTTTAATAAACAACTTCTTCCCAATGACCAAGGATTGCAGAGTTATGATATTCATCCAGCACCCTGCTGGAATAAATCACCTTGACCTACGTCCATGGAGAAAGGAGTATTATTAGTTAAAATCTTTTTAACAACTTCTTCCCTTCCTCCAAGAGGCCCAAACTCATTGCACTAGACCAGTAGCATGCTGCGTATTAAGTTGTTTAAATCACAGGGGCTTGGCACGATTTTCCAAATGATAGTCCATATATATATATGTATATCATCGTGCCAGGCCCCTGTGGTTTAAATGGTGGCTTTGACATCTCTCACGGTCACAGTCGTCAAAAGAGTGTTCATCTAAAAGATCCAAATGATATATTGCCTTAATGAAAACCCTATTATATGTTACGTGAATGACTTTGACATTCCTTTAGATTCACAGGTGTAAATTTGGCTAAAATTTCCAATGATTAATTGACCCAGAATACATGCTATCAAGCTACCTATTACACTACAGTACATGTATGTAAAACGAAACATTTTATTACTACTCGGTAAGAAAAAACGGGAGGAACAGATGGGCTTCCGCAAAGGTATATAAAATGTAAATTCGACAGGTGTGTCAGTCCTGGAGAGTAGCAGGCCGTGAAAAGATGATGGAAAGATTGCATGATTTTCATTTTTTGTTCTAAACCTCTAGGCCGAATTCAAAATCGACCCTCCATTAAGTCCTTAGTATTTTTGATAGAGAGATGAATTTATTTCGACTTCAATATTTATCAAACACAGTGAAAAGTCTTACATGTATGAAAACTACATGTTTGTTCTTGGTCGTGTGGTTCCATATACCGGCGAGCATTGCTCTGGTTCAGTCGACACGGACATCCAATGCACAGTCGACGCTACGCCGCCTTTTACTTTTTCCGCGCGTTCGATCACGTCTAATTGACCTTCTCAAAACGGTAAGTGATATTTCAATCCACGAACTCGTTCATGTCATATTTATTTATTTATTATGAACGCGTGCTTTCCTGTGGTTTGTGACATACGATTCCATTGGTTTATTTTCGCCAATCACGTCATAACTTATGGTTGCAATAAATTGCGAACAATGTTCTGCATTGGAGAAGTCACGTACATTGGCCCGAGTTACCGTTCGCCCTATGCTTTGTCGTAAGTTAGACTTAGGTAATTATATACAAGGCGTTTTGTCTAGGAACTGCCATGTCACTGACCATTGACATTGTCGTTTCCCACTGAGAATCCACCGATTTTTAACCTAGTTTTACCGTCAATTTCCCCACCAAATGTCCTTTAAGTTTTGCGGTTTCAGGGTATTAGAATGCCAATGCTTCATTACTTTTCGTCTGTTGTTTATTCTTCATTCATTCGTTCTTTCCTTCTTTCTATTTCTTAATTATTTCATTCATTTCTTCATTCGTTCATTTCTTCATTCCTTCATTCGTTCATTTCTTCATTCATTCATTTCTTCGTTCATTCATTTCTTAACCATTCATTCATTCAATCACTCGTTCTTTCATTCATTCATTCATTCATTCATTCATCTATCGGTTATTTATTTATGCTATCTATTTAGGATGTATACCACCTGTGTAAGATTTTGTGCTTAAGGTTTTTTTTTATTCATTCATTCATTTTCGGATACACTTTCCCCAATTGACGGTGTCTGCCAGGACCAGTATTCATAAAACCATTCTCTTGCTCAAACATGAACACTTTGTTTAGCCCAACTTTCAAAACTCGCTTAATACAAAATGGTAGTTGATAAAAAAAAAGTTAGTATTAATAAAAGTATCATGGTTTAATGAATATGACCACAAATCTAATATATACATAGAATGATCGATGGGTACTTATGTAGGGCAGTTACTGAACTGTAATTGGACCAATCTATTAATATATCCATATATATGTCGGTGATATATCATATATACACGTGTTAAATATCTATAAGTAAAGTCTGTTTCTTTTGTAGTACACACATATATGTATATAAGATAATTAAGACATTCTTACCCCAGTGAAACAGAGCATAAACGAGGGTTTGTTTCAAAGACACCAAGAGTACATGTATTTATAGAAACTTCTACTATATAACTAGAGATAAGTAGGAGTGTGGGCTAGATTTTTCAGATGTATATCCCACAGCTGTTCTATGATTCTAGCTAGGACTCTTCAGTAATGCCAAGGTCATAAAGGCTTCATACCAAGAGGCGAATGAATAAATTAAAAAATACGTCGAAAGAAATGTCAATTCTGGATGGATGGGAATGTGCAAAAGATCTATTATTCAATTCATTTAATAATTTTCAATGTTTGCTTTTAAAAATGTAAAGCACGTATCATGATCTTAACTGTGTCGCTACTCAACCCATTTCAACCCATTAGGGTATTGACGCCTAACTGTTCTGTAGAGTAATTTCCACTGTTTATATCTAAGGTATCGCGTGACCAAATATACTGTAGTGTACCACGATACATTCTGGTTACGCCAACTGTGTGTCAAATGGACTTTTAACTTCGCTGGTCAAAAACCGGAGAGTATCGTATGGAACCCCCGTGGCTAGCGAAGTTGATTGACTTTATATACTATCTAATAAGTTTTCATTTCCATTCACGGATCTCGTACAACTATGCTACAAGACAACAATTGATAGATATACAAATGTATTTCATTAAATTGTAACGAATATATCTATCAGGTACATAGAGCATAGAACTCGGTTTAAATGCCCAGCGTGATTAAACATGAAAAAATATTGAAGTGAAATAGACCTGAATTCCATCTGAAATTCACATGGAAGAAATTAATGCCAAATTCATATTCAAGAATTTGATCTGAAATTAAACCGAAAATGACATGAAAATGAGGTCAATTTCACATAAAAAAAATATTCAAGTCAATTTCAGGTCAAATTCATGTAATTTCACATAAAAAAAATTCAAGTCAATTTCAGGTCAATTTCAGGTCAAATTCATGTCAATTTCTTGACATGAACTGACGATTCTACTCTTGTCCGGACATTTTGACCTGAAAATTTCCACATGAAATTGACCAGAAGTGACACCAAGTTGAAAAAGTACAAGGAGAATAAGACCAAATGTTCAAGAAGTGTAAGCGTCTTCTCAACGATATACACCGCATAACAAAAATCGTGAAAAATTATTAACTGACACGTCAAAGAATTATTAATTAAAAGTAATTTTTAGAAAATGTTCAAATGTTATTTTAAAGTAAAACTGAGAAGTGGATTATTTTGATAGTGTAGATATTAACTCGAACTTCTATATTTTGTGACTTATACTGTATAATATATGGTTGAACGAATTTAAATAATTAATGTATTGATAACGAGATCAGCATATCTATTGTACGGGCATATAAAGGATTTCTTATTCTTTGGCCAGAAGAAGCGTACAGATAGAAGTCAATATTGCTATCATATCTTTTTTTCGAAAGAACTAAATTTAAGAAGAAGTGTCCTGGTAAATTTGCGAGAATATTTATTTCCTATGAAAATATATAATCTGCAGTATACGATAAATTCAGCCAGGTAAGCACTCGAAAATAAAATGATTTGCAAAATGCGACAAACTCAAATAGTGGGGCGGAAATGAAATAATTTGCGGTATGCGATCATTTCAGATAAGCACGCAAAAATTAAATAATTTACAGTATATGACAAAGACAGGATGTCATTGGAACTCACGAAAATAAAATCATTTACAGTATATAGCAAATAAATTACGTCCCAATTTTCTTCACTGCGAAACCTACTGACGCACCAGCCGAGATCTGATTTTAATTTGACAAGGTTTGATTTATTTTCAGAGACCAGGTAACTCCGAATTGACAATTTCACGGGAATATACCATGCCAATAGATCAGATTATAGAGGACGCTGAAGGTAATGTACACATAACGAAAATGTCGAAGCACTATTCTAATATTGGAAAAGTCTTTACAGACAAATGCGCTAAATGTTAATTTATTAAAGAGATATTGACGTTTGTAAAAAATATACCAGAGAACATGAAATACAAAGCTGTTCATAGGACGTTAAACAAATAAAACCAAACCACAAAGAAGACGAATTCTAAACAAAGACATGCTCAAGATAAATCTATTCTATTTAAGAAATGCATTTCTTAAATAGAATAAGTTTATCTCGAGCATGAACAGAAATTGGAAACATACTTGCAACCATTCAAAAAAGTCAGTTTCATTTGTCAAGCAGAGTGCTAATGACTGAGTCTTGACTGCCGTTTTGTCCTTTGTCAAGCAGAGTGCTAATGACTGAGTCTTGGCTACCGTTTTGTCCTTTGTCAAGCATAGTACTAATGACTGAGTCTTGACTGCCGTTTTGTCCTTTGTCAAGCAGAGTGCTAATGACTGAGTCTTGGCTTCTGTTTTGTCCTTTGTCAAGCACAGTACTAATGACTGAGTCTTGACTACCGTTTTGTCCTTTGTCAAGCAGAGTGCTAATGACTGAGTCTTGGCTTCTGTTTTGTCCTTTGTCAAGCAGAGTGCTAATGACCGAGTCTTGGCTACCGTTTTGTCCTTTGTCAAGCATAGTACTAATGACTGAGTCTTGACTGCCGTTTTGTCCTTTGTCAAGCAGAGTGCTAATGACTGAGTCTTGGCTTCTGTTTTGTCCTTTGTCAAGCACAGTACTAATGACCGAGTCTTGACTACCGTTTTGTCCTTTGTCAAGCAGAGTGCTAATGACTGAGTCTTGACTGCCGTTTTGTCCTTTGTCAAGCATAGTACTAATGACTGAGTCTTGACTGCCGTTTCGTCCTTTGTCAGGCAGAGTACTAATGACTGAGTCTTGACTGCCGTTTTGTCCTTTGTCAAGCAGAGTGCTAATGACTGAGTCTTGACTGCCGTTTTGTCCTTTGTCAAGCAGAGTGCTAATGACTGAGTCTTGGCTACCGTTTTGTCCTTTGTCAAGTGGAGTACTAATGACTGAGTCTTGGCTTCTGTTTTGTCCTTTGTCAAGCATAGTACTAATGACTGAGTCTTGACTGCCGTTTTGTCCTTTGTCAAGCAGAGTGCTAATGACTGAGTCTTGGCTTCTGTTTTGTCCTTTGTCAGGCAGAGTGCTAATGACTGAGTCTTGACTTCTGTTTTGTCCTTTGTCAAGCAGAGTGCTAATGACTGAGTCTTGGCTACCGTTTTGTCCTTTGTCAGGCAGAGTACTAATGACTGAGTCTTGACTGCCGTTTTGTCCTTTGTCAAGCAGAGTGCTAATGACTGAGTCTTGACTGCCGTTTTGTCCTTTGTCAAGCAGAGTGCTAATGACTGAGTCTTGGCTACCGTTTTGTCCTTTGTCAAGTGGAGTACTAATGACTGAGTCTTGGCTTCTGTTTTGTCCTTTGTCAAGCATAGTACTAATGACTGAGTCTTGACTGCCGTTTTGTCCTTTGTCAAGCAGAGTGCTAATGACTGAGTCTTGGCTTCTGTTTTGTCCTTTGTCAAGCAGAGTACTAATGACCGAGTCTTGGATACCGTCCGCTATTCTCACTATCAAATTTGTTTTTTTGAACAAATTTAAAAGACAACACATTATCAAAAATTTTATGATTGGATAGATTTATTTCGCAATGTCTTTGTTCCCTAATCTGATAACTTACTCGAGGGATCAATCTTCGTAAGAAAACAAAAGCCAATATTCCCTGGGCCGCATTGCATTCTGGGAGATATTGAGCAAAACCAAGTCCACATGGATTCGCAAAGAATTAGCTTGAAAAGCTAACCACTTTACTCAGCTTAGAAATTGTCATCAATGAATTTAATCTCTAATAACATTATACGTTTTAGTTGTAATTTTTTAGCCCTTTTACAGATGGCGGACTGTCTAATTCGCCCGTCATCTCTGTTCCGCACTCACCGACCTTAAGTCATTCTTGTTAACGCCATTTCTAAGCAGTTCTCTGGTCGTGTGTTAGTCGGATATTCGGAAATAGCCGAAGATATGACGGGAAAACCCGAGTGGTTTTCCGATTAATGACATGATAGCTTTGTCAGTCTGCTTGAGTATCCATGTGCAGTGCAAACACATTACAGAACTCTTGGCTTCCTTTAGATCTTGAGATGTCTTCTGCGCCGACGGAACCTTACTATTTACGGGATCAAGATGCCATCAAAATAGAAGGAGACATCATGATGACAACTGACCAGTTTACGGACCTACAAAGAAACATGTAAGTTGTCATCAAAGGCTTTACAGCATGCAAACAATTAGAAACAATTAATCACGATAGTACAGAAATAGACAAATTTTCTAACCGACACAGGAAAAATGATTGAAGCAGGATTACACAGCAACGCTTTTGTTTAGTTTAGCAATGTTTAACGTCTTACCAACAGCTATGTTCATTGAAGGACGGCTTTCCCTGTGTGTGAGATGCATGCGTTTGGTGTGTAACATTATGTGTGTGTTTTGAGAGGCTGCGGTATGTCATGATTCAACTCCCATTGTTAGGGACTCTGGCACAGTGTTTCGGCTAGGACCAGAACCTAGTGAGTCAGTGTCAAGGCAAGCATTAGGAAGAAGATAATGGGTTAGAAAGTAGAGAAAACATACCATCTCAAATTTAGTCGCCTCCTACAATCATGCAATGAGGTCAGCTTGTAAATTCTTACGCCCTGCCTGCAGGAGCACAGCAATACATGAAATCAGAGAACATCATCGATACTTTTCATTGGCTATCTGCCATACAGAACCACTAAACACGAAGGGAAAATGTCATCACCGATGTGAAGTCGGCATCGCATAAGTTCCGCGCTATCACAAGGAGACGAAAATAAACATACCGCAGCCTCCCAAAATACATACGCATTCACCTCACGCATGCGTCTCGGACACGAAGAGGTCGTCCTAAAATGACACGATGATACGAGTTAAACAATACTACTTCAAACATCGATGCGAAAAGTTTGATCAAAGATATGATGTTGTTCAAATAGTTAATTTTTCCTAAACTAATCAGTGAGCTTTCATAGTTTTTGGGCCTCAACGAATGGATAATTGAAATTAAGGAATTATACGAAATCTACATGTAAATGTAGCAACATGACTGTCAGAAAGTCGGGGGGAAAGCAATAATGATTCCATTTTTCCAGCACTTTTCGGTTGCCCGAGGAAGCAGTTGAAATCTATTGCATATCAGTAATCATGATAAAGGTTAACGAAGCGTAATGAATGTCATCAGTACATATACACTTCCCAATCCACCACCCTCACGTTCAAAGCGAGCAGCAAGATGATAAAACAATCGTCTATGACCTAATGGAGTTACTTTTCTTTCCAGCACAGTAGGTTTGATTCAGGAAACCATGGAAATGATGTCGCAAATTCGTAGTCATAATCAAGCCTTACATACTCTAATGAATGCCATCGGTGTAGCCACGCTTCCTGTTCAACCACCCTCGCGTTCAAAGCGAGCCGCAAGACGAGAAACCAATCGTCTATGGCCTAATGGAGTTATGCCAATCCGGATCGCTGGTTCTGGATTTAGTAAGTACATGTGTAGTCAAACTCCTCGGTTGTGGTAAGTTTATCAAACAGTTTGTTTGCCAGAAAACTATTTACTTCTTAATGGACTGAAGAAGACACGGCTGGTATAGTTTATGAACCGTAGAAAATGGAAGCTACCTAATCACGTCCGAGGTCACGTGGCGCGAGTCGCCTTCGTGTAGTTCCAGGTGCCATCTTTGTCTCTTGGCACTAATGAAATTTGATTCGATTTGTCTACCTGTGCTGAAACCAGTTGTCGTAAACTTCTTTAATTCATATCACGATTTATTTTATTGTTGATATAATACATAACCCCGAATTAACGATATTGATTTCTAATCTACTAGTACGTCATTTCAATGACGTCATTCTGAATAGAGAAAAAAAAACGGTATGTAAAAACCTAGTTGTCGCTTGCCTACCTAATTTTTCCTAGATTGTACTGGCCTGGCCGCAATGCACTCTGGGAGAGGCAGATGTACATATGTACCCTACTTGCGTATATTTCTTAACTTTCAAAGAAAGATATATATATATATGTAAATAGAGTGATAATGAGTACTACGTATGGACATTTACTTATTTTACTTTACATACATTCCTTTCAATATCAGCGACGACAAATTTCAAAATTAAATATTCTCTAAATGACATGGATCATATGTTCCGAACAAGCCAGGTTCGTTGTACTTTAAAACATTTCACAGGAAAACTCATTGTTCTCTTTTTATCTTTATGTATGTAGCAAGCTCACACAGGAGACACATCCAGCAAGCTATGAACCGTATTTCAGAAGCAACCTGTGTATGTTTCCGGACGATAGGCAATAAAGAGGTTAACAGAGGGATACGTCACGTGCGGATCGTTAACGGAAACGGGTGGGTGTGGCTCCTAAACGAGTGGGCCTGGTTTCTTAACGGGTGGGTGTGGCTTCTAAACGAGCGGGCGTGGTTTTTAAACGGATGGGTGTGGTTTCTAAACGGGTGTGTGTGGCTTCTAAACGAGTGGGTGTGGCTTTTAAACGAGCGGGCGTGGTTTTTAAACGGGTGGGTGTGGTTTCTAAACGTGTGTGTGGCTTCTAAACGAGTGGGCGTGGTTTTTAAACGGGTGGGTGTGGTTTCTAAACGTGTGTGTGGCTTCTAAACGAGTGGGCGTGGCTTCTTAACGGGTGGGAGTGGCTTCTAAACGAGCGGGCGTGGTTTTTAAACGGGTGGGTGTGGTTTCTAAACGGGTGTGTGTGGTTTCTAAACGAGTGGGCGTGGTTTCTAAACTGGTGGGTGTGGCTTCTAAACGGGTGGGTGTTGCATCTTAACGGGGTGGGCCTGACTTTTTGATGGTTGGCGTGGCATTTAATCAGGTTTGAGGGACTTCAAAAGGGAAATTTTTGCTTATAAATGAACGGATGGGTATGACTTACAAACGGATGGATGTGGCTTGTAAACGGATAGGAGTGATTTAATAAACGGATGAGCGTTGCTTCTAAACAGTTAGGTATTGCTTGTAAATAGGTGGGAGGGGGCACAGAAGAATATTATGTTTCATTTATAAGCCTGCATTATGACAACATGGCTTGTACATTTTAACCCTAACAAAGCTGTATCAATGAATGTAAGCAAGAAACTTGAAAAACCGATTCACCCCTCTTTATTTATGAACAACATTTCATTAACAGAAGTCACGTGCCATAAACACCACGGTATCACTATCTCAGCTAACGGAAGCTGAACTGACCATATATAATACATTATCAGTAAAGCCTACTTGTATTGACAGAAAGTGTCTTCAAGCAATAGATTTTACTTTTATCAGACCCTTTGCTAGAGTATGGCGATATTGTATGGGACAACATACTCAGTCATTAGTACTATGCTTGACAAAGGACAAAACGGTAGCCAAGACTCAGTCATTAGCACTCTGCTTGACAAAGGACAAAACAGAATCCAAGACTCAGTCATTAGCACTCTGCTTGACAAAGGGCAAAACGGCAGTCAAGACTCAGTTATTAGCACTCTGCTTGACAAAGGACAAAACGGCAGTCAAGACTCAGTTATTAGTACTCTGCTTGACAAAGGACAAAACGGTAGCCAAGACTCAGTCATTAGCACTCTGCCTGACAAAGGACAAAACGGCAGTCAAGACTCAGTCATTAGCACTCTGCCTGACAAAGGACAAAACGGCAGTCAAGACTCAGTCATTAGTACTCTGCCTGACAAAGGACAAAACGGTAGCCAAGACTCAGTCATTAGCACTCTGCCTGACAAAGGACAAAACGGTAGCCAAGACTCAGTCATTAGCACTCTGCCTGACAAAGGACAAAACGGTAGCCAAGACTCAGTCATTAGTACTCCACTTGACAAAGGACAAAACAGAAGCCAAGACTCAATCATTAGTACTGTGCTTGACAAAGGACAAAACGGTAGCCAAGACTCAGTCATTAGCACTCTGCTTGACAAAGGACAAAACGGCAGTCAAGACTCAGTCATTAGTACTCTGCCTGACAAAGGACAAAACGGTAGCCAAGACTCAGTCATTAGCACTCTGCCTGACAAAGGACAAAACGGTAGCCAAGACTCAGTCATTAGCACTCTGCCTGACAAAGGACAAAACGGTAGCCAAGACTCAGTCATTAGTACTCCACTTGACAAAGGACAAAACAGAAGCCAAGACTCAATCATTAGTACTGTGCTTGACAAAGGACAAAACGGTAGCCAAGACTCAGTCATTAGCACTCTGCTTGACAAATGAAACTGACGTTTTTGAATGGTTGCAAGTATGTTTCCAATTTCTGTTCATGCTCGAGATAAACTTATTCTATTTAAGAAATGCATTTCTACCACAATAGATTGGTGTTATTCCCATGTGTTATATGGCAGATATATAACACGAAGCAGCTAGAATCGTGACAGGTGCTACCAAACTCACAAGGCACGATAAACTACATGTATTCTGTATATTTAGAGACTCGCTGGGCCCCCTTTTTGTACATATGAAATTATCAGCACTGTTTCATTAGCTATCTATAAACACAAGGAGACGGATTTACATAAGTACCAAGTACTTGTTTCTGAATCATTCATGTTGTATACATGTATGTACAATTTCAATTCATGATAATAAAATAAAGTTTAAACTAAACCGGGGGCCTGCATTACTTTTAGGTTTATGTTTGCATTGCTAGGTTATAAGTGACTTATAAACATATGGATATGGCTTATAAACGGGTAGGTGTGACTTATACGATGATGAGTGTGGCTTATAAACGAGTAGGTATGACTTATAAAGGGGTAGGTGTGACTTATAATATTATGGGTGTGGCTTATAAATGGATAAATGTGGCGTATAAAAGTGATAGGTATTGCTTAAAACGAGTTGATGTGGCTTAAAACGAGTGGGTGTGACTTATAAACGAATGGGCGTGGCTTATATGATGGGTGTGGCTTATAAGCGGATGTGTGTGGCTTATAAACGAGAAGGTGTGACTTATGAAGGGATGGGTATGGCTAAAAAACGAGTTGATGTGGCTTAAAACGAGTGGGTGTGACTTATAAACGAATGGGCGTGGCTTATATGATGGGTGTGGCTTATAAACGGATGAGTGTGGCTTATAAACGAGTAGGTGTGACTTATAAACGAGTAGATGTGACTTATAATATGATGGGTGTGACTTATAACGGTTGGTTATTCCTAATAAACGGGTGGGTGTGACTTATAAACGAATGGGCGTGGCTTATATGATGGTTGTGGCTTACAAAAGGAATAGGTATGACTTGCAACGTTTAGGTATGGCTTATGAACATGTTCGTGTGGCTAATTGATGGATTTTAATTGTGGGACTTATAAATGGGCAATTGTGGCTTCTAAACATGTGTGAATGGCTTAATCGGGTGGATATGGCTTACAAACTGGTGGGAGGGGCTTACCAACCGGTGGGAGTGGCCTCAAAAAGATTGATAAGGCTTATAAGAAAAGTATGTTTTTTTTATAAACTTGCCATGGTTGTAGGTTTACGTTCGCATTGCTGGATTATTCAAAGGCTAAGCTAGAGAAGAAATAAGAAATGTCAACAAATCTCTTGCTGCAATAAGAAACATGCATATTATTCAAAAGAGATATGTATTGTCTTAGACTAAATTATTCAATTATTTGTAAAAGTGGAAAGACAAGATTGACCCCCGAGTATTTTTTTTTTTTTTTGTGTTTCAATACATTCCGACATCCTTTCTAATCCGACAAGTATGTGTCCGTCTGGACGTCCGATTCGTCAAGTGTCTCTGTTTCAGATAATTGGTATGTATATTTCATATCTTTATTTTTCAGCTGTGGTTCATTCGTCGGGGTATCGTCAAGGTCTCGAGGAAGGGAGAGATCTCAGGACCTGAAACTTAAGGCCGGTTGTAGAACAGTAAGTCAGTCAGTACAATATCGATACTAGTTTTTAATTATAATTACCATACTATCTCGGACAAGTACGAGTTCCGGAAATTTTGGATCCAAGTGAAGGTCAATGTTTTTAGCGGGGGCCGGTAGGGGGACATGTATTGCTTTAGCAATACCAAATAATTTTGAAATTAATTAATAGGAAGTCAGACGGTCCGATTTGTAGTTAGTTTGTCTGATGTAATCCCGTGCATACAATGTATAATCTGGTTATAACTAATGAAATTAACAAGAGGCCCAGAGGGTCTGTATCGCTCACCTGGTTTATTTGAGCAATCGTCAAAATGATGTTTATGCTCCATTTGCTAATATCTTTATTTGTAGATGTATGATTATGTTGTCGTGATCTCAACTCTTTCAGAGATATAAACCCAGAAACAAAGTCAAGATTTAGCTTGATTGTATTTAAAGAAACTATTAGTCCCCTGGGCCTATTTTTACATCTGGATTGTGTTCATATCTTGATGTCTACAGCAAGGCTATATATGATTATGGAGTGAGGATATGAATGGTTTCAAAGATAAAACAAACGAAATAAGTCTTCAGGGGAGGGGAACGCCCCCGTCCCCAGGGGGTGTCAGCCCCATTATTTGTACAAATTTGAATCACAGCCTCCTGGGGTTGTTGCTGAAATATCAAAATCATACATTGCTTAGTTGCAGAGAAGAAGTCATCAATATCAATATTGCCATATGGGTCCCTTTTGACCCCGCCCCTTAGGCCCCCAGGGCGTCAGCCCCATCATTAGTACAATTTTAAATCCCTATCCCATAACGATGCTACCAGACAACTATGAGCGATATCCATTGCTTAGTTTCAGAGAGGAGGCCGTCTATATCAATTTTCAATTGTACAATTTTCAATCCCTACCCCATAATAATTGCCACGGTATGACAAAAGCTCACCTTGGTCTTTCGGACCAGATGAGCTAAAAATCTAAACAAAAACAAAATACCGCCAACCAAAAACACAACATATATGTTTTTAAAATTGATTTTCTTTCCTTTTAAAGATATCACACACAAAAAAAAGAACTATACCTATTTTTCCGTGTCGCCCGATAGGCGGAACAGTCCGAGCCTTTACGTAATCGGCCGATATATCGCAATCGTAATACAACTCCCCGATATTAAGATTATCCCTATTTTTAATTACAGTTTCGAGTGGCCACGCACGAGCTCCTACATACATTAGGATTGTACCACGAGCAATCTAGACCGGACAGAGATAAGTATGTGAGAGTGAATTTTAAAAACGTTCGAAGTGAAAATACACACAATTTCAACCGATTCAGCGACTTGACCATCGACTCTAGAGGTGTTCCGTATGACTACGAGAGTATAATGCATTACAGCAATAGGGTGAGAAAAATTAAGTTATTATTTCATTTATCTCTCCCGGGGCCCAAATAGCTCAGCTGGTATACAGCGCCTTCCCCGTTACATCAGATAAATATCCGAGGTATGTGGTTCGACGCTCCCTACCCTTAGCGGTTTGTGTTTATTGGGAAGCTCGGAAACGGACCGGTCGGTGCTGTCGAGGTCCCTACTTACTCTGGATTGCATGCATCGAGTCTTTCGTGTGTTGTTCAGTGAGGAAGTCGCCTACTACTTCAAGGGAGACACACACACACACACACACACACACACTTTTTATACCAATATACTTAATTTATATCATTTATGATTTGATTTCTATTTTATCAGCAATTTACTTTGAGGTAATTTTGATAACTATCTACTTTACTTTGAAATAATTTGGATACCTATCTTGAGATCGATGTTCGAAACCCCTCGGTGTTTACTTTTGTCTTTTTGTAGGCATTTGGTAAAGGCAAATCTATAACTCTTGAACCAATTCCGAAAGAAAATCGACAGAAATATTTGAACACAATCGGAAAGGCAACAGAGATGAGCAAAGGCGATATAGAAATACTCCGGAAGATGTATAAATGTCCTTCGGAACCCTCCACGACGCCATCTTGTGCTGACTATCCTTACAGATTTTAAGTTCGATAAAACAGAAAGGAACCTCTCCAACGCCGACCATACAGATTAAAGATATGCGTTTTCGATTTAACGTTTTACTTCTTTTGCTATCTGAAACTTTCCTTAACTTACTTCCGCAAAGATACTATTTTTAGATTCCCGGCGTTCAAGTTCGAGGTCATCGTCGGTACCCATGTGATCTGTCTTGACCAGCTCCGATCGATTAATCAATCAAATGGGAGAAACAAAGAGAAGAGCCGACGATGACTCCAGATGGGCATACAGTCACTAACAATTAATAATAAACAAAAAGAAACGAGAACAAAAAAAGATGAAGAAAGGAAAAGAAAATGTTCCAAACACTGGTGAAACAGTTTGTTTTTTGGCATAAATATCGTGAGAACGAAATATAAATACATTTTGTTGATATTCATGCACCAATGATATTCTTATGAATGCCAAAGTGATTACGTCATAACAAACACGAAAAAAATCAAAATGTTTACGGTACATAATTATTGGACACTTGAATTAATCGAGCGATGGGATGCAAGAAATGACGCCATGTGCTTGATTATTTTCGTGTTTATTTCCTAAAGTAAATCAGCGTGTCGTATTAATCATAACTTCAAGAGAATTTTATGTATGTGTGGCCGTAGCTATTTAAAGGAAGCCGTGATAGATGTCAACATGTCAGCGACATATGACCGATAAAGATGGAAGGCTATTCGATCTATCAACATAACTGTACTGTAGCAGTACACATGACACGTGGTGGTAACAGGGACGTATACTCTATAGGTCCCCGTAAATAAATTATTATTGGAGATACTTTTTTTCATATGATAAAATTTTCCATTTTTTAGGTTTAGGTCACAAGGGTCAATTATGTTTAAATCTGTATACGACTTCTTCTCATTAAGCAAGATGCCCAGATATATGAAGTAAGGCCTTTAGCATGCTGAGGCACTGACCTCCAATTTAAGGTCACATGAATCAAATCTGCCAAAATATATAAAAACTCAGGTGACCGTTAAGGCCGATGGGTCTATTATTTTTTTATGTCCATGGACCATTTTGATTATCTATAGTCTTATCATCGTGACATTTAATTAAGGTCATTCCGTGCATTAAAGATGACCGTCAATGTGAGTTTCGACTTCTGTCAGTTATTATCATTCAATACTAATCTAATTATCCAATCCCCAAGGGGCCGCGGTGGCCGTAATGGTTAAGGTGTACCGACACTTTAACACTAACCCTCCACCACTGGGTTGTGAGTTCGAAACCCACGTGCACGGCAGTTGCCAGGTATTGACCGTAGGCCGGTGGTTTTTCTCCGGGTACTCCGGCTTAGTTTAAACATATTTTATTTGAAAACATTTCAAAAGGAATTGGACACAAGTTTTCCTCCACCTTCAAAACCTGGCACGTCCTTAAATGACCCTGGCTGTTAATAGGACGTTAAACAAAAAAAACAAACAAACATTATCCAATCCCCATTTTGATTTACTCTGATTTTCAATAGGAGTCTCTGAATTTGAAGTTTGTTACCAGTATCCATTAAGAACGACTGGAGGTGTATCCCTGAAACTTTAATTCAATATTTCATATGAACCTCCTATAAAAGTAGTTGTGTATTCAGTATTCTTAGCTAGATTGGATATTCCAGACGGATACCAGCGACCATTTTGAGTTTAAGTATTTGAAATTATTCCTCTTTCTCAAAAAAACAGCTCGGTTAATATCTTTAAACTCTTGGTAAACTTGAAGTTTTCAACCAGGTTGTCAAATGTTTAAATATTGAAACAAAAAAATAAATAATCTAAATCTCGAAAGAAAAAGGATATGTTAACAGTTAATTCAATTATACGCATGTACTTAGTCCATATCAGTGTCCAGCAAGGCTCCATGTTAACTGTCTAATCTAATAAAACCCTTGGTTATATATCATTTCATGACTAAGTACAGAAAAGCGGAGAAGAATGTTTGAAATGTAATGATATTGATAGATTACCTCGACCAACGTCATTGTAATCACAGTAATACTTTAAAAATAAGAGGTCGTGTGACATATATTTGGCAGACAACTGTCAGGATTATTCTGATTGAGGATCTGACCTCATTATGTAGATTTTATAGGGTTAAATGTGTTTTTATCAATGAAAACTATTGCATTGATCGTTTCCTTTGCATCATGTCGACAATAAGTCATCTCGGCAGAATTACCGGGATCAGCCGAGGTTAGCCGAATGTGGTAACATCTCGGCCAGTGCCGGACCTTAATGAGACGGCCGAGATACAATCGGGAACCGTCGAGACTTTCCGTAAACGAGAAAATATTTTCTCGTTTACGGAAAGTGCCGACGGTTCCCGATTGGACCGAGATAGTTTACGGAAAGTACCGACTGGAACCGATTAGGTAAAATTATCCCATCACAGTGAAGAATTTGAACCAGGAAATGTTCATTCAACTTTGGAACATTTTCAGCAATCAATTACAGCTAAGGCGCTACCTGTTATAAAACAAGCTAGCTTTAATGGCGTGTCTTTTTAACCATTTGTGAAGGAGTCGATAATAATATATATCAATCAGTCTAGCTGTTCCCGTTATAGAAACAGTAACACAGACATGTATTCGATAAGGACGATGATATAAAAAAAAAAAAACAATCAAGATTACAGACGGCCGAAACTCCGAGGATTGTTCAACAAGGTTGCTGTGAAATCGAGTAGTGTGATGTAACGTGAGTTCACTCGGAACACCTCGGCCGATGGTTAGGATGACCGTAGAGAATCGACCGAGGTGTTCCGAGTGCCGAGTGACGTGAGCTATCTTATCTGTCTGACGAAAGTACATGTAATGTCGGACAGAACAGCAGTGACAAGAATTGTTAATTTCTGTATTGCTCTGAGTAATAACCTATAGCTTAAGGTAAAAGCATAGGCAATGTGATTATAAAGGTACGAGGCCTTCCGGAAGGTAACCACCCGGATTCCTCGGAGCTTTACATAAGGTCTCACACTAAAATTCAGCCAATCAGCTGGTGTTTCAGCTGAACCAAGTCCCCGAAGAAAATGTGTTTCTTAAGTTTGTAGCTATTTCCTGAGTATATATAATACATGAAATGTGTAGTTTCTATATACATGTACGAGAATAAAAGATTAGGGTGTTGAGATTTTAAAAATTAAAAATATACACTCCTTGTAGAATAGAAAGACGCAGGATTCCAGGTGTAAAAAGACGGGGATTTCCCAGTCTACTGTAAATATTCAAGGTTACTGTCTTCAAAGTACTGGTGTGCTCTTATATGCTATTGAACCTATCCTATGACATCATTTTTCTGGTTGGAAAATCTTCAAACTTTAATTTGAGATAAGTTTCACAACATTTGAAATTCCAATGAGCGATTGAGGGGATGGAGTCATTAGTAATAACATAGAGTGAAATAATTAGTTGTGTGAGACCTTAAAATAGATTGGATTACCTGCCTTAGTGCCGTTTCTCTCCGCTAGGAAGCCTATTTTCGAAGCGAAGCCTAGCGGAGAGTAGACATAAAACAATATTGCGATTTCAGAACAATGTCACGATATATTTAGATAAAACATACTCCTTACTTTCCGAATGATGAATAAATTACACATAGTCATACAGCTGTGTTATTGTTCTATAACTCGCCAGTGATGATATAGGGACTGAAAGTATGGAAATAAAGAAAGGAGGTCGAGGAGATCAAAATTGATCTGAATAAATATCAACATACAGGAGGGATGCACTATTACACCCGGATTTTATAACATTTTCAAATCATGTAAGGCAAAAGGGACAATTATTTCTAAAACAGCCTTTATGGTAAAATGTTATCACACATATGATAATTTTTTTATGTGATATTTAGGTGAAAGGGGGAGGGGGGGGGGGGGGTGGTTCAAACACATGAATTGTGTCATCGTACAAAACGTCCTTCACTTCTAGAAGCTTTAACTCGTTCCTTTTTGGACAAGTATCACAGTCAAGGATACGCTATAGCCTGGGTAATGTAATTTAATTATGATAGAACATTATAAAAGAAGATGTTTTCAAAATACTCTGTCAGTAAATGTTTTAATTAATGTAAATATTATTATGCTGGACAAATATATTTAAAGCATGTTGCACAGGTGATTATTTTATAAGAAAATTGGCAAATAATAGGAGAAATAGAACAACATGCTATAAAAGACAAAAAAAAATATAATTAGCCCACCATCATCAGATGGTGGGCTATTCAAATCGCCCTGCGTCCGTGGTCCGTGGTCCGTGGTCCGTCCGTCCGTCCGTAAACAATTCTTGTTATCGCTAATCCTCAGAAAGTACTGAAGGGATCTTTATCAAATTTCATATGTAGGTTCCCCTTGGTGCCTAGTTATGCATATTGCATTTTGAGACCAATCGGAAAACAACATGGCTGACAGGCAGCCATCTTGGATTTTGACAGTTGAAGTTTGTTATCGCTATTTCTGAGAAAGTACTGAAGGGATCTTTCTCAAATTTCATATGTAGGCTCCCCTTGGTGCCTAGTTATGCATATTGCATTTTGAGACCAATCGGAAAACAACATGGCCGACAGGCAGCCATCTTGGATTTTGATCATAGAAGTTTGTTATCGCTATTTCTGAGAAAGTACTGAAGGGATCTTTCTCAAATTTCATATGTAGGTTCCCCTTGGTGCCTAGTTATGCATATTGTATTTTGAGACCAATCGGAAAACAACATGGCCGACAGGCAGCCATCTTGGATTTTGACAATTGAAGTTTGTTATCGCTATTTCTGAGAAAATACTGAAGGGATCTTTCTCAAATTTTATATGTATGTTTCCCTTGGTGCCTAGTTATGCATATTGCATTTTGAGACCTATCGGAAAACAACATGGCCGACAGGCAGCTATCTTGGATTTTGACAATTGAAGTTTGTTATCGCTATTTCTGAGAAAGTACTGAAGGGATCTTTCTCAAATTTCATATGTATGTTTCCCTTGGTGCCTAGTTATGCATATTGCATTTTGAGACCAATCGGAAAACAACATGGCCGACAGGCAGCCATCTTGGATTTTGACAATTGAAGTTTGTTATCGCTATTTCTCAGAATGTACTGAAGGGATCTTTCTCAAATTTCATATATAGGTTCCCCTTGGTGCCTTGTTATGCATATTACATTTTGAGACCTATAGGAAAACAACATGGCCGACAGACAGCCATCTTGGATTTTGACAATTGAAGTTTGTTATCGCTATTTCTCAGAAAGTACTGAAGGGATCTTTCTCAAATTTCATATATTGGTTCCCCTTGGTGCCTAGTTATTTATATTACATTTTGAGACCTATCGGAAAACAACATGGCCGACAGGCAGCCATCTTGGATTTTGACAATTGAAGTTTGTTATCGCTATTTCTGAGAAAGTACTGAAGGGATCTTTCTAAAATTTTCATATTTAGGTTCCCCTCGGTGCCTAGTTATGCATATTGCATTTTGAGACTAATCGTAAAACAACATGGCCGACAGGCAGCCATCTTAGATTTTGACAATTGAAATTTATTATCGCTATTTCTAAAAAAGTGCTGAAGGGATCTTTCTCATATTTTATATGTAGGTTCCCCTATGTGCCTAGTTATGCATATTGCATTTTGAGACCTATCGGAAAACAACATGGCCGACAGGCAGCCATCTTGGATTTTGACAATTGAAGTTTGTTATCGCTATTTTTCAGAAAGTACTAAAGGGATCTTTCTCGAACATTTTTGTAAGTTCCCCTTGGTCTGTAGTTCTACATATTGCATCTTGGGACCAATAGGAAAACAACATGGCCGACAGGCAGCCATCTTGGATTTTGACAATTGAAGTTTGTTATCGCTATTTATCAGAAATTGCTGAAGGGATCTTTCTGAAATTTCATTTGTAGGGCGCCCTCTGTGCCTAGTTATGCATATTGGATTTTGAGACCAGTCAGAAAACAACCTGCCCAACAGGCAGCCATCTTGTATTTTGACAATTGAAGTTTGTTATCACTATTTTACAGAAGGTACTGAAGGGATCTTTCTCAAATTTCATTTGTAGGTTCCCCTTGGTCCCTGGTGTTGCATTTTGGGACCAATCCGAAAACAACAGACAGCCATTATCGCTAAATCTTAAATTTTATATATAGGTTCCCCTTGTTTGAAAAGTACTAGAGGGCTGTTTCTGAATTTACACAGATTAGTAAGACTTAGAGGAAGGGAAAAGTAGAGAAAAGATCAATCTGACATGGAACCTATAAAGATCATTCAATGGTGGGCGCCAAGATCCCTCTGGGATCTCTTGTTTTATTATCATCAGTCAGTAGATGCAGTCATATACAATTTGCTCGTGATAAGTAAGTTTTTTATGGCAGTTATGTCCCTTCTACCATGTCTGTACTGAATCGTGTGTGAACTCCAACATTTCACAACCGTATTCTGTGAATCTCAGTTGAAATAGCTGCTGTCTGAGATCATCATGACTAACCCCTCCGGATCTAAATAGCTGCTGTCTGAGATCATCATGACTAACCCCTCCAGATCTAAATAGAATAAAACTCTGGGCGACACATTTGATGAAACTTTGTATACGAAGTAAAGATTTATTTTTTTACTCCCCAAAGATATGTGTATACTTGCATATAATACAGTATTTTGTTTTTTATTCTTATCTCTAACAAAAGATTCTGTTTATTTTAAGCATCAGTGATACAATCAGACTCTCTCATTTCTATCCTTCCTAAATGTAACCATTTGTACAAATGCAGCTGATGTATGTAGGAATATGTATAACTCCTTTGATGTATGAACGCATAACGTAGAAATGTGTATTTGATTATTTTGTTATATACATGAACTTATCATTTTAAATATCATTTTAGTAAGTTTCATTTTTTTTTTTTTTTTTTGTCATTTTCCTCGCTCTATTTCAAAAGTGAACGTTGCCTCGTTTTAAATTTGTCGGAGACTCACGGTTGATTGCACCACGCTACAGTGATGGACAGTGATAAGTGCAATCGGAACACCTCGCCTCCGCGAATCTAGTTTCGTAGAAAATGACGAGGGTTTCCAATTGTGATAAGAACCGTGGGTCTCCGACGATGGCTAAACCACCGGGTGATACCGGAAGTTACGAATCCGACGGGGAGTATCTACCCGAAGGGCGTAAGGACATGGCTGGGGTATGTTTTATAGTGATACATGGCATTTTAACATACTTCAGATATCAGGGACAGATAACTCTGATATGCCTACACAATTTTCTTTGTCGATGGGAACTGCTGCGGTCGGTAGGAAAGATACAGGTGAGCTTTTTTTTCACTCGATATTCTATCTTGTAAGTAAAAAAGGTCACCAAAAAATTTTTTAAATCGTGAATGACGTTTGGCAAGTCCCCGTGTAACTGTGGACTCCGTGTCTGGGTAATATTTTGGAATTTTTGAATAGGAAAAGCTAAAACATTGGACAGTATGTACATGGAACAATGGGGCTATGCCAATACAAAAACAATGTCAACCTTGATCAGTGAAGGCATGTTGTGCGACATAAGCCCAGACCTTGAGTACACAGCTGATATTTTCAAAACATGTGATTTTCTCACCATGCGTTCCTTTATCGGGTTCGTACCAGTTGTACCGTTACGGATCTGCTGTACTCGTAATGGAACCCGGTGTACCAGTAGAACCGAACAGGTTCACGTGGTTCGTTTCCCGAAACGTACCACTTACGTCCAACAAGGCGGAACTGCGATGTTTCATTCGTCCTATTTGATTTAAATATATTTTATTGTATCTTAATATATACATGGGAATTGGGCACAAGTTATCAAACTTATATTAAGCCCTTTCCCTATATAGTTTTACATACATATAATACATTTATTTTGACAAGATGACATATATTTACATATTTGAGAGAGAGAGAGAGAGAGAGAGAGAGAGAGAGAGAGAGAGAGAGAGAGAGAGAGAGAGAGAGAGAGAGAGTTAAATGAATATAAATGAAGATATAATTAAAAAAAATCATTATGACTATAGATTATCAAATGTATAAACAATTCAAGGAAACTATTCCAATAAACTATTCCGATGCCGATAGCAGAAGTTCACACCAATTGAACATTCGTCCTGCTAAAGTACGTTTTGTTTAAAACCAGACGAGAAATCTTCATTTGCGGTAAAATTTTATAAATTATACAAGTTAATAAAGACAGAACTATTTAGGTACTGATTTTACATCCATTACATTGTAAAACGAAAAATCATGCTTGAAGTGTATATTTTGTAGAGACGACCGCCATCTTGGGAACTCACTTGAGATTCATTTGCGTTCCACTATATGGTACAGTAGCTATACAGTACAACTGGTACGCCGAACACGAAAGGAACACGCGGTTAGTTTTGTTATATGAAAAAGAATATATGGAGCATAAAACCATAGATATCGAATAGAGAACACATCGCCAAGACCTAAGAGACTTATATCTCCTTTTGAAACCAAGCAACTGCTAACACCTTTCAGGGTGTGTTTCAAGTGAAAATAATAGACGGAAATGACCTATATACCATGCAATGGTAAGATTTTGTTTTGGGTTTCGTTTTGTTAAACGTCCTATCAACAACTATGGCCATTTAATGACATTAATGACCCTGTGGTATGTTTTGTTATGACACTGTGATATGTTTTGTCCATTAATGACACTGTGATGTGTTTTGTCCATTAATGACACTGTGATGTGTTTTGTCCATTAATGACCCTGTGATATGTTTTGACCATTAATGATACTGTGATGTGTTTTGTCCATTAATGACACTGTGATGTGTTTTGTCCATTAATGACACTGTGATGTGTTTTGTCCATTAATGACACTGTGATATGTTTTGACCATTAATGACACTGTGATATGGTTTGTCCATTAATGACACTGTGGTAATTTTTGTCATTACACTGTGATATGTTTTGTCCATTAATGATACTGTGATATGTTTTGACCATTAATGATACTGTGATATGTTTTGTCCATTAATGACACTGTGATGTGGTTTGACCATTAATGACACTGTGATGTGTTTTGACCATTAATGATACTGTGATATGTTTTGTCCATTAATGATACTGTGATGTGTTTTGACCATTAATGATACTGTGATATGTTTTGTCCATTAATGACACTGTGATGTGTTTTGACCATTAATGATACTGTGATATGTTTTGTCCATTAATGACACTGTGATATGGTTTGTCCATTAATGACACTGTGATGTGTTTTGACCATTAATGATACTGTGATATGTTTTGACCATTAATGATACTGTGATGTGTTTTGACCATTAATGATACTGTGATATGTTTTGACCATTAATGATACTGCGATATGTTTTGTCCATTAATGATACTGTGATATGTTTTGTCCATTAATGACATTGTGATATGGTTTGTCCATTAATGATACTGTGATGTGTTTTGACCATTAATGATACTGTGATATGTTTTGTCCATTAATGACACTGTGATATGGTTTGTCCATTAATGACACTGTGATGTGTTTTGACCATTAATGATACTGCGATATGTTTTGTCCATTAATGACACTGTGATATGGTTTGTCCATTAATGACACTGTGATGTGTTTTGTCCATTAATGACACTGTGATATGGTTTGTCCATTAATGACACTGTGATATGGTTTGTCCATTAATGACACTGTGATGTGTTTTGACCATTAATGATACTGTGATATGTTTTGTCCATTAATGACACTGTGATATGTTTTGTCCATTAATGCCGTTGTGGTAATTTTTGTCCATCAATGACACTGTGGTTTGTTCTTGTCAGTTAATAACACGGTTTACAACTCTGTCAAATTGGTCTTACAAAAGCTCATAGAATTGTTTGTAAATCAAATAAGCGTACGAAATTCCTAAAGTAGGAGATCACATATTAAGCTGTTTATCATGCACAAAATGCTGCTGATCTTTGACATTGTCTTCGGCCTCTGGGCCCTAGTCGAATGTTTAACGAAGAACGCTCCACAACTACATTGTATGTTGTTTCTTAGAGTGACAGCGATGCTTGTGGAGCATTCCTGAGTAGTTTCCTCGGGTCCCTACATGGACGCCAATGTAACAGCGCATGATTAATTAAATTTTAATCACTGTCTCTGCTAGGGAGAGGGGCCGCGGTGGCCGAGTGGTTAAGGTGTCCCGACACTTTATCACTAGCCCTCCACCTCTGGGTTGCGAGTTCGAAACCTACGTGCAGTTGCCAGGTACTGACTGTAGGCCGGTGGTTTTTCTCCGGTACTCCGGCTTTCCTCAACCTCAAAAACCTGGCGATATATTGTGACTAGTCTTACGCTCATCCGATCGAGCTAAAGAGAAGATCTCTCTAGCCGAGCGGTATATTGTGACTAGTCTTACGCTCATCCGATCGAGCTAAAGAGAAGATCTCTCTAGCCGAGCGGTATATTGTGACTAGTCTTACGCTCATCCGATCGAGCTAAAGAGAAGATCTCTCTAGCCGAGCGGTATATTGTGACTAGTCTTACGCTCATCCGATCGAGCTTAAGAGAAGATCTCTCTAGCCGAGCGGTATATTGTGACTAGTCTTACGCTCATCCGATCGAACTAAAGAGAAGATCTCTCTAGCCGAGCGGTATATTGTGACTAGTCTTACGCTCAACCGATCAAGCTAAAGAGAAGATCTCACTAGCCGAGCGGTATATTGTGACTAGTCTTACGCTCAACCGATCAAGCTAAAGAGAAGATCTCACTAGCCGAGCGGTATATTGCGGCTAGTATTTACCAGGATTACGTACAGTTGAGTGTAAGCTAACCTTTACACCTAGTGCACTAGTAGTGCACTTTGTTTAAACTAGTAGTGCACTACATTTAAACTACAGGTAAACCTAGTAGTGCACTACACCCAAAGAGGTGATGAACGACAAAACCCCCATACAGGTAATGGACAGTACCCAAGGCTACCTGTGATTTTTACCTATACTATCTAACAGCTATATTCAAAGAGTTATTTAAAAGGTTTTGGAAGCTTAGTTTGATGTTATATTTCAACCTGTCTATTATTGTTAATCATACACTGTAACTAAGTTAAGACAAATTTTCTTTATAAATCCTTTAACTAAGTTAAGTTGTTCAAGCCAAGTTTCATTTATCTTTTAATTGGTACTTTATATTTTGTATCGATTGATCAGTTATATATTTCACATGTTTAATTCCAGATTTTTTTTTTCATCACATGAAAATATATAATAAAACATTTGAAAACAATTATCATTACTTAGAACATTTTCAATTTGATACATTTAATTTATATTGAAGTTTAATTTCAGATTAAATTAAGCGGCATATTCATAATTTCATTTTTGATGTGATATTATGCTTATTAAAACCTAATTCAGCCCATTATGGCATAATATATGTTGTACATTCTATGTGTATACATCCAATGCTTAAAGTCAGAAACCTGAACACATAAAGAAAGAATGAGCCGCAAAGCTTGGCATTATCCTCCGCGCCCCGCAGTTGGTATGAAAACCCAAATACATGTATATATCAAGCTCAAAGTAAGAGTTATTAAGGAAACAGTAATTTGGTATTTTTGATTAAGTCTCCATGGTGACAGAAAAAAATCCGAAAATGGAAGGTCCGCAATAGCAAAAGGCACAACTAGTCTGATATATTCAGAAAGTTTCAAGGAGCTGCGTTGAACAGTTTTGGAGTTGTAGCCCGGAAACAAAAGGAAACAGTAATTTGGTATTTTTTATTAAGTTTCCATGGTGACAGAAAAAATACCGAAAATGGAAGGTCCGCAATAGCAAAAGGCACAACTAGGGCACTAGTCTGATATATACAGAAAGTTTCAAGGAGCTGCGTTGAACGGTTATGGAGTTATAGCCCGGAAACAAAAGGAAACAGTAAGTTGGTATTTTTTATTTAGTTTCCATGGTGACAGAAAAATACTGAAAATGGAAGGTCCGCAATAGCAAAAGGCACAACTAGGGCACAATTCTGATATATACAGAAAGTTTCAAGGAGCTGCGTCGAACAGTTTTTGAGTTATAGCCCGGAAACAAAAGGAAACAGTAATTTGATATTTTTTATTAAACTTCCATGGTGACAGAAAAAATACTGAAAATGGAAGGTCCGCAATTGCAAAAGGCACAACTAGGGCACTAGTCAGATATATACAGAAAGTTTCAAGAAGCTGCGCCGAACGGTTTTTGAGTTATAAACCGGAAACAAAAGGAAACAGTAATTTGGTATTTTTGACTAAGTTTCCATGGTGACAGAAAAAGTACCGAAAATGGAAGGTCCGCAGTAGCAAAAGGCACAACTAGGGCACTAGTCTGATATATACAGAAAGTTTCAAGGAGCTGCGTTGAACGGTTATGGAGTTATAGCCCGGAAAAGAATCTCGAACGGACACACGGACGGACGCACGGACGGAGCCCAATTTAATATCCCCCGCAAACGCGTTTCGCGGGGGATAATTAATTAAACCTTGATTTAACATGTAAAGAAAGAGTTTCTTTGAATGTACTGGTAATTAAGTGATCATAACAGTTCTACATGTCAAAATTTTAAGTTTATATAAGGTATATGTTACTTGAAATACACCTTCCATCTTCCTTTACTGAAATAGTTGAAATTTCTGTACATGTACCCGTGTGCAGGTATCTAATACTTTGAAGATCTTCTAACATATTGGATCTGATTCCAGGTACACGTATCAATTACAGGCAACACAGAATGAGATAATGGCCTGAGGGAACAATTAATGTCATTTTTGTTATGAAATACATATATTGGCAAACTTGGGGAGGGGGAGGGCAACAGTTTTAAGCTTATATAACAGACATAAGTACATGTTCATGTATCTGGAGCTGTACAACACTTGTATTTGTGATTTCATAATTTTCTTCTATAATAAAGTTACCTGCTAACAAATATATTATATACACATATGGATCATTTGGACCTAAGCCAAAGTTTTTTTACAGTTCACGCTAACATGTTTTTTGCAATGTTTAAAAACAAAATTTTGGGATACATTTTGATCAGCATTTTAAGTGTTTCCCTATTGCATTAAGAAAATGATTAATTGTTCTTTACCTTAAAATATATAACTGATGGGGATTTTACCTCTTCTTGTAATTAAAGAAAATCAGCATATACACTATATTTATTGAATATCTTTATTGGGAAGAAAAATGTATATAAATATTTATTATTTTTTGATGATTCGCAAAAAAACTCTTCTTTTTTTTAAAACATCCACAGGTAGATATTATATATGGGTATTGTTAGATGCTAATTACAGGTAGGTAAGGCAGAGGAGCCTGGCACAGCATGCTATAAATGGACCCCTGGGGGGTAATTGGGGACTTGACAAAACTTTAGCCAGGTGTTAAAACAAGCACACCTTAAGATGGATCCTCATCTGATGCATATATATAGGTAAGGTGTTATGGGGGTCCATAAGGTGGTGGTGAGGTGGGGTTTGGGCCCTGGGGCCCAGGTAGCCATGACAACAGGCATGTCCTGAGAGTACCAATTATACATACAGGTACATTATTGTACATGTACATAACTTGTTGTGTATAGTCAGATATTATATGTACAAACTTCTGATTGATTCTTGATTATGTACTATGAAATGATTTCATGGTTGAATTAACAGATATTAGGGAAGTAACAATACATTGAATTTAAAAATATTTTTGTCTGATGAAATAATAAATATTAAAATATATGTACATATACAGTGAACTTGAGAAAAAAATCTACAAACAGTCATCAAGGCATAAGGTAGAATTAATCATTAATATAAAATGTATATGATTATATCTAAAAAAACAAATGAAAAGCATCAAAATTGTGAAATCATGAAGATAAACCTTAATTTTACACTGTAATGAAATCTTAAAAAAAAATGATAAAAAAAACAATGCAAATCCAATTGATAGAGTTTTAATTCCTCTTGTGCAATATATATAAGAACTGCAGCCAATTTTATTTTTAGTTAATATTAGATAAAATTTTATTAACATTTAAATATACCTGGTAAAGTCAGGATGACGGATATAAGGCAGTCAATTTACACAGGTCTGTATATGTAACAACTACAGGTATCTAACACAGGTGTCCAGTAGCACTGTCCTTTACCTGTATAGGGGGATTTGTGGTCACACCTGACTGGACGTAGTGCACTACTAGTTTACCTGTAGCTTAAATGTAGTGCACTACTAGTTTAAATGTAGTGCACTAGGAGTGCACTAGGGTGTAAAGGTTAGCTTACACTCAACTGTAGTAATGGTAGCGTCGTTCGCTCTCACCACAATAGAATGAAGGCGTTCTTGAAGTAAGGAAGTTGGTCCAAAGCTATTCCGTACGTTCTCCTCCGGGAGCATTTTATATCTTAGCGGAAAGGACTACGAATATGTTTAACATCTCTTACTAAATCCCGTTGCTACATTTCCAAAGCCAATAAGATATGTTTAAATCAAACTGTTTTCCATGCGAAAACATACTCCGCTGTGAGACTGTAAAAGACTTTTCCTGGCGATTGTCACGTTAGGAAAGATTGCAACCTCGGATTATTTCAATGTCAGTGTGCTTCTATGTCAATTTCTAATAAAGTTGGTCTAGAAAGTTCACGCAACAGTGTGAATGTTTGTTGGCCGCAATTTGGACTGTTTCAGAAAATGTTAACGTTTATTTTTCAGTAATATCACTATGACGGTAGGAAATGATCAATGCTCGAGGACCAACTAATTTGCATAAATAGCTGATTTGTATGAACTCCACACAACGTTGTGTGCATATTAAGCTACCGGGATTATTCACGTTTTATTAACACACCGATCCTTGAATTGATGATTAAGTTGTATTAGAGAAATTAACTGCATATCTTTCACCTCAGCATAATTATGAGGACGAACTTTCGATGGGTCCAAAATTAAAACATATGCATTTCTGTCGATGATTTTTTATTTCATTAAAATTCTTTAACTTCCTTTCAACTCATCCATCTTTGCATAATAACTGTCACCAAAGACTAGTCTATTTCAACATATCCATACGTAATTCTGTATATGATGAAATTCTAATAAATATTCATACTTAAGTAGACTGTGTGTTGACAGCATATATAATTATGTGTGTGTGAAAGTAAAGATTGTGGGCGTTATTAGTAGTACAAAAGTGCTGGCGCAGGGTCATCGGGTGCACTCCCCTATATAATCCTTACCACATCCTGGCACCTCCCTAGTGGCACCCTTTGTCAGGGGGGTACCGTAGTAGGGAAAGTGGGGTTTCTGGACCACCCCTCCCCCTATATAATCATTACCACCTCCCTGGCACCCCCCAGTGGCACCCCCCTTTGTCAGGGGGGTACCGATCGTTCTGACGTGCAGCAGCAGCAGCACGTCAGAACGAAGCAGCAACAGCAGCAGCAGCAACTGACAAAGGGGGGTGCCACTGGGGGGTGCCAGGGATGTGGTAAGGATTATATAGGGGAGTGCACCCGATGACCCTGCACCAGAATCGGCACTTTTGTACTACTGTTATTTATGTGTATCTGTCCGCAGTTATGCGCTGCATGCAATCAATATTGCATATAGTTGTTCTGAACGTCTTCGTGTTTCAGACGGGAAACTCGAAAGGGAGCGCAACCTCTTGGAATATCGAGGAGGGAAACACATCAACATTGCTATTGGACGAGTTTGCTGGTAAATTAACGCGAATATTAATATATCATGAAAATGAAATAACATATATGTAGTACATTAGAATCAGGAAAGCACATAAAAATAACATAAATTTCAATATCCGAAAAATACAGACAAAAACACACGAACATTGACCACATTGCAGTATACATTAAAATCAGGTAAGCCCTCAGAATTAAATAATTTACAGTATACATTAAAGTAATTACAGCTCTCGAAAATAAAAGCATTTACAGTATACATTAAAGTTATTAAAGCTCTCGAAAATAAAATAATTTACAGTATACATTAAAGTCAGGTAAGACCTCGGAAATAAAATTATTTACTGTATACAATTAAGTCCAGTAAGCTCTCAAACATAACATTATTTACTGTAAACAATACAATCGGATAATCCTTCGAAAATAAAATAATTTACAATATACAAAACGGCATGATAAGCTCTAGAAATTTAATCATTTATAGTAGACAAAATAGTCCGGTAATCCTACGAGAATTAAATCGTTTACAGTAAACAAAACCGTCAGGTAAAGATGTCGAACATTGAATAATTTTCAGAATAACAAATAGTCTGGTAAGCCCTCGAAAATTTAATCATTTACAGTATACAAAACAGGCAACCCTCGAAAATTTTATTATTTACAGTATACAAAACAGGTAAGCCCTCAAAAAATTAAATCATTTGCAATTTACAAAACAGGCAACCCTCGAAAATTTTATTATTTACAGTATACAAAACAGGTAAGCCCTCAAAAAAATTAAATCATTTGCAATTTACAAAACAGGCAAGCCACAGGTTATCTTTCCACAACCACCATACAAATATGGCCAAATGCGTGTTAATTCACTGTGGAAACTAAGGTGGTGACATCGGATCATGATGTTGCTATCCAGAAATTAGGAAAAAATAAAGGGAAATAAATGATGATATATAAAAAAAAAACTATCATGTATAATATAGAATGATGATTATGTCATTCCTACTTAGGTAGTCGTTAGGTGTGCATAAAATGCTAATCTGATATTGCCATCACTAAGTCAGGGAGACGACTGTGGAAAAGAAATTGAAAATTCCACATGATTTAAATTCCACATTCTTAACACGTTTCACAAAATTCAACACCCGCATTTGTCTATTCAAGTGTCTAAAGTGTGTGTTTTCTGAATATTTAGACATGAATTTATCTCGACTTCAACTTTCATCGAAGAAAAGTCTTACACCAAGGAGGCCTTTGTGTTTGTACGTATTCCTGGTGTTTTATATAAGTGGCGCCATAGGACAGTCAACATCGCAGTTTCCTAGCCAAATATCTCCTTTACTCCAGCTTTTACTCTCTGGTCACATTACTGTCCGTCCTGTTGAACCTCTGACGTCGGTAAGTTATTATTCCTACTTCCTAACATTATAATTATCTTATTTTATTAATTTGTCATGGTCATATTTTTGTGTATGAACATTTGTATTTTTCTGTTCTTTTTAACACGCATATTCATTTTGTAGTTTATCAAGATATGGACATAGAAATCCAAATCATGTTTGGGAGATGTCTTAGGACTAATCTGCATTTCAAATGACTGCACAGTAATTTTGACGGAAAATGTCCGGACAATGGAGGACTAGTGTAACAGGCGTCTATCTGTAAATTGTCTATGATCTGGTGTTTGGGCCCGAGGAATTGTGTAACAGAAGACTGACTGTACATAATGTCTATCTTCTGGTGTTGGGACCAGGTGAGAACCGGGCTGTCGAAAAGTCGCCTGTTTCTCTTTACGCAGAATAGAACTTTATTTAAAACTCACACCAGTAAATATGGTATAATGAACAAAAATACATCCATATAATATATGCCATGATGATGATGACATAAATGGCATTCTTGATCAATACTCAGTTTCGAACAAACAAAAAAGTTGGAAAAATGTCCGCAGTCTAATCAAAACAACTGATACTGCTAATATTGTACCTCTCATTAGTAGTAAATTTGGGCAAATTGAAATTACAGACGACGAAGCTATTATCTTAAATTATTTCCTTGTTTCCATTTCTACTATTGACGATACTAACACTGACGTACCAGCTGTAGAACTAAGGACGGATGCAACTATATCTGACATAACCATCAATGTAAATACCACAATCGACATTCTGAAATCGTGACATATTAGTGAAGCAGTGGATATTGACACAATAAATCATCATGTTAAAAAATACAGCAATATCAGTAGCATTTTCTATGTCTCATCTTTAGGTTTTCTTTGGAAACTGGTATCTTTCCAAAATAGTGGGAAAATCGTTAGTAATGCCGTTATTTAAAAAGGTGGATAATCATGAAGCTTCAAATTACAGACATATATTATTAATTAGCACTGTTAGGAAAGTTTTTTTTAAAGATTAATTGTGAAATATTTTAATAAATATTTATTGGAACATTCCTTTGTATATAAATATCAGTATGGTTTTCAGCCGGGTTATTCAACAGTACACCAAATTAAAGAATTATGTTACACTTTATATGAAAATTTAGAAGAAAAAAAAAGTCAGCCATGTTTTTGGTGGCATATGAAAAGCGTTCCAACGTGTGTGGCATAAGGGGCTGAAAGTGAAACTGGCAAATTACGGTATTTCGTGGAAATTGTTAGATTGGTTAGGTAATTATATTGTGATAGTCTTTCGTTAAATCCACAAATGCTGGAGTTCCTCAACGCACGGTATTAGTCAAAAATAATAAATCTGATGGCTATTTCGCTATTCCTCAAAACTTCTTGCGTAGAAATTTTTCAAATTACATGTACATATGTAGGGTTCCCTTGGACCCTGGTTGTGCATTATCAATGTTTAGCCAACCATTTTTAGATGATGAGGCATTCCAGTCGTCCTTCGTACATGCTCCGTCGTCTGTAAACCATCCTAGCCATTGCTATTTTTTTTAAAAGTATTTGAAAAATATTTCTGAAACTTCATAAAGAGGATCTATTTGCTCCCTATTGAATTTTTATCTAATCGGAGAAAACAAGATGGCCAACAGGCGGCCATCTTTGATTTGAACAGCTTAAAGTTTTATTGCTATTTCTTGAGATGGACTGGATGGATATTTCTCGAACTTCATATGTAAATTTCCCTTGGTCCATAGTTAGGTCAGTTCAAATTTAAGTCTAATCAGAAAAACAAAATGGCCACCATCATCCTGGTCCGTCGTCTATCCTTGAACAATCCTTGTCATCTCTTTTTCTTGAAAAGCACCAGACAAATCTCTCTTTGTACCTAGTTGTGCATAAACGTGAAATAAGATTTACTTATTGATATTCCACATATAATGTAAAAAGTGTTACAACGATATATATATATATATATACATAATTATTCTACGCTTGAAAGAACAATACATTATTGGATAATCCTCGTTGACAACGGTTAATACTAGATTGTTAATCAGTTTCCTTACATTTTTAAAATTAGCTTCTTTGTTAATCAATATTCTATACATTTTGATTGATACGTTAATTAGCTTCCATGCTTCTTTCTATAGTTGATTATTAGTGACGTATGTGTGAAAATGATGTATGTGTTATTTTAAATGAGACGCAACAACGTAATATTTTGTAATTTATCAGATGACTAATGCAGTAAGCAATGCAGTATGTTTCCCTCATTTGTTATTGTTAATAGGTTGAATATTATGATACATGACACAACGGTGTCACTTCTGAAAAGAAAGTGCTATCCATTAATTATAGACTTTTATTGAGGTAAATATATGGTTTCGAACCCGAGGAAGAACTGTTTATTGAGAGAAATTTGCTAGAACAGACGTATGCTTGTTGACCGCAAATATGATTGAATGAGGAACTTTCTGCATCAATTTAACAGTAATATAGCATTGTCTAGCCGTGATAGATTAATTCCCAATGTAAAACAATAAAAATAATTAGCATTCGACGAAGGGAATAACTAATATGCAGTAATAATGACATGCATGTTGTACGCTCATTTTCATAGTCATGATGTAGATGTATTCGTTGAAACGAAACTATTGAAGATGCTGATAAGCTTATGACAGGTTCAGGAGAAATATTATTTCATTCGATTGAGGAGACTTATTTGAATGAAACATTTTCTTCTTTGTCGAACGCTTACCAATAGGAGGCGCTTTTGTAATTCGTTTTGTAAGTGTAGGTGCAGGCCATAACAATTCAGAGCAACCACGTTGAATCATCTACAAGTGGTCCAAGGTCCTTTCGTCCGTCCGTAAATAGTCCTTTTGCCAATTTCAATTTGAGTCTGATCCAGGAAAAAAAGGCCGCCAGACAGCCATCTTTGATTTTTACAGTTGAAGATTGTTATCGCTATTCCTTAAGAAGTACTGGGCGAATTTCTTTCGTTATGCCTATTTGCTTTTCAGTCTAAAAAATGTCATTTTTAAATTTTGACAGTTGACGATTGTTATCGCAGGTAGGTTCCCTCGGTATCTAGTTGTGGCCTTTGATTTTAAGTCTGATCCAGAAAACAAATTAATTAATATTTGACGTTTAATTTGCTATTTCTAATTAACAAAAAGTTCTTCTCCCTTAGATTTCATGTGTAAGGTCACCTTGCTATAGAACCATGACAGTAAAGAAAATATCAGTCTTACATAGAACCAGTAAAGATAATTCAATGGTGGGGTTTGTTACTTGTTTCGGAAGTGATTTACATAGATTTCTCATGTTAAGTGGTATTGACATGGGTATAGTGAGGAGGAAAACGTGATGAAGTTTGCTGTACATTGTGTGATTTTGTGAGTGAGGTGTGCAATGCGTTTATATATTTTAATAAGTTGCATTATAGGCAATTGCTTTAACTGGGTTGATTATGTCAACAGTGTCTTTTCTCTCTCGCGTTTGCAGATGTATGGGAAAATTACTATTCTTACAACCATAAAGTATTTTGTATTTTATTAAACAAAGATTTTTTTATCAAAGTCAACAACATCTGACCGGTTTATTAGAGGCCTCACCTCATATATTTGAGGCTAATAAGGCACGAGTGACGTAAACTATGTACATTTATATATCGATGTAATGCATGTGAATTTTCATCATGTATTACTGGCATTAAGAACATGTTGGTTGGGAATATAATGGATGATGTAACCTTCAGGAGGTGGTGGTGGTGGTGATGATGATGATGATGATGATGAATTAATATCAACATTTATACATTAGCTGATAGAATCATGCATCTGGTGTGATTTGCAAAGTTGTTAACAGTTCTGCTTCGTCCAGTTTTCTTTCCGGAAGAATTCAATTCTTGAACTATTTTCCTTGTTCGTTAATGCGAACTTTACGTAGATAATTCACAAATTATACAGCTGAGTCAGGTTGACACTTTAAAATACAATAATTTATAGTACAAATGCATTACTCCTCCGTTTCTGCCGCGAAAGCTCATTCGCTTAGAACGCCTCAAAGTGAAGATATGCAAAACGACACTTGATGATTAATCTTCATTTGACATGAGTTGATTTATTTTCAGAGGCCTGGTAACTCCGAAATGACAATTTCACGAGAAGATACCATACCAATAGATCAGATTATAGAGGACGCCGAAGGTAATGGAAATTACATAAATATACGATTTTAAATCCGTACACCGATAAAGATAAAAACCTTCGAGGATTAAGTACACAAAATACTAATTGATGCAAACAGCCATTGATGAATAATCATGACAGGACATATTCTAAAAACTGATTCCAAATGACAAAAATAAGTTTTATGAAACGTTATTTTTTAATAAGATAAGTGAAAGGAATGTCGACTTATATTTACTTTCAATATGTCAAAGGGATCGGACATCAGGCTTAGCCTATATAAGTCCTTTCCATATTATTACAATCAAAATTAATATTTACATGCATTATTCCGCAGTGTTATCCACTATCACAAGGAAAGACATTTTGAGTGTTTAAGAAATTCATTAAATCAATTGCCATCATACCATACCATTGATGCAGATTTACTGATGAACTGCCATGCACTTATTCAGGTCAAAAACAATGGCAAAGTAAAAACAAAAGAAATATCTAAACTAAGACAATTTAAAAAAAATATCAGAATAGGACAAACCATCTAGCTTCTGCATGGAGATGATGGTTCATCTTATTCTGATATTTTGTCAATGGTCTTCCCGTAGAAACATTTTATTCCCGTATGCAATACGAAGCTCAAAGTTCGTTTATTTTCAGCATGCTTGGTAGTCAGTCAAATCCAATTTGTGCCTCGTCCTAAAAACAACAGTTTGTTTTTGTTAGCGTCCTATTAACAGACAGGGTCATTTAAGGACGTGCCGGGTTTTGGAGGTGGAGGAAAGCGGGAGTACCCGGAGAAAAACCACCGGCCTATGGTCAGTACCTGGCAACTGCCCCACGTAGGTTTCGGACTCGCAACCCAGAGGTGGAGGGCTAGTGATAAAGTGTCGGGACACCTTAACCACTCGGCCACCGTGGCCCCTATCCTAAAAACAACAGAGAATACCGATATGATGACGAAATTAGCGACGAATGTACAAAGCATGCTGAAAATAAAAACGACTATTGCGCTTCATATTGAACGTGGGAATATAATGGGTTCATTTGCAACGGTCAAAATGGAACCGTCACTCGTATTTGTCAGCTTAACTGTAAGTTATAATTAAGAAAAGTGGCTCATGCTGATCAGTCTGAATTTTTCTTGATTTCAAATTTTACATGGTGATAATATGATTAATTCTCTTGTTTTGTAAAAAAAAAAAAAAAAACATATCAATACCTGTTAACTTTAATATTTCATTTACAAGATTTTACAAGTTTTTTGTTATCTGTTCTGATAGATTCTTGGACGAATTCAGCCTCGAGAGAGACAGAGCACCAAAAAAGTCCTCAATCAGAATCAGAGGCCAAATTTTGTTTAAACGTACCCACCAATGATTTGACGGAAGGCCTTGTCACTGAAATCAGCAGATAGTCGCAATAAAACTTGATTTTCATATTTTGAACTGCTCATCATTCATTCATATTACGTGGTCACCGACCCTTTCCTGTAACTAATATCTTTAAATTAGTTTCTGGGTCATAATTGTATTATTACTTAAGCTAACGGTATATTGTAACAAGTACAGACCATAGTATTACAAGACACCACCATTATAGTTCTACTATCTACACTATGTTGCAGGCTTAAAAGAGAGGGAAAGGTGTATGAAAATCAAGCCTCTTCTTTCTTTTAAAATAATTCTATGCAGGTCTTTGTTCAGAAACCTTTCACATTTGTCGTTAACATACATACTTTTATTCTATGATAGGTTAATCGGAACATCTCGACTAGTTCCGTAAAGGCATTGATTCTAATCGGAACATCTCGACTAGTTCCGTAAAGGCATTGATTCTAATCGGAACATCTCGGGGAAAATTTCCGTGAATCTTGGGAATCCGAGAATTGCCGAGAATTTCCCCGAAATATTGTTATTGGCTGTGATTCCGAACAGAATCTTGACAGAATTGGACGACATGTAGTTATTAGAAGGGCAGACGATGCATATACTCTCTGACTTGTAGATTCCGAAATGGCTATGGCGATCGAGCCGTCCTTTTCACGGGATCAAGCTGCCATCAAAATGGAGGGGGATATCATGATGCCTATTGAACAGTTTACAGACCTGCAAAGAAACATGTAAGTATTCTGAACTACTTAAGTGGTGAGATCAGGAAATAACTGAGATTTAATCACGTTTTACAAAATGTTTTAAATGTAAGGAATGGCTAACATACGTTAACGTATTTGTAATGTGTAGTGCAAATGCTGCTGATGAAAAAATACACGTGTATCTTATATATATCGTCAAATATTTTAACTGAAACAATATCTTAAGAATATCTACATATCTATTAAAGAGGGAAAATGATAAATGCATATGTATATTCATATATACATGATAATATCTGATTTAATGTAC
Source organism: Pecten maximus (assembly GCF_902652985.1). Lineage (NCBI taxonomy): Eukaryota > Metazoa > Mollusca > Bivalvia > Pectinida > Pectinidae > Pecten > Pecten maximus. The sequence continues at coordinate 14,914,308 of NC_047032.1, read as the reverse complement.
AAAAATGATATCATCTATAAAAACAGTTTAGAAAAGAAGAATGAATATCAAAGAAAAATTCTGTTAACGTAGCAACATATTGAAAAGTCGAAAAACGTATAAACAGTACCTTTCTTTCCAGCACAATAGGTTTGATTCAGGAAACCATGGAAATGTTCTCGCATATTCGTAGTCATAATCAAGCCTTACATACAGTAATGAATGCCATGGGTGTAGCCACGCTTCCTGTTCAATCACCCTCGCGTTCAAAGAGAGCCGCAAGACGAGACATCAAGCGTTTATGGCCTAATGGAGTTATGCCGATCCGGATCGCTGGTTCTGGATTTAGTAAGTACATATGCAATCAACCTGAACCCATCGAGTGATCTTCACACATAACCTTGAATGTAAACTTCTTTTATTTTATAATTGCGAAACAAGTTATATTAACTTATATTAATCACGCTTGTTGGCCCGGATGGAAGCGCGCGAGGGGTCTTACTGTGGAAGGAAACCGGAGTACCCGGGGAAAACCCACGTAACCTTGGATATGATAGGTATAGGAATATGTTGATTCAAACATTTATTTGCCGGAAAACAAATTATTCACAAACAGCGCTAAGGGAAAATCAATTTACCCTGTCAGTCTTGCAACTGACTCCAGAAAGAAAGTTATGGTATTTTTGAAAAATAGTTCTCAGGTTACAAAATCGAAGCGTCCTCATTTCGTCAGGGTTCCGAATGTCATCATCGTTCTTTGACACTGATGATATTGGTTTCGAGTTTGACTACTTGTGCTGTAGCGGTTTGTGATACACGTCTGAATACGTGTCAGGACTTAGTTCAGTTGTACAATATAACCTCTACGATAACTGCATTGATTTCTAATTGGTTACTACGTCATTTTGATAACGTCATTAAGAAAATAATCAGTATATCAACGACGATATGTTATCAGTCGCTAGTCCATCTAATTTCTCGCTGAGTGCACTGCGGAAGATAGACGTTTGACCGCTACGCATCCCTCCTTCCCCTCAGTTTCCACCCTCGCGTAAGCTACACAGAAGACCGAGGTAGCAAGTAACCATCTTGAGAAGGAAATCCTACTCTGACGTGTGCGCATCTTTATTGCGCATGGTGTGTCATCACGGATATGGTTAGTTCCATTGAAGAAAAAGCGTCAGTAGTGTCATTGTCTTAAGCACATTGGACATTGTTTGCCTGAAGTCGTTTTAAAAAGGCGAAACTTAAGATCCTCTTCGTTTGTTTATCAGGTGTTCCGAACAAGTTTGGTTCATCATACTTTTGAAAATTTACAGGAAAACTCATTTTTATCTTTTTATTTGTAATTGTAGCAGGCTCACACAGGAGAAACATCCAGCAAGCTATGAACCGTATTTCAGAAGCAACCTGTATATGTTTTCGAACGATAGGCAACAAAGAGGTTAACAGAGGGATACCTCACGTGCGAATCATTAACGGAAACGGGTAAGTGATGCTTCTAAACTAGTGGGTGTGGCTTCTAAACGGATGGTTATTGCTTCTTAACTAGTGGGTGTGGCTTCTAAATGGATGGGTATTGCTTCAAAACTAGTGGGCGTGACTTCTAAACGGATGGGTATTGCTTCAAAACTAGTGGGTGTGGCTTCTAAGCGGATGAGTATTGCTTCAAAACTAGTGGGCGTGGCTTCTAAGCGGTGGGTATTGCTTCAAAAATAGTGGGCGTGACTTCTACACGGATAGGTTTTGCCTCAAAACCAGTGGGCGTGGCTTCTAAATGGATGGGTATTGCTTCAAAACTAATGGGTGTTGCTTCTTAACTAGTGGGTGTGGCTTCTAAGCGGATGGGTATTGCTTCAAAACTAGTACGTGTGGCTTCTAAACGGATTGGTATTGCTAGAAAACTAGTGGGCGTGGCTTCTAAATGGATGGGTATTGCTTCAAAACTAATTGGTGTTGCTTCTAAACGAATGGATATTGCTTCTTAACTACTTGGCGTGGCTTCTAAGCGGATGGGTATAGCTTCAAAACAAGCGGGTTTGGCTTCTAAACAGATGGGTATTGCTTCTAAACTAGTGTGCGGGAATTGCTTCTGAATGTATGGGTAATGATTCTAAACTACGTAGTGGGCATGACTTCTAAAAGGATGGATTTTACTTCTTAACGAGTGTATATGACTCATTAACGATTGAGAATGACTCCTCAACGCGTGGATATTACTCCTAAACAAATGAATAGGACTTATTAACGAGTGGTAATGGTTTTTTAACGTGTGGATGTGGCTTCTTTGCGAGTCGGTATGTCTTCTTAATTGTGAGTACGGCTCCGTAATGAGTGTTTATGGCTGATATTACTTCTTAACGAGATGGTATGACTTCTTTACGAATTCTTAATGAGTAGGGGGTTGTTTCTTAACGTGTGGGTTGACTTTTTAACAAGTAAGTACGGTTTCTACACGAATGGGTATGGTTTTTTAAAGGAGGAGTTTATTAGTGTGACTTCAAGATATGTTTGCGAGGCTCTTTCATGTAACTGTGGATTCTGCACGACTTGTTTGACATGATTTGACACTGTTTCTTATCTGGCTCTGAGTACAAGAATTCTGAAATCCCGTCTATTCTGAATCTGGGTATCATTGCATTCTAATCTAACCCGTGTTCTACTCAGACAATCTCTCTACTCTGATCAGTATATTCCGACATCCTGTGTATTTTTTAATCTGAACCGTGCTGTTAAATAATTGTCTTATCCTACAACTATGTGTCCATCAGGACGTCCTCAGATATTTCCGGATCAAATCATTATTGGTGTAGATTTCAGATCTTTTTATTTTTCAGATGTAGTTCATTCATCGGGGTATCGTCGAGATCCCGAGGAAGGCAGAGATCCCAGGACCTGCAACTTAGGACCAGTTGCAGAATTGTAAGTCAATGTTATGCTTCTCGAAAAATTTCAGGGGAGCAATTAGTTGTCGTCCTTTTTGTGCATAACTTTGCCCACATTAAGCAAGGACCATGAGACTTCGAGTGTGCATCAGCTTCACTTAGGGGATGTACTAGATCGAAGGTCTACCATCTCCTTATTTACAGAGTTATTGTCCTTCGTAAAAGTTTCGTGCTAGCAGAACTTTGCTTGCATTTAGACCAGGATTTTAAATTTTTGAATAAATCGGTCATACTAAGACGATGACCAGTGTACCAAAGTCAAGACCCACAGCATTTATTAGCAATGTACTATTGTAATGGACTATTTCAATGGACTATTGTAATGGATTATTTCAATGGACTATTGTAATGGACTATTTCAATGGACTATTGTAATGGACTATTTCAATGGACTATTGTAATGGACTATTTCAATGGACTATTGTAATGGACTATTTCAATGTACTATTGTAATGGACTATTTCAATGGACTATTGTAATGGACTATTTCAATGGACTATTGTAATGGACTATTTCAATGTACTATTGTAATGGACTATTTCAATGGACTATTGTAATGGACTATTTCAATGGACTATTGTAATGGATTATTTTAATGGACTTTTGTAATGGACTATTTCAATGGACCTTTGTAATGGATTAGTTCAATGAACTTTTGTCCGTCGTCGTGTGTCGTACATTAACTTTTTTTTGTGAACACGATAACTTGAGTAAAGATGAACGGATTTTCATGAACCTTGGTCTGCAGCCTTTTATCAATAAGATATCGGACGAGTTTGGCAACAGGGTCGATTCAACTGTAAATCGTATTGCAGAATTATTGCTCTTTTTAGTTTTATTGATATTTGACCTTGTGAACACGATAACTTGAGTAAATATGAGCGAAAACGAATTATCATGAAACTTGGTCTGCAGTCTTATATCAATGAGATCTCAGAGGAATTCAAAAATCGGGCGGATTCAATCTAACATAATGAGTTATTGCCGTTAAACCTTGTTAACACAATAACTGGAAACTTTTATATGCAACCTTATTTCAATAAGATCCGCAAGTAGACTGGAATATAATTTAAAGAGTTTTGGTCCTTCGCAGTTTTATTAGCTTGTGAGCATAACTTGAGAAAGTATTAATAGATTTTGATGAAATATGGTATGCTGTGAGGCTGTGAGCGTTATATCGATAAGATCTTAAATAATACCCTCACTTTAAGACAGATCTGATGGTTATGTCCCTTTGCAGTTTCGGTCTAGGGTCATGGTAGGGGGCGAGTGACATGCTGGAATGAAGGATTACCAACTTTATTCAAATGAATTACCTTAGCTTTCTTTCAATGCCACAAGGATCAAATATGTTTAATCTCAGTTTAAAAGTTAAAATTCATATATCAGTATATCAATCTTAACTCATCTTAACTCTCATTGACCGATAAGGCCCATTGGCCTCTTTTGTACAGAGTTATCGCGCTTTGTCAGTCTGGGGCATAACAATACATGTATGTAACATATTAAGCTCCAATTAAGTTGTTATCGTGGAGCATTCCACTGATACCCCTGTTATATTGTTACCTGTCTAACCTGACGTCATGTGTTATCCAGGACATATATATATATTGTAAAACGTTTTTATCTTCCAATGAAAGGTGCTGAATATTTTAGAACTGAAAATAAAACGATTATATCTGCTAAATTTGAAGTCAGAGAGCCTGTTTTGGAGTTTATCTTATGATATTTCCTTGGTAACTCTCAATTATCATTCATGAAAAAAGTAAAAAAAAAAAAAAAAAAAAAATTTGATATTTGAAAAAAATGGAACGATAAAAAGAAACAAAAAAGTTTTTAATGTTACACCGGTTTTTTTTTTTTACAAACATGTGTCTGAGCGGTAACACAATAATTGCGAACTCTCGGTCAATTCCGTCAAGGTTCGAAATTAAACGTTTGATACTGAACCTCTACGGAATTGGCCGAGATGTTAAGATTTTGGAATCACTATTGTTCAAATCACTTCACCTGGACCACATGCTGTGAATGTTGACAAGTCCCGGTTTTTAATTACAGTTCCGAGTGGCCACGCACGAGATACTCCACGCGTTAGGATTGTACCACGAGCAATCTAGACCGGACAGAAACAAATATGTGAAAGTGAATTTTAATAACATTCGCAGAGGAAATGAACACAATTTCAACCGATTCAGTGACTTGACGATCGACTCCAGAGGTGTTCCGTATGACTACGAGAGTATAATGCATTACAGCAATAGGGTGAGAGCAGTTTTCATTTTTGATTTTTTTTTTTTTAATTTACATGTATTTTATGGTGGGATTTCCAAATCGCCCTGTGCCTGTGGTCCTTTGTCCGTCAGTCCGTCCGTCAGTCCGTCAGTCCGTCAGTCCGTCCGTCCGCCCGTCCGTAAACAACCTTTGTTATTGCTTTGTCTTGAGAAATACTCGAAAGAACTTCATATGTGGGCTTCCCTTGGCTCCTGGTTGTGTTCATGTGATTCTGAGTCTGATATAGAAACCAAATGGAACTGAAAGGTCAAGGTAATAAAGGTCCCAAGGACAGGGTCAAAATTTGTATCTTTTCACTGCTGAACATTTTGTTAAGAAATTATGCAACAAAGTTAATCGGAAATAAACAAGAAATCAATTTTCCAAAGATCAAGGTCACGAGGTCAAAGGCAAAGGACATTTGGTTACAAAGGTCAACATAAATTTGATCCTGGTTCTTACTGAGGATGTATTTTGGATTTAAATAAAACAAATTAAATCTTACAAAAGAGTTTTTACCGGTAGTTTCATTTCTGTTAGACCCGCAGATATGGATATATATATATATACATTGTATATATATATATATAGCATAGTAACACAAATGACGAAAGAAGACAACTTATAATGTGTATTTTGCTCCATTGCTGACCTGATTCAGAATACAAAATGGATGACAGTTGAAGTTTAGTATTACGATTTCTAATTCACAAAAAGTTCTCCTAGATATCTCTTACATTTCATATGTAGGTTCCTCTTATGCCCTAATTTTAGTCCATTCGAGTCTGATCCAGAAATCAAAATTGGTCAAAGTTGATATTTAGCTTGGCTTTTTTAAATTCACAGAAAATTCTTCTTTTATAACTCTCTTAGATTCCATACGTATGTTATCCTTGTTATCAGATGCAAGTAGAGAAAAATAAATCGTATATATGACGATAAGATCCCTCTTGTATATCTTGTTATGTGTCGCCATTTAATGCTTAGGGAGTGGGGCATATGTATATGTTACCCATGTCCGCCATTTTTTTCCCGAAAGATAGTGACGTTAAGAACTGTCTTGATTGTATCAAAAAATAAATCGATGTTCGGAGCCCCTCTATGTCTCCTTTTGTCTTTTTGTAGGCATTTAGTCAAGGCAGATCTATAACTCTTGAACCAATTCCGAATGAAAACCGGAAGAAGTATTTGAACACAATCGGAAAGGCAACTGAGATGAGCAATGGCGATATAGAAATACTTCGGAAGATGTATAACTGCCCTTCGGAACCCTCCACAACGCCATCGTGTGCTGACTATCCTTACCGATTTGCACGTTGATGAAACAAGATTTTTTTATGTTTTACGTGTATCTCAGTGACCACACTGAATAAATGTATATTGGCCTGCGATCTCTCGGTTTTTCTCAACATTTTTTTGACTTGCTTCCACAAAGATACTAGTTTCCTGAGATTTCCGTTTTTCATGCTCGAGCATTCGGATCATCCTCGGGTTGGCTCTACATAAAAAAAAACCGAGGAGTTCCGGATGAGGTTCGAGGTTGGTATACCCACGTGATCTCTCTTGGCGAGCTCCAATCGAACAAACGAGTGAATTAAACATAAAAGCCGACGATGGTTCTAGATATGGATACAATAATGAGCAGCACATCCTTCCAGGAAGATGATTATGATGAATTAAATCCTAAGGACTCAACACTATACAAAAAAATAAACATATAAATAAACAAAACAAAAAATAAAATAAAAATAATCTATCAATCAATAGATGAACAAAACAAAAACAAAACACACACTTAAAAATACTGTTCAACATACTGGTGAAAAAGTTTGTTAAAAATAAAGTAGTTTTTTACGTAAATAGCGTGGGGGAGGGGGGATTCACTAATGATAGTCTGATAAAAGCCGAAGTGATTACATCATCACAAACACGAAATTAAAACACACTCTTACACGCATTCCTATCAATAAAAAGGTCAAGAAGGTCTCGTACAAGAAATGAAAATAAAAATCTAATTAAAATCTGGTTATTTAACATCTCACTTTTAATTACAGAAACGCGGAGAAGAATGAGAGATCTGATGTTACAAATGCAATGAGAGTGATAAATTACCTCGACTTACTTCATTACCACAATGATACTTTACAAATAAGTGGTCTTGTGACATTATATTTGGCAGACAAAACAAACTGTCTGTCAAGATTATTCTAATTGAGGATCTCACCTTCTTATTTCATAGAGTAAAATGCGTTGGCAATATTATTACCTATCACGTCTATATGTATAGGTTTTCAGGTGATTTTTTTTACATGGATTGTTTCCCTTGCATCGTGTAGAGAACAAGTACCGGAATCAGCCGAAGTTAACCGAATGTCGCAACATCTCGGTCGATTCCGAACCTTCACGGAACGCCCCGAGATATTTTACGGAAAGAACCGACTGTAATCGATTAGGTTAAATACTCCATATCAAACAAATAGAATCAGGAAATGGTCATTCAACTTTAAAACATTTTTAGCAATCGATAATTAATACAGCTAGAAATTATATAATATTGTATTAATGAGTCGTTCCACATTTAATCTATCTTTTTATATAATGACGTCATCAGGGCAAATGAATTTCTAATGACGTCCCTTTTTAACAATTTGTAAACGAAACTCATACTATTAATCACCCTGACTAACTATTCCCGTTATAGAATTGGTAACACATGCATGTAATCGGTAAGATCATTGATTACAGATAACCAAACTCCCGAGAAAAGTACAAACTCATGCAAATTGCACCTTCAGATAAATATAAATTTAGAACAGATACTGTCAATGTTTCCCGGATCATGAATATAAAATTGCAGCATAGCAGCTGTTTTGTCATTCTATGACTCGTCAGTGATGTTTGAAAGTGTGGAAACCCAGATGGGAAGTCAGGAAATAGTCTGGTTTTCTGCTGCGAACGGTCGAAGGAGCTTGACGTCACTTCCGTCTGACCGGAGTACATGTTTAGTTTAGTTTAGATTCTAGACAAACACCTACATGTGTACCTCTGGCAAAGTTTACAGAATACCTAATAAATACATTATATAGTTATACAAACATCCATGTGTTTAATGAACAATGGGGTATTTTCTATTAAAATTAACTGGATAGCACACTGCCAAAATCAGAAAGACTCTAACGCATTAATGTTTTAACGCATTTCAAATGTACAAAAAGCAACGATAAAGATATTTTGCCAAATACCAAAGGATCCGTTGTGGCAAACGTTGAGTAGATTGCCAAAATGAAAATTGAGTTTCGAATATAATTAAAACAGCAAATTCTAATCACAGGGACCTGAGAATTGGTAACAGTTTTCCCCCTATTATTATAGGTCCAACTGAATCTTCGCTTACCATTGATTACGATCTAGATCTGAGTATCATATTGATGGGGTCGCAATAGCTCAGTCGGTTTGAGCGCCGGCTACGAATCTTCAGGTGTAGTTCCGAAGTGGGTAGGTTCGACGCTTGCTACCGGTGTTGGTTCGTCTTTCCCGGGAGGCTGATAAACGGGCCGGTCTGTGCTGTCGTAGACGTGGCCTTGGGTAAGACACTTTACCCTTATTGCTCTGGATGGCCTGTGATAGACCTATGTTGTTGAGTGAGGTAGTCACTAGCCCGAGTTTCCTCTGGCCCTGACACCATGTCTGATGTAGGGCCAGAGCGCACTTCTATATGAAAACGTGCAATTTTGCGACACCGTCGCTAAGATTTTGGTGGAGATAAAATAAAACCCGACGTGATATAACACCTTCCTTACATTTTTGTATAAATGATAAATTTATTTACCCCCAAACATCCATGTAATCACATATCGATGTTATTTTCCATCCGTATGAAAGTAAAACACAATAAATAATATTTGTTTTTTTCGGTCCATTGTATGTTGAAGTTACAAACAAAAATGTGTTTTAATCAAATTGCGCTCCGTTTTGGGTGGTACTGGTTAGTGCACTGTAGCTTACAAAATGGCGGGTCAACAGTATGATTTTGAGCAGCATAACGCGAGGGGCTCTACGGACAGATTAAATATCGATATAAGACTAAATGGGTGTTTTGAGGTAAATAAATATCTCATTTACCTATAGATGTAATGTATAGGTGTTATGTCCCACCCGATTTTGTTTTATCTGCACCACACCTTAGCTAGGTAGTCACCAACTACTACAAGGAAACCCCGCCTCAAAATGGCACTGGCTGATCACGGGGCGATAAACCCAGCAAACAAACAATCGCTTCGAACACCTTTGGCTGGTGAAGATGGTCTTACTGTGATTTGTAACAGGTTCTCGCGTCCCTGTATTTTAACTTATAACTTCTGGGAGAACATTTGTAGAAATACAAACCACACGAAGGAATCCGGGGGGGGGGGGGGGGGGGGGGGGGGTGGAAGTAGGGTACGTTTACCACTTGGACGAGGTCAAACCTTTCAACATGTACATGTAGGTCATTAACCCTCTTTTACGTACGTATGCACGCGCATGTTATATATCACAGCACGTGTTTTATCATTATATACACGTGCGTAGTTTACACCACGATTCAGACAGGTCTTACCGATTGGCTCTAGATTTATATCTTGGGGGTACGACATTACGACCTTGAATGCGCGTGATAAGACGAAATTGGAAGAAAAGTTAAATTTCATCTTACAGAAAATATATGCGTCATTTGCAATTAGTATATATGATATTTTGTGTAGTGTGTCCGATATGGCTGACATAATTAAAGAGGATTGGATTTCTGAGGTAATAATATGAAATTAGTCTTTTTTTAGAATAATTCCGAAGCAACTTAGACTGTATCAGTTTACTAATCTCTCTTACTTGCCCGAATGCACGCGGAGTAGTACCGCGTGGCAGGTATATACCTTTTCGTATCCGATCGGTTAATTGAACCTCCGGTAAGTGGCGGCAGTGGACAGGCTAGTGCATTACCAGCTGTTCCATCCGACCACCCAGAGGACTGAATGGTATAAAGGAGTGAATTTCTCGGGTCCCTGTGGTGTATATGTGGATGATTGGATTTCTCGAGACCCTGTGGTATACATATATGTACAAGTCATAATAGTGTTATTACACATGTATCTTTCGGTATGTTGTAGTAACGCCAAAGCACCCTCGATACTGCTAGGGTATGTTGACTTTAGTTTCGACAACGACTATCAACATTTTTGGTATTTCTATTTTGTTTTATTTTGATATATTTTCCGAAAAAGAAGTAATCACGTGGTCCGACCCGGGTTTTTTATACCAATAAAGCATGTGTTATCTTTTAATCGACTTGATGCTTTTCCCTAGGGAGCCATACATTCCGTTCCACAACATTTAGTCTGCTTCCCCCATTAATGCTTCGATTTCAAATTAAATTTAATCAAACTCCAACCAGCCATTCATGACAAGTAGCGATTTTTAGGAATGTTTATTGGCAATGCACGACGGACGACGGACGACGGACGCTGTGCCATGGCATAAGCTCACCAGTGGACCAGGTAAGCTAAACTCGCTGCATCCCAAAAGTGTTGGTGCTTCATATTCAACCAATGATAGAACTCATGATCACCTTCCGGTATCTCGAGAAGCTGCCGCTTAAGCCAAGGAAAAATCGATTGCTATTTCTCATGTTACATCTTTAATGCACAGACACGCCGAAACCTCTTAGAGTTTCGATTTGGCACCAGACCGAACTTCAATCACTAAGGAGTATCATGCTTGTATAAGACTTGCTCTTCTAAATCTTGGATCCTTCTACCTTGTCTGACAGAATACAACTGTTAAAGAATAGAACCGCCATGGCCGGGATGTTACTCAGCAGACGAACCTCGTTGCCTGGTATTAAATGGCGAATGTTATGCTATGTACTGTCTTGTTCACCAAACTGACGTAAACAACCACCAGGTGTCGTTGTACCACCGGCAGTATCACGGAATCTGTATCGTAAGTATGACGTCATTGTCAGAGATATCACACATCCGTTTGACTATATATATATATATATATATAATTGGTACTAGATGGTCTGGCGTTTTATTGTCCGCTGAAAATCAGAAAGTCCGTAAAAATAAACGTAAAACTCATGGAATAAACTTTTATATTGGTTAAGCGGTCCATAATTATTTTATATACTCAGCTGACTAGAAGAAACACGATTTGCTTTCAATATGATCTACGGTGTCAGGAAACCTTTTAATTATTGAGTTAAACATTCAAAATAACAAAACATTACGTCATAACTTCTTGATGTCACCTTCATTATGATGTCGCCCAAAATGAAAAGATCACCATTTTAAATATCAGCGTAATGTTTTGTTGTTGTTGTTGTTGTTTTTTGTTATTTTTTTACGAAACTTTTGATGTTTTTCAATAGAAACATTTTATACATTTACAACAATTCAGATATAAGTCATACCAACTTATATTAAAGAAGCTTGTTGGCCCGGATGGACACGAGCGCGAGGGGTTTTACTATGGGAGGAAAACGAAGAACCCGGGGAAACCTACATGGTCGCGCAGGTGACCCAATACATATGTACTTAACACGTCCGATCGGTGATTCGAACCCCGACCGCCCAGGCTAAAAGGCAAGTCTGTTACTCTTGAGCCACCGCCCACCCAATCCTATCTCTATTTCATGATACATATGTATATACGTACACAGTGTTGATATCTGTTGCACCGAATATAAAGGGGGGGGGGGGGGTACAGAATATGGTCATGAATGATGTACATGTATTACGACAACTATGACTCTTCAGAGTCTCGAATGGAGAAGGCATTGATCAGTTGGAAAATTTCAGCATAATCAATACTGCATCCTCTAAAACAAAACGATGTTTACTTAGGAAGCTCACAATTGCCATGACATGTTCATCAATTGGAAAACAACATTCAAAGCTCCAACAAAGAAATACAAATTATTTGTAGTATTGTCGCTGGCTTTATATCAAGCGAGCAGATGAATACTATTTACTGCTAAAAATAACCCGAAGTCTTACTCTAAAGGTTGATAAATTGTTGTTAATACTGCGTCGTATTACGTTTCCTTAACTTGGCTGCTTTTAATGTAAACATCCATTTAATATAGACGCCACTCAATGGGTAACTATTGGACCTCAGAGATTGCGAGGGTCGATAGATTTTAGCTTTCTTTGAAATGCAGACTAGTACCAGTCATCACACCATCAACAACACTAGTACACCAGTCATCACACCATAAACAACACTAGTACCAGTCATCACACCATCAACAACACTAGTACCAGTCATCACACCATAAACAACACTAGTATCAGTCATCACACCATCAACAACACTAGTACCGGTCATCACACCATAAACAACACTAGTATACCGGTCATCACACCATCAACAAAACTAGTACCAGTCATCACACCATAAACAACACTAGTATCAGTCATCACACCATCAACAACACTAGTACCGGTCATCACACCATCAACAACACTAGTACCAGTCATCACACCATAAACAACACTAGTACCAGTCATCACACCATCAACAACACTAGTACCAGTCATCACACCATAAACAACACTAGTACCAGTCATCACACCATCAACAACACTAGTATCAGTCATCACACCATCAACAACACTAGTACCAGTCATCACACCATCAACAACACTAGTATACCGGTCATCACACCATCAACAAAACTAGTACCAGTCATCACACCATAAACAACACTAGTATCAGTCATCACACCATCAACAACACTAGTACCGGTCATCACACCATCAACAACACTAGTACCAGTCATCACACCATAAACAACACTAGTACCAGTCATCACACCATCAACAACACTAGTACCAGTCATCACACCATCAACAACACTAGTACCAGTCATCACACCATAAACAACACTAGTACCAGTCATCACACCATCAACAACACTAGTACACCAGTCATCACACGATCAACAACACTAGTACACCAGTCATCACACCATCAACAACAGTAGTACACCAGTCATCACACCATCAACAACACTAGTACCGGTCATCACACCATCAACAACACTAGTACACCAGTCATCACACCATAAACAACACTAGTACCAGTCATCACACCATCAACAACACTAGTACCAGTCATCACACCATCAACAACACTAGTATCAGTCATCACACCATCAACAACACTAGTACCAGTCATCACACCATCAACAACACTAGTATCAGTCATCACACCATCAACAACACTAGTACCAGTCATCACACCATAAACAACACTAGTACCAGTCATCACACCATCAACAAAACTAGTACCAGTCATCACACCATCAACATCACTAGTACCAGTCATCACACCATCAACAACACTAGTACCAGTCATCACACTATCAACAACACTAATACCAGTCATCACACCATCAACAACACTAGTACCAGTCATCACACCATCAACAACACTAGTACCAGTCATCACACCATCAACAACACTAGTACCGGTCATCACACCATGACAAACACTAGTACACCAGTCATCACACCATCAACAACACTAGTACCGGTCATCACACCATGACCAACACTAGTACACCAGTCATCACACCATCAACAACACTAGTACCAGTCATCACACCATCAACAACACTAGTACAAGACATCACACCATCAACAACACTAGTACCGGTCATCACACCATCAACAACACTAGTACCAGTCATCACACCATCAACAACACTAGTACCAGTCATCACACCATCAACAACACTAGTACCAGTCATCACACCATCAACAACACTAGTACCAGTCATCACACCATCAACAACACTAGTACACCAGTCATCACACCATCAACAACACTAGTACCAGTCATCACACCATCAACAACACTAGTACCAGTCATCACACCATCAACAACACTAGTACACCAGTCATCACACCATCAACAACACTAGTACCAGTCATCACACCATCAACAACACTAGTACCGGTCATCACACCATCAACAACACTAGTACCAGTCATCACACCATCAACAACACTAGTACCGGTCATCACACCATCAACATCACTAGTACCAGTCATCACACCATCAACAACACTAGTACCAGTCATCACACCGTCAACAACACTAGTACCGGTCATCACACCATTAACAACACTAGTACCGGTCATCACACCATCAACAACACTAGTACTGGTCATCACACCATCAACAACACTAGTACCAGTCATCACACTATGAACAACACTAATACAAGTCATCACACCATCAACAACACTAGTACCGGTCATCACACCATCAACAACACTAGTACCAGTCATCATACCATCAACAACACTAGTACCAGTCATCACACCATCAACAACACTAGAACTGGTCATCACACCATGAACATCACTAGTACCAGTCATCACACCATCAACAACACTAGTACCGGTCATCACACCATCAACAACACTAGTACTGGTCATCACACCATGAACATCACTAGTACTGGTCATCACACCATCAACAACACTAGTATCAGTCATCACACCATCAACAACACTAGTACCAGTCATCACACCATCAACAACACTAGTACCGGTCATCACACCATTAACAACACTAGTACCGGTCATCACACCATCAACAGCACTAGTACCAGTCATCATACCATCAACAACACTAATACCAGTCATCACACCATGAACATCACTAGTACCAGTCATCACACCATCAACAACACTAGTACCGGTCATCACACCATCAACATCACTAGTACCAGTCATCACACCATCAACAACACTAGTACCAGTCATCACACCGTCAACAACACTAGTACCGGTCATCACACCATTAACAACACTAGTACCAGTCATCACACCATCAACAACACTAGTACCAGTCATCACACCGTCAACAACACTAGTACCGGTCATCACACCATCAACAACACTAATACCAGTCATCACACCATCAACAACACTAGTACCGGTCATCACACCATCAACAACACTAGTACCGGTCATCACACCATCAACAATACTAGAACCGGTCATCACACCATCAACAACACTAGTACCAGTCATCACACCATCAACAACACTAGTACCAGTCATCACACCATCAACAACACTAGTACCGGTCATCACACCATGACCAACACTAGTACACCAGTCATCACACCATCAACAACACTAGTACCGGTCATCACACCATGACCAACACTAGTACACCAGTCATCACACCATCAACAACACTAGTACCAGTCATCACACCATCAACAACACTAGTACCAGTCATCACACCATCAACACCACTAGTACCAGTCATCACACCATCAACAACACTAGTACCAGTCATCACACCATCAACAACACTAGTACCAGTCATCATACCATCAACAACACTAGTACCAGTCATCACACCATCAACACCACTAGTACCAGTCATCACACTATGAACAACACTAGTACCAGTCATCACACTATGAACAACACTAGTACCAGTCATCACACCATCAACAACACTAGTACCAGTCATCACACCATCAACAACACTAGTACCAGTCATCACACCATCAACAACACTAGTACCAGTCATCATACCATCAACAACACTAGTACCAGTCATCACACCATCAACACCACTAGTACCAGTCATCACACTATGAACAACACTAGTACCAGTCATCACACTATGAACAACACTAGTACCAGTCATCACTCTATGAACAACACAAGTACCAGTCATCACACCATGAACAACTCTTGTACTAGTCATCACACCATCAACAACACTAGTACCGGTCATCACACCATCAACAACACTAGGACCAGTCATCACACCATCAACAACACTAATACAAGTCATCACACCATCAACAACACTAGTACCAGTCATCACACCATCAACAGCACTAGTACCAGTCATCACACTATGAACAACACTAGTACCAGTCATCACACTATGAACAACACTAGTACACCAGTCATCACACCATCAACATCACTAGTACCAGTCATCACACCATCAACAACACTAGTACCAGTCATCACACCATCAACAACACTAGTACCAGTCATCACACCATGAACATCACTAGTACCAGTCATCACACCATCAACAATACTAGTATCAGTCCTCACACCATCAACAACACTAGTACCGGTCATCACACCATCAACAACACTAGTACCGGTCATCACACCATCAACAACACTAGTACCAGTCATCACACCAACAACAACACTAGTACCAGTTATCACACCATCAACAACACTAGTACCAGTCATCACACCATCAACAACACTAGTACCAGTCATCACACCAACAACAACACTAGTACCAGTTATCACACCATCAACAACACTAGTACCAGTCATCACACCATCAACAGCACTAGTACCAGTCATCACACCATGAACATCACTAGTACCAGTCATCACACCATCAACATCACTAGTACACCAGTCATCACACCATCAACAACACTAGTACCAGTCATCACACCATCAACAACACTAGTACCAGTCATCACACCATCAACAACACTAGTACTGGTCATCACACCATGAACAACACTAGTACCAGTCATCACACCATCAACAACACTAGTACTGGTCATCACACCATGAACATCACTAGTACCAGTCATCACACCATCAACAACACTAGTACACCAGTCATCACACCATCAACAACACTAGTACCAGTCATCACACCATCAACAACACTAGTACTGGTCATCACACCATGAACAACACTAGTACCAGTCATCACACCATCAACAACACTAGTACCAGTCATCACACCATCAACAGCACTAGTACCAGTCATCACACCATGAACATCACTAGTACCAGTCATCACACCATCAACAACACTAGTACCAGTCATCACACCATCAACAACACTAGTACCGGTCATCACACCATGACCAACACTAGTACACCAGTCATCACACCATCAACAACACTAGTACCAGTCATCACACCATCAACAACACTAGTACCAGTCATCACACCATCAACAACACTAATACCAGTCATCACACCATCAACAACACTAGTACCAGTCATCACACCATCAACAACAGTAATACCAGTCATCACACCATCAACAACACTAGTACCAGTCATCAAACCATCAACAACACTAGTACACCAGTCATCACACCATCAACAACACTAGTACCGGTCATCACACCATGAACATCACTAGTACCAGTCATCACACCATCAACAACACTAGTACCAGTCATCACACCATCAACAGCACTAGTACCGGTCATCACACCATCAACAACACTAGTACCAGTCATCACACCATCAACAACACTAGTACCGGTCATCACACCATGACCAACACTAGTACACCAGTCATCACACCATCAACAACACTAGTACCAGTCATCACACCATCAACAGCACTAGTACCGGTCATCACACCATCAACAACACTAGTACCGGTCATCACACCATGAACATCACTAGTACCAGTCATCACACCATCAACAACACTAGTACCAGTCATCACACCATCAACAACACTAGTACCAGTCATCACACCATCAACAACACTAATACCGGTCATCACACCATGAACATCACTAGTACCAGTCATCACACCATCAACAACACTAGTACCAGTCATCACACCATCAACAGCACTAGTACCGGTCATCACACCATCAACAACACTAGTACCGGTCATCACACCATCAACAACACTAGTACCGGTCATCACACCATAACCAACACTAGTACACCAGTCATCACACCATCAACAACACTAGTACCAGTCATCACACCACCAACAACTTTTGTGACTAGTCATCACACCATCAACAACACTAGTACCAGTCATCACACCATCAACAACACTAGTACCAGTCATCACACCATAAACAACACTAGTACCAGTCATCACACCATCAACAACACTAGTACCAGTCATCACACCATCAACAACACTAGTACCGGTCATCACACCATCAACAACACATTTACATGTCATCACATTCCACCCATGAACAGTCCAATGAGTCACAACTTCAACAAGTCGTCTAACCGTGATCAGTACTATCCAATAGTCTCGGAATAGTACTGACACATTTAAACTGGATTCCATATCTTTTTTCTTCAGACTACCGTTTTTGGGCTGGGATGGTTTCAATAGAATTGTGTACGCGGGGCTTTAGTATAGATGTTTCGCATAAAACTGTTCCATTCTACAAAAATATGTTTTTATACGTATCATGATTTTGTTGCATTTCTTTTCTCGGTGCGCCAATCTGTAATGCTACAATACTTGAATGATGCAGTGGTACCAACCGCAAACACTATTTAATCATTCCATTCTAGAAAGATGAGCTAACAACAACAAATTTTTTTTTTTTTAAAGTACAACATCATATCATCCTGTGACCTGTCCGGCTTCTGTAAATATATATTTCACGCTACCAACTACGCCTAGGATCATTCTTGTTGACATGATTTAGCTATTGACGTACCGTAATATAGACTGTCTTCGTTACAATTGAAGAGATTTTTATTCCGTTTAAATATAATCAAAGATCAATGAGTTTTCTGAAGAATAAAAATGTGATGGCGGTTATGGCAAAATCAATGCCCACGATGCTATCGTAGTGAAAGCTAATCTGTGATGGCCGACTCTGGCTACAGGAAAACTGCTGAACAAGTATTATCGATTCTGCAAGATAATCGAATAGATATGCTTGGATGAAGGCATGTAACATCCCGGAAAATGTCTTCGAAGTTCGGAAATCAAAATTTGATCATGAGAGTTGAGAATGCTTGATTGTTTGTTCTGTTTGTTTAAGGGTTTATGTATTCGAGAAAATCAGGGTCTAATGAAAGCGATGACAATAGACGGTGGAGCCAATGGCAGCAATGACAGATTTAATTATAGTGTCAACACTCTGAAATGCCACTCCTGTCAAGGCAAATAGAATGTAAAAAAAAAGACCACTTGGTTTGTTCTTATTTCATAAGCCAGCACCATTGGTCCATCCATAATAAATGAAAACTGCGCTGGTTCGCCTGGTTCATTTTATACGTTTTACTTGGAAGAAAAAAAAAGTATAATATCTATTTTTTATGGAATTTAATTTTTGTTTTCTTTTTTAATTCAAGAAGAAAACATAGCATTTTATGTTTGAAAGAATATTTTGTAAAAATGGAAGCCGTCTTTGAAATTCACTTGCTCTGGATTACAAGATTACATACCTATCTGGTACAACTGGTACGAACATGATAAAGGAAGGCGCGCCTGTACCTGACACTGATAGGTGGATGTTGCGACAATAAAGAACGGAACTGTCGGGCTGACATTTGTCTACGTCCAATTAACGGTGTGCCCCCATTGATATAACTCCTACAAGGTCCCGGGGCCATTTATTATTACTGCCTGGTCCAGGTGTTTCTTATTCTCATCTTTTTGGAGAAAAACTTGTATACATGTACTTTCAAAATATTTTCTGTTGAAGATAAGAAACACACGTGTTGTTGGGAATCAACACTGCTTTTATTATTTAGAGTGTCCCAAATATGGTGCATATCGTTTATTAGCGAAAAGAGTATTTCATAAACGTGTTACATAATGATAAATTCCGATTACTCGATCAAAAAATTATTTTCAATCGTGATTATCATGTACGAAATAGTTCAATCAACCCTCAAGGGTTTTATTCATATAACCAAAACAGAATTACAATGCAAGATTTTAATTCAATATTTATTTCATTTAAATAATACAATTAAAATATTGATCTGTAGGGATTTAAACAATTCATGGAAATAGATTTTGGTATAACAAGCAAAATGTTATTTCATCGCCAGAATATCCCTTCGAAATTCACATTGTTCAAAGCAACTTGATGGCAACTTCAGTTGAAAATTTCAATCAAGCATAAATTCTGAATTATTGAAATTTAGAGTAAAATTAAAAGAGTTCTATTACATGAATTTCAAAAGGATATGTCGTTCAAAGACACGAAATTTAAAAGAAAATAAAAAATTGAAATTAATATTTGTTAAATTAGCATTTTGAAAATTTCCGATACTGACTATATGAAGCTGATAGTGCTTTTGGAGCACCAAGCCGTCTGAGACATTAGTTTCGAGTTTGTTGAAATTAGTCTGATGAATAAATTAACTTATATATACTTGAACGACGTCTCCAGACTCACGAAAAGAGGCGTGCGAATTACTGAATAATGGGTGTGTAATCACCACAGGAATCTCACGCGCTGCTTATAATCATTGTATTTTGGCTAAACCAAAACTCCCGGATATTGCAATCAAACGTTAGACTGGTTCCCTCCCTTAGTTCTGTACTCTCCGCCAAGGCCGCGCCCGCTCACAATCGACCGGAAGTGGGCAATTTTGTTGGTTTTTTCATTTATTTTATTTCCATAACCGGTGACGTAAGTATTGCTGATTAAGTTAACACATTGTGATCATGAGCGCAGCTTAGCAGAAAGGAATGGAACTAAAGGCATGCAATCCAGTCCAATCAGAAGTCATGTCTGTCAGCAATCGGAACTTCTCGGATGTGCTTCGCGGAGTTCCGAATGCGAGCCCAATGTAGACCATTTTGTAAGTGTCTTTTTCTACTTTGAATTGATTAACAGTTCTCCTCCTAAAGTAATCATCAAGTGGACAAGTTTTGAGTACCAGATTTATAGTGGTTTTTGTTCCCGACAAAATGACCTCTACTAAAAGAGTAAATAGTTTCTGACGATTCCGGCCTTAGATGTCTTTCCTTCCGTCCGTCTGTCTGTTTATATCTTCTCTGCACCGATGTAAATTCAGGCTTAAATACCTTACCAATTGCTAGCTAAACAGTCGATAATTTTCTTTAAAATAACAAGGCAGCCACGCCCACTCTTTATTGTTTTGAATTAATATTGTAAAAGTCCAAGGAGTAGCAGTGTGCAGCTAGCCGGGATCGAACCCGCGACCCTCGGCTTACTGGTCCGCCGCTTTACCGACTGAGCTAAAGGGAAATTTCCCCTAGCCGGAAGCTAGAAGGCGACCATACAACTATGTACAGTATTAACAATTAAAACCCGGCCTGCTACACTACTCCCTCCTTCAAACGTGTTCGCCCCCAAACACACCAACCCAGGTTCTATCTCCAAGGAAGCCTCTTGCTTTCACTTGGAGTGGTCTGCGGCACCAATGTAAAAGTTCAAGGAGTAGCAGTGTGCAGCCAGCCGGGATCGAACCCGCGACCCTCGGCTTACTGGTCCGCCGCTCTACCGACTGAGCTAAAGGGAAATTCCCTCTAGCCGGAAGCTAGAAGGCGACCATACAACTATTTACAATTAAAACCCGGCCTGCTAAAACATTTAAAATACATATCTATATCGCCGCTGCAACTGCCGGAGTCTGGGGACTGCAGTTTTCGCATTGCGTATGTATGTCTGTGTCAGTGCTGATGTGGTGTTCGGAATATATATCTATATGTCAGACAGTGGTGTACCGACACTTGGGAATGTCAAAAATGTAGGTACAAGATGATGATATAGCATATATTGAAATGATGTCACATGTGACCTACTTCACACTTGGCTTTGTCCGAAAATAAGTTTCTGTGTATATCTCTGTGGACACCAAAGAACTGTGGACACCAAAGAAAGAAAGAAAGAAAGAAAGAAAGAAAGAAAGAAAGAAAGAAAGAAAGAAAGAAAGAACATATTCCAGAGTTGTCTAGACTACTGTATATTCTGCTCTGACTCAGTGTGAAGAGACGTGCATATACACATCATGGAAAGGCAGTGACGCAAAAACATGATCACTACGACTTTTGATTTATTTGACCTTTGACCTTGAGATGAATATTAAAAAACGAGATTAAAGAGGAATCTTGGCGCCTATCGTTGAATAATCTTTTCGTGTTCTATGTGGGGTTTTTTCTCTGCTTTAATGATTTAATAACAAGGAAACATATGAAAGCTAAAAGAACTTTAGGGGATTAGAAAATGAAATGCTTTACTTCAACTATCAGCAATTTTGCTTTCTGGATCAAAATCAAATCGCCACAACTAGAGACAAAGAGGAACATTCATTTGAGGCTTAAGACAAGAGAAATCTACATATGAAATCTAAGGGATCTCTAAGAAGATTTTGTGAATTAAAATCTTAATACTTAACTTCAACTGTCAGCCATTTTGTTGCCTGGTTCAGGCTCAAAATGAAACTAAAATACAGACAGATCAGGCAAGGGTCCTAGCATGTGGCAACGGAGCAAAATATACACCATGCACATCCACGTCCATATCTTTTGGGCTAACAGAAGCGAAATACCTTAATAAAACTCTCCTTTTTCCATTTTAATTCATCATACGTCTCCCACTAAGAACCATGCGCAAATTAAGAGATTCATTTTTTCCTTGACCTTTTCAACCAAACGGCATTTACACAATGTACCTTTGACACAGTGACCTTGATCACTTGGCCATGACCATACCATTTGGTCAGATGACTCCATGTTTAATTCTGAACAACTTTGTTTAATCATATCCGGGCGAAATTTTCATCAGCAAATGGATACAAAATGCGACCTTGACATTTGACCTAGTGACATTGTCCTTTAGTCAGCTGACTCTTTTTGTTATTCTGGCCAACTTTGCATGATAATGTCTTAACAAAATGCTCATTAGTGAAAAGTTTCTAAGTTTGACCTCGACACTTGACATCATGACTTTTGTCACTTGACTCATTGTTTAAATGTTCACAACTTTGCTTCATAACGTCTTTACAAAATATTCATCACTAAAAAGATACAAAACGTGACCGTGGCCTCAGACACGGTGACCTTGACCTTCGGTAAGATGTTTGGTTTATTTAGTTTAACGTCCTATTACAGACATGGTCAATTAAGGACGTGCCTAGTTTTGGTCAGATGGCTCCTTGTTTGATTCTAAATCAATGTTGCTTCATTATGCCATAACTAAATATTCATCAGTAAATAGATACAAAATGCGACCTTGACATTTGACCCTGTGACCATGGCTCTTGTTACGTTGACTTCTGGATTTATTCTGATCAATTTTGTGTCATCATGTCATAACAAAATGTTCATTAGCAAAAAGGAAAAAGGACCTTAATTGTCATACCTCGCCTTGGCCTTTGGCATTGACCTTGGTGTGCATAGACGTATATGGTTATATCTAGGGATAATGGAAAACCTACAATTTTCAAGAAATAGCGATAATAAACTTCAAATGTCAAATTCGATTGCCACCTGCAGCCATTTTGTTTCTCGATCAGGATCAAAAATCAAATTTGTACAACTACAGTATGTACCAAGGGCAACTGACCTGATAAGTTTGAGAAAATCATCCCAGTACGAATAACGATAACAAAATTCATCTTTCGAAATCAAAGATGTCCGCCTAGCGGCTATTTTCTTGATCAAGCTCAAATCAAATGGGCTCAACTAAGGACCAAAAGGAACCCACATTATGAAGTTTGAGAAAAAAATCCAACACTTCTCAAGAAACAGCGATAATAAAGTGTGTTTGCGGACGGACGGACGGACCACGAACTGACAACGGACGCAGGGCGATTTTGAACAGTCGATCATCTGATGACGGTCGGCCAAAAACAGCATAATACAAGGTTCTGGAGAAAATAACCGTCACTTCCGTAAGGAACAACATACGATGTCACTGCGACTTCTTCTCAAAGTGACATTTAACCTTTGACCTAGCTTGACCATAAATAATTTCAATTTTGATGTACCAAGTTTATTTTAATCTAAGCAACATTGTATATATAATAACATAATTTTGGGATGCCTGGTTTAGGTAAAAGTTAAATATAGTTTATATATCTATTTATTTTTGTTAATCGTTTACTCGTTTAATTATATTCGGGCCTCTGAAATATAACAACACGTCTATCTCTAAAGTAGCAAAATATTCAACAAAAGCATATTGCTCGTCGATAAAATAGTCTCATTGTTTACCTGATCGAATGCTCGCGTGTGATACACGTGCAACGTGCGTGCACACTGTTTAGTCAGACAGGGAGAATTGTACACTGTAAGTTAATTATCAACAGAAATATACAGCATTTTACAGATTCGCCATGTCGTCATCACTCTGTCGGTTGTGTTTATCCAAGGCCTTGATGTGAGTCAGTGCGTCTATTATCAATTATGATTATCTTTAATAAGGACTTTGATCGCCAAACCCCCTCTTACAATAGTTTCGTCATTTTGTTGTCGATTTGTTATCTAACGTTAACACAGAGACGAAATACACAATTTTCATGAAAGCACGTACGTAGCAAATCCTAATTCATAAACTGTGCCGAGTTTGACTCGTTCTTGAAACCGTATTTTACCAACTCGTCCATGGATGATCACAGCTTTATGAATATTCATGAACACGGATTAATCGTACAGTGTCTACACCGTGTATACGTAAGTACTTTCATATATTATCTTTATTGTGGGGTTGGTAAAATTTTAATTTAGAGTCAATGTGATAGACACGATTTAATAGCTTGATTCAATTTCCTTCTCAAATTGAAGTTTATATTAAAACACAAAGATGTCCAGATACGGACGGGACAGACATGATAAGATAACTCGACTGTTTGTTTAATAAATATTAGATTTCATCACAACGCAGGATAGAGTTGACTATAAAACAATTTAAATGTGTGCGCTGATCTATATTAAATTAGTTCCTGTGTTATACAATTATGGACGTTTGATGAAGTTGATAGAAGTTTGGCTAACCTTGAAATACACACAAACCGAGGTCGTGTAGCCAAACATTCGCTGTCGGTATGCATATAATTTACGTGCAGTGTCTGCCTGTAAACGATTTTGCGACATGCGGTATTTGCTGTTGACAGAAATAGCATACGAGGCTGTGTTTGACATGGCAAGCTTGTAACACTGGCCAAATCGAAGCTACCATTTATTCGCCAATAAGCCCCCTTCTTCATTTTTACAGAATCGTTCGTTTTAATTGGTTAATAAATACATTGTAAGACCTCCCCGGTGGCCGAGTGGTTAAGGTGTTCCGACACTTTATCACTAGCCCTCCACCTCTGGGTTGCGAGTTCGAAACCTACGTGGGGCAGTTGCCAGGTACTGACCGTAGTCCGGTGGTTTTTCTCCTGGTTTTCCGACTTTTCCTCCACCTCCAAAACCTGGCACGTCCCTTCAATGACACTGGCTGTTAATAGGACGTTAAACAAAAACAAACAAACAAACTCCCCAAACTTGAATACTAAAATACTAAACTCTTCATACTAGGGTAAGGGCGGGGGAGTGGGAGGGGGTGATTTGAGGATAAATACGGTGTTGACCAGACTGACCGTATATGTACTTCATGGGAAGTAAGAATCTGGTGATTGACCAATCAGGCTGTTTCGGAATAACAGCACGACTGGCCAAATTATCCTTTATTACAAGCAAGCTAGACTGACCACAACGCCAATAACAATATTGACCCGACTGACCAGGATGAGCTAACAGGTTTAATAGACTACCAAGGTATAAACGTTTCACACGCCATTGGGTAAGTAATACGACGAGTAATTTAATTTTCCTCAAGTTACATGAGGTTAACACAACTGTCCGACCACGTGTCCGGTTCTAACTCAATATAAATTCCACAATTGATATCTATCTACACGACAGACACCGGATATGAGTTCCAATTTGGACTACACGAATCAAAGTTATTGAATGCGTTGAAAATAAGGCTTATTCTCATTTTGATAGAGAAAAAAACGTGACATTTGAAAAAAACAAAAAAAAAAAAAAAAGCCTTCTGCACAGGTTTCTTAATTCGTGTCGCAGAATGTAACTTCTGGTTAAACTTCCGGTTAAAATTGTCTTCCGGTCAGACTGTTTCATTATAACCTGTTCCTTCCTAACTTACTTCTCGTATAGGTTGTTACTTTACTGCCCCACTATATTTCCGGTTAGGATGGGTGCATTCTTATATTACTTCCGGTTTTATCTAACGGACATCAAATACGCAAACTTTTCCTTACCGAGAACTACAAAAGCTGTCATTTAAGGGTGCATCATGTCGTATTAGGAAATACACCTCCTATCTCAAAGAGTTCCCCAGTAACACACACGGCAAAATCGTTGTAGATTATGTGTTTTTCATGACGCTGATTACGTCATGCACGATTGTGGGAGGTAACTTTCCCGCACCAGCTATTATATACATCCATGAGGTGACGTGTGTATCTAGGATACTGAACAAGAAAAAACATTAGAGAGAGACAGAGAGACAGAGAGACACAGATAGACAGAGAGACAGAGACAGAGACAGAGAGACAGAGAGAGAGACAGAGAGAGAGAGAGAGAGAGAGAGAGAGAGAGAGAGAGAGAGAGAGAGAGAGAGAGAGAGAGAGAGAGAGAGAGAGAGAGAGAGAGAGAGAGAGACAGACAGACAGACAGGCAGGCAGGCAGGCAGGCAGATCGCGAGTATTGCAAAGGGGAAGCAGAATAAAACAAAAGATTTCTAGGGGGCCCATTTAAGTCGTCCCATCCTACGACATTTAAACGTCCTTGAAATCCATCCAAGATCCTTCACACGAATGAATCTGACAGACTAGGCAACCGGAAGTGACAGTTTACCGGAAGTTATGTCACAATATTTACTGCACGACTATATGATTATTTCTACTGATTTTGTTTTTAACTGCATTATATTACATAAATAAACAACGAAGATTCGAAAACAAGTACTTGGTAGTTCCTTATGAAGTCGGTTAGACAATGGCAATCATGTACAGTAAAATGTACACACCGACTTGCGTCATCAGTGAAAATGATACTAAATCTGATGAAAAATTGTGACTAAATCGTGTTCTCCAATCATTCCTGGTATCTTAAGGAATAGATAAAGCACTTTCATTGCAACATAAAATTGTTCCTGTATATACAAGCAATGACGTCTTAATTCTCAACAGATTTTAATTTCAAAGTCAATACATTTGGACGTCTGGCATTCCCGACAGCTGTTCATGATTCATTTCATGATTAAATCAATCTAAAAAATTTTCCGCCAAGTCTACAGGAGGTGGATTTACATATATGTACCCATGCAATAGCTTTGTCTGAAACAATATAGAAAATGTTAAATTAGTTTTAAGATGATCAGATTAACGTCATATACAGTAGAACACTGTTGAGTTAGTACATATGTATGTTTGTGAACGAGTCAGTTTCTTTTTCTTTTTGGGTGGGGGGGGGGGGTGTTATCGGGGGGCAATGGATAGCGAACGGGCGCTTGATCAAGACGGCCGGGGTTCGATCGGAAGTCAAAAGGTATCCGCCTGACCATGCTATGTTGTCTTCCAAGTGTACTTCTGTTTCAATATATAAATTCCAACTTGTGTCCTGATTACTGTAAAAATTCTACTGTGTTGTTAGGTATTTATCTAAATATACATGTACATGTTTTCCTGTGATTAACGTTACACCATTGTTAGGCCAGATACATTTGTAGTCAAACCAGCTAACAGGCCCGGCATTGATATCACCAGCTTTTCATTCAAACAAAATGTATTTCAAGTCTGACTCAATTTTATCGGAGACGGTTTTTTGGCATCTTCCCATCGGGTTAAATCACGTGCACATTTTTTTTTATATCATTTTAAAGGTTTTGGAAGAATAAATATGCTATAATCATTACCACACTGTTAGGAATTTAATGACAAGAAAATAATATTTATAGCGTTATTTTGATAGGAAATATACATTTTTATGGTTTTGGTATAAAGGAATTTAGTGGAACATCATGTGTTAAACACGCCATATGCCAAATAAAATCTATTTTTATACCATTTAATGTTAAGCAATGAATCATAGAAATAATCATTTTTCTTCATTTTTTGAAGCAAAACGGCCACATTTTGTAGGCAATTAAGAACAACTGGCTGCCACAAATTAGCACGGATTATTTGTTTGTTTATTGTTTTTTCATCATCACAACAGCCTAGTTTGTAGGACGGTTTCACTTTCATATACAATGAACAAATAATTTAAGAAAGGATAATATTAAGATAAAATTCCAGAGGTGAACTTGCTATTTCCCTTGTTGTATCTTAATAAACCGTTTATCCGAATTTTACAAGTGTATCACCCCTTTAAACCGATAAAATATCGATTCCCATTTCCGATTAACCGGAATTTCCATTGAAAATTCCGATTATCCGAAACGTGTTAATCCGAATTCTATAAGCGGGAGGTTGATATAACCGATTACCGAGACCCTGAGTTTTCCGGACTCCGATTAACCGGAAAGCATACCGATAACAACACTATTGATTTAAGCATACATGTATTTGCTTCAAAAGCAAAGGATTAGGTACAAGTTATTACAACATTACTAAGGCCTTCTCCACAATAAATGGATCAGGACACACAAACTGCCCATCAATTGCAATAAATTGTATTTGTTATTATTTACTTTATTTATTTATTTATGTAGCGTTCCACTCGGGTATACACGAGACGCTATTAATAAAAGTTCGAGATGGAAGCTGACTACGGCAGGGACAACTATGACACCAGACTAAAGTTCACATAATTTTATTTACACATCTATGAAGTTCAACATATCATACATTAGGTTCACATAAATCCCATTCAGACGTACACATGTACACACTTCGCATCGAATATACACTGTTTCACATAATATCCACGGGTGATAACTTCCAGTAGTATTATGTATTCCATAGTGAGAATAACACACTTAGTAAATCCCATAAAAGTGTAAGTTAAATCCAAGTATCAAGATCTTATCACAAGTTGCGTGGAGTTTTTCCCAAAGTAAAACTTTATCTCCTTGTTTTCGTCACTTTCACCCCTTATATACCACTTTCATACTGCATTTTCATTGGCTAACATCTGCTCCTCCGACCTATATTTGGCTCCTCTGTCGCTCCTCACTCACGCTGATTGGTTAAGACCTGCTCCTCTCGCTCCTCCGACCTACTTACAGCTCGCTCCTCACTCTCTCTGATTGGTTAAACACTAGTTATAAATAGGACCTGTTACTAAATTTATACGGGCCTTATGCAACCTGTCAATCAGGTTGGGCCCTAATACACAGCTCCACGATGCTACAGAACGTAAACAACTCCTTATAAGGAAAACTAGCTCCCTGCTGCCCCGTATATACACACACATATATAGACCCTA
Organism: Pecten maximus; assembly: GCF_902652985.1. Taxonomy (NCBI): domain Eukaryota; kingdom Metazoa; phylum Mollusca; class Bivalvia; order Pectinida; family Pectinidae; genus Pecten; species Pecten maximus. The sequence continues at coordinate 14,884,894 of NC_047032.1, read as the reverse complement.
TACACACCCTATGTAATACATATACATAGCCCACTACTATATTACCCTAAACAATAATACAATTAAACTACATTTCTAATTTAATAAACATAAGCGTGAAATATATTTCCACGCTACACTACCCCCAACTTTCTAAGTTTTGTCTCCGACAAAAGTTAAAGAGATAACAATCAAATCCTGTCTATTTCAGAAAAATGTTCAATATACATGTATAAGCGTTGAAAACGGTTAACACTATCAACTCACTCGCACAATAATATTTCAATCACAAATGATTCAAATAAGATACAGCGTCAATCATAATATTATGAACACAAAACACGATATAAATCCAGTGAGAAAATATCACAACTGGTAGAAAAATGTTCCACATGATGATAACGTAATGGTTGCTTTTATGGTAAAAGTTAATCGTTAACAGTGTTTATCATATCCGGACCAAATATCGGAGAACGTACCGTTATCCAAATAAAGTTCATAATTCATGTACCAGGGTCGTTTAAATGGTCACACAATAAAATCTATGAATGCCACATTATTCAAAAAGTCACAGAATGTCTTTTCGGCATCTAAAAGTCTCATTAATAAATCCATTCAGACATCGAATTCTGTGTATTGGCGCGTCCCCATATTGGCAAAATGTTGTGGTATTTCCTCCAATGTCTCCCGTACCAATCCCGGAAAGTCGACGAACTCAGGGTCCACACCTTCCGAGTAACCAATGGATGTATCCCGTCGGACTTCCTGGACTCCATCTGTAAATGTGGTTGTGGTCCTAGTCATGGATAGCATGATGGTTTGTGTACTGACATTGCACACAAACACATTACTGGTTCCGGTCATAGGTTCATGTTCCACCTCGTCCTCGCTGACGTCACTGTATGCTGGGGCTCGCTCTGCCGTCTGCTTTACCTCCACCTCTTCTTCGCTGACGTCACTGTACCCTAGATCTGCATGTAGTTAATCAGCCGGCCAACTACGGTCCGGACATTCCGGCATACCATCACCAGAAAAAAAAACACTGTTCTGTTGGCATGGTACAGGTAGGCACGCTAAATGAGTTCTACAGTTCCTCAATATCCCAATCATTCCTTTCGTCAGAGCAGGGTTGGCGTGTGGGACCACAACAGTGATTTCTCTGGTGCCTCTTCAGGTTGCTGCCTCTGGAAAATGTTTTCCCACAGTCTTCACATACTTTCAAAGATTTGGTGTTCTCTTCATGTTTCTCACGTACATGTCTGGATAGATTCCTGGATTCTCGGAAATAAACCCCGCAGTATCTGCATATGTGTTCCTGATTGTCCATAGTTGGAATCAGTATACAGTTGAACACTATGTCTCAATAAGTCGAGCTGGTTTTCGTATGGCCCTGCCAAGTCGAGTCACCTTGACAATCGGGGTTGACAGGTCTCCATCCCCCGGTTTGGAAGAGTCTACTGTGGGTTGACCCCTTTTTGTCACCTTGGTAACGGATGGAGTCGGGCTCTCGCTCTCTGATTCGTCGCTATCTGACTCCTCAGGTAACGCTAAAGAAGGGTCGGGCGTTTCATCGTCACGCATCACTGGTTCGGGGGTGTCCACCCTCGGGCGAGTTTCACTTCCCCGGTATGGCTTTAAGTTGTCCGCGTGTAACACAACAGGCTTTGATGTAGGCGAGTGTTGGATCTTATAGAGCACGTCACTCAGCCGCTCGGTCACCGTCCATGGCCCTGACCAGTCTCTAGCTAATTTTGCTTTCGTACCCACTATCACTTTATGCTGGAATCGGCGCACTTTATCACCAAAGTCATAACTTTGTTCAATTATCCCTCGATCATAATGACACTTTTGACGTTTCGCGGACTCCCGGGTCACTTTTCTTGCAATGCGGAATGATTCTTCAAAAGTGGCGTCCAATTTACGAACAAAATCTGATTCACTGTTTCCTGTATCCTCTGTCGGTAGTTTCGGTGATATATCAAGTGGTACAAGCATTTCCTCTCCAAATACCATTTTGTGAGGCGTTTGTAGCGTAGTTTGATGTGGGGTACTATTATAAGCCATCTGAATACAGTCTATGTAAGTATCCCAATCCTTCTGATTTTCACTCACGACCTTGGATAGCATTTCCTTTATTGTCCGGTTGAGTCTCTCCACCATTCCGTCGGATCTCGGATGAAAAGGCGTTGTCCTACTTTTCTTAATTTGAAGAAGTTTGCACAATTCCTTGAATAACATTCCTTCAAATTGGGTTCCTTGGTCCGTGTGTATTTCTCGCGGACACCCGTATCTCTTAATCCAGCCTTTAAACATGGCTTCGGCAATCGTAACTGCCTCAATGTTTGGTACACAGTAAGCTTCCGTAAATTTTGTGAAGTAATCGGACACTACCAATAGGTACGCATTTCCGGATTCTGACCGAGGAAAGGGTCCGGTGATATCTGCCGCTATCCGTTCAAATCTGTGTCCGATTGTGTAAGTTTTTAACAGGTTCCGCTTCCGCCTTGAAGGGTGTTTCCTCTCCTCACATATATCACAGGCCCGAACAAAGTCTGTCACATACTGTCTCATAGATGGCCAGTAATATTTACTGTCCATGGCGCGTTTTAATGTTCGTGTGATTCCCTGGTGTCCCGATGACGGCGCGTCATGTAAATGCCACATTACCACATCTCTAAGACATATTGGAACACATATCCGTAACCGTGCACTTCCGGTTTGGGTTATCCATTTTTCACAAAGTAATCCATTATGAATTGTCAATAAGTTCCATCTCGAGTACCAGAACCGGCATTCCTTACTTTTATCGGAAATGCTTTCTATACTCGGTTTTTCACAACCATTAAATGCTTCCATTAATTGAATAATCGGTCCCATGTGCTCATCTTCTTTCTGTTTATGTCTGATGTTGTCAGGTGTTAATTCTTCCTGTGGAGAAGCTTTTGGTTCAGCAGGCGGAGGACGATTTGATTTTCTCCCACGTTTCCTTTTCTCCGGTTTCCTGTTACTATTCCGGTCACCGGAGTCCACACTAAATGTACTATCCACAGTCACATCCGGTTTGAAAAGTATCTTTATGCTTTCAATACTATCCACTTCCGGTTGATCGAATATGTCCGCTTCAGGTTTGTCTATTATTACTTCCGGAATGTCCTGTAATTCCGACATATTCGTATCGATAGCCTCGGATTGTTCAATATCCAACGGCATTTTGCATTGTTTACACGTTGCGGCTTTATCATTAATTAATCTAGACATGGCGTCGGCGTTGCAGTGACGTTTCCCAGGCCTATGTTGTATCTTAAAATCAAATGGACTCAGTCGCTGTATCCACCTGCAAATCTGTCCATCTGGCTCCTTGAATTTGTACAGCCAAGTCAACGATCCATGATCCGTCCGTAACAAGAATTCACGTCCAATCAGATAGTGCCGGAAGTATTTCACAAAGAAAACTACGGCCAACATCTCTTTCCGGGTCACACAATAATTACGCTCAGCTTTACTGAGAGACCTACTGGCGTACGCAATAACCACTTCCTGGCCTTCCTGGACTTGTGACAACACTGCTCCTATAGCGTAATTGCTGGCATCCGTGTCAAGTATGAATTTACCCCCGTTTACGTCTGGATAGCTCAAAATAGGAGTTGATGTTAACCGTTCCTTCAGCTCATTAAAAGCTGTAGAGTGTTCTTCCGTCCACATCCATGATTTACCTTTCTTGGTAAGGTCGTGTAGACACTTCGCTATTAATGCGAAGTTTTTAACAAACTTCCTGTAATAGGACGCTAATCCTAGGAAAGTTCTTAACTCTGAAATGGTCTCTGGCGCTTTCATCTTCGATATTGCCTCTATTTTTGAAGGGTCAGTTCGGACGCCATCCTGTGACACCACATGCCCCAGGAACGTCACTTCTCTGCAGAAAAAGTGACACTTTTTGGCCTTCAACTTTAAATTGGCACCGTCAAGCCTTTCCAAGACTGCCGTCAAGTTGTCCAAATGTTGTCCGAAATCCTTTCCGTACACAATAATATCATCCAGATAAAGCACTGCAATGTTCCACTGTAATCCACTCAGCGCTTTCTCTATTATTCTGGAGAAAGTGGCCGGGGCGTTGGTCAAACCAAACGCCATCACTTTATATTGGTACAATCCACCTCGTGGCGTAGCGAAGGCGGTCAGCTTTTTGTCGTCCTCGCACATAGGCACCTGATGATAAGCCATATTGAGATCCAGAGATGAAAACCATTTAGCTCCACTCAACGCGTCCAGATTGTCGTCAATACGACTAATGGGGTAGGTATCCTTAATAGTTTTCTCATTAAGTCGCCGGTAATCCACACACACTCTCCAGGAATTGTCCCGCTTTTGGACCAAAACAAGTTGTGAACTCCATGGACTCTCCGATCGCTCTATCAATCCTTGTTGTTCTAACTTGGCTATTTCTTCATCCAAGATTTTACGTTTGTATATAGGCACTCTCCGTGGTGCCTCCTTAAATGGTACGGGATCCTTTAATTTTATAGTATGCTCGCCCAACGTAGTTCTTCCCATCTTTCCCTTAGGATCCGCAAATGTGGTCTGGTGTTTTATCAAGAACTGCCTGAACTGCGCACGTTCCTCAGAATTCAGGTTAGTACATCCACGTTCGTACATTTCCATCAAATATTCCGGTAACATGTCATCGTGCTCGGCAATGTTATCAACGTCTGAAACCGTCCTGCCGATATCTTTCACCGGTACAAAAACAGCCATGTTGGTCTCTTTCTTCACTGTGACTGGCTCGTCACCAGGGTTAAATAATCTCGTATATAGCGATTTGTGTGAAGTATCAACAAGAACATTCGCTAAGGCTAATCCGTGAGAATGAATAAACACTTTCTCAGGTACGAGAACTTCAACATGTGAGTTAGTTGTTCTGGTCAGTCTTGATCTCACCACCATTTCGTGTTTAGCAGGTATAGTTACAGTGTCCATACTGACCACTCTGCTGCTTTTAAATCCGTTTTCGTTGACAGATTCATCTTTAGGTTTTCTGTCCGTGATGATAAACATCCAGTTGTCATAGTCCCATTGACATTTAAATTGAGTTATGAAGTCCTGGCCCAATAAATTTGTTTTAATATTGGCCACAAAAACTCTAAAGTTTACACTAATATCTCCAAAAGTCAAACACATAATAGTAGTCCCTAACACCGACAACTCGTTTCCATCGGCTTTCTCGAACTTGGAACGAGCAGGCTCCAATATAGGACGATCCTTTCCATAAATGCTATAGTAGGTATCTTCGGTGATAAAAGTCCGTCTCGCTCCGGTGTCGACTTTCCAGATTAAAGGCGTACCTTCCACCATACCACGCACTTTCATAGCAGCATCGCACTTTACTCTCACTTCGAGTAAGTTATTAATCTCTCCCTGTCTGCAGTTTCCCGCGGAAGAAATAGCACTACAAAACTCTGTTTCTGTATCCTTGTTTTCGGCGTCACTTAGTACAATTTCTTTTTGTCTCAAGGTTCCGCTGGGTACAGTTGAATTTTGTTCCACTCCTGTATTAGGCCTCTGTTCCTGCTCGGCGGGCGCATGGCCTACTGCTCCAGCCGGGACTCGTTTAACGACAGTTCATTTGTTTGATTGGAGGTCGAATTTCTCTTAACATCCGGGCACTTATTTCTCAGATGTTCTTCACTACCACACTCAAAGCACTTCAGTGGTTTCGGCGGTTTGGTGGTACGTTTCCCGGTACTTCCGTTTCCGGGTTGCTTGGCTGACGACATATTTTGCACATTGTACACTGAGCGCTTCTGGTCCTTAGCGTTCCGTTTTTCTCCCAACAGAATACATTCCTCCTGCATGGCAAATGTCACCGCCTCCTGTAATGTCTTGGGGCGCATGCGTTTAACCGCTAAACGGAAATTATCGGAAGAATGACAGTTATTAAGGAAAGTTTTTAAACTGCTCTCCTCCACATATTCTCTGTTGTTGGGGTATGCTCGTCTGTACAAGTCTTCCATAGTCTGTGCGAAATCTCTGTACGATTCGTCTGTTTTCCGTTTCCTTAATTTAGCCTCCGCTACATAACTTTCTTTCATGGATCTGTGTCCAAACCGGTCGTCCATTTTATTCTTTAATGTATCCCAGTCCTGCTTAACGGTATTATTCAGACCGTAAGCATACACCTCGGCTTGACCACGCAGTACAGTGAAAAATATACGCAAAGTCCGGGCAGGTGTCCAGCCATTCAGGTCAGCTACATTTTCGAAACACCGGATATATTCACTCCATATATCTTTACCGGTACCACTGAATGTCCGCTTCAACGGAACTTGCTGACCCCTTAAACTGATATCGTTCCGGGTGGACTGCTCTCCATATTCACGACTGGGCGTCTCCAATACATCTAATCCCTGAGACATATTTTGCACCATGTCTATCATCATGGGATTCCGTAACAACTTCACTATGAGCGAAAATGTGATTAACAGGAGTATCACAAGAGTTCCCAAAACTAAAAACTCCTTAGTGAAACAGACGATGACGTGGTTGGGGTATCTGTGGTACAGAATACCAACACAACTTCCCAAACACACCAACACAAGAATCCATTTCAAAATAAATCCTTTGTATTGATTCCCCGTTATGCGTGAATTAGTGGTTCTCGCCTGTGAAGTAGTCTCACATCCATAACTACTCCCCGGAGTCCTTTGCCCCACATGCGGAATATCGTTCACATCCGGTGTATCCACATCTGGACTTCTTAAAGTCCGAGCCGGGCTACTTGACCCATCGCTATTCCCGACTTCACTCTCATCGAAATCAAAACTTAAATTTCGACGCACACGCGGTGAAGTAAGCCCACGCTGAGATGGTCTCCTTGGTGTGTCCGGAATATCCATTGTCGAAAATTATCACAGATGTAAAATCCAAATAGTCTTATAATGTGAAAGTCCAGCTACCGTAGTCATAAAACATTCCATCCCCACCGCTGCCACCAATTGTAGCGTTCCACTCGGGTATACACGAGACGCTATTAATAAAAGTTCGAGATGGAAGCTGACTACGGCAGGGACAACTATGACACCAGACTAAAGTTCACATAATTTTATTTACACATCTATGAAGTTCAACATATCATACATTAGGTTCACATAAATCCCATTCAGACGTACACATGTACACACTTCGCATCGAATATACACTGTTTCACATAATATCCACGGGTGATCACTTCCAGTAGTATTATGTATTCCATAGTGAGAATAACACACTTAGTAAATCCCATAAAAGTGTAAGTTAAATCCAAGTATCAATATCTTATCACAAGTTGCGTGGAGTTTTTCCCAAAGTAAAACTTTATCTCCTTGTTTTCGTCACTTTCACCCCTTATATACCACTTTCATACTGCATTTTCATTGGCTAACATCTGCTCCTCCGACCTATATTTGGCTCCTCTGTCGCTCCTCACTCACGCTGATTGGTTAAGACCTGCTCCTCTCGCTCCTCCGACCTACTTACAGCTCGCTCCTCACTCTCTCTGATTGGTTAAACACTAGTTATAAATAGGACCTGTTACTAAATTTATACGGGCCTTATGCAACCTGTCAATCAGGTTGGGCCCTAATACACAGCTCCACGATGCTACAGAACGTAAACAACTCCTTATAAGGAAAACTAGCTCCCTGCTGCCCCGTATATACACACACATATATAGACCCTATACACACCCTATGTAATACATATACATAGCCCACTACTATATTACCCTAAACAATAATACAATTAAACTACATTTCTAATTTAATAAACATAAGCGTGAAATATATTTCCACGCTACATTTATTTATTTATTTTATCTATTTATTTATTCATTTTTTTAAAAATTATAATTGTTATCTTATAAAAGTGAAAAAGCTACACATTATTACTTTAAGATGTTATATTAAAGGGAAAAGGGCTTTGACTGAGTTGAACAACTTATCGTGCCCAATCATTTTGCTTTAAAAGGCAATAAAATGTGTTTAAATCAAAGTTGTATTTTTTATCTGCCATGTGTTAGACCTGAACCCACAACGGTCTTCTAACACAGTTTCTACCCGGAGTTATGGAGTTATGGTTCCCGGGAACAAAAATCTACAGAGATATTTAATTATGGATTTAATATGAATGTGTAAAGTGTGTAGTCCATTTTATATTGTTTTCGTGTTTTGTTGTTGTTTACATATACGAGGAGGAATACTGATACTGCAATACTTTGGCTTATAATCACATACACTCACACAAATACACAACTTTCCAATTCCGTAACACCCACGTTCTTTTAGCGACAGAGTTGACACAATTTCCTGTCGAAACAAATTTAGAAAACTATTGTTTAGTTGTGTTTTGCTTAGGCCCGTCTTTCAATTTTGTTCAACAATTTGGCATTTAATAGTTTGTTTTCTGGCCGAACGTGCCTGGTATGCGAGATGTACATATATCACGTGACCAAATTTGTACCACGTGACCCCTTTGTACAATTGTGATTCTCGTTTTGTGTATTTTGTTTCCAGTACAGTTTATTTGTACATGTTTATCGTGCTAAAACATATTGTATGTGTTTGTATTGATAAATATCATCTGTCTGGCGTTATACAAAGACACACATGATTTTGGGTGGTCGGGTGGCACAGTGGTAACACACTTGCCTTTCACCTAGGCGGCCGGGGTTCGATTCCCCGATCGGACGTGAAAATGTATTGGGGTCACCTGTCCGAACGCGGGGGTTTTCCCCGGGTACTCCGGTTTCCTCCCACAGTAAGACCTCGGGTGCTTCTACCCGGACTAACAAGATCAATTAATATAATTTGATATAACTTGTTTCGCAATTGTTATAAATAAATAAAGTTTAATTTCAATATGTAAACACCATACACTTGTGTCGATCGTCCTTCTAGCACTAAATACCGATGCTAAGGGTCCAAAACCGTTAATATTAATAGAATGAATATTTAAGAAAAAGTACCGCTGAGGAAGATTCTGACTTATCACGGAACATAATCTCGTTTTCAGAATCCAACATAAAATGAAACTGATATTAATACACGGTTTAATCTCTCCTAATCAATTTTGTTTCCATTGACTGGGAAACCGCCAGCTCTTATCTTTAAAGGCCTTCAACTGGAGGCTCCTTTCAACAGAAATAAGTGTATTTACAACAAAAACACAAAACTTCATTCTCTGGCAGTCTGAAAATATTGACTCGGCTGTTCACTCTATAACGAAGGCGGACTTTTTGTATCATTTTGTTTACTTTTGTTAGATTTGTTCATAAATATCCAAATATACATTCCATCATCGTCTATCTTTCTCGAAAGATAACTTTGATTATAATGTACAGTTTTACTGTTGTAGATGTACTTTACCGTAAACAGCTTTACTGGTGTAGATGTACTCAACGGTAAACAGCTTTACTGGTGTAGATGTACTTCACCGTAAACAGCTTTACTGATGTAGATGTACTTTACAGTAAACAACTTTACTGTTGTAGATGTACTTTACGATAAACAGCTTTACTGGTGTAGATGTACTTAACAGTAAACAGATTTACTGTTGTAGATGTACTTTACGATAAACAGCTTTACTGGTGTAGATGTACTTAACAGTAAACAGCTTTACTGTTGTAGATGTACTTTACAGTAAACAGCTTTACTGGTGTAGATGTACTTTACAGTAAACAGCTTTACTGGTGTAGACGTACTTTACAGTAAACAACTTTACTGGTGTAGATGTACTTTACGATCAACAGCTTTACTGGTGTAGATGTACTTAACAGTAAACAGCTTTACTGTTGTAGATGTGCTTTACAGTAAATAGCTTTACTGTTGTAGATGTACTTTACAGTAAACAGCTTTACTGTTGTAGATGTGCTTTACAGTAAACAGCTTTACTGGTGTAGATGTACTTTACAGTAAACAGCTTTACTGTTGTAGATGTACTTTACAGTAAACAGCTTTACTGGTGTAGATGTACTTTACAGTTAACAGCTTTACTGGTGTAGATGTACTTTACAGTAAACAGCTTTACTGTTGTAGATGTACTTTACAGTAAACAGCTTTACTGGTGTAGATTTACTTTACAGTAAACAGCTTTACTTATGTAGATTTACTGGTGTAGATGTACTTTACAGTAAACAGCTTTACTGGTGTAGATTTACTGGTGTAGATGTACTTTACAGTAAACAGCTTTACTGGTGTAGATGTACTTTACCGTAACCAGCTTTACTTATGTAGATGTACTTTACAGTAAACAGCTTTACTGGTGTAGATGTACTTTACAGTAAACAGCTTTACTGGTGTAGATGTACTTTACAGTAAACAGCTTTACTGGTGTAGATGTACTTTACAGTAAACAGCTTTACTGTTGTAGATGTACTTTACAGTAAACAGCTTTACTTATGTAGATGTACTTTACAGTAAACAGCTTTACTGGTGTAGATGTACTTTACAGTAAACAGCTTTACTGGTGTAGATGTACTTTACCGTAACCAGCTTTACTGTTGTAGATGTACTTTCCAGTAAACAGCTTTACTGTTGTAGATGTACTTTACAGTAAACAGCTTTACTGTTGTAGATGTACTTTACAGTAAACAGCTTTACTGGTGTAGATGTACTTGACAGTAAACAGCTTTACTGGTGTAGATGTACTTTACCGTAACCAGCTTTACTGGTGTAGATGTACTTTACAGTAAACAACTTTACTGGTGTAGATGTACTTTACAGTAAACAGCTTTACTGGTGTAGATGTACTTTACAGTAAACAGCTTTACTGTTGTAGATGTACTTTACAGTAAACAGCTTTACTTATGTAGATGTACTTTACAGTAAACAGCTCTACTGGTGTAGATTTACTGGTGTAGATGTACTTTACAGTAAACAGCTTTACTGGTGTAGATGTACTTTACCGTAACCAGCTTTACTGTTGTAGATGTACTTTACAGTAAACAGCTTTACTTATGTAGATGTACTTTACAGTAAACAGCTTTACTGGTGTAGATGTACTCTACAGTAAACAGCTTTACTGGTGTAGATTTACTGTTGTAGATGTACTTTACAGTAAACAGCTTTACTGTTTTAGATGTACTTTACAGTAAACAGCTTTACTGGTGTAGATGTACTTTACAGTAAACAACTTTACTGTTGTAGATGTTCTTTACAGTAAACAGCTTTACTGGTGTAAATGTACTTTACGGTAAACAGCTTTACTGTTGTAGATGTACTTTACAGTAAACAGCTTTACTGGTGTAGATGTACTTTACAGTAAACAGCTTTACTGGTGTAGATGTACTTTACAGTAAACAGCTTTACTGGTGTAGATGTACTTTACAGTAAACAGCTTTACTGGTGTAGATGTACTCTACGGTAAACAACTTTACTGGTGTAGATGTACTTTACTGTAAACAGCTTTACTGTTTTAGATGTACTTTACAGTAAACAGCTTTACTGGTGTAGATGTACTTTACAGTAAACAACTTTACTGGTGTAGATGTACTTTACAGTAAACAGCTTTACTGGTGTAGATGTACTTTACGGTAAACAGCTTTACTGTTGTAGATGTACTTTACAGTAAACAGCTTTACTGGTGTAGATGTACTTTACAGTAAACAGCTTTACTGGTGTAGATGTACTTTACAGTAAACAGCTTTACTGGTGTAGATGTACTCTACGGTAAACAGCTTTACTGGTGTAGATGTACTTTACGGTAAACAGCTTTACTGTTGTAGATTTACTGGTGTAGATGTACTTTACAGTAAACAGCTTTACTGGTGTAGATGTACTTTACGGTAAACAGCTTTACTGGTGTAGATGTACTTTACAGTAAACAGCTTTACTGGTGTAGATTTACTGTTGTAGATGTACTTTACAGTAAACAGCTTTACTGGTGTAGATGTACTTTACGGTAAACAGCTTTACTGTTTTAGATGTATTTTACAGTAAACAGCTTTACTGGTGTAGATGTACTTTACAGTAAACAGCTTTACTGTTGTAGATATACTTTATGGTAAACAGCTTTACTGTTGTAGATGTACTTTACACTAAACAGCTTTACTGGTGTAGATGTACTTTACAGTAAACAGCTTTACTGTTGTAGATGTACTTAACAGTAAACAGCTTAAATGGTGTAGATGTATTTTACAGTTAACAGCTTTACTGTTGTAGATGTACTTTACAGTAAACAGCTTTACTGGTGTAGATTTACTTTACAGTAAACAGCTTTACCTATGTAGATTTACTGGTGTAGATGTACTTTACAGTAAACAGCTTTACTGGTGTAGATTTACTGGTGTAGATGTACTTTACAGTAAACAGCTTTACTGGTGTAGATGTACTTTACCGTAACCAGCTTTACTTATGTAGATGTACTTTACAGTAAACAGCTTTACTGTTGTAGATGTACTTTACGGTAAACAGCTTTACTGTTGTAGATGTACTTTACAGTTAACAGCTTTACTGTTGTAGATGTACTTTACCGTAAACAGCTTTACTGGTGTAGATGTACTTTACAGTAAACAGCTTTACTGTTGTAGATGTACTCTACAGTAAACAACTTTACTGTTGTAGATGTACTTTACGGTAAACAACTTTACTGTTGTAGATGTACTTTACAGTAAACAGCTTTACTTATGTAGATGTACTTTACAGTAAACAGCTTTACTGGTGTAGATGTACTTTACAGTAAACAGCTTTACTGGTGTAGATGTACTTTACCGTAACCAGCTTTACTGTTGTAGATGTACTTTCCAGTAAACAGCTTTACTGTTGTAGATGTACTTTACAGTAAACAGCTTTACTGTTGTAGATGTACTTTACAGTAAACAGCTTTACTGGTGTAGATGTACTTTACAGTAAACAGCTTTACTGGTGTAGATGTACTTTACCGTAACCAGCTTTACTGGTGTAGATGTACTTTACAGTAAACAACTTTACTGGTGTAGATGTACTTTACAGTAAACAGCTTTACTGGTGTAGATGTACTTTACAGTAAACAGCTTTACTGTTGTAGATGTACTTTACAGTAAACAGCTTTACTTATGTAGATGTACTTTACAGTAAACAGCTCTACTGGTGTAGATTTACTGGTGTAGATGTACTTTACAGTAAACAGCTTTACTGGTGTAGATGTACTTTACAGTAAACAGCTTTACTGTTGTAGATGTACTTTACCGTAACCAGCTTTACTGTTGTAGATGTACTTTACAGTAAACAGCTTTACTTATGTAGATGTACTTTACAGTAAACAGCTTTACTGGTGTAGATGTACTCTACAGTAAACAGCTTTACTGGTGTAGATTTACTGTTGTAGATGTACTTTACAGTAAACAGCTTTACTGTTTTAGATGTACTTTACAGTAAACAGCTTTACTGGTGTAGATGTACTTTACAGTAAACAACTTTACTGTTGTAGATGTACTTTACAGTAAACAGCTTTACTGGTGTAGATGTACTTTACGGTAAACAGCTTTACTGTTGTAGATGTACTTTACAGTAAACAGCTTTACTGGTGTAGATGTACTTTACAGTAAACAGCTTTACTGGTGTAGATGTACTTTACAGTAAAGAGCTTTACTGGTGTAGATGTACTCTACGGTAAACAACTTTACTGGTGTAGATGTACTTTACTGTAAACAGCTTTACTGTTTTAGATGTACTTTACAGTAAACAGCTTTACTGGTGTAGATGTACTTTACAGTAAACAACTTTACTGGTGTAGATGTACTTTACAGTAAACAGCTTTACTGGTGTAGATGTACTTTACGGTAAACAGCTTTACTGTTGTAGATGTACTTTACAGTAAACAGCTTTACTGGTGTAGATGTACTTTACAGTAAACAGCTTTACTGGTGTAGATGTACTTTACAGTAAACAGCTTTACTGGTGTAGATGTACTCTACGGTAAACAGCTTTACTGGTGTAGATGTACTTTACGGTAAACAGCTTTACTGTTGTAGATTTACTGGTGTAGATGTACTTTACGGTAAACAGCTTTACAGGTGTAGATGTACTTTACGGTAAACAGCTTTACTGGTGTAGATGTACTTTACCGTAAACAGCTTTACAGGTGTAGATGTACTTTACAGTAAACAGCTTTACTGTTGTAGATGTACTTTACAGTAAACAGCTTTACTGATGTAGATGTACTTTGCAGTAAACAGCTTTACTGTTGTAGATGTACTTTACAGTAAACAGCTTTACTGTTGTAGATGTACTTTACCCTAAACAACTTTACTGGTGTAGATGTACTCCACGGTAAACAGCTTTACTGTTGTAGATGTACTTTACAGTAAACAGCTTTACTGATGTAGATGTACTTTACAGTAAACAGCTTTACTGGTGTCGATGTACTTTACAGTAAACAGCTTTACTGGTGTCGATGTACTTTACACTAAACAGCTTTACTGGTGTAGATGTACTTTACAGTAAACAGCTTTACTGGTGTAGATGTACTTTACAGTAAACAGCTTTACTGGTGTAGATGTACTTTACAGTAAACAGCTTTACTGTTCTAGATGTACTTTACAGTAAACAGCTTTACTGCTTGATTTGAAAATATTTTATTGTTATAAACAAATGGATCGGGCACAAGTTATTACAACTTAGAAAAGCCCTCTCCACAAATATATATTACAGAAAGTGTGATAACGACACAAAATGATTACATTGATTTATATAGAATGATAGCAAATAGTTGGAAGGAAAAGGGACAGATGTAGAGATATCAAGTTGGGAAGATGAAAATTGATATTTTTGATAAATTTACTAAATGAAATGTTCATGAATAATGTACACAAATTATTAATTGTTAGGCCAGAGTAATAATAAATAATAATACGTGGCACTATCTAGCTACACATTCAAAACATGTCACTTATCGATTGTTCGTAGTAAACACAATCCATGGAACATTCTCTTATGTCAAGCTTTTCCTTCCTAGGTTTGTGGATGTACTTTACAGTAAACAGCTTTACTGTTATAGATGTACTTTACAGTAAACAGCTTTACTGGTGTAGATGTACTTTACAGTAAACAGCTTTACTGGTGTAGATGTACTTTACAGTAAACAGCTTTACTGGTGTAGATGTACTTTACAGTAAACAGCTTTACTGGTGTAGATGTACTTTACTGTAAACAGCTTTACTGTTGTAGATGTACTTTACAGTAAACAGCTTTACTGGTGTAGATGTACTTTACAGTAAACAGCTTTACTGGTGTAGATGTACTTTACAATAAACAGCTTTACTGGTGTAGATGTACTTTACAGTAAACAGCGTTACTGGTGTAGATGTACTTTACAGTAATCAGTTTTACTGGTGTAGATGTACATGTACTTTACAATAAACAGCTTTAATGTTGTAGATGTACTTTACAGTAAACAACTTTACTGGTGTAGATGTACTTTACAGTAAACAGCTTTACTGGTGTAGATGTACTTTACAGTAAACAGCGTTACTGGTGTAGATGTACTTTACAGTAAACAGTTTTACTGGTGTAGATGTACTTTACAATAAACAGCTTTAATGTTGTAGATGTACTTTACAGTAAACAACTTTACTGGTGTAGATGTACTTTACGGTAAACAGCTTTACTGGTGTAGATGTACTTTACGATAAACAACTTTACCGTTGTAGATGTACTTTACAGCAAACAGCGTTACTGGTGTAGATGTACTTTACAGTAAACAGCTTTACTGTTTTAGATGTATTTTACAGTAAACAGCGTTACTGGTGTAGATGTACTCTACAGTAAACAGCTTTACTGGTGTAGATGTACTTTACAGTAAACAGCTTTACTGGTGTAGATGTACTTTACTGTAAACAGCTTTACTGGTGTAGATGTACTTTACAGTAAACAGCTTTACTGGTGTAGATGTACTTTACAGTAAACAGCTTTACTGTTGTAGATGTACTTTACAGTAAACAGCGTTACTGGTGTAGATGTACTTTACAGTAAACAGTTTTACTGGTTGTAGATGTACTCTACAGTAAACAGCTTTACTGGTGTAGATGTACTTTACAGTAAACAGCTTTACTGGTGTAGATGTACTTTACAGCAAACAGCGTTACTGGTGTAGATGTACTTTACAGTAAACAGCTTTACTGTTTTAGATGTATTTTACAGTAAACAGCTTTACTGGTGTAGATGTACTTTACAGTAAACAGCTTTACTGGTGTAGATGTACTTTACGGTAAACAGCTTTACTGTTGTAGATGTACTTTACCGTAAACAGCTTTACTGGTGTAGATGTACTTTACACTAAACAGCTTTACTGTTGTAGATGTACTTTACCCTAAACAGCTTTACTGTTGTAGATGTACTTTACAGTAAACAGTTTTACTGGTGTAGATGTACTTTACTGTAAACAGCTTTACTGTTGTAGATGTACTTTACAGTAAACAGCTTTACTGGTGTAGATGTACTTTACAGTAAACAGCTTTACTGGTGTAGATGTACTTTACAGTAAACAGCTTTACTGGTGTAGATGTACTCTACAGTAAACAGCTTTACTGTTGTAGATGTACTTTACAGTAAACAGCTTTACTGGTGTAGATGTACTTTACAGTAAACAGCTTTACTGTTGTAGATGTACTTTACAGTAAACAGCTTTACTGGTGTAGATGTACTTTACAGTAAACAGCTTTACTGTTGTAGACGTACTTTACAGTAAACAGCTTTACTGTTGTAGATGTACTTTACGGTAAACAGCTTTACTGGTGTAGATGTACTTTACAGTAAACAGTTTTACTGGTGTAGATGTACTTTACGGTAAACAGCTTTACTGTTGTAGATGTACTTTACAGTAAACAGCTTTACTGGTGTAGATGTACTTTACAGTAAACAGCTTTACTGTTTTAGATTTACTGTTGTAGATGTACTTTACTGTAAACAGCTTTACTGGTGTAGATGTACTTTACAGTAAACAGCTTTACTGTTGTAGATGTACTTTACAGTAAACAGCTTTACTGGTGTAGATGTACTTTACGGTAAACAGCTTTACTGTTGTAAATGTACTTTACAGTAAACAGCTTTACTGGTGTAGATGTACTTTACAGTAAACAGCTTTACTGGTGTAGATATACTTGATAGTAAACAGCTTTACTGGTGTAGATGTACTTTACAGTAAACAGCTTTACTGGTGTAGATATACTTGATAGTAAACAGCTTTACTGGTGTAGATGTACTTTACGGTAAACAGCTTTACTGGTGTAGATGTACTTTACAGTAAACAGCTCTACTGGTGTAGATGTACTTTACAGTAAACAGCTCTACTGGTGTAGATGTACTTTACGGTAAACAACTTTAATGTTGTAGATGTACTATACCCTAAACAGCTTTACTGTTGTAGATGTACTTTACGGTAAACAGCTTTACTGGCGTAGATGTACTTTACAGTAAACAGCTTTACTGTTGTAGATGTACTTTACAGTAAGCAGATTTACTGTTGTAGATGTACTCTACAGTAAACAGATTTACTGTTGTAGATGTACTTTACGGTAAACAGCTTTACTGGTGTAGATGTACTTTACAGCAAACAGCGTTACTGGTGTAGATGTACTTTACAGTAAACAGCTTTACTGTTTTAGATGTATTTTACAGTAAACAGCTTTACTGGTGTAGATGTACTTTACAGTAAACAGCTTTACTGGTGTAGATGTACTTTATAGTAAACAGCTTTACTGTTGTAAATGTACTTTACAGTAAACAGTTTTACTGGTGTAGATGTACTTTACTGTAAACAGCTTTACTGATGTAGATGTACTTTACAGTAAACAGCTTTACTGGTGTAGATGTACTTTACAGTAAACAGCTTTACTGTTGTAGATGTACTTTACAGTAAACAGCTTTACTGGTGTAGATGTACTTTACAGTAAACAGCTTTACTGGTGTAGATGTACTTTACAGTAAACAACTTTACTGTTGTAGATGTACTTTACAGTAAACAGTTTTACTGGTGTAGATGTACTTTACTGTAAACAGCTTTACTGATGTAGATGTACTTTACAGTAAACAGCTTTACTGGTGTAGATGTACTTTACAGTAAACAGCTTTACTGTTGTAGATGTACTCCACGGTAAACAGCTTTACTGTTGTAGATGTACTTTACGGTAAACAGCTTTACTGTTGTAGATATACTTTACAGTAAACAGCTTTACTGGTGTAGATGTACTTTACAGTAAACAGCTTTACTGGTGTAGATGTACTTTACAGTAAACAGCTTTACTGGTGTAGATGTACTTTACGGTAAACAGCTTTACTGTTGTAGATGTACTTTACGGTTAACAGCGTTACTGGTGTAGATGTACTTTACGGTAAACAGCTTTACTGGTGTAGATGTACTTTACAGTAAACAACTTTACTAGTGTAGATGTACTTTACAGTAAACAGCTTTACTGTTGTAGATGTACTTTACAGTAAACAACTTTACTGTTGTAGATGTACTTTACAGTAAACAGCTTTACTGGTGTAGATGTACTTTACAGTAAACAGCTTTACTGGTGTAGATGTACTTTATAGTAAACAGCTTTACTGGTGTAGATGTACTTTATAGTAAACAGCTTTACTGGTGTAGATGTTCTTTACAGTAAACAGCTTTACTGATGTAGATGTACTTTACGGTAAACATCTTTACTGGTGTAGATGTACTTTACAGTAAACAGCTTTACTGTTGTAGATGTACTTTACAGTAAACAGCTTTACTGGTGTAGATGTACTTTACAGTAAACAGCTCTACTGTTGTATATGTACTTTACGATAAACAGATTTGCTGTTATAGATTTACTGTTGTAGATGTACTTTACAGTAAACAACTTTACTGGTGTAGATGTACTTTATAGTAAACAGCTTTACTGGTGTAGATGTACTTTACAGTAAACAGCTTTACTGGTGTAGATGTACTTTACAGTAAACAGCTTTACTGCTGTAGATTTACTGTTGTAGATCTACTTTACAGTAAACAGCTTTACTGTTGTAGATGTACTTTACAGTAAACAGCTTTACTGTTGTAGATGTACTCTACAGTAAACAGCTTTACTGGTGTAGATGTACTTTACAGTAAACAGCTTTACTGTTGTAGATGTACTCTACAGTAAACAGCTTTACTGTTGTAGATGTACTTTACGGTAAACAGCTTTACTGTTGTAGATGTACTTTACAGTAAACAGCTTTACTGGTGTAGATGTACTTTACAGTAAACAGCTTTACTGTTGTAGATGTACTCTACAGTAAACAGCTTTACTGGTGTAGATGTGCTTTACAGTAAACAACTTTACTGGTGTAGATGTACTTTACAGTAAACAGCTTTACTGTTGTAGATGTACTTTACAGTAAACAGCTTTACTGTTGTATATGTACTTTACAGTAACCAGCTTTACTGTTGTAGATGTACTTTACAGTAAACAGCTTTACTGGTGTAGATGTACTTTACGGTAAACAGCTTTACTGTTGTAGATGTACTTTACAGTAAACAGCTTTACTGGTGTAGATGTACTTTACAGTAAACAGCTTTACTGTTGTAGATGTACTTTACAGTAAACAGCTTTACTGTTGTAGATGTACTTTACGGTAAACAAATTTACTGTTGTAGATGTACTTTACAGTAAACAGCTTTACTGTTGTAGATGTACTTTACAGTAAACAGCTTTACTGTTGTAGATGTACTTTACGGTAAACAACTTTACTGTTGTAGATGTACTTTACAGTAACCAGCTTTACTGTTGTAGATGTACTTTACAGTAAACAGCTTTACTGGTGTAGATGTACTCTACAGTAAACAGCTTTACTGGTGTAGGTGTACTTTACAGTAAACAGCTTTACTGGTGTAGATGTACTTTACAGTAAACAGCTTTACTGGTGTAGATTTACTTTACAGTAAACAGCTTTACTGGTGTAGATGTACTTTACAGTAAACAGCTTTACTGGTGTAGATGTACTTTACGGTAAACAGCTTTACTGTTGTAGATGTACTTTACAGTAAACAGCTTTACTGGTGTAGATGTACTTTACAGTAAACAGCTTTACTGGTGTAGATGTACTTTACGGTAAACAGCTTTACTGTTGTAGATGTACTTTACAGTAAACAACTTTACTGTTGTAGATGTACTTTACAGTAAACAGCTTTACTGGTGTAGATGTACTTTACAGTAAACAGCTTTACTGGTGTAGATGTACTTTACAGTAAACAGCTTTACTGTTGTAGATGTACTCTACAGTAAACAGCTTTACTGGTGTAGATGTACTTTACAGTAAACAGCTTTACTGGTGTAGATGTACTTTACAGTAAACAGCTTTACTGGTGTAGATGTACTTTACGGTAAACAGCTTTACTGTTGTAGATGTACTTTACAGTAAACAGCTTTACTGGTGTAGATGTACTTTACAGTAAACAGCTTTACTGGTGTAGATGTACTTTACGGTAAACAGCTTTACTGTTGTAGATGTACTTTACAGTAAACAACTTTACTGTTGTAGATGTACTTTACAGTAAACAGCTTTACTGGTGTAGATGTACTTTACAGTAAACAGCTTTACTGGTGTAGATGTACTTTACGGTAAACAGCTTTACTGTTGTAGATGTACTCTACAGTAAACAGCTTTACTGGTGTAGATGTACTTTACAGTAAACAGCTTTACTGGTGTAGATGTACTTTACGGTAAACAGCTTTACTGTTGTAGATGTACTTTACAGTAAACAACTTTACTGTTGTAGATGTACTTTACAGTAAACAGCTTTACTGGTGTAGATGTACTTTACAGTAAACAGCTTTACTGGTGTAGATGTACTTTACGGTAAACAGCTTTACTGTTGTAGATGTACTCTACAGTAAACAGCTTTACTGGTGTAGATGTACTTTACAGTAAACAGCTTTACTGGTGTAGATTTACTGGTGTAGATGTACTTTACCGTAAACAGCTTAACTGTTGTAGATGTACTTTACAGTAAACAGCATTACTGTTGTAGATGTACTTTACCGTAAACAGCTTTACTGTTGTAGATGTGCTTTACCGTAAACAGCTTAACTGTTGTAGATGTACTTTACAGTAAACAGCATTACTGTTGTAGATGTACTTTACCGTAAACAGCTTAACTGTTGTAGATGTACTTTACAGTAAACAGCATTACTGTTGTAGATGTACTTTACAGTAAACAGCTTTACTGCTGTAGATGTACTTTACAGTAAACAGCTTTTCTGGTGTAGATGTACTTTACAGTAAACAGCTTTACTGTTGTAGATGTACTTTACAGTAAACAGCTTTACTGGTGTAGATGTACTTTACGGTAAACAGCTTTACTGGTGTAGATGTTCTTTACAGTAAACAGCTTTACTGTTGTAGATGTACTTTACAGTAAACAGCTTTACTGTTGTATATGTACTTTACAGTAAACAGCTTTACTGGTGTAGATGTACTTTACAGTAAACAGCTTTACTGTTGTAGATGTACTTTACAGTAAACAGCTTTACTGGTGTAGATGTTCTTTACAGTAAACAGCTTTACTGGTGTAGATGTACTTTACGGTAAACAGCTTTACCGGTGTATATGTACTTTACAGTAAACAGCTTTACTGGTGTAGATGTACTTTACAGTAAACAGCTTTACTGGTGTAGATGTACTTTACAGTAAACAGCTTTACTGGTGTAGATGTACTTTACAGTAAACAGCTTTACTGGTGTAGATGTACTTTACGGTAAACAGCTTTACTGGTGTAGATGTACTTTACAGTAAACAGCTTTACTGGTGTAGATGTACTTTACAGTAAACAGCTTTACTGGTGTAGATGTACTTTACAGTAAACAGCTTTACTGGTGTAGATGTACTTTACAGTAAACAGCTTTACTGGTGTAGATGTACTTTACAGTAAACAGCTTTACTGTTGTAGATGTACTTTACAGTAAACAGCTTTACTGGTGTAGATGTACTTTACAGTAAACAGCTTTACTGTTGTAGATGTACTTTACAGTAAACAGCTTTACTGTTGTAGATGTACTTTACAGTAAACAGCTTTACTGTTGTAGATGTACTTTACAGTAAACAGCTTTACTGTTGTAGATGTACTTTACAGTAAACAGCTTTACTGTTGTAGATGTACTTTACAGTAAACAGCTTTACTGATGTAGATGTACTTTACAGTAAACAGCTTTACTGTTGTATATGTACTTTACAGTAAACAGCTTTACTGTTGTAGATGTACTTTACAGTAAACAGCTTTACTGTTGTAGATGTACTTTACAGTAAACAGCTTTACTGTTGTAGATGTACTTTACAGTAAACAGCTTTACTGATGTAGATGTACTTTACGGTAAACAGCTTTACTGTTGTAGATGTACTTTACAGTAAACAGCTTTACTGGTGTAGATGTACTTTACAGTAAACAGCTTTACTGTTGTAGATGTACTTTACAGTAAACAGCTTTACTGTTGTAGATGTACTTTACAGTAAACAGCTTTACTGGTGTAGATGTACTTTACGGTAAACAGCTTTACTGGTGTAGATGTACTTCACTGTTGTAGATGTACTTTACAGTAAACAGCTTTACTATTGTAGATGTACTTTACGGTAAACAGCTTTACTGTTGTAGATGTACTTTACAGTAAACAGCATTACTGGTGTAGATGTACTTTACGGTAAACAGCTTTACTGGTGTAGATGTACTTTACGGTAAACAGCTTTACTGTTGTAGATGTACTTTACGGTAAACAAATTTACTGTTGTAGATGTACTTTACAGTAACCAGCTTTACTGTTGTAGATGTACTTTACAGTAAACAGCTTTACTGTTGTAGATGTACTTTACGGTAAACAACTTTACTGTTGTAGATGTACTTTACAGTAACCAGCTTTACTGTTGTAGATGTACTTTACAGTAAACAGCTTTACTGGTGTAGATGTACTCTACAGTAAACAGCTTTACTGGTGTAGATGTACTTTACAGTAAACAGCTTTACTGGTGTAGATGTACTTTACAGTAAACAGCTTTACTGGTGTAGATGTACTTTACAGTAAACAGCTTTACTGGTGTAGATGTACTTTACGGTAAACAGCTTTACTGTTGTAGATGTACTTTACAGTAAACAGCTTTACTGGTGTAGATGTACTTTACAGTAAACAGCTTTACTGGTGTAGATGTACTTTACGGTAAACAGCTTTACTGTTGTAGATGTACTTTACAGTAAACAGCTTTACTGTTGTAGATGTACTTTACAGTAAACAGCTTTACTGGTGTAGATGTACTTTACAGTAAACAGCTTTACTGGTGTAGATGTACTTTACTGTAAACAGCTTTACTGGTGTAGATGTACTTTACAGTAAACAGCTTTACTGGTGTAGATGTACTTTACAGTAAACAGCTTTACTGGTGTAGATGTACTTTACAGTAAACAGCTTTACTATTGTAGATGTACTTTACAGTAAACAGCTTTACTGGTGTAGATTTACTGGTGTAGATGTACTTTACGGTAAACAGCTTTACTGGTGTAGATGTACTTTACAGTAAACAGCTTTACTGGTGTAGACGTACTTTACGGTAAACAGCTTTACTGGTGTAGATGTACTTTACAGTAAACAGCTTTACTGGTGTAGATGTACTTTACTGTAAACAGCTTTACTGTTGTAGATGTACTTTACTGTAAACAGCTTTACTGTTGTAGATGTACTTTACTGTAAACAGCTTTACTGTTGTAGATGTACTTTACTGTAAACAGCTTTACTGTTCTAGATGTACTTTACAGTAAACAACTTTACTGTTGTAGATGTACTTTACTGTAAACAGCTTTACTGTTGTAGATGTACTTTACAGTAAACAGCTTTACTGGTGTAGATGTACTTTACAGTAAACAACTTTACTGTTGTAGATGTACTTTACTGTAAACAGCTTTACTGGTGTAGATGTACTTTACTGTTGTAGATGTACTTTACTGTAAACAGCTTTACTGTTGTAGATGTACTTTACTGGTGTAGATGTACTTTACTGTTGTAGATGTACTTTACTGTAAACAGCTTTACTGTTGTAGATGTACTTTACGATAAACAGCTTTATTGTTGTAGATGTACTTTACAGTAAACAACTTTACTGGTGTAGATGTACTTTACTGTAAACAGCTTTACTGTTGTAGATGTACTTTACAGTAAACAACTTTACATGTCCAATGGTCCTTTTGCATATGCTGTGCATTGTGTCACCAGATTGCGGTGGAATCTTACATTTGATCACACTCTGCCTGGTAATATGTCACTGATAAACTCCAGGGTGTTTGTCCAAACATCCGCTATTCATGTCCAATAAACATTGTCTAGGAGCAGGACTTATGGGGTTTTTTTCAGAATGGCGGAGTGTATATCATAGGGATCGGGATGTTTAATTCAGAGCTGAGTTGATTTGGCTTCCAAGATGCCACATACTACATCTCATTCCGAGCTGTTTGGCTTCATAAGTGATGGTCTAGAGTAGGCGACGAAGATATCCACATATTCCAGCCTTCGCTAGTGAAAATATAAATATGTCTTTTCCTACCGAGAAAACGATAGTTCACACGCGCTTTTATTCACAATCGCGTCAGCAGTTTATGTAAGGTATAAAGCAGGCGTCAATATTTTTGTTCACAATTTTCACGCGCCTTGACCGGATGATGATGCAGTAAATTTAAATCTCAAATATAATCTTTCCATACACGTTCATTGAGAATATGACAAAGAATTCTCAATCCGACGAGCAAGATTCTTTACCATGCAAACTGAGACGAGAATCTCATGACCAAGAATCCCATAGTTCTACCGAGATATGATATTTGTTTATGACGATTTCGACATGGTTTTTCTCATCTCATTCTCAGTTCTTACGATTTCTATCCACTTCCAGAAGCTTTCCGATCGATAGAATTTTTTATATATTGATGTATATTAATCCCATTAATAAGTCTCTGTACTTTGGCGGTTAATGTCATTACAATGTTGTTGTTTTTTTATATCTGATGCATCGTCGTACATCGTGAATAATCGTAATCGGTCATCTCCGGGCTTTTCCGGCAGCTTTCCGATTATGGTTCGGGAGAGCCTCCATACACTGGTTGACAACATACGGTCATCTCGTGCAGTCTCTTACATGTAGACTGTAAACACTTCATGTAGATATAATATATATGGTAATTTCATAACTTAGTCGTGCATGCAATATTGAAATATTTATAACTCATTGTATATAGTGTCCATGACTGCCGATTGTAAACATGTTACAAAACGCCCGCCGAGACCAACGCTAGAAAACTGAAAGCCAATATTTCATACCTTCATGATATTTCTCAGACTAATCATAATTTCTTATAGCTTTATTGCATATCTTAAGAGAGAGACTTGGCTATAAGAGAGTGTTTATTTCTTTTAACCCCTTAACTCCCAGGATTTTTTAATGGAACTGAAAAAAAATCCGACATTTTGGTTCATCATGATTTTTCATCCTTTTGCGTCAACATTTTTGGTAAAAAAAACCCATATATATTTAGAAACTTGAGAATATAAGCTTTTCAAATCAAATAACAAAATTGGTGTTTTTGCATTATTGACGTTACCATGGTTACCAAAATTTATGATTTTATGACAAAAATTACTTATTTCATATGTTTATACATTTTAAGCTGATGAGAGTGAAATAAGTGCTGATATATAAAATTAATGATATATCAGACTCTTGAGGAATGAGGATAAACACAAATAAATGTAGCATTTTCTATTTTTTGCAGTTGTTGTCATGGTTACTGACTGAAAATAAAAGCATTGATTTTTGTAAAAGTTTTTATTTCCGTTTTCTTTGCCTAGCCTTCATTGTGAGAAATTTGGTTTTGTATTACAGGTATAATTGTTTAGTCAGCAGTCTATATATATATATATATTGAAACTTGTAAAGAGGACCTATCCAGATTGTATGACAAAACTTTTATTTTTTGGATTTAAAACGTTACCATGGCAACCAGAAGTGAAAATACGTAAAAATGCAATATTTTACTTAGAAAAACATCCACATATGCTCCCATCTGATTAAAAATGTAAAATGTAAAACTGTTTGTAGCTTAGACTGCTGTACAAAATGTATTAGGATTATAAATGTTAATCATAAACCATACTTTATAATTAGGTTGTTGTTTTCATGGTTTTAACGTTAATAATTAATCTTTCAAAAGTTATATATTTAGTTATATTTAGTTATATTTATTCCTTTCCTATTTTATAATTTTTGTCAACAGCTACCATGTGTAGCCAAATCATGATATTGAAGCTGATTTTATCAATGCGAATTTTACCATTATGTAGAAAATGTAAAATTGTAATTTCTCTCTTCAACTGTATGTACATACTGTATCCATTTTTAGTTGCCATGGCTACCAATTTAGCAACTGACCATTTTGATGTTTCATATCTACTTCACTTGTTGTATTTGTTCTAGTTTTTCAATACCTATCATAATTAGACACTTGTTCACAGAGATAGTATGAAGGTCATAATAACTAGCATCTGGTATAACTAGTATACCAAAAACAGATTATACTAATAAAAATTAAAATTATTGAAGGCATGCAAATCAAATGGTTATAACCATCTTTGCCCATATAATTCTGTGTGTGAATGTCTTCCTGGTAGAGAAGTCCTAGACTTTATTCACAGACAAAAGACAGGTAGAAATATATAGACAAATGAATAAAGTCCAAATTCAACAAAGGAACATATGTTATTGATGAAATTTTCAGTTTGAATAATCCAGTTTGGCAGACAAACAAGTTGATTGATATAAACACTTAAACCTTGGCTACATGTTGGTTATGGATTATAAAGAATTCTGAACTTTATTTAATATGATTGGCCAGGCAAGCCATATTTGGTATAAATGATATATATATATTAATGTACCATGTTTTTGAAAATGATAATTTACTTAAGATCAGAATTGCATGATTCAGCTTGTTAGCAGCTGAAAAACAACACCAACACAAATATTAAGTTATATTATACCTCATTCATTTAAGTGCCTATTTGAGTCTAGTAGTTGCTCCGGTCCATATATAGTATATGGCCCGGAGTCAAGGGCCGAAGTCCTTGACTCCGGGCCGACGCTATATGAAAATGACGTCATAATACCAAGTTGACGTCGTCATATTATGACGTCATCATTTCAGACACTGAGCGAAATGGCGTCTGGCAGTGATAGATTTGCGTCCTTGGACGAAACCGAACTTGTTTCGATAACCGATGCGAAGGACTCCATCAATACCAAACAAGCAACTAAATACGCAGTGAAAACCTTCCGTTCCTATTTAAAAGAAAAATCTACAACAGAGGATTTCGAAAACTTTACGAATGAGGAACTAAACAACAAGTTAAGTGCCTATTTGAGTCTAGTAGTTTTTTCCATGTCATGTTGGTCATATTCGGTATAATATAACAAATATTGCATGTCACTGAGGGCAATATGGGAGTTTATGGACTGGTCAGTCACCCAAATATATGTATATGGACCGAAGCGAAGAGCTTCGGTCCATATACATATATTTGGGTGACTGACCAGTCCATAAACTCCCATATTGCCCTCAGTGTCATGCAATATTTGTTAAATATAATTTTAATCAATGACAGAATAGTGGGAGAGTGTAGCTATAGGGAAAAGATGCCTAAATCTGCTGTCTCTGGTGGCAGGGGATGGCATTTATCTTCTAGTATTGGTCACACCACAAATATCCATATAAATAAAGTCCTAAAGCTGATGTACCTGAAGTTTGAAATCGGAGAAAATCAATATCATAAGCATCCAGATATATACACTAATAAAAAAAAATATTTGCAAGGCATTACAGATTTATTCTAAAGAACACTTCAAAATTTCAAATGAAACTTAAACAGTCAATAATGTATATACCACTGTTGCAAAGCTGAAATTCACTAAAAGGTCTCACTTTTTCATCTCCCATTTATTTCATTATGTAAAATGCAATAAAATCTAATTTATCCAATTTTAGTTGATACATACATATATACACAGAAATTTGGCAAACACAACAAGAACTTTTTACTATTTGTACCAGTATGATTACATACAAATGCATATACTATACTGATGTAAAGTAAAAGTCTGAATTAAATTCATAGAGATAAATATTGATAATTCTGATACAAAATACAGTAATGATGAAATGATGAAATTTAGTGTAACAATCCCCCCTCCCACCCCAAAAAACAAATAAAAGAAAAAAAAAAAAAAAAGAGAGAGAGGGAAAAACAAAACTAAATATAAGACCTAAATCGTTGTTTTTAAAGGGAATATTTTTTTAACTGGTATTATTTCATTTGGACCCAATTATTTCTCTACAAATGAAGGCCTACACTGTATCTTATAACACAATAAATGACATAAAAACATTACATGCAGATACTCATGTATACATACAATGTATATCTACAGTCAAACCTGGTTAACTCGAAGTCGTCGGGATGGTGAAAAAACTTCGAGTTATCCGAGTCTTCCAGTTAACCGAGTTTCAAGGTAGACGTGTTGGTATATTATATCTATAAAAATCATTTACATACACCAGAGACCTATAGGTCTCTGCATAAACACGCATCCTTAACAGAAACACGCCTATTTGATTTCAAATACTAATTATTAGGGCTTTTCACCTAAGTGGTGAAAAGACCTATTGTTTCTGTTCTGTTTATTATTATTATTATTATTATTATTATTATTCTTCTTCTGCATTTTATTTTGTCACACAAGTTGTGGGAAAATGGTAAAAGGTATGCCAAGTCAGTTATGCCTATTGTATATGGCATGAGTTGAAGGGGTGACAGCAACATCTGCAAGTAGGTCAAGAAACCAAGATGGCCGCCATGACGTCATACCTTAAAAGTTTAAAATGGCCATAACTCGAAAAGTATTCAAGAAACAAGAGTAATGTTATGATATTATGTTACAGTACCTTTGGGGCTAACTTTTATAAAATTGCAAGTTAAAGGTCAGAGGTCAAATAAAAAAGCTCGCCTGGGGGTCAAGTTAGTCTATTTTTAGAAAATCTTCATTTTTCAATCTTTTTCCAAAAAATTTTTTTAGTATGATGTAGAATGTCATTCTGATGAATTTGACGTTTTCAGTTTTTCTGTGACACATACGGTTTCTGTTGTGCGCCATTTTGAATTTCCCCCTATATATTCTATATTAAAAATAGTTTTACATTTTAAACTTCTTCTCAAGTTCCACAAGTGGTATTCAGCTCAATCTTTGCTGAAATAATCCTTGGATTGTCCTGGCCAAGTTATGTTATTTTTTAAGTTGATTTGAAATCCAAGATGGCCGCCATGACTTCATGTATTAAAAAGCTTAAAATGCCCATAATTAAAAATGTATTCATTTTACAGAGGTCGGGTAATTATGTTATTTGTAGTTAATGCCTGGCTCTAGCTTTAACTCACTAAAAATTTTAGGGTCAGCCAGGTCAAATAAAAGTGTACGCTATGGGGTCAAATAAGTCTATTTTTAGAAAATCTTCATTTTTCAATCTTTTTCCAAACAAAATTCTTAGTATGATGTAGAATGTCATTCTGATGAATTTGACGTTTTCAGTTTTTCTGTGACACATACGGTTTCTGTTGTACGCCATTTTGAATTTCCCCCTATATATTCTATATTAAAAATAGTTTTACATTTTAAACTTCTTCTCAAGTTCCACAAGTGGCATTCAGCTCAATCTTAGCTGAAATAATCCTTGGATTGTCCTGGCCAAGTTATGTTATTTTTTAAGTTGATTTGAAATCCAAGATGGCCGCCATGACGTCATCTATTAAAAAGCTTAAAATGCCCATAATTAAAAAAGTATTCATTTTACAGGGGTCGGGTAATTATGTTATTTGTAGGTAATGCCTGGCTCTAGCTTTTACTCACTAAAATTTTAGGGTCAGAGGTCAAATAAAAGCGTTCGCTATGGGGTCAAATAAGTCTATTTTTAGAAAATCTTCATTTTTTAATCTTTTTCCAAAAAAAGAAATTTAAGTATGATTCAAAATGTTATTCTGATGATTTTCATGTTTTTTGGTGTTTCGGTAACGTTTACCATTAACGCGGAACGCCATTTTGAATTAATTTGGCATCTGATATATAACGGCATCTGAGATATAACGTTAGTTGGACGAGGGGAGATAACTCGTACAAGGCTGTACGAGTTATTTCCCTTCGTCCACTCCTTTGTTGAAATGTAATATCTCGGATGCCAGATTAATCAAAACTAGAATGTGGAAGACCTATCAAGTGTTCTAAAATAGTGCTTTTTATGTTTGGAAATACCAAGCCTTTAGGTCATTTATGCTAAATAGTGAAAAGCCCGTCAAATTGTTCCGAAACAATTTCTAGTTATTATTCTTCTTCTTCTGCATTTTATTTTGTCACACAAGTTGTGGGAAAATGGTAAAAGGTATGCCAAGTCTGGTATGCCTATTGTATATGGCATGAGTTGAAGGGGTGACAGCAACATCTTCAAGTAGGTCAAGAAACCAAGATGGCCGCCATGACGTCATACCTCAAAAGTTTAAAATGGCCATAACTCGAAAAGTATTCAAGAAACAAGAGTCATGTTATGATATTATGTTACAGTACCTTTGGGGCTAACTTTCATAAAATTACAAGTTAAAGGTCAGAGGTCAAATAAAAAAGCTCGCCAGGGGGTCAAGTTAGTCTATTTTTAGAAAATCTTCATTTTTCAATCTTTTTCCAAAAAAATTTCTTAGTATGATGTAGAATGTCATTCTGATGAATTTGACGTTTTCAGTTTTTCTGTGACACATACGGCTCCTGTTGTACGCCATTTTGAATTTCCCCCTATATATTCTATATTAAAAATAGTTTTACATTTTAAACTTCTTCTCAAGTTCCACAGATGGCATTCAGCTCAATCTTAGGTGAAATAATCCTTGGATTGTCCTGGCCAAGTTATGTTATTTTTTAAGTTGATTTGAAATCCAAGATGGCCGCCATGACGTCATGTATTAAAAAGCTTAAAATGCCCATAATTAAAAAAGTATTCATTTTACAGGGGTCGGGTAATTATGTTATTTATAGTTAATGCCTGGCTCTAGCTTTTACTCACTAAAAGTTTTAGGTTCAGAGGTCAAATAAAAGCGTTCGCTATGGGGTCAAATAAGTTTATTTTTAAAAAATCTTCATTTTTCAATCTTCTTCCAAAAAAATTTCTTAGTATGATGTAGAATGTCATTCTGATGAATTTGACATTTTCAGTTTTTCTGTGACACATACGGTTCCTGTTGTACGCCATTTTGAATTTCCCCTTATATATTCTATATTAAAAATAGTTTTACATTTTAAACTTCTTCTCAAGTTCCGCAAGTGGCATTCAACTCAATCTTAGCTGAAATAATCCTTGGATTGTCCTGGCCAAGTTATGTTACTTTTTAACTTGGTTTAAAATCCAAGATGGCCGCCATGACGTCATATATTAAAAAGCTTAAAATGCCCATAATTCATAAAGTGTTCATTTTACAGGGGTCATGTGATTATGTTATTTGTAGTTAATGCCTGGCTCTAGCTTTTACTCACCAAAAGTTTTAGGGTCAGAGGTCAAATAAAAGCGTTCGCTATGGGGTCAAATAAGTCTATTTTTAGAAAATCTTCATTTTTTAATCTTTTTCCAAAAAAAGAAATTTAAGTATGATTCAAAATGTTATTCTGATGATTTTCATGTTTTTTGGTGTTTCGGTAACGTTTACCATTAACGCGGAACGCCATTTTGAATTAATTTGGCATCTGATATATAACGGCATCTGAGATATAACGTTAGTTGGACGAGGGGAGATAACTCGTACAAGGCTGTACGAGTTATTTCCCTTCGTCCACTCCTTTGTTGAAATGTAATATCTCAGATGCCTGATTAATCAAAACTAGAATGTGGATGACCTATCAAGTGTTCTAAAATAGTTTTTTTTATGTTTGGAAATACCAAGCCTTTAGGTCATTTATGCTAAATAGTGAAAAGCCCGTCAAATTGTTCCGAAACAATTTCTAGTAATAAAATCGTATTTATTATTTATGCTAGACACGACATTTCTAAAAAGTAAATTATATATGATACAATACTATCATATCGTTTTGAAATCAAGTAAGCCAGTATATTTGTGATTGG
The DNA here is from genome assembly GCF_902652985.1 of Pecten maximus. Lineage (NCBI taxonomy): Eukaryota > Metazoa > Mollusca > Bivalvia > Pectinida > Pectinidae > Pecten > Pecten maximus. Next base: position 14,852,734 of record NC_047032.1, on the reverse strand, counting down.
GAGTCGTGTCCGACATGCCATTTCTAAGTGAGCGAAAGACGAGAAGATTAACACAAAATTTCATCACTTTAAAAATCATAAAAAAACAATATACGAAGTCTGCGGCAAATAATACATAAACAAATGTATCTGCACAGATCACGTGTTGACAAGTGCAGTAGCAGCAGGAAATGCACAGTTTATCATAGTTCGATCCATCTTCGCTAGCCAACACAGGGGCTTGGCACGATTTTCCAAATGATAGTCTATATATATATGTATATAGTATCAAGGGTAGTAACTACAAAGAGGGGGAAGACCAACGTATTTAAAAAAAAAAATTGTCGTATTCTGCGGGTCAAAAATCTTAGTGACACATACATTACCTTAAAGAGAAATGTTTTATCTTTCCAATGAGTGTTCGATGAACAAAATTGGCCAAGTATTATCCAAGTTATGACCTGACGAATTCGGAAATAGATGCTGAAATGGCTAGGTCGGAATCTCCCTGTCCGGTTGAATAGTCGCCTCGCCTCTAATGGGTACCTCAATAACCATTCAGAAATCGAAAAATCGACGCTTGCAGCGGTATACAGTAACCATAACTATGTCAATATAGGATGTCGGTTGGTTATGTTATCCGTCATGTGCCGTAGCCAATTCCATATTACATCACCGAGCTTGCCGTCTTCAAAAAGCACGGCCATCTTTCCCTTCATTCGGAACGCTTCTTGGCTGTACGACCACTGTAACGACATAAACAAAGTCACGAAAGGTTAGGGAAAGATGGCCGTTCTTTTTGAAGACGGTAAGCTCGGTGATGTAATATGGAATTGGCTACGGCACATGACGGATAACATAACCAACCGACATCCTATATTGACATAGTTATGGTTACTGTATACCGCTGCAAGCGTCGATTTTTCGATTTCTGAATGGTTATTGAGGTACCCATTAGAGGCGAGGCGACTATTCAACCGCCATTTCAGCATCTATTTCCGAATTCGTCAGGTCATAACTTGGATAATACTTGGCCAATTTTGTTCATCGAACACTCATTGGAAAGATAAAACATTTCTCTTTAAGGTAATGTATGTGTCACTAAGATTTTTGACCCGCAGAATACGACAAATTATTTTTTTTTTTAAATACGTTGGTCTTCCCCCTCTTTGTAGTTACTACCCTTGATACTATATACATATATATATAGACTATCATTTGGAAAATCGTGCCAAGCCCCTGTGCTAGCCAAGGCTTCTGATTACGTTACACTCCACGAACCCTTGGCGGATATAGTCGTGTTCAAACCGTCGCGCCCTGGAATCCCAGGGCAACCAATCAAATCGCGTTTTACATTCTGGCTTGGTTTCGCAGTAAACAAAAAAATGCGGCACCCAGTACAGAGCTACATTGCCGACTATGTCAAGGCATTTTACCTAAATACAAAAATCACAATCTTTGGGGGAACATTCGCAGTGCTTGATCAATTCATATAAGTCATTGATCACATATCTCATCGAAATGACACCAAACCTCGATGTGTGTTTGTAAACATCACCGATGAAGTAAATCGGTAACGCTTGTTTTGATTGGTCGAAAATTTCATGCATGAAGGGTGGTAATTTCGAATCACCGCTAGAGGGCCAGAACTGACGCCTATATCTGCCAAGGGTTCGTGGAGTGTAACGTAATCAGAAGCCTTGGCTAGCGAAGATGAGTTCGATCAGAAACGAAGTCCTGGAATTAATTCACACGCTACCCGACCATAGTTGTGATTTCAGGTGTGTCGGATTGTTCCGCCTGAACGCACATGGTGACCTAGACAGCTGTACAGAGGCGCCAGCTTTGGTGTAACTTGGGTATAATCATCTTCGCTAGCCAAGGCTTCTGATTACGTTACACTCCACGAACCCTTGGCAGATATAGGCGTCAGTTCTGGCCCTCTAGCGGAGATTCGAAATTACCACCCTTTATGCATGAAATTTTCGACCAATCAAAACGAGCGTTACCAATGTACTTCATCGGTGATGTTTACAGACACACGTGAAGGCTTGTGCCATTTCGATGAGATGTGTGATCAATGACTTATATAAATTGATCAGACACTGCGAATGTGTCCCCAAAGATTGTACGTCTCTGTATTTAGGTAAAATGCTATGAGATAGCCGACAATGCAGTTCTGTACTGGGTGCCGCAATTTTTGTTTTGATTGGGTGCCCTGGGATTCCAGGGCGCGACAGTTTGAACACGATTATATCCGCCAAGGGTTCGTGGAGTGTAACGTAATCAGAAGCCTTGGCTAGCGAAGATGGGGTATAATTATCGCACTGCTTTAATCATCAAAGGGATTATGTAAGTTCTGTTTGTCAACATCAATACTGTTGGATCTTAATAAAGACGGATTTTACAGTAAAAATAGTCAGATATGTTTAAGGTAATTTAATAACAAAACCAGAGACCTATATAGGTCTCTGACAAAAAGAAACAAAAACTGGAAATTTCCCGTGCGCGAAATTGTAAACAATTTAACCGAGACGTACGATGAGTATTTTGTTGACACATTTTGTTTAAAAATGAAAATGATGTTTTCAACTTCGGGATAACTGGTACATTTTAAATAGGTTTTATAATATCGCGACCAATATTTTACTTCGGAATAACCGAGTTTTTCGAATTATCCGAGTTTTTATTACTAAGAAAAAGAAGGATTTTTGCCGGGACCGGAGTAATACTTCGAGTTGAACGGGGTTTTCGAGTTATCCGAGTTCGAGTTAATGAAGTTTGACTGTATATATTTGTAAAATTTACATATCAGATACTGCTGGTACATTTTGTATTCTCGTATTCATAGTACTTCACTTTACAATTATGTACATGATCTGAACACAATTGATTGTTTGTCTGTTTGTGTCCATTTACACTGTACGTCTGCAACTCTTCAAAATGCCCAGTGTCACATCACGGTTTGTTAGTTGAGTTGACAGTGGTCACTGCATATTGTTTTGGTGACGACTTGTATCGGTAATATGTGAGGTCCGCGAAATCAATCCGCATCAGGCACATTTTTGTCCTGCTAAAATTAAAGATTATAAAACTACTACATAAACTGGTCCAATCCTCGAGCTCTGTTTGCTCCAAAAAATGCAGAATATAAAATACCAAACAATGTAAATGGCTGTAAAATCTTGGCATACCCCTTGATAAAAGGGGGACAGCCGTTTATTATAAACAGAAACTTTTAACATATATATCATATTTTAGAATTAAAACGTAATTTTTTTAGCAAAGGTGAGCGAGAACTATGCCTTTAAAAAACTACAGATAACTAACCCCTCTTTTTATGGGTCAACAAGCACTTCAGGAAAAACCTTTTAAAAAGGAAACCTGCGCCCGGCAGATTGGCAAAATAACAGGAAGGGAAGCACCGGGACTCCGCTTATAAGTATTATAACAATGCAATAATTAAACATTACTAGACAAGTACACATCAAGTAACAAAGTCTTATCAACATGAATAAAATTAACAATACTAATAATATATACTAAACAAAGCACCAAAAAGAAAATCTAGAAATAAAGATCCACACATAAAAGGAGGAATGCAGGGGCGGTTGGGGGGATGTCCTTTTCCAAATAATTCTAACGCTGAATTCTGCTACATAATAAAAAATTGTTTACGCTTATTAAGGAACTTTCCAAGATGGCGTCATAAAATTCAAAGGATGGATTCTATAGTGGGGATGACCTTAGTGTTGCAGGGGCTGGACAGAGCCCTTGACCAATGAAAGTTATGTATTTACAAATGTAGCACGGGGGGTCACTGAGGCCCCACAGTGACCACAACGACCATTGACCAATGGGAAGACACTAATTAGCATATTATAATTACATGCATGCATATTAACCCAATGTGTGAATCTTTATCGTACAAAAATATGTCTATAAATAGACATGTGTTGTCTGTCCCACCGTTTAGAAACCGAAAGTGATCATCTAGGAAATACCCGATTACTATAAATAGCTTTTGCTGTCGTCGGCCTTATTTTTTATTTATCTATTTTTTTATTTATAGATATCAAAATATGTGCTATCACTTTATTTATCTGGTGACAAAAGTAATGTTTTCTGATGAAACCAAGACCATTTATTGCGTTATGAAAACAGCAGAACTAAAAGTTGTCGATCGTATTCGCGCAGGTGCTTGTGCCCTATCGACTCGCTCTTCGTCTCGTTACTGCGGTATTTCGTTCATATAATGCGGATTTGTGCAAACTTTGCATCATTTATTTGGTACGTTATGAATGAAAGAATTGTGCATTTTGATCAGTTTTTTCTTGGCTTCAATTATATATATAATGTATTACTATTTTTTATGCAAAAATCATGAAAAATTGTCGATTTGTGCTGCGTACGGTAGAGAACCATACATCACATTACTTTATTGACAAAAGACATCACATTTTGGAGGATTCCTATAAAATAGTAGAATATATATAAAATTGAGAGTATTAACTACCACTGTGAATTACAGGCATTATTTCTCGCTATATTTTAAGTAATGCGAGATACAAAATCGAATCCGCGCTTTGACGATTACGCCGGCTGAAACATGACGTCAACAATTCAAAATACAGTGGAACTTCGTTAACTCGAACTCGGATAACTCGAATACCCCGCTTAACTCGAAGTACCTCGCCGGTCCCGGCCGAATTCTCTCTTTATCTTAGTAAAAAAAAACTCGGATAATTCGAATTCGGATAACTCGGATAAGTCCAAATAAAAGTTGGCTTGTTTTTTCAACTCATAAAATGCATTAAAAAAGTTTGACAAATGAAATTTTACATAGAACAAATGTTGTTGGATATTTTCTTCAGTTGCCGACTTCTAGGTTACGCAAATAGAGAGATTTTGGTATAGGAATCTGACGTTCCGCTTTCATTTTTTTAGACAGAGTGCTCAGATTAACATAAGATATGTCGTTGCATGATGATGATTAAGATTATGATGACGATGTGTGTTTGACTATAATGATGATGATGCGTGACGATGATGATATATGATGCATGATGATGATGATATATGATGTTAATGATGCATGATGATGATGATATATGATGCATGATGATGATGATATATGATGCATGATGATATATACTGATAATGATGATGATGATGACGATGATGATGATGATGATTACCATCATCATCATCATCATCACCATCATCACCATCATCATCATCATCATCATCATCATCATCATCCTCATCACAGCATGTATGTGTAAGAGTGTGTGTATGGGTTGTTTTCGTTTTTTTATCTTTGTCATCCATGTCTATTGTTTTAATATGTGAAAATCTTCAAAAAATAAAAGAATTATAAAAAAAAAACAACATAAGATATGTATGCAATGGGGCCCAGCTGAATGTCCGGTTTATACAGGGTCTAGGGTATACGGGTGAGCTTAGACATGTAAATAATAGAAGGTCCGGTTTATACAGGTTCTATGGTATACAAATGAATTTGAACATGTATACAATAGGCCTAGTGGAAGGTCCGGTTTATACAGGTTCTAGAGTATACGGGTGAACTTAGACAGGTATCATGGGGCCTAGCGGAAGGTCCGGTTTATACAGGTTCTAGAGTATACGGATGAACTTAAACATATATCATGAGGACTAGCTGAAGATCCGGTTTATACAGGTCACGAGTTATAAAGGTGCTAAAACAGGGAAGATAAAGATAGAGGGGACCGTTAGTTTCATTAGATATATGATGACGAGGAGTTACTCAAACGAAAAAAACCTAGAAATGACATTAATATTCTTTGTTGCATTAACACTGTTAAAAACAAAATTCCGCAGAACCGCATCAATCATTGATCATACTGTATATATAAACTTTAAATGGTAATTCAATACACTAGTATGTACAATGCATGTTAGGGATCATATAACACCGCTCTCTGGCAATAGACTGTAGAGCGGTTGAAATATTAATGAGTGTTCGTCTTCCGGACTAAGCAATGCTAAAACATCATAAAAACCGAAGACGCGAGGTGCGTGGTTCGACGCATTTGACCAGTGTCTGTTAGTGTTTCCCAGGAAGCTGAGAAACGGGCCGATCTGTGCTGCCATGGTTGTGTCCTTGGGTAAGACACTTTACCGTTATTGCTCTGGATAGCATGCGACATGTATCCCGTATGTTATTCAGTGAGGTAGTCACCAACTACTACGAGGAGACCAAGCCTCAAAATGACACTGGCTGTTCCCAGCAAACAAACAAACAAATATATAAGTGTACAGGGTAGTGCAAAAGGTAGGCATACATCTTTAACCAAAATCACCAAGGTAAATGTAGCATACATCTATAATACAAATCACCAAGGTATATGTAGCATACATCTTTAATACAAATCACCAAGGTAAATGTAGCATACATCTTTAACCAAAATCACGAAGGTATATGTAGCATACATCTTTAACACAAATCACCAAGGTATATGTAGCATACACCTTTAACACAAATCACCAAGGTACATGTAGCATACACCTTTAACACAAATCACCAAGGTACATGTAGCATACAATTTTAACACAAATCACCAAGGTATATGTAGCATACACCTTTAACACAAATCACCAAGATACATGTAGCATACATCTTTAATACAAATCACCAAGATACATGTACATGTAGCATACACCTTTAACACAAATCACCAAGGTACATGTACATGTAGCATACACCTTTAACACAAATCACCAAGGTACATGTAGCATACATCTTTAACACAAATCACCAAGATACATGTAGCATACATCTTTAATACAAATCACCAAGGTACATGTACATGTAGCATACACCTTTAACACAAATCACCAAGGTACATGTAGCATACATCTTTAACACAAATCACCAAGGTATATGTAGCATACACCTTTAACACAAATCACCAAGGTATATGTAGCATACACCTTTAACACAAATCACCAAGGTATATGTAGCATACATCTTTAACACAAATCACCAAGGTATATGTAGCATACATCTTTAACACAAATCACCAAGGTATATGTAGCATACACCTTTAACACAAATCACCAAGGTACATGTAGCATACATCTTTAACACAAATCACCAAGGTATATGTAGCATACACCTTTAAAACAAATCACCAAGGTACATGTAGCATACATCTTTAATACAAATCACCAAGGTACATGTACATGTAGCATACACCTTTAACACAAATCACCAAGGTATATGTAGCATACATCTTTAACACAAATCACCAAGGTATATGTAGCATACACCTTTAACACAAATCACCAAGATACATGTAGCATACATCTTTAACACAAATCACCAAGGTATATGTAGCATACAATTTTAACACAAATCAGCAAGGTAAATGTAGCATACACCTTTAACACAAATCACCAAGATACATGTAGCATACATCTTTAACACAAATCACCAAGGTACATGTAGCATACATCTTTAACACAAATCACCAAGGTACATGTAGCATACATCTTTAACACAAATCACCAAGGTACATGTAGCATACACCTTTAACACAAATCACCAAGGTACATGTAGCATACACCTTTAACACAAATCACCAAGGTACATGTAGCATACACCTTTAACACAAATCACCAAGGTACATGTAGCATACATCTTTAACACAAATCACCAAGGTATATGTAGCATACAATTTTAACACAAATCAGCAAGGTATATGTAGCATACACCTTTAATATAAATCACCAAGATACATGTACATGTAGCATACACCTTTAACACAAATCACCAAGGTACATGTACATGTAGCATACACCTTTAACACAAATCACCAAGGTATATGTAGCATACATCTTTAACACAAATCACCAAGGTACATGTAGCATACATCTTTAACACAAATCACCAAGATACATGTAGCATACACCTTTAACACAAATCACCAAGGTACATGTAGCATACACCTTTAACACAAATCACCAAGGTACATGTAGCATACATTCTCAATCTTCCAACACACACCACAAATATAATAGCATATACGTCCTTAACAAATTACACGTATATATATCCGATTTGAATTCACTGTTTACGGTAGAGGTTGACTGATAATTTGATAATTTGTAACATCTCATGTGACAATGTGACGTACCATATTAAAGTACAGGTTAAGTTCGAACCATGTGGCAATATTACATTGCTTTTTTATTTAGCCGTGGCCGTTTTGTTTTGATGTACTTGTTATTTTCGAACTTTTTTCATTTCTGCTAGTCTGATCAATGTGTGATGTAGTGGCTTTATCGTAATGGATCAAGTTAGAACCTCGTACCAATTTCTCATTTTATCTAGAATTATGGCCCTTCACACATAGGAAATTTTCACAATTAAATATGTTTTATCATTTTAACCACTGTTTGCTACATTAAGATGTAACTTGACAATGACTGTAACATGATGAATTCAGTTCAATTTTGATCCCCGTCTTTCTTCCATTTAACAACACAAAATAAGTAGCTGCTTCCACAACAGATATAAATAACGCTGTAGTTTATTAGAATTTTAATTACTGCAGGTGGTTGTCTTTAGAGTCATTTCCCTTCCAAATTCTACATTTCAATTTGTGTTTACCGATAATCGATACATTAATTTGGTGTTGAATTTCGAGAATTTATATAAAATGATTTCATGTTATTCATTTCTTCTATATTTTGAATCTCTTTGAAAATCCGAATGTCTGTTTTCCTTGGATACAATTTCAAACATTATAAAAGACAAAACTCAGTAGCATAACATGCTATACATTTCAAGTATTTCGGTCACAGGAAGGTTGCATACACCCTTAAGTCAAATTGCAGATCCGTGATTACCTTGTCGTAAATTCTAATTACTTAATGCTGGCATTAACATAATATCCTACGAACCTCTGTAAAATCCGTTTTACATGCAATGTAAATTAAATTTCCTATAATATATTTGGGTCTTTCTTTGAATGACATATTTGCATGGTCCATAATCAACTTCTACTCGGACTGAAATAAAATACCGCCGTCACTCAAACGACATATAACAATCTAAATCGTACAGCAATATAGAGTTCTCGGGCTGTCAACTAGTGCAAATCCTATCCGCTAATCTCATTCTACCAGACGCTTGCTCACTGCCTAATTCCAGAGCGGTCTCTATTAGACTGGAGTGTCTGCCCTTTTCTGCCATTTCTCCCCGCTAGGCAGCGCTAATTCATTTGCAAAGTCTTTTTGTGCGAGACTACCTGACACGTGCGTATTCTCTCCCATAATGCATTGCGGTTCTGTCCTTTGTTTAAAACCGGTGTCCTCCTCGGTTACATCCCTTTCGTACGCTACACAAAACGGGTGTTGTTCTTGCGTTAGTAATGGAACCAATACATGTATATCCTTGGAATAGGCAGTTCTCTCCCTTAGTTCTCGCCTTTCCGCTAGGGTTGCGCTCCTCTCACAAAGAAACTACGTAAGGAAGGTAACCGAGGGGGAAACCAGCTTATACATGTATATCTGCAAGGTACTATCCTCAGGTACCTACCTTACATACGCTACACAGAGCTAGGATCGGTAGCGGTTAACCATTTTGAGCATGTGCGTATCTTTACTGCGGATGGTATGTAGTCTTGTTCAAACAGATGCTTGATTAATACGCATTCAATAGTCTGGTCATACAGTATATTTAAATTGTCACCACTAGGGGACGATCTTCTAGTTTCAGTAAGATGTTAAGAAGATATTGCATGGCAAAACACCACTAAAATTATATGTAAGCGCAATTGTTCCTTCAACTTTGCTGACTATAATATAAAGTGCTTTAGTTGTCAGTTGTCTTTCATTAACGACACTACTGACGGTGCCATTGTAGCTAGGACGATTGGCGTTGTCAATGGTGATCCTATCTCCGTGTATGTACATGTACCAAGGTTTTCATATGACCAGTTTGCAGTAATGATCATTAAAATCTTAAAGGAGTGCTTTGCATTCAATCTGTAGTGGTCTCAGCGGAAAACGAAAATCAGATGATGGCAAAATTTCATCAATTGAGTCGGCCATTTTGAAATGGGTATTTGTATCATTGACCAATTTGAAAAATGCTTTACCAGCATCCTGGTTAGCCTCGTTTTGTTTTAACAAAAACCTGAAGACTTTGACCAGACTCTCTGAGTGACATAACATGCGCAGCGAACAAGCGTCTGGTTGAACGAGACTAATGTTGTGTCATCATTAAGAGTGTCATTTAAAAAAAGTGAAACTTGCGCTTTTTTATCGACCAAAGGGTATATTTAGTCTTTAGGCCGAAACCCAACGCTTAGCTATCGCAATACGTACACACCGGATATAGAATTAATCATTGAAAAAATCGACATAGTTACCCACTTTCGGTCCTTTGTGAACGAAGCGCAGCCCTACACATCGGTAGTGTCAAACCTACACATCGGTAGTGTCAAACCCACACATTGGTAGTGTCAAACCCATACATTGGTAGTTTCAAACCCACACATCGGTAGTGTCAAAGCCACACATCAGTAGTGTCAAACACACACATCGGTAGTGTCAAACCCACACATTGGTAGTGTCAAACCCATACATTGGTAGTGTCAAAGCCACACATCGGTAGTGTCAAAGCCACACATCGGTAGTGTCAAACACACACACATCGGTAGTGTCAAACACACACATCGGTAGTGTCAAACCTATACATCGGTAGTGTCAAACCTATACATCGATAGTGTCAAAGCCACACATCGGTAGTGTCAAACCTATACATCGATAGTGTCAAAGCCACACATCGGTAGTGTCAAACCTATACATCGGTAGTGTCAAAGCCACACATCGGTAGTATCAAACACACACATCGGTAGTGTCAAGCCCATACATCGGTAGTGTCAAACCCACACATCGGTAGTGTCAAACCCATACATTGGTAGTGTCAAACCCACACATCGGTAGTGTCAAACCTATACATCGATAGTATCAAACACACACATCGGTAGTGTCAAGCACACACATTGGTAGTCAAACACACACATCGGTAGTGTCAAACCCACACATCGGTAGTGTCAAACCCACACATCGGTAGTGTCAAACCCACACATCGGTAGTGTCAAACCCACACATCGGTAGTGTCAAACCCACACATCGGTAGTGTCAAACCCATACATTGGTAGTGTCAAACCTACACATCGGTAGTGTCAAACCCACACATCGGTAGTGTCAAACCCACACATTGGTTACAAAAAGTTAATTAAAAATACGCATAATTGCGTTCTTTAATTAATGCATTTGCACAGATACCGAAAGATGGGAACAGTAGAGTGCAGTGTATGAATATTACATATCTAAGTATATTAAAAGATCCAGACTTATGAGCATGAGTGACAAATTAGGCTATGAATTGTATCACTCGTGATAGGTCTGAAAAATAGACTAGGTGATACACGGCTGTTTCTAATTCTGTCACCTGTCACCGCGACAGCCGCGTTGTCCATACCGACGCTTGACAGGCACGTAAGTACGTATAAACTTACATACATTTATATATGTTTGTATATAAATTATTATATATAACTATATTCTGGTATGCAGCTACCACAACCGTTTATATCACCTTACTTAATTAGAATGTTCTTTTTCTGCTTTACAATGTTCCTTTTTCTAAGATATTGGTCTCTCGAGCTCCTTTGTATCCGTGTATTATTCAATCTCCATACATGAATTCTTCTTAATATTTTGTTTCTTTGTTTTACGTTCCTCTCTTAAAAATGAAATATGTTTCCTTTTAATATTATTATCTCCTTTAATTTTTGTGTTCATTGTCATCTCTTTCAGCTGTTTTCATTTGCTACTTTGATTCTTGTTTGTCAGTTTCTTTACCTTCGCTACTTTTCCTGTTCTTTGTTCGTCAATTTCCTTATCTTTGTTACTTTTCTTATTCTTTGTTCGTCAATTTCTTTATTATCCCACCATCATCAGTTGGTGGGCTATTCAAATCGCCCTGCGTCCGTGGTTCGTGGTCCGTCCCTCCATCCCTCCGTCCGTAAACAATTCTTGTTATCGACATTTCTGAGAAAGTACTGAAGGGTATCTTTCTCAAATTTCATATGCAGGTTCCCCTTGGTCTGTAGTTATGCATATTGCATTTTGGGACCGATCGGAAAACAACATGGCCGACAGGCAGCCATCTTGGATTTTGACAATTGAAGTTTGTTATCGCTATTTTACAGAAGGTACTGAATCTTCCTCAAATTTCATATGTAGGTTACCCTTGGTCCGTCAAATTGCATTTTGGGACCAATCTGAAAACAAGATGGTCGACAGAGAGCCATTATCGCTAAATCTCAAATTTCATATTTAAGTTCCCCTTGTTTGAAAAGTACCGGAGGGATGTTTCTCAATTTACACAGATTAGTAAGAGGACGGGAAAATTAGAGAGAAGATCGATCTGACATAGAACCTATAAAGATCATTCAATGGTGGGCGCCAAGATCCCTCTGGGATCTCTTGTCTTTGTAACTTTTCCTATTCTTTGTCTGTCAATTTCTTTATCTTTGCTACTTTCCTATACTTTGTTCGTCAATTTCTATATCTTTGTTACTTTTTCCTGTTCTTTGTTCGTCAATTTCTTTATCTTTGTTACTTTCCTGTTCTTTGTTCGTCAATTTCTTTATCTTTGTTACTTTCCTGTTCTCTGTTCGTCAATTTCTTTATCTTTGTAACTTTTCCTGTTCTTTGTTAATCAATTTCTCTATCTTTGCTGCTTTTCCTGTTCTTTGTTCGTCAATTTCTTTATCTTTGCTACTTTTTCATTTTCTTTGTAATTCGGTTTCTTTTCGGTGTATTGCCGGTGAGGATTTTGAGGATTTAGGTAGTGTCTTGTTTTTTGTTTGGTGTTTGTTTTGTGAGTTTTTTGTCGATATTTTTAATCAATATGATATACAATGAACATATAAGACTGTAATAAGATAGCCGGCTTTCCTCAGCGTGGGTATCTTTATGTATGTATGTTATCAGATGTAGAATGCAGTCGATATGAAATACAATATGGGCGGTACGTCGGCTGCGTGATTGACTTTTTGTATTTGCGTATACGCTGTATAATACAAGATGGCTGACTTTTCTTCAAATGTTTATTTACGATTTCTTATACCAGATGGCCGACGTAGCTTTAAATATTTTTTATGTTCGATTTCTAATACAAAATGGCTGACATAGCTTTAAATATTTATGTACGATTTCCAATACAAGATGGCTGACGTAGCTTTAAATATTTATGTACGATTTCTAATAGAAAATGGCTGACATAGCTTTAAATATTTATGTACGATTTCTAATAGAAAATGGCTGACATACAAATGTAGCTTTAACTGTTTATGAAGTATTTCCAATACAAGATGGATGACATAGCTTTAACTATTTATGTACGGTTTCTCATACGTCTACTGATTTCTAATAAGTGGAAAAGATGGCTGACTGTTTTATAAATGTTTAAACAAAATTTAGATTTCGAATACAAGATGGCTGACTTTTGTAACACTACAATCAGCCTTTGTTGTCCTTTTGAATTTGATCATGACCTCGTTATGGTAATGATAACGACAACGTGCCACATTGACATGGTCTCGTTATGGTAAAGACATTGACGTAATGTTGAGGCGAACATCCCCTCATTGTGGTAAAGATATCGATAAGGTGCCAAATGGACATGGCCCCGTTATTGTAAAGATATCGACGAAGTGCCAAATGGAACATGGCCTCGTTATTGTAAAGATATTGACGAAGTGCCAAATGGAACATGGTCTCGTTATTGTAAAGATATTGACGAAGTGCCAAATGGACATGGCCTCGTTATTGTAAAGATATCGACGAAGTGCCAAATGGAACATGGCCTCGTTATTGTAAAGATATCGACGAAGTGCCAAATGGAACATGGCCTCGTTATTGTAAAGATATTGACGAAGTGCCAAATAGAACATGGCCTCGTTATTGTAAAGACATCGACGAAGTGCCAAATGGAACATGGCCTCGTTGCGGTTAAGATATCGACGAAGTGTCCAGTAAAACATGGCCTCGTCATGGTAAAGATATCGACGAAGTGCCAAATGGAAAATCGCCTCCTTATGGTAAAGATATTGCCGAAGTGCCAAATGGAACATGGTCTCGTTATGGTAAAGATAATGACGAAGTGCCAAATGGAACATGGCCTCGTTATGGTAAAGATATTGACGAAGTGCCAAATGGAACATGGCCTCGTTATGATAAAAATATCGACGAAGTGCCAAATGGAACATGGCCTCGTTATGATAAAAATATCGACGAAGTGCCAAGTCAAACATGGCAACTTTATAATAAAGATATCGACGAAGTGCCAAATGGAACATCGCCTCGTTATTGTAAAGATATTGACGAAGTGCCAAATGGAACATTGCCTCGTTATTGTAAAGATATCGACGAAGTGCCAAATGGAACAGGGCCTCCTTATGGTAACGATATCGACGAAGTGCCAAATGGAACATGGCCTCGTTACGGTTAAAATATCGACGAAGTGCCAAATGGAACATAGCCTCGATATTGTAAAGATATTGACGAAGTGCCAAATGGAACATGGCCCCGTTATTGTAAAGATATCAACGAGGTGCCAAATGGAACATGGCCTCGCGATGGTAAAGATATCAAGGAAGTGCCAAATGGAACATGGCCTCGTTATTGTAAAGATATTGACGAAGTGCCAAATGGAACATGGCCTCGTAATTGTAAAGATATCGACGAAGTGCCAAATGGAACAGGGCCTCGTTATGGTAATGATATTGACGAAGTGCCAAATGGAACATGGCCTCGTTACGGTTAAAATATCGACGAAGTGCCAAATGGAATATGGTCTCGTTATAGTAAAGATATTGACGAAATGCCAAATGGAACATGGCCTCGTTATTGTAAAGATATTGACGAAGTGCCAAATGGAACATAGCCTCGATATTGTAAAGATATTGACGAAGTGCCAAATAGAACATGGCCTCGTTATGGTAAAGATATCGACGAAGTGCCAAATGGAACATGACCTCGTTATGGTAAAGATATCTACGAAGTACCAAATGGAACATGGCCTCGTTATGGTTAAGATATCGACAAAGAGCCAAATGGAACATTGCCTCGTTACGGTAAAGATATCGACGAAGTGCCAAATGGAACATTGCCTCGTTATGGTAAAGATATCGACGAAGTGCCAAATGGAACATGGCCTCGTTATGGTTAAGATTTCGACGAAAGTCGCGGCGAACATTGCCTTGTTATGGTAAAACAAACGACGAAGAGCCAAGTTCAAACATGGCCTCGTTACAGTAAAGATATTGAAAAATTGTCGAGGCGAACATGGCCTCATTATAGTAAATTTCTAACACAAGGTTTAGCCACTAATTTCAATTTTACTGTCCATATAGATCTGTAGATTATTGTGTCATATAGGATAGGTGTAATGGTGATTTGGGTCGGGAATTTGGGCCAAATCCCTGTGGATGCGAGCATAACCCTATTATATGCTAAAGATATTTACGAATTGTCGAGACGAGATTTGTTTTACATTCTTATAAAAAGTGACACCAGATTAAAATCATAAATTGTGGATCTCTGTTACCAGGGGACAGCAAAGGTGAACTGAAGCACCTTGTAGATTTATACACGTGTTTTGTGTATAAGATCTGACATGTCATGCACGTGCATGCGTGTGTATGATTATCAATCCGTTACGTGCGCGTTACGTAATTACTCGGTAGAGAATTCTTTATCGACATTATACATACCCCGTAACACGTGTCTTTTGTAGATTAGTGTGAGCAGACGTGATAAGTATATGTCCTGTCACACTTATCTTAGTAACCGGTTGTCAGTCTGTTGTTCTACTTAATTACCTACATGATATAAACAACAGGTTCGATATACGTAGCACAAGTTTCATCAATGTTCCGTAACTTACGGAAATTCCTCAACTTAAGGTTTCCCATCCGGAGAGCATTACAGTATTTAAGGACAGCTCCTGTGTTAACACACTTGCCTTTCATCTAGGGGGCCGGGGTTCGATTCCCGATCGGACGTGAAAAGGTATAAGGTCACCTGCCCGACCACGAGGGTTTTCCCCGGTTGCTCCGGTTTCCTCCCACAGTAAGACTCCTCGCGCGCTCCCATCCCGGCCAACAACAGTGATTAATACAAATTGGTATAATTTGTTTCGCAATTCATTATTGTAAAATGAATAAAGTTTACACAATTCATCTAATATACTCAAAAATAGCTTATGGCATTTTACATGTAAGACAATGAACAAACCGGTAAGTTTACATTTAATGTACGCGTTCATTTGAGAACGTTATTGGTATGTGTGTTGTTGTATATACATGTTTCGGATTGTTTCATTCTGAAAAATGTTGGCGTGGTATGTTTAACATTATAAATATTTATGAGAGTTATTTATGGTTGTAACCCGAGAGTGGATTTATAACCACCTAATTATTTTTTTAATTAGAGAAGTGCTAATAAATGAGATTCATTAGATTTATGAACAGTATGTGGTGTTCTACCGGGAGCATTGTCTCAGTCTACCTTATCCCACTTTTTGTTTGGGGGGGGGGGGGGGGGGGGGGGGGGGGGGGGGGACAGAGAATTCCAACATGAGAGGAAATCGTAATTCTAACTGTACATCGATAAAACAAAAGCAAGATAAGAAAAAATATTGTACGTTTGTATGGAGACAATAAGAAAGATACAAGGAAGATAAAAGATAATAGCAGGTATCCCTGAAGAGCAAACGTCTTCTGATTTGTAGAATGCAGGTCAAATCGGGTTATGTTTCGTTTTGCATTGTTTAAGGTCCTATCGACAGTGTAGTGTTTGTGTGTTTTAGGAGGCTGTGATATGTACGTGTTTGTCTCCTTGTGATAGCGCGGACTTGGTTTGGTTTGGTTTATTTTGTTTAACGTTCTATTAACAGCTAAGGTCATTTAAGGACGGCCTCCCGTGCGTGCGACATGCATGTGTGTTGTGAGTGCGTATGTGTGTTTTGGGAGACTGCGGTATGTTCGTGTTAAGTCTCCTTGTGATAGGCCGGAACTTTTGCCGATTTATAGTGCCACCTCACTTAAGCATACTGCCGAAGACACCCAGCAGCACACCCCACCCGGTCACATTATACTGACAACGGGCGAACCAGTCGTCCCACTCCTAATATGCTGAGCGCTAAGCAGGAGTAGCAACTACCGTGTTTAATGACTCTGGTATGTCTCGGCCAGGGGACCGAACCCAAAGCCTTCCTTACCGGGGCGAACGCTCAATTGAAGACCAAAAGTGAGACATTGTCAAGGGAGACATTAGGAAGAAGAAAGTTGTTCAGAAAGAAGAGAAAAGATAAGATACCAAATTTAGTCGCCTCTTACGATCATGCAATGGGGGCAGCAGGTACAATTCTTACGCCCTACCTGCAGGGCAGTGATAGCGCGGAACTGATGTCGACTGTATAGTGCTACCCCACTGAACCATACTACCGAAGACGTCCAGCAAGAGTCAAAACGAGATTGGTCAAAACCTCAAAATGAGATCTATAGTGTGATGACAATTTTTACTGCGTGGTTATCGCGATACATTGTTCCTATAAATCAATGATAAAATATTTCGTTCCTGTACAAATAGTCGATAAGGCCAGCGATACGTCAATTACAACATCTCGTTCAATTCCGTCATGTCTCGGAATCAATTATACACTCAATCAGTCATTCATAAGGAAATAGAAACAGGTGTGTGTAATAGCTTCACGTTTTAAACGTCAATAGCTTCATATATTTTTAATTGGCCGGTTATTTGGAGATTTTGCACGACATCTGAAACGATAAAGCAAATCAACAAATGAATATCTATTGGACTGGGACATGAAAAGAATTTTGATTTTTTTTTTTTTTTTTTTTAGAAAAAAAAATCAGAACTTGTATATTTGATAGTTTAGAATTTAATTAACATCTTTTGACAAAAACGACCAATTTAAAACAGAAAACATACATTTAGACAATGCCCGTGGCAATAAATGTAACCTGTAATTATGTCGGAGCGAATGTACAGTGTTCTGGGATATATTTTGAAACTCGGAGATTAAGCTGACTGTACTTTAAAGACTTGAATGTAGAAATATGCACAAATTAATTCAAAAATGTAAATATCGAAGCCGGCCTAAAATGTTTTGGAATATTCGTACATGCTTTAAGTTAATCTTGCATTAATTAACGGAGGGTGTATATACGCGGTAAACCATGCCAGTAGCTAATAAGATTCGAGTTCGACGACGACAACAACAGCAACAAACAACAACACAACCAACAACGACACGTATCACCTTTATAACGTATATTTCAGATACAATACAAATTAATTCCGTTTGACCCCGAGTGACGACGACGACGACGACGATAACGCAACGACGATAACAACAACGCAACGACGACGACGACGACGACGCAACAACAACGACGACGACGCAACAACAACAAAAACAACAACAACAACAACAATATACAACGACGACGACGGCAGTGTGATTTTGTATAACCTTTAAATGAAAGGCGACATATCATATCAGCTCCGGTTCCAGCTTTCATGTCCGGACTATCTTTTAAAGCCGATGTGTAACGCCATTAGGTCACTGTGACCTTGACCTCAAGGTCAAATTTCAAATACATTTGTAAGTGCATTCTTCCCATAATACTTGCCCGGGGCTGACTTGATGAATGTGCTGCGTACCTTTTTACAATGTATTACACATGGACGATCGAAGTACAGTGCTCTCTGTCATTGCGACCATGAACTGTAGATCAAATGTAAAATAATTACGAAGTTTACTAACAAGTTCTGGTCCGAGTGATAACTAATAAGGGTTGTTGTATACCTTTATATTGCTTTATATATTGGGAAACATAACAAATGTCTACCTTATCTATTTATTTATTTATTTGATAAAGGTCCTTTATCTATCTATATGTATTTGCAGATATAATTTAATGATGGCTGATTTCCGGTCGCACTGTTGCATAATGTCAAGCGAAGAGCGACAGTGCGCCAGGGGAAGAGCGTCAATGCGCCAGGCGACAAAATCAACGCGCCAGTGCGACTATATTATGCGACAGTACTAGTGCGACATAAAAATTATGGGGGCAACGCGACAGTGCAATATGGCCGAACTCAGCCACCATATGTAAAAGTTCTACATGTATATAAGGAAGCGGACACTTACTTTCCTACAAAGGCCTTGTCCACGAGTGTTATTCGTGATCTACATACGTGTGTGGCGTACGTGGCTTTCAACGATCTGTTTTGAAATGGTATTATTATCAGTTATGTCAAAATATCATAGACTTATAAAACAAAACCCAAGCTTGCTTTATAAAAACATCTCATATCGATATGCCGGTATATCTGATCTAATATGCTGAAGAAACCAGTGGCTGCCGCTAGCAACTTGGTTATCAATCTTGACTATTTTTTCTGTATGTGCACATATCATTTATTAGACGGAGTTTCTCCTGGTACTCTAAAATCCGTCCGTCCGTCCGTCCGGCCGTCCGTCCATCCATCCATCCATCCATCCATCCATCCATCCATCTATCCTTCCATCCATCCATCCAGACAGACAGACAGACAGTTTATATAATGTGATCTGACTTACTATTGAACATGGTAATATACATATCGATTCATACATATATATCAATAAAAATAGATAGATAACTTACGATATATTCCTGCATTATAATTGTACAATACAATAAACTAATTGTAGAAAACAAAAACAAATATGCCTTTATCTTATACAATAATGGACATCTTATGATAAGAACTTTTATATAACTATTTCATATTTTAAGCTAATTATATAATTAAGTCTCCATCTCGTGTAACATTCCATTGATATATCTCGACATATTTAATAGCAGTGCTTCCCATTCTATATCTGATAAATATACCACCTCTAAAATCAATCAAGAGGAAACTCAGGTTATATGTACAGTTATATCAGTCCTCAATGACGTCATTCTATTTATTTGTTTCCCGATCGATGGCATTCACACTGCGATAAAAGCAAGCTGTCGACCAATCAGTGCAAAAAAACATGTTTCAGTTTAAAAGCTCTGAAAAGAACCTATATTTTCCCATGTTATTGTTACGTTTTAAAAAAGTTAGTTTGAAGTCGGTATAGAACACTGCCTTTTTAGTTCTTCCAATGTATAAATTAGCAATAAAAGTTACTGAATAAGCAAAGAAGAAATGGGGAAGGAACGAATGATAGACCGAATAATTAGGCCAAGTAAATCTACAGGGAAAGAAAGAAAGAAAAAGCATACAACTATAAACGGGCATTGTTTTTCCTCCCGAAACATATAATGATAGAATGACTGTCACGTGTTGTGACAAATCTAGGACAGGATGTTGAAATCCTTGGTCCCGTCTGGCCTTTATGGGGCAAATAATTCATTATTCTACCACACGGGTCGTATATTTTAGATACAATGCAAATAAATCCCGTTTGACCCCGAGAGTACCGTTGCTTTTATAAAACAATTATGAATATGTAATATGTGACAGGTGCTTAATAACCGAGTTTAAGTTCGTTATACACGCGCGGTTTAAAAACGTTTGAAGGCAATGGCTGAACTGTAGGTCCTAAACATCATTCTTTTTTTATTTCACTTTTGAACTATTAAAAACATATGGTGGCTGATTATAAAGCATTTGGCTTTCTCTCCTATATCCGTCCGGACGTCCGTAGTTGGGAGGACGGCCTGTCCGTACTCACTCAACATCCATGTGGGATGCATTCAGCGATTCATTGCGTCCAAATGTAGAGTAATTTTGTTTACTCCACATAACTCATCATTAAATCTCACTGTGCATATGTGTTTTTTAACGACGGAATAAACGGAAAATAAAACATATTTTGAAATTCTGATCGACTTGTGGGTTGCACCCCACAAGTTCACAGAAAAATCTGTATACTACACCCCACAAGTCGATCACGTCCATTCGTACTGTCCAACTGATATCTTGAAAACATCTTAAAAATTCATCTTTTAACAGCTTTAACTTTTTGTTTGAAAGTTTAATCCTTTTTATGTTGAATGTGTTTAAAAAAATCATTATTGTGTTGGGCGCGCGGGGACGGAGACGGGATGGGGTGGGGTTAATGCTTGAGGAAATTGGAAGTACCAGCTAGCTAGGATAATGCACGTGAGGCCAGTCAGGTGACCCGAATTATATAAAGTTCCCCTTAAAGCCATAAAGTCTACAATATCTACGTGAAAAATATACGTCCCGTTTTCAGGGAAATTGCTCAAGGTGAATAAACATGATTTTTGATAATAAAGGAGATATAATGTCTGTCATTTCTTTTTCACTTGTCCTCATTATGTTATACAAAGGCGTACCCTTTTCTCAAATTTACAAAATTTAAATCTGGAGGTTGTCTTTGATTTAAACTTACTGCTCCAAGGAAATGAAATCTGTTGGTAGATGTAAACACAAACATTTTAGAAGTGTGCAAAATTATATAAATCGACCCAAAGAATTCGGTAATATGATGTGATCCACATTTTTTTTAATTATTCGTTGTGATCATATTTATTGTCCTATTTCTCAATTTATATTTCATGAATTGTGGAGAGGGCCTTAGTTACGTTGTAATAACTTGTGCCTAATCTTTATGCTTTTGAAGCAAATAAAATAGCTTTAAACAAAAAGGAAATAGTGATAATTGTTTTCTGCCAATTCAATATTATCGTACTGATTAATAATTACCTACCGATTAAAAAAATACCCCAAAAAACAACACTTTTCTGGTAATAGTCAAAGTAAAAGAAAGCTTCATGGCTTTTTCTTTACTCTTATGTAGCTTCATCAACTAAAACAGACAATTATTTTTTGTGTGAAAATATCGTTGATCCTATTTTCCTTTAGGTATGCTGTACCAGTGTAATAGTAAAATCGGGATATAGGTACTGGATCCTAACAAACAAATGTTCGTTGGATGCGTATTACTAGAAATAGACAATTTGTCAAGTAGTAATAACGACAGACTTATTACTACTTGAGAAAATAATTATATTATTTATTTATATATTTATGTGTTTTGTGACAAACATTGTGTGCAATATCGTCTCTATAGCTTAAAGTCAGGCGAACTTTTCAGGTAAATTTATATCAAAACTGAGAAATGCCGTCTAATAAGCAACAAGAGAGATTATGATATATGCAAATTCATTCTGTATTTAGGTCCTGTCGGCACGTCACAGTGTTGGAAAGACTCATGATTAATTTGATATGAAAACCACAACTTGCTTACAAAACATGCATTATAGCGCATGTATGTCACCGCGTTCCTTTATCAATGAAAAATAGGCCGACAGCAAAGTATTCATAGATATTTTTAGATGCCATGGTAATTTTAAATGCTCCAACATTCCATGGTCAGTGACATTCCGTCAATAGAAGTCGAATTAGCTGATTATACCGTCGTTATTACTTTTCATTTCATTCATTCACTGGACCCTAAATATTAAATATTATTAATATTTAAATGGAAATACTTAAATATCAGCGTACTTAAAATGATCGCTTATAAAACCAATAGTTTTATACTTAATATAGAAGCGGAGGACAATGGAACTTTATCGGGATGCATTTAATTATTTTATTAAATTTGAATTAAAAAAATAAACACTCAAAATATTATAGAGTGATTATGTAACTTTCGGTGTGCTATCATGCGTAAACATATTCTTATTTTCAATTGATCGTATTTAATCTTTATCAGATTTTTAAGCTGTCAATTGTTAACTGCTTAGGCGACCCAGATTACTGGGGTCAATACACATGTACCCACGGGTAATGACGCAGTCTTCCTGGACAGCACTCCTTGTGAAGGTCAGAACAAGGATTGGACGACAAATTGGACAGTAATGAAAAAAAAATTAATAAAAATGGAAATAAAGAAATACGAGGGTTTAAACTAAGATTTATCAGATAAAAAACAATCGGTCGTTGCCAGGTAAAAAACCAGTATAAATCGATAGATCAATTCTACTACACGTACGTTCCTGATTCACAATTTTCTACCTTTAGTGTCAAAGCCGGATATGTATCAATCATGTATAATATTGAATCTAAATAATTATATTTAGTTTTTGGAAGCTATCATCAATAACTAGAAGTCCGAATGAATACAAATTATATATTTTTTTCTTGACTAGAGCCAATAGGATTATCGAATTTTACGTCAAGTTAACTAATTCAAGCTGACAAGGCTTCAACAAGGGCATCAGATGTCGGTTTCATTTGTACATACGTCGGCCCGCATACACTAATTTACTGTCTTCTGCAGTTTTGAGGTAATGTTCTAGTTGTATAATTGTTAAATATGTTAATGACATTGATGGTATAACCGCCCAGTGTATATTGTAATTATATATACAGTGTGTACACTGTAGCAGTGTTAATTAAGCGCATGCGCAAAAAGACAATATACAGCAATGGACGAATCTTAGATACGGAATATAAACTTGAACGGGTAAGTGCTATTTATATTATACACATAATTATTGATGTGATGTATATTTAGGTCGAGCAACGGTTTATTCATAGTATAGTTAAACTAATTGTGTGACGCTATAAATGATATGCCTGGTCTTTGTGAAAACCTGTACGAGGTTCAGAACACGTGGTCCCCTTCATATTATCATATGTTATATGTTATTTCTCGATGATGTCGACTGTTCTGAAGTATGTGGATGTATTGTCGAAAACCAGTGATAAAAACTCGTGTGTTTTTAAAGAAAACAACTAGCCGACTTATTTTTGTGACTCTATTCAGCCCCGTTTAAAGACACCAAGTTTGGACATGGCGCCGGCCGGCCGTCAGATATCAAATGTCTTTTCCACATTTGAACAAAACCTGTAGATCTATCGTTAGGTGCCTACGTCTATGCAAATTATTGTACGAAGAATTAAATTGTGAGTTATTCCGTAACTAACAAAAGATGACGTCACACAATATTAAGTCACGAAAATCGGCGTTTTACAAAAATATTAAGTACGCATACATGTACTAACATTTCGTCATTTCTAGGCCTATGATGTGGCCTCTACTTAATTTAATCGATACAAAGATGTTGAAGTTTTGTGTGTATCGATCATCTGTATAGTAGACAACTCTCATTTCTTATAAGTCTTATTTACATTTAACAGTATGGTTCAGCGTTTTTCATTGTCATTACTTGGCCAATTGCCATGTGTACATGTGTAACCGCACGAGTGTAGAAAAAGACAGCTCGTTTCTGATTGGCTAAATCACGTTTCAGTGAAACCAGATGCTGGATGAAAATGTTACGAGAGCATGTAAATAACAAACTTTTCATTATACCAACCAGCGTTTCGCAGCAATTGTTAACATGTCGAATTTCCATTAAGTCATAATACAATTTAACCTGAGTCAAAGTCACCTTCATAACCGTTTTGTTTGAACAAATGCTTTACATGTAGGAAAGCCTGTCTGATCATGAGTGAAGCATATGGAGAGGAAGTTACGTCAATCTACTGCGCGCGAAATTTGGCGCTATTATCAAATGTAAACACAGAAGGCACGTTTTCGACAACGCGAGTTTTTTTTCAGCCGATTACAGGTACATTTATGTTTTATTTTGGGAATATTTATTTACAGGCATGTGGATTATACCTATATGACCAACTTTTATTGAAAATTAACAATGAAATATATTTTTTGTTGTAAATAATGATTTTTCAGTCTGTTTTGGTATTGGCGGGTTTTCCCCCCCTCGCTATGCGAAGGTGTTTTTTTTTAATAATTTTAGGCGAACAGTTGGGCCTGAGGCTCGTCTCGTGTAAATAATGTAATAAAATATTTAATTTATTTACGGACAGTCTTTACATTATGCATATGATAATTGATATCACCACTAAATTGTCGTAATTATCAACTTTTGATTTCGGCATCTGACCAAAATTGGAACAAGGAATGGGGTTGGTCTAACGTCATATCCTCGGTGTACATATAATATTTTCTTTTAACCTATTGGTATGATATTGCAGTAGATTAAATGAAGATTTTTAATAACGATTTGGTTTACAATGTGAAAAGTGTTTCATCTGATATGTCATACAAATTCTTGTAGCAATTATTGAACAAAGTTTTATTTCATTGTTGTTTTTATACCATATAAAAGTCTTTCTGATCCAGTTTCACTTGTGACCAATTCTCGCGCTTTTATAATTTAGCCTATAGGCTAACTAGGCCTATTTTAAGATTTTGATGGCAATTTTCAATGAACTTATTTAGAGCACAGAGGATCGTAATTTGATAATAGTATAAAGAATTTTTTTTTTTAAATCGTTTACTGGTGTGTAAACTGTATTTTTTTGCAGATATTTTAAATGGTGCATCATGTTGAAATATCTGTAAAAAATGCAGTTTACACACACCAGTAAACGATTTAAAAAAAAAAAATTATTCTTTATATTTACATTTTAGCCAGTGTTTTTATATGTAAGGTTAAAAATAAATCGGCATTCTTTTTCCGGCATTATACAAATAGACCTAACAGCAGGACAATTAATGGAATCTCTAAACAGCCGATTCCTATTCGGCAGGAAAGGTCAACTGCAGGAATAAACAAAATATAGTTCCCAAGTAACAACAATTTTTATTCAATTCTGTAATATATTTCAAACATTTTATTTCTTAATCATTATTTTTTTGTTAATTTACCACATGTAAATTCCATTCATATTTCATTGGGGGTGGGGGGGGGGGGGGGGGGGATCAAAACAGAAACGAAAATGTTCATTGCGCATTCACACTGTTTCCAAATGTGTGCATCGGTCCGGCTTGTATGTCTACGCGTCAAATTTAAAACACTTGCAAACAATGTTCTCGTTAGTAAGGTAATGTAACGAACACACACCGGAAATGTGAATATTACGGTATTTCTTGAGAGGTTCTACTTTTGACATACATTTTCTCTGGGAACGCTTGGCAATACACCGTAAATCAATATAATTATGACAAAATGGAAGGTTCTGTAGTGTATAATGATGGGAGATGACTTGTTTTGAATCAAAATCAACTGTAATTGTCAGCTTTGATGTAACGATAGAACAAATGGCCAATATGATGAAAATTATCAGCTGTTTCTGGTGTAATCCTATACAATTAATTTAAACACATCAGAAAAGTGACAACATATGCTGTATGTTGGAATAGATTCTGTTGATAATGAGAATTTGGAAACTTGTAAAAAGAAAACTGATCCTGTTTTTCAGAGAAAGAAATGCTGTCAAATTTTCCTAATTCTAGAACAATGTATGTCCCCTTACATATATAATTCCTGAATGTGAATGTTTTGATTGAGAAAGTTTGGAGTCGATGACAACTGGTATGCCCCTTATCAGTATATATAATGTGACCGGACTCGCCAGTGTTCTGCTGGGTGCAGTGTTTTTACCTGTTCTGGTCTCTGATCTGTTTGATAGCCCACCGTTTTGTTTTGTTTTGTTTTTTTCAGTCGGACACATTCTCTTTCGATTCCATGTATTTAGGTATAACATATGACAAAATGTCCTATATGTAAGGCCACTGTAGCTGGCTGATTGGTCTTTTTGGCTGTATGCTTCAGCGAGGTAACATTATAAAGTCATAAGTTACACACCATATGACAAGGAGACAGACACCTAACATGAACAAGCCGGAGTATCCCCAAACACGAACATACATTACACACATGCAGTTCGTACATGGGAAAAATAATACCAAACGGAACCTGTTGTATCCGACATACAGCTGTACATGCCAATACTTGTGACTGACATATTATGATGACCTGTACATTCTGTCACCTGTGTATTCTGGAGACTGACATACAATTTGATTCGCAAGATATTTGATTCATTGTAGCTATATATATAGCACTGCTAGTATTTAGAAATTTTCTCGTACTTTTGCAGGTTTGGAAATCTAACAGTTTTAAGTAACTGTTGAAGAGAGTGAACACCAGGTTTGAGAAGAAAAGAGATTTGAGGGTAAATTTAATTATCAAAAATGGACAAACACTTTTTTTTTCAAATTAGCTGTACGGTATCGTTGATCAATCTACAACTTATTTTAATTTCAATGAGTCCTTTTCAACTGGATTGCTAAAAATAATGAGTCCAACATGATAAATTTTAATGTTTCCAGAAATTCTGGGAGCCTCATAAAATTCTATGCAGGTCTCGGGACTCGCAAGTAGTCTAACCACTGAAGTGTATGATGTTAGAAAAACCTACAGAAGTTACCTTTATACAGAACTATATATTTGATTGTAAAGTAATTGCACTTCTAAAGTCTGGTATTATTAGATTTCGTGTAGAGGTTTGGGAAAATTTTTAAATTACACTTTAAGTCTAGGTCAGGCATTATTAATTTTCAAAAGCTGTTGTAGTTACTACTAGTAGGTACGTACACTTATAGGACAATTAGGTACATACATTGGTTTATTATACACACTGGTTTGGCAGAGAGATTGTAAATCAAAACCCATATATTTATCTTCATTTTAATAACACTTGTCGGTGACTCAAGCCTCTAGCTATGTCATGTCATCAGTTTGGCAGATATGGTACGTTGTGCAGTGTTATTATGAGGAAAATAGATATAAAAAAGTACAAAATCAATCTGCTTCTTTTTCTGTCTGGGATTTAGAAAATACAGCTATATTTTAATAAAAATGTGGAAAAAAAAATTATATTGATCCATTTCTGTCCAGATTTTGGGGAAATACACTTTTTAACTAAGGGTAAAATTCAATTTTTAGTTAATTATAAAAGCAAATGATGCAATACGATTATAATCAGAAGGTTATGAATGAAAAGATTTTATAATTGTTCATTGATATTTGAGCAGGGCGTATGAATATATATTTATATACTGTACTGTATATAAATTTCCTGTCATAACAAGGTCAGTTAACGTCATTGAGGTGATAACAAGGATGTCCTTTTATCCTATATCTAAAGGTGTAGGAAGTTAGATTATATATACACACCTGCTTGTGTTCCTACATGACAACATTTATAACTGTAAAAAGCACCATATTTATCCATAAACAAGCCTCATTTTAGTTTTGTAGAATCACCTAGGTTGCCGCTATTCGAAAATAGTAAGCTAAAATTGGTTCAGAATCTAAAACCCTCTCCAAACTTTATTACTAAACTTCTACACCAGTGGGACAGGATTTGGCTTATTTGAGGATAAATATGGTGCTTAACTTTTACCCTAGAGGAGGAGGTTTATTTAAGAATAAATATGGTACTTACTTTTACACCAGTGGAGGGGGCTGATTTGAGGATAATTATGGTACTTAGGTTTTTTTTGGGGAGCTCGAGGAGGCTTCTTTCAGGATAAATATGGTACTAAACTTTTACACAAGGGGAGGATGGATACAGTATTAATATTCCTTTCTTGCTTCTTGACATTATCTAGATCTATTGAGTTTAAATTGAGGTAATTGCACATTGCCATTAGGGTTATTTCACCAGGAAACCTTGAAGGCCTTCCTGAAAGATGGAGAAGAAAAATTCAGTAGGTTTAAATCAATGGAAACTTGTATATATATTTCTTTAGGCCATACTCATTACTCAATAAATTCATTTTTTGTTTTTCATCCAGGAAACTTTCCATTGTTGGACCAGAGCCTTCTTTCTGAAGAATGCTCGTCGGTGAAGATGCATTGCCGTTTGTCATAGTGGGGTTTATAATCGCCTTTATTTTGGCGTTTGGAATTGGAGCAAATGATGTTGCGAATTCATTCGGGACATCTGTGGGTGCTAAAGTGCTTACCCTTCGACAAGCATGCATCCTGGGAACCATATTTGAAATTGCTGGTGCCATCCTGATAGGTAATATTAAACTTCAAAACTATTTAATGATTTGCAACATTATTGAACATATAATCAACCTAACAAGTGCACCTCCAGTTTTCGAAAGTAAAGATGGTCCGATGCTATAGAAAACCTAGTGGGTCTATGTAAAATTTCTATGTGTTGGCCCGGTTGGCTATGAAACGTTTAAGTCCTGACATACATTAAGATTCATGTAAGCAACATTCCTAAATTTTCTGAAATCAGAGCTTACAATCAAGATGTTTCTTACCGAGAACAGTGCATTATTGGCTTCAAACATTTGAGTGAGTATGAACTGGAAGATGCAAGCGTTTTTGTGACATAGTTTCAACAATATGTGTTTACAAAATGGGTCTATAGAAAAATTACTTGGGCTATGGGATTTCCATTTTCTGTAGACTAATTGTCTAAGGAATTTTCATATATACTCTACACTGTTTTTGCTCCTGAAAGTCTTTCCCAATTCACCAAATTTCTTCCCAAAATAGGATAAAAGGGCCCGATCCCAAACCAGTGAGAAAAAGCCCTATTTTGTGTTTTTCTAAACGCAAAGTCCACTAATTAGGTTGAATGCAGTATTATAAGTAAAATCAGTAGCTATATACTCTACTTCTATAGTTGCACCTTGAAAAATGGGTAACATTTCCAATTAAATGAATACCGAAAAAATGTGGCAGCCATTCTATGTTGATCTTGATGTATATATGTCATGAATATTTTTGAACAGGATATCGTGTGTCGGATACAATACGTAAGGGTATAATTGATGTTTCATTGTACAACAATGGATCGGAGACACTACTACTCGCAGGAAATGTCGCCGCGCTGTCAGGTAAGTGCACTACATTAATTTAGCAAATACTGAAAGTTGTTTTATTGTGCATAAAGATGCGATATCGGAGAAAAAATGTACTAGTTTTGGCCATTGCTATTAATATGTAATTGACAACTTTTTTTTTTAGGCTTATGCTACAGATGGGTAGCCATGATGATGTAGATTTGAAAAGTTAAAAATATTAATTGAAATAAAAATTTGCTTTCAATTATGATCGATATTGACAAACAGTACATAAAAAAGGGGAGAAAAAAGGAAAGAAATGCCTCATGAAACGAAATTTTGAAAAATTCTGAAAATTGGAAAATGCTTCTAACATTTCAGGGTCCTGTGTGTGGTTGCTGGCTGCAACATTACTTAAGCTGCCTGTGTCCACCACTCACAGTATCGTTGGAGCTACTGTGGGGTTCTCTCTTGTGGCTCACGGCATTCAGGGCATCAACTGGAAAAAAATTGGCCTCATTGGTAGGTAATATAACATACAGACAATTTGATCTAACCTGTGTTTTTCCAGGCCATTTTGGGAAGTAGCATCCAGGCAAAAATCTGCAATTCGTGCTGAAAGTAATATAGATTGCTGTATGCCATGTCCTAACATATAAGATACATGATTTTACAGTTGTGGTGATTTTGATTATGACCTCTGTTGGAAAAAAATAAAACATTCATTTGGGAATGGGGTCTAAATTTCGACTCAAATTCGTTGGCAAAAAAAACAATGCCAAGCCATGGCCATTCTGGTTGAAACTCTTTCTTTTGTCAGATTATTAAATTGAAGTGAAAAGATGAATATTTCATTAAAAAAAAACTTGTTTTATTTTTTCAGTTGGATCATGGTTTATCTCCCCTGTCATGTCGGGCATTATCACTGTGTTTTCATTTTGGATCGTCAAGAAGCTCGTATTGAAACGGGTGAGAATAAATTTTCTCTTTTTCCAAAGGTAAGGGTCCAATAGGGAAATGGTTTAAAACACCCCGTTCTAGAATCCGTCAGATTAATCCTAATAAACCTGGCGACAAGTCTAAGCATGGGTATTCCTCCGGAGCAGATTTGTCTCGGTAAGTCTTGTTTCCAATCTAGTGACACCAGATCTCCCCGCCATTTAGCCGCTCTGACACCAGTAACAGGTAAGATTCTATTGGGGCCAGTGAGAACAAACTGCTTGGTGAGTATTCAACTTTTATTGTTACTAATGAATATTAACTTATCTGAGGAACCATAGCAAGATCTCCATAGGGATAGATTAATTCAAAATTTAATTCAAAACCTCAGTAGTCTGTAGATTAAATTTCTTGTATTATAGTGGTGTATATGTAGTTCTGTACAGTAGTTATCTAGTTAGTGAAATTGAGGAATAATTAAGTGCTGAAAAAATTTACCACTTTGCCAAAGAAAATCAAGAGCAACAGAAGGGACCATGGAATCCTAAAAGCTG
The DNA here is from genome assembly GCF_902652985.1 of Pecten maximus. Classification (NCBI taxonomy): domain Eukaryota; kingdom Metazoa; phylum Mollusca; class Bivalvia; order Pectinida; family Pectinidae; genus Pecten; species Pecten maximus. The sequence goes on along the minus strand of NC_047032.1, from coordinate 14,821,465 downwards.
GAAAATGCAATGGCCGCTTGTCTTTATTATCAACAGAAAATGGCCCACTGCTTTCTGTTTCCAAGATTTTCCCTGCCTGGGCTTAGCTTTTATAATCTGGTATAGCTCCTTGGCAACTAAACCATGATCCTCCAGAATTTAAAAATAACATAAAGCATGTAGCTGTCTACTAGATTCTATATGAGTCATGTGACATTCAAGAATCAGGACATTACGTAGGTCATGTAACATCAATTCCAGCCGAGATTTCAAGAATATAAAAAAAAAATTAAGTTATAACATGAAATCAATTAATATTAACAAAGAAATTGTGCGTCTTTTTCAGGCTGATCCCTTTTCTGCTGGGCTGAAGATATTGCCAGTGTTCTATGCCTTTACGACAGCTGTCAACGCGTTTTCTGTGTTTTACAAGGGATCCAGTCGTAAGTGTTTTAACATGATTGACAGAATCAAACTGATGTCATTCCTGAGTTGCAGCCTGACATAAAGCTGACACTTTCTGCATTAAATCTTTTCAGAAGTCAGCAATTCTGTATTGAAAATTAAACAACAAAAACAAGTTAATACTATAGAGAGAAAATGACGGTACCATTCCATTTTCTAACCATTTAATGGATCAAATACTTCATCAAACCACTCTAGGCTCCAGTTTTATCGATATTCCTTAACTTGTAATTTTCCATTTGAAAGCATAACAGAATTTAATAAAAAAAAAATTGAAATCCAATAATGCTTTCCTATGGAAAAATTAAGCTGAGAAATTTCCTTGAATTGGGAATGTTGATCAAATTGGGCTCTGTAGTGGAAATCCTTCTTTAAAACATACAGAACTAGTTAGTCCCACTCTAAGTCTCAATAGTTTTTCCTGTCTATATTTTTGGGTAAGACTTTTCAGAATTGTGTATGTTTAATTTTTTTTTCAATGAAATCATAAAAATTACAAAAAAGTGATATTTTTAATGCGAGGACATGAAATCCAGCACTTTTGCTGCATGAAAAAAATTTTAATTTCCACCAGGGAGCAATTTCAGAAAATGACCAGGAATAAAACAGTGTTGTCTACATTGTGTTTTGGACAGGCAATTAGTTGACTAATGGACAATGGTCCTACTAAGTATAGTGTGGAGACAATTTAGAAAGCGATGTTTTCATTTTTTCTGGTTTTATTTCAGTCCTGATGTTTGATAAGATTCCTCTATATGGTGTGTTCATCCTGACGTTTGGACTGGCGTTCATTGTCGCACTGATCGTTTACTTCGTATTTGTGCCACGCTTCAAAGCAAGTAAGTGTCAACTGGCAACTGCCTTCATTTCTGTGTGTAATGTGTTGTTATGAGGTCCCTGTATGACAGAGGGGAATGGTATTTGTGTCAAAGAATAATGACCAAGATTAAGAAATAGGATTTGTACCCAAGAGTAGAATGTGTACCAAAGGTATTATATGATCAGATTTTGTACCCTAGAGAATAACATTTTTACCCAAGAGTAGAATTTTGGGTACGTAGAATTTGTACCCAAGAGAGTAGAATTTTGGGTACATAGAATTTGTACACAATAGAGTAAAATTTTGGGTACATAGAATTTGTACCAGAGTAAAATTTTTGGTACATAGAATTTGTACCCAAGAGTAGAATTTGTACCCAAGAGAGTAGAATTTTGGGTACATAGAATTTGTACACAATAGAGTAAAATTTTGGTACATAGAATTTGTACCAGAGTAAAATTTTTGGTACATAGAATTTGTACCCAAGAGTAGAATTTGTACCCAAGAGAGTAGAATTTTGGGTACATAGAATTTGTACCCAATAGAGTAAAAATTTTGGTACATAGTTTTTGTACCCAAGAGGGAAGAATTTTGGATATATTGAATTTGTACCTAAGAATTTCAGGAACATGGAATTTGTAGCCATGACAATAAAATTTGTACTCGAGAGATACAAAATATTTTGTACCTATAAACTTTCTCCTTTTAGGAAAATGGCCTTCTGAAGTACAAGAAGAAGAGAGTCCAGATGGAAGTATGAATTTGGAGAGGGGTAAGAAAATGTTTATTTTAGAAATGCAATTTTTCTGCTTGACCATATCTGTCTTCAAAGTACACCAGATTTGTATATCTGCTTTCACGTCATAATTCCAACCGGAGTCAACTTTTCATTTAACTTACTTCAATTGTAAATAGAGATTAGAACTTTTGAAGTGTGTTAGCTTATCGGCCATATTTCCCGATTAACTGATGAATTTTGAGATATGCAAAAAAAGTTAGGTCGTTTCCTGGTGTTTAGGCAATTGCAAGGGTTCTGTGGCCTGAAATAAAGCTATATTTAAAGTAGAGCTTCAGATATTGTCTTGTTCTGTCGCAGTCACCCAGTATTTTACTCATATTTGATCCGTAGTTGATATAGTCGTGGATACCGTATGTGATTGTGAAATGTTCAATGTTGTGTATCCCATATTTATTGTCAGAACATTTCTGGTGCAGTAAAAGTAAACCTCATAAAATATATATACTTTTGCTTTATAAATGTTGAAAATATCCTCTTATTTAGGTCACCTGAGACAGTCTCAGTTGACCTATTGAGATCGCCTTTTGTCCGGCAGTGTCCGAGTTTATGTTTTCGACTTCTTCTTAGAAACCCCCCCCCCCCCCCCAACCCAATTTTAGTGAAATTTTTCAGAAACCTTCTATGGCCCAAGGTCAACCAAAATTGTGAATTATATGGTCTCCATCCCCAGGGGACTGAGGAGGCGGGGACCAGAAAGGGTCAAATTGACTGAAATTTCAAAAATCTTCTTCTCAAGACCAAATTAAGGTAGAAGCAAATACTCTTTATAGATGGAAGGGTCTTAAGGTGATTTACCAAGATTGTGAATTTCATGACCCTGGAGTTTCACATTTGCCACTTGGGAGGGGTTAAACTTTACTCTAGCTTTAAGAGAATTAAAGAGGGAAATTTTTTTTTGGGGTGACAACACCAAATCCAGCCATCTATGAGCCACATTTTCCTCCCAATTTTGCACTTTGCTGCACACAAAAAATCCTCAGTTTCATCAAATGGCAATTTCCTAAATTACAAGGAAAATCACTAGCGTTCAGCTACCACAAACTTTTGCACCAGAATTGTTGGATATTTCCTGCATGACACGTCGTTGACCCTGGCACACCCTTGCTTCTGTTTGGTATTTCAGCTGTTGAGACGGCCCTGTCACCAGAGGAACAACAAAAAATGCTTACGAAAGATGTTGAAGCAGCTAACTTCATTGATATAGATGTTGATATTGAAAACAAAGAAAATATCGGTAGGGATGGATTGAATATGTATGCATGGAATTTTGTATAGTGTAAATAGATATCTATAAGTATTTTCATTGGGGAGACAAATTTGATTTATTACTTCACAAAAAGAAATACTGAAGAAATATTTCTAAAGATAAAACAATGCCAACCACTGTATGTGTTCTAATCTATCCATTTTTTGACTGGAGTATATGGAGTTGTCCGTCAATGTTTTCGCCAACATATTTTGATCTTTTGGAAACTTGTGGGGTTTTATCATCTTGACCTGTGGTTTTGATCGCTTCTTTTTAATATTTTTCTACATTTTGTCACAAGAATGTAATATCACTTTAGTATGGGATGGCACATGTTGTTCTGCACTCTTGCTAATATTGATGTTAGATTTTTAATAACTATAATTGTTATTCTAAATTACTTAACAGGAGCTAAGAAAGATGGCGAGAAAACCCCTTTGAAGGAGAAAAATTCTCTTGCAGGTATATTGATTGTAAGTATTCCTCATCAATTGATATGAACTGTTTTTCAGAAAAAAAATTTCATCTGAATTTTTTTGTAACGTTCATTGTATTCTAGACAAGTTGAGAAAAATTGTTTTAAAAGTTGTAATTATGTGAAAGAACAGGAAAAACAGGTATAGATATTTTGATTAAGTATGCAAGATAAAAATTCTTTAATCATTAATGAAAAAACAAGATTCCTTAAAATTAGTTCAGAAAATCGGATTATAAAATGGGATCTTGCATTTTTGACAAGCTCACTAGTTGTGGATTTATTTTTCAGGAAAAGGATACAAACATTGATGCGATACTGGCTGACGCCAAAGAAATCACACCAAGTTTGACACCAAACGGGAAAGTCATGAGTAATGGTACATATTTCCAATTTCTATTCTTCCCTTTGCTCTTTATCCCGTTTTTTTTTTTTTTATCATTAAAACTGCCTCTTAAATTCGCTTGCTAAGTATATCTCCTAATTTCATTTCCCTCTTATGATTGTTTATAAATTTATGAAGGCCGAACTTTAAACAGATTTGATTCTATTTCTAATATGAAATTTTTAGTTTTTGAAGAAAACAAATTACTATATGCATGGCTATTTTTTGAATCGGTAACTTGGAATCCAACACAAAGCTAAGAGATCATTTTTGGCCTGAAAAAGTGATGCTACCAGTAGACTACTGTATTCTCTGATTTGATTTAAATATATTTAATTTGCAAATGTAAACAGTATGCTATGTTTGTTTTAAATGTTAAAAGTATTTTTATGCTACACACTGTTTCAGGCCCATCCCCTCAAGGAAGTATTACACCGCTTTTGTACAGAGAGTCCACCTCCACATTTTCAAGTCGAAAACTTCTGCAAGGTAATGCTGTACTCTGGCTGAACAGAGGCTTAATTGAGATAGGCAAGGGGAAAAGTGTCATTAAAATGGACGTAGAACACAGATGGGGAAAGGGAGAAATAGATTTAACAACCATAAATATACAGAAGAGTTCCAAAGGGAGGTGGCATGACATCAAGGAGAACGGGAATGAAAATAGAGAATGAAAGAGACGAGGAGAGAGAAAGAGAGGGAATAGGAGTGAGGGAATGAAATGGCAGGAGAAATGGAAAAAGAAGGAATGAAATGGCAGGAGAAATGGAGAAAGAAGTGCATTAGGGACAAGAGAATTGGGATTAGAAATCATACTGTTATGGACCAAGATAAAAGAAATTCTAGAAAATTTATGTAGTACCAAATTGGTTTGTTTTCACTTTGTGAAGTTTTGCAGATTTTTAAAGAATGCATATGTAATAACCAAATATACCATTTTTAACAATTTTTTTTTATGTTAAAGACAACTTTGACGGTAGTCCTGGCAGTAGCAGTAAAGATTCCAGTATTTCTGATCTGGTAGGTACTACTGAATCACTATACACTCATACCATATGACTTTTGGACTACATTGTGTACTGACCATTTCCAGTGTACAGTCTGGAATTTTGCAAAAAAATGTCCTTTCCAGATTCCCATAAAAAAGCTTTGAAGAAATCATTTAAGTTGAGGATTTCTTGCAACTTCTATGGAAATAGGATTATCCTAAACAAAGCATTATCCTAAACAAAGCCACGAGTTCTTGGGTGTAAAGAGAATATAATGAGTGCCTTGCAAAGATGCAGTCCAAGGGAGATAATCGATATTTGTTCACAGTATGAAAGTTGTGACGATTCTTTAGCTGTTGCTAAAATCTATTTGTCTTTCACATAAAGATAAGGATTAATGTAAGTTTCTCTTTTCTTGTTTTGGAATTTGTTTGGTATAAACATGATATTCACAAGTTAAGCGAACTATGCTATGCACAACACAATGCAAAAACAATGCATACTCTTTCAAAAATTTTTTAAAATTTTTAGTCTGATGATCTTTGGGGTGGAGGAGGTGAATTTACTTATAACAGCGAGGAAATAATATACTGCACCATAGTAATATGTGTTTGTGCTTCTCTCCAGGAAAAAGGGCGTGAACAACTCAAGGATGAGCCGAAAACGGCCAAGTTGTTCTCCTTCCTCCAAGTTCTGACGGCTATATTTGGTTCCTTCGCTCACGGAGGAAATGATGTCAGGTTTGTAATTTCAACCAGACCTGAGTCTGATGGTTTGCTCACAGTCAATTAGTTTAACACCTTAAGTCTAAGTCTTATCCATCATTTTTTGCAGATATGTGCTTATTGATGGATGCACACAGAAATAGTAAATAAAACCAGACTGCCTCTTGTTTTTAAAGTGGATAATTTCCTTTCTTTCTCTTATCAATTTTTTTTATTGTTGTAGCAATTCTATTGGTCCTCTTGTGAGCATCTGGATCATTGGTACCCAAGGTAATGCTCTTCAGAAGGCCGAGACCCCGTTGTGGATTCTGATCTTCGGAGGGAATTGGGATCAGCATAGGCCTGTGGGTGTGGGGCCGAAGGGTTATCAAAACCATGGGAGAAGATCTGACAAAGATTACTCCATCAAGGTGAGAGAATACGTTTCTTTAAGGTATTGTTGATTCTTTCCTAGACTTGTATTCTGCACCATTTCCATATAAAGGGGAGATAACTCTTTTTGCAATAAAAAGAGGAAAAACAATAATTATATGTTGTATACATTACAACCGATCACTATAACATCATGGCTCATCTGTAATTTTGACCTTAACTCCAAAAAATTGTTTATGATGTTCCGATGACGGCAAGGCTAGCTTGTATAAACATGTTAACTTGTAGTAAAAACACAGAACTTGAATGTAGATGTTCGCAGTTCCATCTTATATATTCATTTAATATGGATTTTGTTTTCCTTTCACCCGACTCCCAATATGTCTTAAGCATGGTTGGTTAGGGATAAAATATGTATTAATATATGCTGCAGTTTGGATTGAATTAATTTTGCCATGGCTCTTGTTTGACTAATCATGTGCAACCCACTTGATTAGGAAATAGGTATTTTACTGGAATGAACATTAACTGTGGCAGAGCTGTTGGGAGCCATTAATGGACTTCTTTCCCAATTGAAATTATTTCATATTTCAGCCAAAATCCTAAAATTTGCAGTTTACTCCTTGAAAAATTTTCCAATTCACAAATTTTCTTCCAAAAATGAGACAAAAAGGCCTCACCCCAAACCAATCCTGTATGGCAATGCCCATAACTGTTAACTTGACCTGATAATGATTCACATTTGTATATTCTTGTGTTATAGCGGATTCTGTATCGAGATTGGATCAGCACTTACTGTACTCATCGCCTCCAATATTGGAATTCCAATCAGCACTACGCACTGCAAGGTGGGCTCAGTGGTTTGTGTTGGCCGATATAGGTCGAAACAGAACGTAGACTTTAAACTGTTCAGAAATATAGTTCTCGCCTGGTGTGTGACTTTACCAGTAGCTGGCGGAATCAGTGCTGGCATTATGGCAATCATCATGCAGGTTTTATGATAGAGGCCTTTAAGATCAGGGTGGGGAATGTACGTCGCACAAGGGGAATAAGACACATCAAAATGTGTTTTCGGGCCATTTTTGTGTGTCCTATTCCCGTTGTGCGGTGTACATTCCCCACCCTGAAGATGAGCGAGTGTGAATTTTGCTGGGCCCAAGCTTAAAAATAGTCCCTAGAAATGAATTTTCTCCTTTGCTTTCACCTGAAATAAAACATAATTTCCTATATAACATGGAATTTCAATTTTGCAGATATTTAAGGAACATGGAATTAAATTCTATAGGATAAAATCTACACAGAGTTAATATACCTCAAATCTGATTGGTTGTCATGTCAATGATTTAAGAAAAAGGCTGTATTGACTCTTTTTTCTTTTTCTTTCCTAGAGATGATGAAATTTTTGTATCTCATACATGAAATAAAACCTGCACGTTGTGGTGTTTACGAGACCACCTTTGGACACTAAATACTTAAAATACTTAGAATTCTGCTCACAAAACTGAAAAGAAAGTAAGGGAAAAAATAGATTTAACATGCTTAAGGATGATTTTGAAGCTTGGGTCCTGGTTATTATTGAATAAATTATATTTTGAGGATGTTCTACATCTGAAGTGTTCCTACAGAAGCGATACGACTGAATTTGATAACCATTCTTTGCTGGCGTGAAAGATTTTCCAGACAGAAAAAAAGAATATGAAGATGAAAGAAACAAGTGTATGATACTTGGACCAAATCACATTTTTACCAGCTGGATTTTACATTTACTTAACGTTATCAAAGTAAATTCCATGTATATGATGAGAATATACTGTAACTGTGTTCCTTCTGTAGTGAAATTATATCGTATTTGTTATATAGTGTTAAATGTTCACTATATTCTAACCATTCTTATAGTGCTAATTGATAATGAAGTTCTGGGAATGGCTTCAACATTAATTCCCGTAGGGACTATAGTTATAATTATGTACAACAGCTCTCTAAACATACTGATAATGATGTGCATCTGTTACAAGGAGTCTTGTTGTTTTAATTTTTTTGTTTACTGAAATTATTCTTGTATTCAATGCAGTCCAGTTCAGTTATTTATAGAAAAGTATACAAATGCATAGATTTCCAAAGTTGGAGACAATCGGTACATAATTAAGATCTTGTTTGGGGTTTATAATTCAGATGACAAACCAACAACCAGAAGCTTAATAAAAAAAAACAGGGGCAGGTAGATTAGTTTGTTTGTTTGCTGGGTTAATCGACTGGTGAAATTAGTTGCTCGGGTCATTTTGAAGCGGGGTCTCCTTGTAGTAGTTGGACACTACCGCACTGAACAACATATAGGAGGTCCGTAGCAAACACCCAGAGCAATTAAGGGTTGAGTGTTTTGCCCATAGGCACAAGCATGACAGCACAGACAGACCCGTTTCTTAGGAATCTGAGAAACACTAACAACATGGGTAGGAAGCGTCGAACTAGGTTCATGTAGATACACTCCTGACTTTGAAATCATTTTCCATAGCTAGGTAGATATGTATAGCCAGAAAAGGCTAGTTAGCATGCCAGTGTTCTTGTTGAAGCGTCTTCTTTTGAAAATTAAAAAAAAAAATGCCATAAAATTGCCATAAAAACCTAATTACATTAAGCTGCTGATCATTATTCTCCATGGGTTGATTATCAGGCTTTCAACCTCATGAGAAGTTATTTACCAAATCAGGGGTCAAGCTCATTAGAAGTTAATATTTGTATGACAGAAACACATGCTTGAAATATTTGCAAGAATATCACATCATTATCATTATGTTTGAGAAAGTGTAGCATACCTGTTGATATTCCCGATGATTATGTTAATGTGTTGTTGTTTTTTTTTGGGGGGGGGGGGGGGGGCTTTAATTACATCAGGCCTTCCATCATTAAATAAATTCTTACATAATTTCATATGTAAATATGTAAATCGATTCCAAATACAATGATTTTAAGTTCACATTTATATATGTTCATCTACTTTGCTGTTGCGAATTTTTTTTTCTACAGTTGTTAGATATGCAGGTAGAAATTCAGTATACTGGTTCCTACAGTACAAACCTATATTGAATGTTCCAATAGACAATACCAATAAGGAAGAAATTGCTTTGTTTCATGTCCAGATCGATCGAAGGATGTAAAATGTGAATTGATCCATTATGTTAAATTCACAACACATAATTAAACCAATAATAACTGAATGGAATTACCTATATATATAACGTAAATTTCAATATTCTTCCCAGAATTAAATTCCATTTCACCGAGTTTTATGTAATGATGTGAGGGGAAATTTTTGGTTGCAATTTTATTTTTTTATTTTTTTTTCCCACTTTTTTTTTAACAATTTTAAAACATGAAATGGTTACAAACAACGTATTTATCAAAAGTGATTTGGTAGGACGGGTATATGTATTATAATTTGACCCTGTGTATATATCTATATATTTTATGTGTGTGGTGCTGAATTCATGGAAAGATTGCGTTGAGTTGGTGAATGAAGAAAAGATGTGTAAATTTGAAGTTCACTGTAATCCTATTTATAACTTGTATGAAATATTTTGGAAGAATGATATGCAAGATTTTAAAGTGAAACAATAACAAATACTACAATTCCTTAGAGTAGTTGTCAGTATTTCAAATAATTGTTGGATCTCGTTTATTTTCTCCTGCATATTTTCCAGTCTCTTGCTTTTAGGCTAACATAACTTTTATGTGCGAGATTAAATGTTGATCAGAGGGTTTTAAGAGTTGGATTAAGATATTGATTTTTTTTCTTCTTTTTTTTTTGCATGAACAAAAATCAGATTAAAACATTAAGTTAATATTAAAACCCTTTCTAATGATAAGTGTGATAATGAGATTTAGATATAAGAGAATTTCTCAACCAAATTACCTCCCTTTTATTTTAAACAAACATGCCTCCCATGTATTTGAACCTAATTGGTGCTTGGAAAATGTGTTAGGAGTATGGATGAATCTCATTTATTCTAGTTTGCTTTGGCTCGACCTGGTTGAAACGGTCCGAATGGCCCAGAAATGTTCTGCGAAAACGAGCTTACATGTACTCGATACAAGTATAAAACACAACAAATGAAGCTTGTGCAAAATTCTTGAGTTTTCTGTTTACTGAATATTATTACATTTCCCAATCAGTTTGTTTTACAGGTACAGCCATTTCGAACCAGTTACGCCAAAGCACACTAACTATTCAGCATAATTTCCATTTATACATTATTTTTAAGTTTGTTAATATAATTATAGATAGGAGCACTAAAATTTTGCAATAAATTTTTAATTTTCAAACAAAGATCTAAAGTTTGTTTGAAGCATAATCAGTTTTGACTACCATGATCAATATATGTTGATTTTAAAATAATTACTGGTAATTCCTTGTTAGAGAAATGTCTGCCAAATTTCATTTATTAATATTATGTACATTTATTTTACTGTATAATTTCCTTTACATGTACAATGTGTTTTTTAAATCATTTCCGTATCATTTCTTTATTAGCAATCCTAACTGCTCTTTGTCAGTATTACAAATGTGTGCGTTCTAGTGTTAGCTCTAATGTATGGTAGATCATCATTTTTCAATTGGTTGTTCAAAAGTTCAATATAAATTATCTTTATAAAATAATTTTGTTTTTGCTCAGCTTTATATGCTTCCTCAAGATCTTTCAAGTATATTAGAACAATAAAATGATTCTTTTTTCATATCCTTTCATTAAACTGTGTTCAATATATTAGACTGAAAATCTTACTGTATTTTTTTTTTCGTTTTTCTACATTATTTGAGATTAATTTTTTAAATGCAATTGAGATCATTAACAATAATGATAAAACATGATTTTATTGTATTTGCCCATAATGAGATTCTAGGTTGATTATATATAAATAAAAGACTACCCTAAATTCCAGGCCACAGTTGGAATGGTTTAACCACATAAGGGAAGGCAGCCCAAGTGTCACATGGCTCCAAGGGATGATCAATGTTTGAGATTTTTATTAAATTAATGCAGAATATTACACTTCAGTTTTTTTGTGTTAGAATTCTATCAAAGGGAAATACATTGTCATATATTTATCTTTATTTTGTTGCCTTGAATGTTCATATCTATACATATATTTCTTTTAATATTTCCTGTCTCTAAAATTCTGTGTACAGTATTATGTAGTTAAGTACTTATGCTTAGATTGAAATTTTTGTTAATTATTAAAAGATAAACCAGTTCACAATCAAAAACAATATTGTTAGTATTAAACCCTTTTTCTTTATGGTATGAAGAAATCAAAACTCTTAAAAAGAAATAAATTTCCTCAAAAGGATTTTCAAGGATACTGGGGACCTTACAAATGGTATCTTTGAATGTGGGAGTTAGCATCCATTGATCTCGATCAAATAAATATTAGAAGAATTATCATTGAAGTGAGAACCATTTCACTCTTTATCAATAATGCAAAAATTGAATTCTGATGACCATGATGAAATTAATTTCCGAGCTTCTTATACCCGATTTAACATATAAACCTGTAGGTGATACATTGATTGCTATTCTCACATGATCCTGGCTGTTGTGAGGATGTAAAGCCATCAAAAACAAAAAAGCAATGAATCCAAATTGAGTCAAAGATAATACTTTGTTGTTCACTGTTTTAGGCATTGACCGTATTTTTTGTCTCGAGTACAACTTGTGCAATCATTTGTTAAAAATATTCTCGAGTAGTGAGAGTGAAATATTTTGGTTTCCGTTGTAAATGAGAGTGAATATTTTACAGATTTACGAGAAAAATATTTCGAAAATGTTACCAATGTAGCATAATTAAAGGTGTCAAGGTCAGTAAAAAACACACCAGTGTTGTCACAATCTTCAAGAGTTGAAGTGATCCGATGCTAGTTCATGATCATGGTCACGCTTGGTTACATCTTAAAATATGACCTTTCAATTTCTGTGTAATTTTGTTTTTCCTGTTGTGTATGGGTAATTCATAATGCACCACTTTGCTTTCCTCTGTAGTCGCTAAAGTTCCTTAATTCCATATCACTATATATAACCTTGTTGATTGTCTTCCCTTTCCGTAAATATGACTAGAAGATTCATCTATTGACCTAAGTAAGAAATTATTTTATTTTTGAGCTGGCTTTATGCATCTCATTGTAAGTGTGATAATTAATGTGCTTATATAAGTTTTACATGATTTTGACGAGGTTCAATATGTTGATGTAAAGGCAAAAAAAAAACTTTCTCAAAAAGGAAAGAAAATTGGAAATCTCTTAAAATACAATTATAAAAAGGAAATAGGTACATGTCTTCTCAAAAAATAATTTCTATTTCTAAAAATAAGTTTCTGTTTTGGAAAGATATATGTTAACTAACAGGACACCTGTAATAAAACTTATCAAAGAAATTTTGTACCTGTAAGATTTATTACATTGTCAACTTATGAGTTGATTGGTCTGCCTCTATGTGATGTATTGATTTTAATCAATCTTTATTATGATCAAACTCTACAATTTCAAATTGGTCTCATTGATTTTATTTATCACCAAAGATTAAGTCATCACCAAAGATTTTTTTGTTGGAAATAAATTTGTAATATCAATTTTACGATGAGTAGCTTCTAAGTAAATATAGGCATTTTTAAACCTTGACATCTGTCATCAGTGATTTTTTTTTTTAATTTTCAAGGTATATATAACAAATGGAAATTGGTTTTAATACTGTACAACACAAAATCAGAATGTGTCAGGATCTTGAAATAACTTTAATTATTCCTTGCCAGAGATTGGCCAAAGGATTTTAGTGTACCCCTTCGTCCGTCCATCAAACATGGTCAATACATATTTTGGAGATTCTTGTGCTCTGTTGTTAGAGATGCTGATATCTTGTATGAAAGCTATTTTCAGGTCAAATATTGATGTTGGATAATTAGGAAGCTCCCAATTTTTGACATATTTTGAACTTTGGCCAAATAGTTTTGCCTCTAGCTCCCTCTGTCAAAGCTGGAGGTATACAATTTTTCACAAGCATCCTCTAGTTATGTATCTCCGACTCTCTGGTTATCTGTCTGTTTTTCTGCCTCTTTTCTGCTTATTAGTTTGCTTCATATTCTATTAACAGACATGGATTAATTTCATATAAATTTAAAATTCATTTTTATTTAGTCATGTTTCTGATTTCATTGAGGGATTATCTCCCCTGGCACACTATAGCTATTGGTCTTAGGGTTGGGGAGAGGGCTTATAACTATTGGTAGGCCGAACTCTGATGTTATAGTGCTACTTTACGACAGTTAATAACCACAGGCACTCCCCTCGTCGGCGAATACACCTATTACCATGGTATACAATCTTGGTTGTATTAACAGATGAGGTGAATGCCTGTTGTATAACAGATTATAACAATGGAGTGTCATCTAAACAGCTACATTATGTACTAAATAGTTCCTGGTTATAATGACTATAGAAATAGGAACTGACTAGTGCTTGGTTTTTATAGAGTATTTAAGGCATTCATGTCATCATGAATGTCGTGGAAACATCTACATATCCACCTGTTTTGCTGTTTTGTTAAGGAATTTGCTGTTTTTAGTATACAGTGAATTGTATGCATCCATCTGTTATGTAAATAAACTATTTTTTTTATAAAATGTGTTTTTGTTGTGGTTTTTGTCGTTCCTGCAATGAATAGTCTCAACATCGAGATTGGTGTTATGGTGTTAGTTTAGTATCTGTGAGGGTTTCATCAATATTTCAACTTAAACAGTTTGTGAGTTAGACTTTAACCAAACTTGGTTTGCATATGTAGTTAGATCACCAATTGGAATATCCTCCAGAATCGAAGGTCCAGTTACTCCGAAAGCTAGGGATCTGTTTCTCGGAAAGTATCCCTGATATTCAATCCAACATGAGATATAACTACAATGTAGTATGGACATCAAAGCTTGTCCTAGACGATATATACACAAATTTTGACATTTTCAACCAGGTTTAGCTCTTGATGGCAACATTAACTGTACAGGTGTGTCACTCTGGGTTGATAAGTCTTCTATCGAGGGCTCCGGTCGATTTTTGTGTTGTGTTGCATTATAGCTTGTCCAGACTTTAATTTACACTACTTATACCTGAAATGCTCACCAATTTCAGGTGGTGCCAAAACTAGGTCACTTTGACCTACATCAAAGAAAACTCTTGTCTGGGCTAATACACGACTTGCAGCATGTGTTCACCTAGATCTCTACACTTGACTTTTGACAAATGTACCATACACAGGTGAGAAACAGGCCCTCTGTACCTTTTGTTCAGGAGATGCTCTATGAAAACTACCATACACAGTTAAGAAACAAGCCCTTTGTACCTCTAGGAGATACTCTTGACAACTACCATACACAGGTAAGAAACAGGCCCTCTATCTTTTTGTTCAGGAGATGCTCTATGACAACTACCACGGGTGAGAAAAAGGCCCTTCGTACCTCTTGTTCAACAGATGCTCCATGACAACTACCACACGGGTGAGAAACGGGCCCTTCGTACCTCTTGTTCAACATATGCTCCATGACAACTACCACACGGGTGAGAAACGGGCTCTTTGTACCTCTTGTTCAACAGATGCTCCATGACTGCTGTAACACACATGAGATACTGGTCCTCTTTACCTCTCATTCAGGAGAAGCTCTATGGCGAACAGGCCCTCTGTACCTCTTGTTCAGGAGATGTACTATAATTACTAAGCAATATACGGGCCCTCTGAACCTCTTGTTCAGGAAATTCTTTGTAACCCAATTGGCATGTCGATAGATGCAGAACGTGCTTAATCGGAGTCGGACAAGGGGGGATTTATTTCCCTTTCTTTTTTTCAGTATTTCTTAATGATTTTGCTTCTCTAGGTTGTCGACTCATCCACTTGAAATAGTACGGGAAAAGCTTTTTAATGAACTGCATATCTTTGTTGACGTTTTTGTGATTCTGTATGCTGATGATACTCACTGTGCTTTTTTCAGAAGGTCTACAAAGTGCTTTAAATCTATTCCATTGCATTATTATGAAACTTAGCAGCTTAAAATCAATGTAAATAAAACAAAAGTCATGGTATTCTAGAAATTGTAGATAATTTTACTTAAGAATAACGTTTGATTATAATGGCAATTTTTTCAACGCGAGACGTAGATTGATTGATCAGGCACAAAAATCAACATTTTCTATATACAAAATTTGCTGAATCAATGGTATGTAAATGTATTTCATTTCTGTAGAGCTCTAAAATCAACTGTCCATTCTGATAAATGTTTATATGCTTCCCCATGTAACACATATTTTACGTGTTTGAGTGTTAAATAAAAATCTTGAAAATCTTGCCCCTCTCATGACAGGCCTTTTGTTTCTACCAACTCAACGCAATCTTTCCATGAATTCAGCACCTCACACATACAATACACAGGGTCAAATTATAATAAATTTACCTGTCATTAAAAATTATTTGATAAATCATTGTATGTAATTAAAGCACCCCTTCCTCTCCCGCCCCCGGAAAAATCCATCGGTATTATCCACAGGTATATGCCACTGTCGCAAACATAATGATGATGTTGTGATATTTTTGCGAAAATTCAATCATGAGTTGCTGTCATACAAATATTAAATTCTAATGAGCTCGACTTCCATATTTATTCCCCCTGACTAGGTAAATAAATGATTTCAAAGTCTTGAGTGTATCTACCTGCATGTGGTTACAGTTTTCAACGTTGAATATTGACCCTGAATCGCGTTGAAAATTGAACTATCAGCGCATTCTTCACTCCGACCCATGGAATATGGACCCCATTGAAAACTGACCCTATTACAGATGGTTTACCATTTCGTAACTAAACCTTACCTGTCGACTCCATTATCATGGTCGAATTGACAACACTAAATGTCAATGGCACTAGGTCAAAGTTCAAGGTCAATCGATAAGTTATTCATTTATCGATTTCACTTACGTGAAGCATCATCAAGATGTTTTCACTAGCCAACAAGGGAACTGTTGAATGTCATGCAGCTCGACATACGACATTCAACATTCATATTTTGAATGTCGCGTAGCTCGACATTCAACATTCAGAAATGAATGTTGTGTAGAACGACATACGACATGCGACATTCATATTTTGAATGTTGTGTAAGCCGTCATTCAACATTCAGAAAACCCTCATTTGTCCCTTTTTATTAGCCCGAGTTTCCTCTGTCCCTGACACCATGTCTGGTAAAAGGCCAGAGCGCACTACAATGTGAAAACTCAGAATTCTCCGACAGGTGTTATGTCGCACCTGGTTTCATTTTATCTGCACCAAAATCTTAGCGACACCAAACGGTGTCAGAGAATTCCACGCTTTCATATTTCAATTGCAGTGCCCCCCCCCCCCCCCCCCCCCCCCCCTGGTGTCAGGGCCAGAGGAAACTCGGGCAACCTTCTTATATGTCGCACACACTCGAGTATGTTTCTAATCGTCGGGGCCCTCCCGAAGAGTTTGGTTGAAGACAAGAGCTTGCGGTACTGATATGGCTGAGGCAGTCATAGAAATTATGGGTGCATTTCATCTTAGCCTGGTGATTTATTTAATTTCACTGGTCACCAAAATGGGTATCAGGTCGCTATTGATTCTTTGCCCGCTGTTTTTGGTAAATACCCTGTCTTTATGCCTTTGTTTTATCCGAAAAGGCCTTTTTTATATATATTTATTATCCTGCTTTTTATGAAAGAGCATGCTTCATTTTATTTCTGCGGGTGTATCCTCAACAACTGGAAACTAATGTTTGCTGTTCTTGCTAGTTTTAATAGTTCATTTCGGCACATGTTTATCGATTAAATCCTTAATTATATTCTTTAAGATTTGCCAGTTTTCGTCGACAGGGGCGTAACTTCCTATACGCGGGTCGCAAGTGCGTACACATAATTTCACATCAAAACAGGTCTAGCTACGCCTATGGTCGACTCCACTCTTTTCGTTCATTACATCTCTCCAGTTTTTATCCTTGATTCGTTCGTTTATTCGTTTGTAATTTGTTTCGGAATAATACTTCTTAATGTTCAATGTCCAGAGGAGTTACATTTCCGCCACTCTCTCCCACTGGGCTTTGATATTATATTGATGAACTAGTGCTTTTCTTGTCAGCTATGATCCACAGCATGAGGCGTATCACTTCCTCTCCATCGTGTAGGTTTTTAAATATCTTACCATAAAAATTGTCTTTGTAAAATTTGAGAAATCTGTACTCGCGTGATTCGATGCTGTCACGTTTTGTATTCCACACGTACCAGCTAATATCATAGGGTAGCTGAAATCTCCCATAATTACCAGGTGAGTGTAGTTTTTGCCGAGGCTTTTAGTCGAGTTGTTCTTAACAATCACTGTTTGAAGCGACCGTGGCGAAAAGAAATGAACGGTTTTCTATTGCGTTTACGTTGGTATGAACACAATGGCCGGGATACAGACATATTCTACATAGCGCGAACACGCTATATTTCGAATATGTCTGTATGCCACTGCGTTCATACCACAGTAAACGCTATAAAAACATCGTTCAATGAATATATTTACATCAAACAATGCGTTGAAATACCGTAGGAAGAAAATAAAAGTCGTTATGTGTTGCGACGTTGGTAGATACGGCAGCCGTGGTTGCTAAGATAATATAGTTCCAGTGAATCAACGTAAAGACACCAGTATTGTTTACAAAACGAAAAGAACAAGAGGCCCATGGGGCCTGTATCGCTCACCTGGTTGGATTTGACCAAATGTCAAAATAATGTACATGTTCAATTTGTCAATACATATACAAAAATGTACTCTCTGAAAGACCATATGGATTATTTTTTACACAATAATGGTGTTTAAAGAAACTAAGTCCCTTAGGGTGGGGAAAACCCTTTGGCCTATTTTTACATAAAAATTGTGTTTATCCCTTAATGCCCAGCCCCTGGGTGTTCAAAGTAAAAATTTATACAAACTCTGTTTCCTTTCTGCCAAGGATGTTACTGACCAAATTTGGTTCAAATTCATTCATAACTTTATGACTAGTAACGATTTAAAGGAATAACTCTATTTCCCCTATTTGGCCCCGCCCCTCAGGCCCCTGGGGGTTCAGAGTAAAAATTTATACAAACTCTGTTCCCCTTCTGCCAAGGATGTTCCTGACCAAATCTGGTTCAAATTCATTCATAACTTTATGACTAGTAGCGATTTAAAGGAGTAACCCTATTTCCCCTATTTGGCCCCGCCACTCAGGCCCCTGGGGGTTCAGAGTAAAAATTTATACAAACTCTGTTCACCTTCTGCCAAGGATGTTCCTGACCAAATTTGGTTCAAATTCATTCATAACTTTATGACTAGTAGCGATTTAAAGGAATAACCCTATTTCCCCTATTTGGCCCCGCCCCTCAGGCCCCTGGGGGTTCAGAGTAAAAATGTATACAAACTCTGTTCCCCTTCTGCCAAGGATGTTCCTGACCAAATTTGGTTCAAATTCATTCATAACTTTATGACTAGTAGCGATTTAAAGGATTAACCCTATTTCCCCTATTTGGCCCCGCCCCTCAGGCCCCTGGGGGTTCAGAGTAAAAATGTATACAAACTCTGTTCCCCTTCCCCCAAGGATGTTCCTGACCAAATTTGGTTCAAATTCATTCATAACTTTATGACTAGTAGCGATTTAAAGGAATAACCCTATTTCCCCTATTTGGCCCCGCCCCTCAGGCCCCTGGGGGTTCAGAGTAAAAATGTATACAAACTCTGTTCCCCTTCCCCCAAGGTTGTTCCTGACCAAATTTTGTGAAAATCCATTCAATACTTTAGGACTAGTAGCAATTTAAAGAAAAAGTTGACGGACGACGGACGCCGGACGACGGACGCTGCACCATGGCATAAGCTCACCGGCCCTTCGGGCCAGGTGAGCTAAAAACTCAACATTTTTGTTTTATACATTTTACGTTTTCAATTAATTAGTATACATTGTATTCACAATCCTCAATTTCCGTCTCAGATTTACTGTGGCTGTCAAGCACAGCGGGTATTGACTGAGATATATTAGTAACGTGGTCGATTGTTCTATAGGAACTGTACGCTTCAGCCATTTGTTGTTAGCTTACCTCGTGGAGAAGCTAAATATTCACTCATTTCCGCAATATTAAGTTTAGTTTTTGACATAACACTCACTTGGCATAAGCTTTTTGGTACAAGATCATCGGGTAACAGGAGAAAACGCTAAAATTGCGTAGATCAGTCATTTGAGAATGGCGACGTCTAGTTGACGTTACCGATTCCCGCGCTTATTGATCCGATGAGTCATTTTTCATTGCATTTACGCTAATTTTAACGCAGTCAGAGTTTACTAGGCTTAAGAAGGGTGAGATGTTATATACATGCATTTGATGGTGTTTTCAACCGTCAACATACAAGAAAAAAAAATCAGAAAGTCAATAAAAAAATCAGTCGAAGAAAAAACAAAGCAAATAGGAAAACCATGTGAAATACTTATAGTATGATAAACATTTTAAACGTATAGTCATGTGCATTTCTTTGCCAATCCCTCATAAAGTTTTTTTTTCTGACAGCTTAATTAAAATTACGGTTGAAAATAACTTCTATTTCATTTAACAAAAAAAAATAGTTAAATAAATAAAAAACTAAAGAATAAAGAAAATTAAAAAATGACAGAAGAGGAAATAAAAGCACTAATAACAGATATAAATAAAAAACACTTTCTAACCATCAAAGTGAACTACAAAATAGACGTTTTGGACAGCATAATTTACGTCCGGAAGACGTCACGTGTACCAGAGAGATCATCCCACTTTTCGGCAGGAGTATCAGTCTTGTAATGGCGGTCGGTGACATTACGTGGAAACTACGGTACCGAACTACATAATACCATGTGTGTATGTGTCTATTGAAACAATGATATCAATATAAATCGGCCATTGAGGCTCTTTTAATGGTGAGAGATTTTGACGATATATAATCGGCCTGGTGTGTTCTCGGCAGCATTGTGTGTATTGGAGTTCGGAGCCGTGTAAATCGGGTCTCGGGGCGGTAAATGTCCGCAAAATTTGTTGTTAAAATATTGGTTTTGGAAGTTAGTTTGACAATGGGTATGTAATGGGAAAGGAGAAAATATATCAATAAATAATAATTTTTTTTTCTAAAAATAAATTTGAAAAAAGTGATTTAAAAAGGAAGATTTTTACTGATCTAGGCCTAATGATAAAATTCATGAATTGTGATGTCAGCTTTATCCAATTTTTCTGTCAGTAATTTTTTTATGTCGTGATCAAATTTAAAGGATATCTACCTGATTGAGACATAACTACATTTTTGTCGTGATAATAAGCAGAAACTTAAGTTACATAAATTTCATTCTGAAATATGCACATTACCTAGACTGCTGCTAAGACAAAAAAACAATGAAAACAGTCAGGTGACCCAGTTTAAAGTCGGGGTAAAGAAGAAGTTTGGAATTGATTTTTTTGTGTCTTAAGATATTTGCCCTTTTAACCGTGGTTAGGGGGGTCCGATACTCTGATAGGCTTGTAACGGTCGGCCGACAGCTTATCACATGTACTGCGAGTGGATAGCATTGTGTATTCGGAGACACTGTGCATTTTTTGGTCCCTTTTCGGAAGGATTTGTTTTACGAAGTGTGAGCTGCCAAAACTTCAGTGATTGATTTGTTTACAATTGAGAGATATTGTGAGCAAATAGAATTTATTTGTTCCTAAACATTACAGAGAAAAAAACATTGAACCAGGATTAAGTTGAATTTTTCACCATCTGTCAAGTTTTGTTTATATATTGAAGGTGTTTCGTTTAGCAAGAGGAGTTTTATTGGAGTGTTGTCTGAACTGTCTGACAAAGGAAAAAGACAAAAGGTAAGAAATTTTCAAATAGATCGGTGTATTTAGTGGGACATAATTTGTCATTAGAACTTCAGGGTAACTTTTGTTTTTAGCAATTAAAGTTGCTACTACACCTGTGAGCCCCCTGCTAGGCATTAGCAGTATTTAGCTCTATGGTAAGATGTACATTGTATATGCTCAGTTGTGATCGGCTATATACTGATAAAGGGTCCGTAAAGTAAAAACCTGTGAAATGGAAGGGTTGGTGTAGCCTGTACATATATAGTGTTAATCATGCAGTCTCGGTGTCACTCAGCTGATGATGAAGGGTCACTCAGCTGATGATGAAGGTCAGTGTCACTCAGCTGATGATGAAGGTCACTGTCACTCAGCTGATGATGAAGGTCAGTGTCACTCAGCTGATGATGAAGATCAGTGTCACTCAGCTGATGATGAAGGTCAGTGTCACTCAGCTGATGATGAAGGTCAGTGTCACTCGGCTGATGATGAAGGTCAGTGTCACTCAGCTGATGGAGCAGATCAGTGTCACTCAGCTGATGATGAAGGTCAGTGTCACTCAGCTGATGATGAAGGTCAGTGTCACTCGGCTGATGATGAAGGTCAGTGTCACTCAGCTGATGGAGCAGGTCAGGGTCACTCAGCTGATTATGAAGGTCATTGTCACTCAGCTGATTGAGCAGATCAGTGTCACTCAGCTGATGATGAAGGTCAGTGTCACTCAGCTGATGAAGAATCACTCAGCTGATGATGAAGATCTGTGTCACTGCTGATGATGAAGGTCAGTGTCACTCAGCTAATGATGAAGGTCAGTGTCACAGTGTCACTCAGCTGACGGAGCAGGTCAGTGTCACTCAGCTGATGATGAAGGGTCACTCAGCTGATGATGAAAGTCAGTGTCACTCAGCTGATGGAGCAGGTCATTTTCACTCAGCTGATGATGAAGGTCAGTGTCACTCGGCTGATTATGAAGGTCAGTGTCGATCAGCTGATGATGAATGTCAGTGTCACTCAACTGAAGATGAAGGTCAGTGTCACTCGGCTGATTATGAAGGTCAGTGTCGATCAGCTGATGATGAATGTCAGTGTCACTTAGCTGATGATGAAAGTCAGTGTCACTCAGCTGATGGAGCAGATCAGTGTCACTCAGCTAATGATGAAGGTCAGTGTCACTCGGCTGATGATGAAGGTCAGTGTCACTCAGCTGATGGAGCAGGTCAGGGTCACTCAGCTGATTATGAAGGTCATTGTCACTCAGCTGATTGAGCAGATGAGTGTCACTCAGCTGATGATGAAGGTCAGTGTCACTCGGCTGATGAAGGGTCAGTGTCACTCAGCTGATGATGAAGGTCAGTGTCACTCAGCTGATGAAGAATCACTCAGCTGATGATGAAGATCTGTGTCACTGCTGATGATGAAGGTCAGTGTCACTCAGCTAATGATGAAGGTCAGTGTCACAGTGTCACTCAGCTGACGGAGCAGGTCAGTGTCACTCAGCTGATGATGAAGGGTCACTCAGCTGATGATGAAAGTCAGTGTCACTCAGCTGATGGAGCAGGTCAGTGTCGATCAGCTGATGATGAAGGTCAGTGTCACTCGGCTGATTATGAAGGTCATTGTCACTTAGCTGATGATGAAGGTCAGTGTCACTCAGCTGATGATGAAGGTCAGTGTCACTCGGTTGATGATGAAAGGTCAGTGTCACTCAGCTGATGATGAAGGTCAGTGTCACTCAGCTGATGGAGCAGATCAGTGTCACTCAGCTGATGATGAAGGTCAGTGTCACTCAGCTGATGATGAAGGTCAGTGTCACTCAGCTGATGATGAAGGTCAGTGTCACTCAGCTGATGATGAAGGTCAGTGTCACTCAGCTGATGATGAAGGTCAGTGTCACAGTGTCACTCAGCTGATGATGAAGGTCAGTGTCACTCAGCTGATGATGAAGGTCAGTGTCACTCAGCTGATGATGAAGGTCAGTGTCACTCGGCTGATGATGAAGGTCAGTGTCACTCAGCTGATGGAGCAGATCAGTGTCACTCAGCTGATGATGAAGGTCAGTGTCACTCAGCTGATGAAGAATAACTCAGCTGATGATGAAGATCTGTGTCACTATGCTGATGATGAAGGTCAGTGTCACTCAGCTAATGATGAAGGTCAGTGTCACAGTGTCACTCAGGTGACGGAGCAGGTCAGTGTCACTCAGCTGATGATGAAGGGTCACTCAGCTGATGATGAAAGTCAGTGTCACTCAGCTGATGATGAAAGTCAGTGTCACTCAGCTGATGGAGCAGGTCAGTGTCACTCAGCTGACGATGAAGGTCAGTGTCACTTAGCTGACGATGAAGGTCAGTGTCACTCGGCTGATGATGAAGGTCATTGTCACTCAGCTGATGGAGCAGGTCAGTGCACGTGTGGCCTGTATATTTTGTGTTAATTATGCAGTCCCTTGCTCACTCAGCTGATAGTGCAAGTTGATATGACTGGTACATAGTGTAAATATGCAGACTAAGAGTCACTCAGCTGATGGAGCAGGCCGGTGTGGCTTACTTACAAATTGTTAAGTAAGCAGTCTTTGTCACTCAGCTGATGGAGTGGGCCGGTGTGACCCCAGAACGGTGAGACCCAATACATTTTAAAATTTGTCAGACCCCTGACCCCAAAATTAGGAGAGTCGAGACCCCAGAATTGTGAGACCCAATATACTATAATTTGTCAGACCCCTGACCCCAGAATCACAAGACCCTGGTTACTTATACATTTTATCAGACCTCGGGGCTCCAGAATCGTGGAACCCAGACCTACAGACTACAGAACCTTGTTACCTGATAAAGCATATCGCCGATATACATGTATATTATTTGTCCGACTTGCTATATGATAATCTTGATCAATATATTGATCATATCAACGCTTCCTAATGCCTTTGATTAAACAGGTATTGGTGGAATTAAGCATGTTACGATACAAGATCTATTGTGCCTTTGAAGCTTGCATATGTTTGTTGTCAATATTTCTCAAAGTCCTGGTTAATATCGAGGATTATATTTACGGTCTTAATATGTCATATTTATCAAAAGGCTGCTTATCTGGAGACAATGTTTACTAATTCTGCTATTTTGTTTGTGTTTTAAACTATTTTCGGATTAGGGCCTGTATGGCGCACTGGATTTCAAATCTGAAAAATGTTTCACTGTAATTCTTATGGAGACCAATTTACTAAAATTCGGGGCCGCGGTGGCCGAGTGGTTAAGGTGTCCCGACACTTTATCACTAGCCCTCCACCTCTGGGTTGCGAGTTCGAAACCTACGTGGGGCAGTTGCCAGGTACTGACCGTAGGCCGGTGGTTTTTCTCTGGGTACTCTGGCTTTCCTCCACCTCAAAACCTGGCACATCCTTAAATGACCCTGGCTGTTAATAGGAAGTTAAACAAAAACAAACCAAACAAATACTAAAATTCTAATAATTTCCTTTTGAACTTTACTCTGTAACAGATCAAAATACCATTATTATGATATTAAAGAATATGTTCATTAACTTTTCAGAAATGGGATATTTTTTAGAGTGTCGATTTAGCTTATGTGAATAATTAGTTTTTTCTTTTGAAAATTGGTGTGGGATATATGGTAGCTCTTAAATTCGCTTGCAGAAATAAACTCCCTATATAAAGATAAGTATTGATATCATATAGTGGTAAAAATATTACTGAAAGTATTTAAATATATTCCTATTGACTTGATTCAGTTTGTGTGTACAGTACATTCCAGTTAATCGGGTAACGCTTAATAGGGTATTTCGTTTATTGGGGTAAAAATTCAAAAACCAAAACCATTTTCTCTTGAATCATGTTAAAAAAAATCGTTTAATTGGGTTGGAAAAGTCATATTTTTCGGTTATTCGAATACGATAATTTGACAAAAAATAAAAATGCTCAGATTTTCACGAAAGTCATCACATGTACTTACAAATCTATAATTATTTGGTATTAAGTTTTATAGAAACGTCAATTTCTCATTTATTGCATATGGTACTCTATGTAAAAAGGAACTAATTACTAAAGATATATACTGATAACAAAGTCCTCGTTTTATTCTCAGTGTTTCAAAACGGTACAAAACACGGAATTGAGTGTAACACATTATCTAAAGAAAATGTCTAAATTACCAAAGATCATACTTAATGACTACAAATGTATTATCCTTCAGTACTCCAAAATTGCTGGAAATTTAAAGGAATAAACTTGTCAAAATTACTAATTTGATTGTTAAGTTATTATATATGATCAAGTTTAAGACGCTCCTGACATTGTTAAAGTACTTTAGACATAATGGAAGTAACAAGTCATAATATGAATACTGTTGATTTAAAGTGACATACGACATTTCATTGATGGAAGCTCTACCATTATTAAGGAATATTAGTAGATTTGTAATTCACCGACATGAACTTATAGTTTTAGATTGTGTAATCTAGGATGATTAACCTTGTCTCTGTCAATTATAATCTTAAGTTTCTCTCTGTAGGGGTTAAGGGTGCATACTGTGTTACTGTGAGAAGTTTTGTAACTCCTTTTCAAAAGAGCTCCTTGTTCAGAAATGCATAAAATATACACGGTATATCTTTTAATATATTAATGCATTATGCAAAAAATATGTAGTAATTAACTCATAGATTTAGCCACACACCACTAGTAGATAACATTATTTTGATGGTTCTTTATGTATCTCATTTCAATTTAAAAACATATAGAAATGGACAGAGAAGATCCAATAAAGCAATCAACATTTATACGTTTGTTAATGAAATTTTGTCCAATTTCCCAATGAAAATTTGAAAAAGTTGGCACGTAGTTTAAAAACAGCTTGTTGATTTGTTGGGTTTATTGTCCCATGATCAGCTGAGGTAATATTTAAGTGGGTTTTCCTTGTAGTAGCTGGTGGCTACCTCATTGAAAAATAGCTAGAAGCAATTAGGGTAAAATGTCTTGCACAAGGACACAACCATGTCGGTACAGACTGCTCCATTTCTCTGCTTCCTTGATAAACACCAACTGCCATGGGTAGGGAGTGTACATGTCAAACTAGCAACTCGGAACCTGAGGTTTAGTAACTCAGCGTTTTAAACTGTTTGAGCTATTGTGGCCCCTTTTTAGCTCGTCTCTTCGAAGAAGAGTGAGAGCTTATGTTGTCACTCCGGCGTCGGTGTCGGTGTCGGCGTCGGCGTCGGCGTTGGTTTTCCAAATGTTACATTTTTGGTGCCAGTGTTGAAAGGCATAGTAATTTATGGTAATATGGTCCCTGTGGGGGTCAAACTATCCCCTGCCGGAGTTAAACTAAATGATTTTTTGAAAAAAAACAGATTTTTGAAAATTGTTGGACTTTTTTTGCGTTAAGTTTTTGGTGCGAGTGTTGAAAGGTATTAATACATCACTTTATAATTGTACTAGGGTGCTGATAATTGGCAATAGAGTCCCTCTGGGGTTAGACTATCCCCTGCCAGAGTTAAACTAAAAGATTTTTTTTTTTTTAAACTAGAATTTTCAAATTTTTGGACTTAGAATATTTCTGCGTTAAGTTTTTGGTGCGAGTGTTGAAAGGTATTAATACATCACTTTATAATTGCACTAGGGTGCTGATAATTTGGAATAGAGTCCCTCTGGGGTTAGACTATCCCCTGCCAGAGTTAAACTAAAAGATTTTTTTTTTTTTAAACTAGAATTTTCAAATTTTTGGACTTAGAATATTTTTGCTTTAAGTTTTTGGTGCGAGTGTTGAAAGGTATTAATACATCACTTTATAATTGTACTAGGGTGCTGATAATTGGCAATAGAGTCCCTCTGGGGTTAGACGATCCCCTGCCAGAGTTAAACTAAAAGATTTTTTTTTTTTAAACTAGAATTTTAAATTTTTGGACTTAGAATATTTCTGCGTTAAGTTTTTGGTGCAAGTGTTGAAAGGTATTAATAAATCACTTTATAATTGTACTAGGGTGCTGATAGTTAGTAATAAACTCCGTCTTGGGTTAAACTATCCCCTGCAAGAGTTAAACTAAAATGTTTTTTGAGGAAATAACCAGAATTATCAAATTTTTGGACTTAGAATATTTCTGCGTTAAGTTTTTGGTGCAAGTGTTGAAAGGTATTAATAAATCACTTTATAATTGTACTAGGGTGCTGATAATTTGTAATAGAGTCCCTCTGGGGTTAGACTATCCCCTGCCAGAGTTAAACTAAAAGATTTTTTTTTTTAAAAACTAGAATTTTCAAATTTTTGGACTTAGAATATTAAACTGAAATATTTTTTTGAGGAAAAAACACAATTTTTTAAAATTTTTCTTGCAAATGTTGAAAGCTTTTGAACACATCACTTTATGATTGTACTAGCTAGGGTGCTGATATTTGGTGAAAGAGTCCCTATGGAGTTACACTATCCTTTCTTGGGGTGAAACTGAATATAAAACAATATGAAAACGTCACAATAGACAATTTATACTGGTCCACATTTTTCAAGGGAGACAACTCTCATTAGGATATGTTGTCAAAAAATTGAAGAAATATGTCCAAAAGCAATTACATTTGTGTTTAATATCTTCATTTAATCTACAACAGCATAGGTTGTCTCCAAAATGTTTTTCAATAAATAATTTATATATATATATAAATTGGTATGGTTTTGAAAATTGCATGAATTCACAAAACATAATCTGATCAAGTAAACAATATAAATATTATTAATGCAATTTGCAAAACCATTCCAATTAATATATTTTAATTATTTATTGACAAACATTTGCGAGACGAGCTATGCTGTTCTCCAACAGCTCTTGTTATATTAAGCCAGACTGTAGATCATTAACTCACATACAATTTCTGAAGAATGATAACTGATATATGATTATTTAGTTAAGCCTTTAACAATTTTAATATCATCATCAATCTTAATTTTAATGCTTAATATAACTAGTGACATGAAAAAAGATAATGAAATTCTATATACATTCATTGTAAATAAATCATGGACCTTTGGGAGGTCAAGATATTATTATACCAATCTGGTATAATCATTTATTATACCTTATGTAAGATTCTCGCCTTATTATTGGTCAATTCCTGATCACATGACCTGAAACAATATGCAGTGTCAGAAACAGCGGTCAACATTGCCGTGGGATATTGCAATGTTCCCCGCTCCGCCCGAAAACGCACGATTGTTTCTTACGGAAAATCCCGAACATTGAGAAGGGAGACAATTCTTACAAACGCAACAGTGACACAGACAACTTGTAAACATGGAGCAGACGTCCAAGAGGTTTGCCTCAATATTTGAGGAGGATATCGATAAATTGATATCTATTCGGTATAATAAAATAAATAGTGCCCTTGTCTGAGGGGAATATGGAGGATTGTTTCCCCTCGAGAACATTATCTTCCCTCGCCTATCGGCTCGGGAAGAGAATGTTCCCTCGGGGAAACAATCCTCCATATTCCCCTCAGACAAGGGCACTATTTATATAATGTTGACCAAGGATGAAGCCCAAGGTTAATATTTTCTACTAGCAATCAGTATTATAAACACTATTGATTGAATCAAAAAGTCCTTAATTTGCATATTAGATATGGAACTTCTTTGCAAAAGTCTGGAAATGCAATTAATATTTTATCTTGATAACAGGAAATTTAAATTGGGGTGTTGTGATATCACAATGATTTTAACATCATAAATGTAAATATTGACCATAGTGTTTCTAGAAATAGAAACATCAGGGCAATATCTCAAAATATTGACCTCCATGTGACCATGTTTTAGCCAATGAGAAATCAGGAGAATCAGACCATATCTAATGATTACATTATATATAGGTATAATGTAAGTTTCATTGGCCTGTAATACCACTACGGCCAATACTGATTGTCTTTATCAGCCCAGAAAATTATTATCATGATAAAATCCACATTTAAAATGAGTTGGTCATTTAGATCTTGGTTAGAATGTTGTTGTTATCTTGGTATTTAAATCTAGGATTATTGTATCTTATTTTGGATACATGTGTGCCAGACTTGGGTGAAAGTTATTTCATTGAATAAATTTAGAGAAGAAATAGCAAAGATTAAATTGATGGCATGAGGAGAATTTTAAAATGGTGTATGCTATAAGCTGATTTGCCGTAATGCTTAATATGAATGGAGTATAAAGTTATTCTCTGCTGGGATTTCATCAAACTACGACCTGGTAATTATAAATTTGGTGGCATTTTACAAATATTTAACATTACATTCACCTACTGTTGATAAATTTTTTAAACTTAATTCAAGGTATTTTCTAATTCATTTATTCATCTTCAGGTTCGTTCCCATAGAAAATATATTTTTCACATGAATATCCTTGACCCTGAGACTTTAAAGTGCAGAATTGTTGTAAATATTATATGCCAATATTTACGACAATATTGTAATATTAATGATAATATCTGTCGTGTCAGGTCAGGATAGCTCATGTCAGTAGGTCATCAGGCAGGGAATATAACCATGGATGGAGATCTGATTTTATCTTTGCTACCCTCTTGTTTGTTTATAGATATTGGGATAGTAAGTGAATCAGCATGGCCCAAAATGACCACAGCCGTCAATGGGCTGTTAGACCCAAACAAACAAAAGATGAGAGATGTACAGTTTAGTCCCCACCCAGAGTTCGCGTCCCTTAGAAACTAGAGGTTATTGACTGTTCTACGCTGTCATGGTTGTGTTACTTTACCCTAAATTGCTCTCAATAGCATGCAATTGAGTTAGCCACCAGCTACTACAGAGTGGTCGAGTGGTGCAGTGATAACACACTCACCTTTCACCAAGGTTACATAGCTGGGTTTGATTCCCCAATTAGATATGAGAAGATATAGAGTCACCGACCCAACCACGTGGGCTTTCTCCAGGGACTCCAGTTTACTCCCACAATAAGACCCATCATACACTTTCATCCAAGTCAACTAGAGTAAGTGTTGATATAACTTGTTTCACAAATGAGGCCGCGGTGGCCGAGTGGTTAAGGTGTCCCGACACTTTAACACTTGCCCTCCACCTCTGGGTTGCGAGTTCGAAACCTACGTGGGGCAGTTGCCAGGTACTGACCGTAGACCGGTGGTTTTTCTCTGGGTACTCCGGCTTTTCTCCACCTAAAAAAAACCTGGCACATCATATCAGACCCTGGCTGTTAATAGGACGTTAAACAAAATAGAAACAAATCCAGGTACTCCAGTTTACTCTCACAATAAAACCCATCATGCACTTTCATCCACATATAACTTGTTTTGCAATTGTTGTAAAATAAATAAAGCTTATAGCTACTTCAGGGGGACCTTTAGTGGCTACTCGAACAAAAGTCCTGTTCGTTAAACTTGCTCAATGGTTTTAATAACCCAGTATCAAAATGAAGGTTGATTAATATGCCAATGGAAAAGTTATTATTTCAATCCTGTGTACATACAAGGGAGAGTACTCCAAGCTGACGAAAAGTTCTAAATGGGAAATCTTCTTTCCAATTAGAGGTCACAGGTACTCTATACCTTAAAACTAAAATGTTGTGACTTCATTGAGAAACAAGATTTCTTTTATAGCAACCAATTGAACCTTCTTAACTTCGAATTAATCTTATAGTCTTGTTATGAGCATTATGAGCTTATTGTCCTAATGTGACCTTCAACTCCAGCCAGGTCAATGGCCCTATAATTTGTAGGACTTATGATACATGTTTGGGTTACACACAACTTAGAGCCGCAGTTCACTAGAGTGGGTATAGTATATTAGATCATTAGAATTCGTACATATTCAGTTGACTTTTAAATTAGGAAACTGCTCAATTATCAGAATACATTGTGTTGGGAATTATTCCGTATCAATTTACATTTAATGTGAAAATGTTCTGGATTAAATTTCTTTGATGTTAATAAGACTTATTAAGATACTAAACTCAATAGTTTGTAGATTTTTGGGTGACTGGCTTAAGGGGTAGAACAGGTATTAGTATAGATTTAAATAAATCTCTTTGATGTACTGCATTACTTTTTCAAAATTAAATTTAAAAAGTACTCTTGAATGTTCTTTTGTCTGAAAATTAAAAATCGTGTTCTGAATTTTGGAAAATGTTTCATTAAAGTTTAAGAAATCTTTTTGTTAGAATTCTTACAGCATTATTTGATCTTTTCCAAAAAATGTTTTTATTCCTTTTGTCAGAAAGTGGTTTTACACTGATTCTTCTATCCATCACAGATTTAGTGGTTAAATTTGGCCGAGTTTGTCATGCTTGGATTGGTAGTCATAAATGGTTGTTGATGCAAACACTTGTGTAATGATGCTAAGCTGGTGGGGTTGGTGGGAGGTGCCCCTGGATAGAAGGGGGTGTTAGTGGGAGGTGCCCCTGGATAGAAGGGGGTGTTAGTGGGAGGTGCCCCTGGATAGTAGGGGTTGTTGGTGGGAGGTGCCCCTGGATAGAAGGGGGTGTTAGTGGGAGGTGCCCCTGGATAGAAGGGGGTGTTAGTGGGAGGTGCCCCTGGATAGAAGGGGGTGTTAGTGGGAGGTGCCCCTGGATAGAAGGGGGTGTTAGTGGGAGGTGCCCCTGGATAGAAGGGGGTGTTAGTGGGAGGTGCCCCCTGGAATAGTAAGGGTTGTTTGGTGGGAGGTGCCCCTGGATAGTAGAGGGTGTTGGTGGGAGGTGCCCCTGGATAGTAGGGGTTGTTGGTGGGAACTGCCCCTGGATAGTAGGGGGTGTTGGTGGAGGTGCCCCTGGATAGTAGGGGTTGTTAGTGGGAGGTGCCCCTGGATAGTAGGGGTTGTTGGTGGAGGTGCCCCTGGATAGTAGGGGTTGTTGGTGGGAGGTGCCCCTGGATAGTAGGGGTTGTTGGTGGGAGGTGCCCCTGGATAGTAGGGGTTGTTGGTGGGAGGTGCCCTGCTCTGTACTCAATCTGGCCCTTTTAAGTAAACTGTACAAAGATTTCTACAGTACAAATGTACTAACAAGATACCAGTAAAGACTGTTTACCAGGGATAAATATTCCATTACGATTTTCTAAACATGTCGAACAGTAACAAAGAGGGTTCAGTTAACTGTACAAGTACAAATTCATATTATCAGTCTTTTCAATGAACATGATATATTGGGCGGGAAATGAATCAGGATTAAATGGACATCCAACCAACATACAAGCCAGTGTATATATATACCTGTAGGAATTTAGCTTTGTACACAATAAATTTACCGGGTATTATAATGCCCAACTGTTATCATTGCAGTAATTTTGCCACCTGATAAAGCGTACATGAGTGCTATCAGACAGATTTAATTAGTAAAAGCTTAGTTGAATTTGATCATAATTTGTGGTTTTGTGCCATATATATATATATAGTGCATTTCTACAGGGATTTTTTTTTTTTTTTCGGATCGGTTGAGGCCATAATATTTTTAATCATTTTTGGAAGAAATTGAAAAATAAGGAAGGATAACAATTTTCAGCAGTTTCAGGAATTTTCCAATGTGAAATGATTTTAATTGTAAATGGGACCCATTATCAGCCCCAAAAATTAAACCCTCAGAAAAAGTTAAAAGTGTTATTTTTTTGTCAGTTTACGGTCAGTTATAGTCTAGTCTGATGGTCAGTTAATTCCCGACAGAATATATACCATGAGTTGTGTAAACTTACATGACTTATCTGTCAGATTTTTCATTGTCTGTCAGATTTTTAGTGTATTGGATTTCAAACTGGTATTATAACCGATTCTGTAATATCTTATCTGATCTCTATTCTAATGACTGTATTTGTCTCTAACTCTTTTGAATATTGTGTGTTTTTAAACTTCAGACTCAGTGCAGCATTGTATATATATATATATATCCTACAGTCCGAGGCAAAAATTTTGAGAGAACGGCATTCATGTTTATATGAGCGTCGGACAGTGTCAATAAGATCCATGAAGATTTAAACTGATATTTGTATGTACATGTATACCAAAGCATACGGTCATTTGTGCATTTTGTAAACTTGTGACTGGTATTACTAAGATGTGTATAAGTTATATCTTGCTTATGATAGCTAAACGATAGCTTTAAAAATACCACAAGACATATACACACACACATGTACATATACTATAAAGTTAAGTATTCTTCAGAGTATAGATCTAGATTTAAATACCTGAATACCTTGGACTGAGTATCAGAAGGGGCAGTGATTCGTGCCTCATAGTCCGACGGGGGACTCAAACATGGAAATATACGAGGAATAATTTTATTGTGCAGTACAGATATTACTCCATATGACAGGTAATCTTTTCTGTTTTTTAACAAGTTGAAATTTAAGTTTTGATGTAGAAAGGTGTCTTTATAAAGAGTTTGGTGCTTTTAGTCAAAAGACGAGACGTGTTGAATATTAGCTTACAGCCATCTGTACTGGGTTTAACATGGAAATGCATTCTTTATAAATATCTTTTGAGTAATTGCAATGATTTTTATTCCATTATTGTTGATTTATCATTAAAGTTTGCCTCATGAAAGTTTATTACTGGTGTCAAATATAATAATAATGAAATTTTAACTATGTACTAGTGTCAAATATGATAATAATGACATTTTAACTAGGTACTGGTGTCAAATATAATAATAATGAAAT
Organism: Pecten maximus; assembly: GCF_902652985.1. Taxonomy (NCBI): domain Eukaryota; kingdom Metazoa; phylum Mollusca; class Bivalvia; order Pectinida; family Pectinidae; genus Pecten; species Pecten maximus. The sequence continues at coordinate 14,787,658 of NC_047032.1, read as the reverse complement.
TTTAACTATGTACTGGTGTCAAATATAATAATAATGAAATTTTAACTATGTACTGGTGTCAAATATAATAATAATGAAATTTTAACCATACAGAATTTACATTCATGATTTTCAAAGTCAAGCTACATGTATCTAAGATGGTAGTGGTAATAGAGTGGGTTTTTATCTGAGGATCGGAGGTTTGGATCATAGAATTTGCATATTACACTTTATTAACAAGAACTTCATACCTCCGCCAAAGGACACATGCACCCACGACAGCGTGGACCGGCATGTTTCTCAGCTTCAAAAATACTGACCATTCTTCTTTATGGAGAGAACTTTGATAGTCTTAAGCCTGATGTTCAATCCAATTGTTTTCCAATAAGATATGTTGAAATCAAGTCCGTGCCTAGCAGTACACTCTCTAGGACTACGAACCTACAGATGTATATTGTTACTACTCTGATTAAGGTTTGGTTGGCTCCGTATTACTCTTGCCTCCTGGATACCATCCAGTATGTCGCCATGTAGGGGGATTGATGAGTAGGCAAGACTTCGTAATATAGCAGTCTGAGAAAGCTCCTAGATGTGACGAAAGCACTCGAGACATATGTTGTCCAGTATACATTGCTGTTCAATATTTACCATCCAGTACATAAATAATTATGTAGCTAAAGGTGATTGAAGAATAGGCAATTTTACCTATAAATACATGCATAAAATATATTGCTGCTTAGTAAAATTACCAGCAAATGCAATTTCACTGTCATTTCATGTAATAAGCCCACATATATCTGCTGTTTTTCATTTAAATCACTGACAATTATAATTTCATTGTCCTGTTAGATAAGCCCATTCATACGGCGTACATTGTAACTGTTATTTTTCAGTAATTGTTTGATGTTGTTGCGCTTATTTGATTGTGAATAACCAGGGTCATTTTGAGGTGGGGGGTCTCCAAGTAGTAGTTGGTGACTACCTCACTGATCAACATACGAGAGGCCAATCACATACCATCCAGTGCAAAGGTAAAGTGTCTCGCCATGAACACCACCACAATAGCATAGACCATCATGTTTCTCAGCTTCAAAAATACTGACCATTGTAGTTTCTTTGTCCCATAATAAGCCCATTCATATCTATTACTGTTCATTGATTTCACAAGTGAATGGTTATTGGTTTAATATAAAAATGCTGAATCTAACATTTACTGTAATAAACCTCTCCCGAATACTCTGATTCAAAGGTGATACGTCAAATTATTGGCCCAATGGGCCTCTTGCAGGATATATGCAGTTTTCATTGCTAACAATAGCTTTTCATGGAAACTTTTGATCTGTGTGATAATTTAATATCTGAATCATTACAAAATCATGCTCTGACATATTGACAAAATTTTGGTTTAAAAAAACCTGAAGCCTGAATTTTACTCTAAAAAGATTATGCAGTCAGCAATTTTTTTTCATTTGAAAATGTTGATTTCTACAGCTTGTTTTGACATCTAACGGAGACATTTATATGCACATGTCTTAAGACCTGCACTTTAGCTGTGATTTAAGTTCAGATACACAGCCAGAGGCAGGGGTGAAAAAAAGGTTTGATGTATCTTACTGTATGTTGTAGGAGAGGACTAATTGTGGGGCCCCCTGGTGTATCTTACTGTATGTTGTAGGAGAGGACTAATTGTGGGGCCCCCTGGTGTATCTTACTGTATGTTGTAGGAGAGGACTAATTGTGGGCCCCCTGGTGTATCTTACTGTATGTTGTAGGAGAGGACTAATTGTGGGGCCCCCCTGGTGTATCTTACTGTATGTTGTAGGAGAGGACTAATTGTGGGCCCCCCTGGTGTATCTTACTGTATGTTGTAGGAGAGGACTAATTGTGGGTCCCCCCTGGTGTATCTTACTGTATGTTGTAGGAGAGGACTAATTGTGGGGCCCCCCTGGTGTATCTTACTGTATGTTGTAGGAGAGGACTAATTGTGGGGCCCCCCTGGTGTATCTTACTGTATGTTGTAGGAGAGGACTAATTGTGGGGCCCCCCTGGTGTATCTTACTGTATGTTGTAGAGAGGACTAATTGTGGTGTAGAATGCAACTAAAAGTGGGCCACAAGAAGAATCAGGGAATTCCCTTCATGACTCTAAATAGGTGGCTTTAGTTTAGTTTGTTTTTGTTTGATGTCCTATTAACAGCCAGGGTCATTTAAGGACGTGTCAGATTTTGGAGGTGGAGGAAAGCCGGAGTACCCGGAGAAAAACCACCGGCCTACGGTCAGTACCTGCCAACTGCCCCGGGTAGGTTTTGAACTTGCAACCCAGAGGTGGAGGGCTAGTTATAAAGTGTTGGGACACAAACCACTCGGCCACCGTGGGTATTGAAAAGATCAAAATAAGCCCCTATTGCATCACTTACAATGTTTTTCTTTTCTTTCCTGTGTTTTGCTTTCTGTCTTTTCTTTCCTGTGTTTTGCTTTCTGTCTTCGTCTTTGTCTTTCTGAGCTTTAAATTGTTGTCTTCTATAGATGTAGGACACGATATCTTGTTGTCCTCATATGACCCTGGCTGTTTCCAAGTGAGTAAACATCAAATATTGGTATAATAAACGTCTATATTCAAAAGTTGAAACATGCTCTTTTATAAATGGACACTTCTGTACCTAGTTGTGTTATTACAACTTTAATATATAGTATTATAGTATTTCCTGGGATAAATTTTCTTTATGTAGTTATTTTCGCTCCATTTTTAATGACCACAAATATAGTGAATTAATTCCCCTGCAAATATTTTATCTGCATTTTCAAATCTTCAATCAAAGCTAACCATACCTATAAATTTTTGATAGATATTTTTTGTGCTATATTTATTGATCACAAATATGGTGGAATTACCAATTACCAATTGATTGCATTATCCTTGAAATCATCAATGAAAGCTAACCATGCTTACAAATTATATCTTTGTGGTAATATATATCTTTGTCTGGACAAAGCTCTTGTAAGATTATAATATAAACAAACGGTAATGCGGAAGCTTTATTTAATCCAGCCAGTACAGTTATTGGGCCGTCTCACTGTACTTCTGAGTCGTGTTAATGTTTGAGACAGAGGGATTTACCTTTTTCTGTACAAAATGTCCCCATAATCTACTGCAAACAATGGTGGCCGGATTATCAAGCCTTGATCCACTTTATACTGCACGGTCAAAATATTCCTTATAACAGAGACGGTCTATAACTGGGAAATTTCTGTCATCAGATCAAATTGAATCTTGGATTATATTCTAGCTGCACCAGGTTATGAGGACAAAATGGAAGTTATGTGAGTTTTGTGCAACATCAGATGGATTATATTTTTGTAGCCAGCTTAACTTTTAACTTAAGGTAAATTGGATTTGGTAATTCTTGTTGTTACTTAAAAACTAATACCGTAAATTTGTTAATGGTGTTTATGTGGCTTGGGTTTATATATTGATGATAATTTTGTTCCTCACAGTATGAGGTTTTTGTGTAAGTATTCGTATAAACAGTGATTTCATTGGCTAATTATGTAACTATAGATACTTGTTATATCAACACTCCATCACCCCTGAAGCAAAGAATTCATTATGTCAAGAAAAATTTCTCAATTTTGCAAATTTTTGGCTACTTGGCTATCCTCAGGCAGAAAACCATGCAACAAGTTTTTTGTTTCTCCACATTTGAAATGATGGGAACAGATGTAGCCCAAAACATCTGTTCTCTGTGTTTTTTATACTGTATGTTTATACATTAAATGTATCATAAAACTGATAACAGGGTATAGTTAATGGTATAAAATGTAAAAAATAAAACATCTGTATGAAGCTGATTTTTTAGGCCAAAATGAATGTTTAATGGAACTTAAAGCCAACAGACTAATCGCTATAATACTCGCATGGCCATGGCCTGAAACAGCCAACAGACTAATCGCTATATAATACTCGCATGGCCATGGCCTGACACAGCCAACAGACTAATCGCTATATAATACTCGTATGGCCATGGCCTGAAACAGCCAACAGACTAATCGCTATATAATACTCGCATGGCCATGGCCTGAAACAGCCAACAGACTAATCGCTATAATACTCGCATGGCCATGGCCTGAAACAGCCAACAGACTAATCGCTATATAATACTCGTATGGCCATGGCCTGAAACAGCCAACAGACTAATCGCTATATACTTGCATGGCCATGGCCTGAAACAGCCAACAGACTTATCACTATAATACTCGCATGGCCATGGCCTGAAACAGCCAACAGACTAATCGCTATAATACTCGCATGGCCATATGGCCTGAAACAGCCAACAGACTAATCGCTATATAATACTCGCATGGCCATGGCCTGAAACGCCAACAGACTAATCGCTATATAATACTCGCAGGGCCATGGCCTGAAACAGCCAACAGACTAATCGCGATAATACTTGCATGGCCATGGCCTGAAACAGCCAACAGACTAATCGCTATAATACTCGCATGGCCATGGCCTGAAACAACAAACAGACTAATCGCTATAATACTCGCATGGCCATGGCCTGAAACAGCCAACAGACTAATCGCTATATAATACTCGCATGGCCATGGCCTGAATTATTTATATACTGCTCAGTTTTCAGTTAAATTATACATTCATCGGTAATCATTATTGCACTGTAGTAAACCCTGTTGACCATACACGCAGCTATAGCCATATAATTTTACAAGTAACATATGGAGCTCAATCCTATAATTAAAAGTTGTGTAATTGCGCTTTTTAAATTGATAGTTAAAAGATTGGATACAAGAATGCTATAAAGAAGTGTTTGTAGATATTAATTTATACATTATTGACTTAAGACATGAAAAGGAGAATATGGGATCTCTGGTTTTTTTCCCAGTCTCAAGTTGAGTAGATTATATTCTTTAATGCGGCACAGATACCCTATTATCAACTGATAGGAATAAACTGTATGTAATTGAAGTCTTTGTACAAAAATGTTCCTGAATAGAATGAAATGATTAAAGGTAATCGTTGATACAGTTGATAATGACAGAAGTGATATATAATCATGGGAAGATGAGGTGTTCCTTGTTATTACTGTTTGAAATACAAAACATAAATTCTGTTTAACAATGAAAATTTTTTATTTGATGTTGGGCCTCCCCATCAAGGGAGACAACTACAGTGAACCCTGACTTAGTGACCACCTGGATTAAGCGACTCCGTCTCATGTGTGACCATATTTTCCCCCCAGTGTTATTTGACTTAGTGACCACCTGAATTAAGCGACTCCTTCTCATGTGTGACCATATTTTCCCCTCCTAGTGTTATTTGACTTAGTGACCACCTATTAAGAGACCATCTGTTGTATGTGACCTTTTTTATTGCCTTACACATGGAAGGTCACTTATGACAGGAGGGGCCATGGTGGCCGAGTGGTTAAGGTGTCCCGACACTTTATCACTACCCCTCCACCTCTGGGTTGCGAGTTCGAAACCTATGCAGGGCAGTTGCCAGGTACTGACCGTAGGCCGGTGGTTTTTCTCCCGGGTACTCAGGCTTTCTTCCACCTCCAAAATCTGGCACGTCCTTAAATGACCCTGGCTGTTAATAGGATGCTAAACAAAAACAAACAAACATATGACAGGCTTTACTGTTTATTCAATACCTAAATTGACTTTTTTTATGCCCCCTCTATTTTAAAGTCACGGGGCATTTAATTATGGTCATTTAAGTTTATCACAGTTTTCACAAAAATGACATGTCTGACCAAAATGGGAGAGCCTTGCCTATTACTCCAGTAGGAATTCAAAACAAAATCATGAAAGTGTAGAATTTCTTGTCCTAAACAATAACGCCTGTCTTAATAAATCCAATAATACTAGAAAGCTCCAAACTTCTCTTTGGGTTACCATTAAAACTAATCAGTTTGTGAATAAATTTACTGAAATTAGGTCTTGTCTTTGAATAAACAGAGTTATGGCCCCTGATTGATTTATTATGTAAGGGATAATGGATTAAAAGAAATTTCTGGCCTTGTTCAATATGGAAACAAGCCAGGAATACATTATGATAGATTTCAATGAAAGGTTGTTATGGAGCTTTGATAAATTGTAGATTATTATTGTTTTATGTTTTATTAATATTTTAAGTATTCAGGTTAAAAAAAGTTAAAACAAAAAATCAAAATTAAAAAAAAATTGTTCAAAACATTCCTGCACCCTTTATGCAAGTGCATATGAACTCTACTTGTATATGTGCAAATTTATGGTATCTAGTCTTGTGATCGAGTCTATCGACTTATTTTTTTGTCATTATACGTAACTGAACACTAAATCGTGTCTCTGTGCTCATCAAAATGAAGTGTTAATGGATGAGATGAGTGTTTGGGACATGCTCTAATCATCTACTTCTGAAAGGATATTGAATAGGAAGAATCGCTGTCAATACTTCAAATGTTACATGGATACTTAAACCATCTGTGAATTACAATTGTAAACACCTGATGGTCCACATAATCCAGGCCAAAACTTTTAATTGTTAAAAAATAGGTTTTGAATTTGTGACAATTTATTTCAATGAAATATTCGAAATTTGAATAACTCTTATGAATGTACTGCAGTATAATTGCATCTTATTATCATTAATTGCTCATTAAAAGAAGTTCTCATAGATAGTCATAGATGTATGCTCTATTTAAATGTTCAATGTCAAGTATATAAGAATCTTATTTTCATACCAATTACCTTGTCGATATAGGGTATTATGTAAGTAATTATATATATTTTTTGCCAGTGGAATAAAATTCACTTTGATAATTTCTCAGTTTTGAGTAAGATTTAATATAATAAAAAAAAACTCAGAACACCTTCACAGTATTTGTTTGAGAAATAACTTGAGCAAGGTACAAAGATATTTTAAAATACACAGGTATTTATACATTCAGAAAGTCGCTAGTATTCTCTCTGCCTAGATATGTATACACAAGATTCTAGATTTGTTGTTGCCGAGCTTAATTAAAGTGTTTTGTGTCGGTTTCTCTCCTTTGAGCCGTTCTTTAGGGTTATAAATTGCATTTTATGTCTGTGCTGAGACTCCGTCCAAGTTTGAGGAGGAGGACATTCGGAGATTAATATGTTAAGCAAAACTGAATTTATTTACATGTATATGTATATATCACTTGCAATAATGAATGCCTCATTAGCAGGAAATATAGAAAGAAAAATCAACATCATCTTGAAAAAATATCCGTATCTTGATCTTGATCACCACATACAGATTTTCTTGTCTCTCATCGTCCTCTTCTTCTTCATCCTCTTGTGTCCAGTCTTTCCTCTTCGTCCTAGTACTTCTGTACTTCACTCTGTCCTGCTTCTCAATCCTCCTCCTCTTCCCTTCGTCCTCTCTGTCATCGCCCATCGTCCTCATGGATTTGGTAATAGTCTCCGGCCATCATACAGTTGTAATCTATTTTTTTAAAATTTTGTGTTGGCTTGTGTATTGGTTAATTCACACACAACATCTCGGGTCCCAGGGTAAGATATGGTATGTATGTGTGTATGTATTTGATATCTTCTCAACAAATATCCGTGTTCAAAAAGAAATATCCTGATAAAGGAATGACCTCTGTGGGAATCACAATATTATTGCCTGATACAGGTTGTTTTCAATAGAAGTTACGATTCCTGATTTAAATAAACCTTTTAACCAATTGTGTGATATTGTACAGAATTTAAATTCCTGCTGTCAACAGTCGCAAAGTTAAAAATCCATTCACGCCTGTTTTGTAGCCGGTCGACTTCAGATCACGAGTTTTGATAAATATGTCAAAAGACATTTACACTTTGTAGTACCAAAGTCACTGTTGTCTTATCTGATTTCCATACACATTATAAATATTGAACACTCAGAGAAAATTTATGTTGATTTTGTTTGCTAAACAATGTTTTGGTGAAATTTTCAAATACATGTAAGATTGGGGATTTGGGCTCGAGGTGATTTCTCAATACTTTTATCTCAAAATGTTTCATTGAATATTATTTTCTTGTAATTTTTAATTGGGGAATGGGTTTATTTGAGGAAAAATGTCATAACTTGGGACTATTTGAGGATAGATACAGTACTAAACTTTAACACTAGGGGAGGGGGACTATTTGAGGATAAATACAGTACTAAACTTTAACACTAGAGGATCGAGGGGGACTATTTGAGGATAGATACGGTACTAAACTTTAACACTAGGGGAGGGGGACTATTTGGGGATATATACAGTCCTAACTTTAACACTAGGGGAGGGGGACTATTTGAGGATAAATACAGTACTAAACTTTAACACTAGGGGAGGGGAACTATTTGAGGATAGATACAGTACTAAACTTTGACACTAGGGGAGGGGGACTATTTGAGGATAAATACGGTACTAAACTTTGACACTAGGGGAGGGGGACTATTTGAGGATAGATACGGTACTAAACTTTAACACTAGGGGAGGGGGACTATTTGAGGATAGATACAGTACTAAACTTTGACACTAGGGGAGGGGGACTATTTGAGGATAGATACGGTACTAAACTTTAACACTAGGGGAGGGGGACTATTTGAGGATATACAGTACTAAACTTTAACACTAGAGGAGGGGGACTATTTGAGGATATACAGTACTAAACTTTAACACTAGGGGAGGGGGACTATTTGAGGATATACAGTACTAAACTTTAACACTAGGGGAGGGGGACTATTTGAGGATAGATACGGTACTAAACTTTAACACTAGGGGAGGGGGACTATTTGAGGATAGATACGGTACTAAACTTTAACACTAGGGGAGGGGGACTATTTGAGGATAGATACGGTACTAAACTTTAACACTAGAGGAGGGGGACTATTTGAGGATAGATACGGTACTAAGCTTTAACACTAGAGGAGGGGGACTATTTGAGGATAGATACAGTACTAAACTTTAACACTAGGGGAGGGGGACTATTTGAGGATAGATACGGTACTAAACTTTAACACTAGGGGAGGGGGACTATTTGAGGTTAGATACGGTACTAAACTTTAACACTAGAGGAGGGGGACTATTTGAGGATAGATACAGTACTAAACTTTGACACTAGGGGAGGGGGACTATTTGAGGATATACAGTACTTAACTTTAACACTAGGGGAGGGGGACTATTTGAGGATAGATACGGTACTAAACTTTAACACTAGAGGAGGGGGACTATTTGAGGATATACAGTACTTAACTTTAACACTAGGGGAGGGGGACTATTTGAGGATAGATACGGTACTAAACTTTAACACTAGGGGTCGGGGACTATTTGAGGATAGATACAGTACTAAACTTTTCTACCTATCTTCAAGTGAAGGGCTCAATGATAAATTTTAACACAAATTCTCGTCTGTATATAAATAAAACAATTTCCTGGTGTAGGTCTATACCATTTGTGTCTTTCATTTATCAAAGAATCTTCTCCGCGATCATGTTATTAGACTTTGCTAATGTTATAAGTACGAAAAGTCCCTCACTGCGAGCAAATTTATAACTTTCATCTTTCACCTCTCTATCACAAAGTCATTGTGATATCAATCCTTCAGGTATATTGAATTTTTGTGTAGCTAAGTCTGCGACTCAATAACTGCTTTGAAATTGACACTGAGAGCATCACGTTTTTGAAATGTTCACCTAGAGTATCATGTATTTATTTGTTAATGACAAAAGCTTTTCAGACAGAATGTTAGGAGATGATTTATTTGTTGTCTTAAGTGGAATATTGTGGACAAGACAGGACTTGGCCCCAGTTTGGTGAACGTTCATAATAAAGGAACTCCTGGAGATTTTTTCCACTGGAAATCATTAAATAATAATTAAAAAATTAAAAATAAGTATTCTGGGTTTTTATACGCCCGTCAAGGAAGCTACATTTTCCTGTGGTAGTTTTTCCAGTGATGGGTGTATATATATATATATATATGCTCCTGCTTGTGGAGCCCATTTTTAAGAGACCTGCACTCTTAACTTGAAGTTTTTGAGATTTCCTTCATTTTTCAAATCCTGCAATTAAAAGCTTTTGAAATTCCCCTCATTTTGCTCTACAAATGAAAATTTAAGGCTTCCTATGTTAATTGTGATATCTGAAGATTTACTGTCGTGTAACTGATGATTATTTAAATGCAATCAAATCTTTTATTGTTTACATATTTAATTGGTGCACTTAAATATTAAGGGGAAATCAAATTAAAACAGCTGTTTATCGGAATGACAAATTAGCAATTGACCAACATTTCTTGCCATAGATAATAATGTAGAGAAACTATAATTAATGCAATCAATTAATTTAGCAGAATGTTTCAGCCTGAAAATTTAAGCATTAAAATATAATGATTATTGCTAATATTTGTACATGCTATGTTCATTTGGACACATGGACTAATTCCCCTAAAAAAAATGTCAAGATTCATGTGTCCTGACATTTCAACACTAGCCCTTCACCTCTTGGTCGAGAGTTCGAAATCTACTTGGGACAGATTACAGGTACTGACCGTAGGCTGTTGTTTTTTCTCCAGGTACTCCGACTTTCATCTACCTCCAACACCAGGCATGTCCTTAAATGACCGTGGCTGTTAATAGGACGTTAAACAAAATAAACCAAACCAAACCAAACCCTAAAAAAAGTTGAGATTCATGATAAATTTTTTTTAAAAAAATTGTGAAATATTTTTATTTTTATCATATCGATTTTACTTTGAATAAAAGACAGTTTGGGGTTCCTTGGGCCTAAATCTGCCAATGCCAACATGCAGTACAAAATAATTTTCCTATAGTCACGGTCAGACATTGTTTGACCTGAGATGGCAGTCGATCAGTACATTGGTATTTCAGACTGAAGTGTTTTGTTTGTGTCTGGTTGACAACTTTTACAATTTTTTCAAAAGAATAATTTTTGAATTACAAAGAAACATTTTAACTCGATTTTTCGGATCAGTTGGTGACTTGTCACTATATGTAAATGCTATATAAGACGTTGTGGCCTTGCCTTTTGTTGTAATTCGATCGTATCCATACCCCACCCCTTGTAGTAATTATTCAATTGACTCAAGATTTCGTAACTTGATCATATGATCGTAATATTTAAAAAGTTGGTGCTTGTAGCTTATGTCAATTGAAAAAAGACAATTTATTTAAATTAGGTATTTACAGAGTATGTGATTTCCATGCTCAGGTGGTCTGAAATATTGAAAATATCTTTACATGTTATTTGAAAAAAAACTTCAATAGATTATCATATTTCTGTTTTACATATGCCTCTGTTTGCTGTTTTCAAAGAAATGACTTTAACTTTTTGAGTGAAACACTTGATGACAGTACAGGTACCATTCACAGAAAGTTAATTATATACTTAAAGTACTTATATACCACTCCTTCGCAATTTTGTGGCATGATATTGAAGGGTTTCTAGTTTGATATATTTCATGAATATGACGGAATATATTGGTACGAATATTGTTATATTGTATCACACTTGTAAAATATATATACAGATCCATGACAATTGATATTCGTACAATTACTTTGATTTTAACCAAAGTAACTCTCTGATGTCTGTATAAGATATTCAAGGAGGATCAAACCATATTAAATTCTCTTGGATGCATGGTCAGATTTCCAAGTGGTAACATATTTTCCTTTCACCTACGTGACCGGGGTTTGATTTCCTGATCGGACAGGAAAAGTTTATGTGGTCACCATGCAGTGCTGAACCATGTGGGTTTTATTTGGATATACTCCTGACAAATACCAGACTCTTGTGCACTTCCATCCGAGCCAACACTTTTCATCTTCAAACACATATAGTAATAGAAATAGTATGCATACAAACAAACACAGCTATCAGAAGCATATTTTTGATATATTTGGATGTAGTGTGCTTGACGAAACAGCTGTATTCATTTTCATTGTATAGCTGATACGTAAAAAACAGCTGTATTCATTTTCATTGTATAGCTGATATGTAAAACAGCTGTATTCATTTTCATTGTATAGCTGATACGTAAAAAACAGCTGTATTCATTTTCATCGTATATCTGATATGTAAAACAGCTCTCTGGGAAAATGTCTGATAAGTAAAACAGCTCTCTGGGAAAACTGTAATTGTGATAAGTAAAACAGCTCTCTGGAAAACTGTAATTGTGAAAAGTAAAACAGCTCTCTGGAAAAACTGTAATTGTGATAAGTAAAACAGCTCTCTGGGAAAACTGTAATTGTGATTAGTAAAACAGCGCTAGCTCTCTGGAAAACTGTAATTGTGATAAGTAAAACAGCTCTCTGGAAAACTGTAATTGTGATAAGTAAAACAGCTCTCTGGAAAACTGTAATTGTGATAAGTAAAACAGCTCTCTGGGAAAACTGTAATTGTGATAAGTAAAACAGCTCTCTGGAAAACTGTGATTGTGATAAGTAAAACCGCCCTCTGGGAAAACTGTAATTGTGATAATTAAGTAAAACAGCTCTCTGGAAAACTGTAATTGTGATAAGTAAAACAGCTCTCTGGGAAACTGTTTGATTTGTAAAACAGCTCTCTTTAAAATGGCTGATTTGTAAAACATTTTTGGGAAATTGTAAGTCTGCTTTGTAAAACTGCCTTAGGAAGTTGTGGGTCTGATTTTTGTAAAACAGCTCTCTGGGAAATTGATTTGTAAATAAAAAAAAAAGTCTGATATAGTTTTGTAAAACATCTGTCTACATAACATGGATGAGCTTTGATGACACTAACGACTTGAGTGATAAATTAATCTCAAGGTAATGTGTATTGAAACAGACCGATTCAGATCGTTAACATATAACAATTGGCTGGTAACTTATCGTCACGCTGGTAAGGATCGTAATCAGTAAACACAACATAGGGTTTGTGAAGAATGTAATCTCTATTGTTTCAACACAGTGGCCTGTAACTATCATCATACACATTCTAGTTCGTTAGCTTATTTCTAAAATTAGAATCTTAAATATTACTTATATTTATAAGATATTTAAATATTTATGGAAAAAGAAAAAAAAAAAAAAATCTCGTCAATTAGAAAACATTTGAACTCAAGGAAGTTATCTGTAATATACTTCAGATTTTTTTTTTGATTTGGTAAATTGTTTTTGATACCTTGACATGGTAAGGTAGCTAGGCTTTGAGGTTTAGTTAAGGTATGCTGTGCCATAGGTTTTGTATTGGCAGGTGTGATTATCAAATAGAGTTCTATAATAATCTAGCTACACAATAAAATATATTACGAATCTTATCAAGATATTAAGGAAATCTTTTTTTACGACAACTCTGTATATATACAGCTGTGTATGTTTTATTTGTAGCATTGTAGTTTGAAATTTGTAAAAAAGACCGGGCGCCACACTATGGGCACCTATGCTACTATCCGAAAGCAACGAAATCGAACCAATTAATTGTGAATTGGCTGTTAAAAAATACAGTAATGAAATCACGAATGACTGGGAAAATCTCATTCAGTTAATATGTTAATAACTTTAATAGCTTTATTTATTTTACAACAATAACGAAACGTTATAGATCTTACCGCGCGAATAAACCAGAGAACCCTGAGAAACGCTAGCAGATGGACCCATACCTTTTCACATCTGATCAGGAAAACAAACCTGACTGCCTACGTAAAAAGCAAGTGTATTAATTAAGTTACTAGGAATTTTTTGTCCGTCATATTAAAAGTATCAAATTTAAGGGGAAGTTGTGTTTGTTTGTTGGGATTATTGCCCTATGAAGTAACAGCAAAGGTCATTTTGAGGCTGAGTCTCACTCCTTGTAGTAGCTGGTGACTAACTCACTGAATTTTAGGATATACAGGAGGCGATATACCGTGTTATTGATTCAGAGCAATTGGAGTAAAGTATACAAGGACACAAGGCACTATAGCAAATAAAGGTCCCTGAACTCGGCACAAACACCCCATAGGACTCGAACACTCAACTCGTAAATTTAGCTGAGGTTACAAATTCCAATGCTTAACTAGCCAAGATATCACCGCAGAATGTGGAATACTTAAATGGTTAAAATATACTATGAAGTGAAACTCTTTATTGCTGTGTACCTGATTTGGTTGGAGGTTTGTTTGGTTTTTGGTGAAGATCCGAAGTGTGTGTTTGACACTCCCGACATGTGGCAGTTTGTGTTTTGGGAAACTGAGAGATGGGCCAGCCTGTTGGTTGTGCCCTTTGGTAAAATCACTTTACCCATGACTCTTGATGTCATATGACTGGTCTTCTGTATGTTGCTATGTGAGGTGGCCACCAGCTACTACAAAGAGACCTAGCCTCTAAATTACCCTGGCTGTTCATGGGGCAATAAGCCCAGCAAACAAACAAGTATAATAAGGATAGCAGGCAATGGGCCTCCTGTATATTATCCACTGAGGTAGCCACCAACTACTACAAGGAGATATAGCCTCCAAATTACTGTCTGCTCACCGGGCAGTAAACATAGCAAACCCAAAAGGTTTGTCCATGAAAAAGATCTAAGTATTCTTTTCTGAGACTTTTGAACATAAACACACTTTTAATGAGTTTTGTCTTTCTTCCACTTCTTCCAAGCATTGCTCATTCCGGAAATCCATAGAAGGAAACAAATCTTTTGACCTCAACTCAATGCAAACTGAATACTTTTAGTTTGTTGACCTGTACTTGAATCTATTGATAGCTAGCCTCCCTAAGCATAGGTAAAAGTTTTACAGGTAAGAACTGTCGATAAATATGTTGACTTAATGAAGTCACAAGTACACACCTTAATTACATTTATATGGACTCGGTAAACTGATTCTTGTTTGGAGTTTTAGAAATTTTGTTGATTTTCGGTAGCTGTAAATATGGAATGTTTGTGTTATGTTAGATCTGTTTACATTAAATATACAGATGGATTATACGTAGTGTAATCAAGAATTAACATTTTTCTCTGTTTATACTTGTTATGTGTTAATGTTGACGGCTTCATTATGGGATCGACATCACAACAGTTACAACTTTGTTATAAGGTGACAGATTCTTTTAGGGGAAATTTTTAGATGTCAAGAAGATATATCTGTTGCCCTATTGCAAAGCCTGCAGGAAGGGAATACAAATTTTACCTGCTGCCCACATTGTCTAATCCTAAGGGGCAACTAAATTCGCTATCTATCTTTTCTCGTCTTTCTTAACAACTTTCCTCTACCTAATGTCTCCCTTGACACTATTAACCTCACCTTTGGTCTTTAGTTGAGAGTTTCCCCAGTATGAAGAAGGCTTTGGGTTCTGGCCCTTTGCTGAGACAAACTAGAGCCTATAAAATTGGTAGTTGCTACTCCTGCTGAGCACATATCCTACTGGATGTCTTTGGCAGTATGCTGCGGTGTGCTAGCACTTTTATTATAAAAAAAATTGAAATACTCACAGAGGAAAGGGATATAGGTTTCCTTCCTGTGTGTCCGTTGTCTGTCTGTCCATCCGTCTGTCAGTCTGTCTATACAGTTCAAGGTATGTTGGTGAAATTTGGTATGTAACTTCAGTATGAGTAGCTACAGATCAAGTTTGAGTTTGAGGGTTTTTGGGTCAAGGTCAAGGTCACTGTTACTATATTTAGCGGGGCCAGTAGGGGACCTGTATTGCTTTAGCAAAACCCAGCATGCTTGTTATCAGAGAGCGGGGATGTGATATGTCTCACAAACACAAAATCTTGAGTTTGATGCATTATAATAGTGTTTAAGAAATAATTAACGATGATTCGTGTATTGTTGCAGGATATACAACGAGGACGAGGATATTTTGCAATTAAATTAATAACGAAGGCCGCAGGCCTGAGTTATTAATTAAAATTGCAAAATATCCGAGTCCGAGTTGTATATCCTGCAACAATACACGATTCAAAGTTGATTATTTCTATTCTACCATGTACTGTTTAGTTCTGAGATCGACCTCTTTCTAATAGAAAAACAGCAAGGAAACCCCGAGAAAACCTTGAAATTTATTTCTTGAGTATTGCATTATTTGCTGATGAAATATACATGCAGTACAGTACTACGATCATATGGCATTGATTTTGAAAATCAAAAGTAATGATCTATTGGCCTTGTTAACATGAATTTAAGTAGTTTAGATTGTCCTTGGTGAGAAAGTGACAGCATAATTACAATTTTTGAGTGTTATCAAATAAGCATCCAAGGTTTTCAAAAATGCATATATTTGACTAGGTCTGAAAGCAACTGTCAATCATAGTAATTTCATCCTGCATTGGTCTTTCACGAATAAACAGGTACAAAAATTCAATTATTTATTTAGAATCTCACCTGAAATAACTTTAATTACATGAAAAAAATGATATACCTAATTTCATTCTTGAGTTGATCAAGCATTACATTCTCACAATAATGAATTTTAATCCAAAATATGTGCAGACAATACGTCAAGTGTCTTCTGAATTTAAGCGGAACCAGTTATTAACGTGTATTTTGTTAAATAATAAGTACAGGTGTATAATTGGATCAATTTATTATTTAATTTGGATTAGTCATGCTTAATATATTTTTATAAAAAGTACTGCAGTGTTCAAAATTGTGTGTTTAAGATAATTATAATGCAAAATTACATATGTTTTCTATGATATGTGAATCATCATGCACTTGAAAATGTTGATTGTCATACACCTGAAGTCAGTTGGTAATATTTACCAGAGAATATTTATAGTGATGTTCATTTCACCCACTTGGTAGTGAAATGTCTATTTCGTGCTATAG
Organism: Pecten maximus; assembly: GCF_902652985.1. Taxonomy (NCBI): domain Eukaryota; kingdom Metazoa; phylum Mollusca; class Bivalvia; order Pectinida; family Pectinidae; genus Pecten; species Pecten maximus. Next base: position 14,770,892 of record NC_047032.1, on the reverse strand, counting down.
GGATGTTTATTGCATGAATTAGTCACTTAGATTTATTCTAATAAGCTCAGCGAATTGAAGTGGAATATATAATTATTTTCATATCATGCGACAATTTAATATTTGAATAACTGACAAAAAATTTGTTTATAAAAGGGATGAAATTATTTTCAAATCTAATTTTAGTATTTTTGGTACTTAACTTTGAAACGGAATCAATGCAATGTATGGAAATGTTTTTAATAATTATTCTTAAAATCTAGTTCAATTATATTTAATTATATTCTAAAAATTATTGAAGACATCCTGTACTGTTTGGAAATAACTGAAAATAAACATGAGAATGAGAGTTTTGAGTTTAATCATCCATGAATTCCACAACTACTTTTGATGGTTAAAAAATAATAAACTCTGTTCTTTAAATGTCATAATTTTCATGACAAAATCTAATAAAAATTATGTATAAATGAAAGGCAATGGTCCTATATTAATCATTTTAAGGTGAAATGTCAAGATTAATTGTCCGGAAGATGGAGGTTTAAATCCTAAGGTCAAAAGATGTACAGTCAAAACTGTGTTACCTCATACACTGATAATTCAAAGACCCTTATTAATTCAAAATAAAATTTGAGTTTGGAAAGGAAAAAATTGGGGGAAGAATTGGTATGAGAGGGTCAAGGGAACTATAAGAAGGTTGGTTTATGTGTCTTAAAAGTAAAGGGGATATTTTACTGCAAATTGTTTTTCAGTGAAATATTTCAGTACATTCTTTGTTATATATTTGGTATTTTGTAGACTAAATTATAGTCCCTCTTTACACACCAAATCTAAATGGAAGGCAACATTGATATAAGGCTGATCTAGGATATCTTTTGCACATAAGTCGCTTATAAAAGATGGTCATTTTAAATAAACTTTTAATAACACATGGTTGTCAAGTTTTAAATTTTTTTTATCAAATCACAATTAAAGATTTTAGCTTGTTGACTATTTTCATGAGATTAGTACTGCCCCCCAACATGGTGACTTTCCGGAGTTGTGGCATTCATAATAAATTGAATTATTTAGGGGAGGTTGTGATTGGGCGAGATCAATAAGGGTGCCTGTATTTGACATGTGCCGAGATTACCGATTAGGCATACATGTAAGTACTTTACCTTGGATTAATTGCAGAAATAAGTGCATGACAAACAGCGACCATGTGATAGTGACAATCTGTTATGTAGAGTGACAGCTCCCTTTTCTTCGTGGTCAAACAGCACACCTGTCGTCGGGTCTTATGGAATGTGTATTTACTTTGTGCATTTCGTTTTATTCTTGTACCCAGGTATTGCATGCCCTTGAGTGTCAAATACTAGTTAAGATAAATCGTAGCATTTTTCTCACAGTTGTGTAGTTATGGATTTCATTTGAAGAATGTCTGTATTTAGTAGTTTTTAATTGAGATAATTTTCAGATAATCTCATGATTTTGATTCTCTGGTTCAAATTTTACGAATCTGTATGAGATGACGACCATGATCTGATTTAACTGGACACATTTTGACTGCTTGTTAAAATCTCTTCCCCCTAAATTATTGATTTTTAACTCTCTTTTCCTCATAATGAACTCATATGACCCAAGCATTTATATAGATCCATTGGTTTGGCAGATGAGTCATTTGGTGTCTATATGGAGGAAAGAATTAAGTTCAGATAGCAATAGAAACAGGTGAGCACTGTACGGGTCTAATGGGCCTCTTGTTTATTTCAATTAACCATTGCCCATTTGTAAGTAAATACTAGACACTGAGCATGGTTAATGTAGTTTGATAAAAGGCTTAAATGTGAAAAAGTCAGAAGTAAAAAGATTTTGAAAAAAGGTGTAGTGCATGATGTTAATCTGACTTTGCTTTTGACCTGGTTTCTGTTGCCATGGACACGGCATGCACATCCAGGTAACACCGTATACAATACCTACTAGGAGATATGCGTCTATGTACAGGTGAATTGTTTCCACTTAACGAACTCTATTAGCTGGTGTATCACTATGTAAATACGACAGTATATTGATCATAATGTATACCAGGGTACTGACAAGGCTTTCTCAACTTAATGTCAGGGTTTAAGATAAGATGATTAGAAAGACAGGTTTTAAGTTGACTAGACTTAGAATGGGTATAGCTTCTGTATCATTTGACATCCCGATTTGTTAGCTTACAACAAAATTTTCATGAACGTTCAAAGTTGACTAGACTTAGAATGGATATAGATTCTGTATCATTTGACATCCCGATTTGTTAGCTTACAACAAAATTTTCATGAATGTTCAAAGTTGACTAGACTTAGAATGGATATAGATTCTGTATCATTTGACATCCCGATTTGTTAGCTTACAACACAAATATTTTGAAACATATATCTATTAAAGAATAGATTTTATATAAATTGTGTTGAATAACATTGATCTTAGAAAAAATATGCTGTTTCATTTGAAATGTTTTTTCTGATATTAATTTTAGAATAAAACAGATAATATTTTGTTTTGCTTTATGAAGCTGAAATATGTGATTTTTGATTTTGTGATATTCAGATTATATAATGATACACAAATATAAACACGGATACAATAAGTCTTGATAGTTTGATACTTCATAAATAAAAAAAAACATAGACTAAGAATATTTGATTTTATCAATATGCAAATTAACTCTACGCATAAATTAAAATCAACTTAATGGACTATTTCATTATTTAAATTCAAGTCCCCTTAATGGACATATTTCAGGAAATAAGCCTGTGTCTGGTAATAAGTCAACAATAATTTCTGAACAAGGGAATTAGCTGTTACCTTGGTAATAAGCCTGATTTATCTTAGCTCACTTGCTTCTATAAATTATTACAGGAAATAAGGCCATGCCTGGTAATAAGCCCCCATGCCTTTTGTTTTGTTTACAAAAAGATGCCACTAAATGCTATTGAATTGTCCTGCAATATGCCCCGGACTCTCAACTTTGAGTCAAAGTTATATTGGTTTGACCACCAGAATAAATTGATCAAATTGATTTTGTTGAATAAGTGAAGTGAATTCACTTTTCAGACTTTATGGACAACTATATACAAAGTTTAGATGCTGTGAGTACGACTTAGGATTGGCCAGACTAGTCCTTTTATGATCAAGGTAGAGAAATGTGTCAGAAGATGAAAATCTTGTCAGCTAATAACTCTGAGGTTATAGGAGAAACTTGTCTATTCATAAAACAGTGATTAGAACTGAGAACAGTGGGCTTAGCCATCCTATACAATCTAATACTCTACTTGACATATATAAAACTGTACTATTGTGGATATGTGTCCTTGGACAAGACTCTTTATCCTAATTGATCTGGATGGTATGTGATGGCCTATCATATGTTGTTGAGTGAGGTAGTCACCAACTACTACAAGGCGACCCACTTTTAAAGAAACCCGGCTGTTCACAGGGCGATATATCAACCCAACATACAAACAAACAAACAATTAACAGTATGGGACGGCAGAGTCAATCTCTCAGATTGATTGTGTGTTGGTTAAAAATCTGTGCTGTCGTGGTTGTAACCTTGGTATTAAAACACTTTGGCCTACTTGCTCTGTATGGTATGCGACAGGTCTCCCGTATGTTGTTGAGTGAGGTAGTCACCAACTACTACACAGGAGTTTCTGCCTAAAAGGAATCCGGCTGTTCACGGGACAATAAACCCAGCAAACAAACAAACAAACAGTATGGGACTGAGAATGGAGTCAACTAGCCTGTCAGATATGTTAAAAACCGACGTCAGCAATGACATTTGAGCAGTTTTTACTGTCATAGTTGTAGATATCATTGGTCATTTAGATATTACTGGATGTCATTCAAGTCAGTGGTCGGTAAAGACAGCTAGCTTCATTGAATGTTGAAAATTATCATTACTCGGCTTGATCAAAATTGGATTTGTCATCAAAAAAATAGTTCACCAATTTGTTTGTGTACCAAATTATGTATGTGATTGACAGATTCTACATATTTATTGTACCTGAATATAAGTGATTAACATCAATTTGATTCTTTCAAAATTGGACATTTCTGTAATTCTACCTGTTGCTTTAGCCAGAAATTGAAACTTTCGTATACTACGTGAAATAAATTGATATCAAATTTCAATTTTGAACTGAATGTTTCAACTTACACACTATAATGATTCCATGAATAAGATTAAATTTGATTTTTTCTATACACTGCAATCAATTTTTAATTCATTGTATCAAATCTTACATTTAATCAATTGAGATCAAATTTTGGTTCTTCGTGTTACTGTAAACAAATGTATCGTATTACCTCCGGCTGGTGCCAGCAGATTTGTGTGGACATGTCCCCTGTCAGATAACGCTGACCATAATGTGATTCAATTTCGTATGATAAGAAAAATAAGGAGAATTTGAAAGATGAAAATGTTGACACGCTGAGATTAATTTTTGATAGTCACTGTTAAGTGGCTCTATGACATAGGTACCAACTTCAGGGAGCCGAGGAAGATTAAATTATCTTCAATAATTTCAAAGATCAAAAGTACTCATAGTATTCATATCGTAGATATGTCCAATCGAAAATTTCGAAATATTTAAACATTTCAGAGACCAATAAATAGTGCTGTCCTTCAAGCTGTCCTTCAGAGACCAATATTCATATTCAAAGTTTTAAAATTGAATATTATGGTAGAAATTTATTAACCTATTGCTTGAATTTATTTGAATTTTTTTTATAATCTAGGAACATTTACAAAAATATTAATAGTTTGTGGAGATTTTCTAATCAGGCTAAAAGTGTATGATTCACACAAAAAAGTTATCAAAATTTGAGGACATTTACGACATATTTTATGACTTATGACACAAGTAGTATGATATTGGTATCTTTCTGGCTTTATAGATTGTGCTATTTAGTGGCTAAATATCCGTGCTATCACAGGGCTATATTTATATCGTTGTTTCCTTCCCTTCGCAGGTGAGAACATACCTGAGCTGGATTGTGAAGTGTGGAGATTAGTGAGGAACTAGGGCCTGCCTGTGTGTGTACAACAGAAAGCATGTCGAGTGTGCTCTGTTTTACCGGTGTTGTGTAAATATGTATTCCATGGATTTAAATCTACTACTGTCTTAAATCGTGAGGATTATTTTATTCAGATTGAAATGTAAGTATATATTTTGATATTTTTTCGTTGGTTTTGATATATACTATGACTAGTGTTACAAATTGCACTATGGGAACTGGATATTGATCTATTTTGTGGAGACAAGGCAGGCTTGATATAATATGCCTATGTTCCATGATAATGTCTGATTAAAACCAGTCTGTATTGATTTTAGGTGTGAGAAATAGTTCAACAATGATTTGAATTTCAATACATATTTAAAGTATAACTTATATTAATTCCTTTATTAGAATTTAAATTTCATTAAAATTAAATCATTAAAGTTAAATTTTATTTATTTTTACCTTCTAATAGAATTAAAACTTGTTTATGATTTTAAATTTTAATTGAAATTACCACTGTAAAATAAAATAAATTCCAAGACATTTTTAAATGTTAAATCTTTTGATTAAATATTACCTACTGCATTGATGTTATAGAGGTTGAATTTTATCTTTCATACATCTTTAAACTAAATTTGAAAAAAAAATATACTCTTTTAAAATTTGCAGTAATCATTCATTTCATACATCAGAATGTTCAGCTTAAAGTCTGATTTCTGACTTATCCTGAATAATTAATGTAATATTAAGCCTTAAACACTTTGATAGAAAACATTGTAAAAAATGTTAATCAAGGTCTTTTAACTATGATCATTTCACCTCTGCCATTCGAACTTAGCTCCTGTACTAGCTAAGTTATCTCTGGTGAAGATTCGAGGTGCATGGTTTGATGCTCCCTACCAGTGTCTGTGTTTCTCAGGAATCCGAAAAAACTGGCCGGTCTGTGCTGTCGTAGTTGTGTCCTTGGGCAAGATACTTGAAATAGTCTTTACCCTAAATGCTCTGGATGGCATGGGACGGGCCTCAGGTGTGTTGTTCATTGAGGTAGTCACCAACTACTACAAGGAGACCTCAGAATGACCCAGGCTGCTCACAGGTTGATAAACACAGACAAACTAGCTCTTTGAGTAAAATTTGAAATTTGCCAGCTAAGAAACATTGACAAGACCTAGACGATTTGACAGCAATATTTGAACGAGCACCTTTGTCTTCTGCATAGGAATCTGACAATAGTTATACTGTCATTGGAACTGGTGTGTTCATAAATCTGTAAAAATGATTGATTTATATAAATCATGTATACATATTTTGGTTGTTTAGGGGTTTAAGGGAATATGGCAAAGGAACAAACAAACGGATTATCATGAAAAATATTGCATAAAAGGGAGTTAGCTCCCCCATATATGTAATGAATTTCAGCAAATTCCTTTGTTGTTTTACTGACCGGATTGTCATGAAAATTGGCTGATCTTTGCATCTCATCCAACGTCGGACACTATCAGGCTTTAAGTTATCATTACTTAATGTACTATTAGTCTACAAATCTGAGTAATTGAGTTTTAACGTATTTTATCAAGACAGATTTTCCAATTGAAAGAAACATTTTTAGGTCATCTGACCTATAGTCATCATGCTTCGTCCGTCGTTGTGCATAAACTTTTCATTCAAACAACTTCTTCTCAATAACCAGAAGTCCATGGGTACTGATATTGGGCCTGTAGCATGTTTGGATAAAGTCCTACCAAGTTTGTTCAAATGGATGACCTTGACCTACTTTCAAGGTCACAGGGGTCAAATAGGCTAAAAATCTTCAAACGACTTCTTCTTAATAACCAAGAGACCCAGGGACTTGATATTAGGCCTGTAGCATGCTGGGATGAAGGGCTACTAAGTTTGTTCAAGTGAATATCCATGACCTCCTTTTAAGATTACAGGACACAAGTCTTCAGACAACTCTCAGCCAGAAACTCCATGCCAATCAGAGATTTAGGCCCATAGGGCCTCTTTCTATTTGATATTCAATGAAGTACACAATCACAAATAGTTTAGTCAGATGACCATTAAGGCCCATGGGCCTCTTGTTTTGATATGCTACATGTATATTTGTGAATGTACAGATTCTTCATAGGTATTTATATGTAAGATATTGTTTTATAAATAAATACTAATTCATGAATAATCGGAAGGAAAAATTGCAAAACCTGCCGCTATTTTCATTTTCTTGAACTATTGCTTGGTAGTGTGTCACACGTGAGCTACATTTTGTATCTAATGTAGGTCATCATAAGTTTCTTATTAAATTGTTTTTGCCCTCTATATTCTGATAAAGACACATGTTGTGAGCCCTTATAGGGACTTTTAACATTGTAAATATTACCATATCTTAAAGATGGAATGATACTATCTAGAAATGGAAAATTAACCATTGGGAAATTGAAAAAATTAATCATCATGATTATTATACAGCTCAGTTGTAAGCTGTCTCTGCTGGTTACATTATGATTAAAGATTGGGTAGGTAGCGGATATGATGAAGAATCATGTTGTTTTAAGACAAAACTTATAGCAAACACATTTCTTTTTATATATCTGTAACCCTGGTAAATACTAGCCGCAATATACCACTCGGCTAGAGAATAGTAAGCCAGAGGTTCCAGGTTCGATTCCTAGCGGAGGCAGTGATTTGAATTAAATTAATCTTGTGCTCTGTTACATTGGCACCTATGTAAGGACTTAGGAATAATACTCATGCGAAAGCATCGCTTTTGCCCCTGGAAACTCAAGGACGAGTTCTTTCCTGGAGGGGGAGTATGTAACCCTGGTAAATACTAACGGCAATATACCGCTCGGCTAGAGAGATCTTCTCTTTAGCTCGATCGGTTGAGCATAAGACTAGTCACAATATACCGCTCGGCTAGAGAGATCTTCTCTTTAGCTCGATCGGTTGAGCGTAAGACTAGTCATAATATACCGCTCGGCTAGAGAGATCTTCTCTTTAGCTCGATCGGTTGAGCATAAGACTAGTCACAATATACCGCTCGGCTAGAGAGATCTTCTCTTTAGCTCGATCGGTTGAGCATAAGACTAGTAAGTCAGAGGTCCCGAGGTCCCTAGCGGAGGCAGTGATTTAAATCTAATTAATCATGCATTCTGTTACATATATACAGATATCCGCTATAGTATATGGAGGAAACAAATTGAGGTTAGAAAAAGCCTAATGAATTAAACTCTTCTGATATTAGCGGTACAGTTTTAGGTCACCGAGACATTCCACCTTAATGATGGTGACATCAAACTTAAAGTTTACACAGGTATTTGCTATTCTGTGACTTACAGCCAGCTGATCATCACAAGGCCAGGTATGACTATGGGTGGGGTATACTTCCTTATTTTGTTTATAGGGAACAACCAACCAATTGAAAAAATATATTTTTGAAACAGCCCCTGTGTATAGAACGTTGAGCCAAGGATAAAATGTCTGGCAGCCACTGATTGGCCAGTATGTTATGAAGTGAGAAATTAGATATGTAGCCTGATAGGAAACTATCAATAAGAAATGTTGATATAAATTTCTTAAGTCCGATTGTTTTTTTTTCACAAAAGTTCACGTAATAATAGCAAACAGGTAAACATTTAAGATTTTTGAGAATTTTTACTGCGAAATTCAGCTATTTTCAAAATGGCTACCCTGGAGAAAATTTGAGCTGAAGGACCCACCTTTTTTTTTGATTAGGTGTTATATCAGACCCTAAACTTTTGTTATAAACCATAATCGTCATATTCAATTCAAGAATTTGAATGAAATAATCCAAAACGTTAACACTAAGGTCTATGGGAAAACAATTGGTTGGTTGGTCTCTTATAAATACAACAATAGTATATGTTAGTTTGGTACACACAGACTCTTCAGTAATTTTGATAAGAAATATATACATTGTATATACATCAAACTAATCTCCTCAACTTTAATCTCTTTTCAAAATTTTAAATATAGAAGTTTATTTATTATTATACCTTCCTGAATAAACCACCCTCTGGAGTTTGGAAGCTTTTGTTTGAATACATATTGATACAATATTTAAGACAGTCTCATTTCAGTTATCATTTAGTAAGACAAAATTACATATTTCAGAAGGAATGATATTTTCCTAAAGTATTACAAAGAGATTTCTAGATCTTTGATCTGCCAATTTCCAGACCAAAACATTACTGTTATGTAGAAGTTTTCTGAGGGCAACTTGTCAGGTATTAGTTATAATTATATTTACAGTACAGTATATAAAGATGGTGTTTTAGTCCAGTATTTACTGTATACAGTATATAAAGATGGTGTTTTAGTCCAGTATTTACTATATACAGTATATAAAGATGGTGTTTTAGTCCAGTATTTACTGTATACAGTATATAAAGATGGTGTTTTAGTCCAGTATTTACTGTATACAGTATATAAAGATGGTGTTTTAGTCCAGTATTTACTGTATACAGTATATAAAGATGGTGTTTTAGTCCAGTATTTACTGTATACAGTATATAAAGATGGTGTTTTAGTCCAGTATTTACTGTATACATTATATAAAGATGGTGTTTTAGTCCAGTATTTACAGTACAGTATATAAAGATGGTGTTTTAGTCCAGTATTTACAGTACAGTATATAAAGATGGTGTTTTAGTCCAGTATTTACAGTACAGTATATAAAGATGGTGTTTTAGTCCAGTATTTACAGTACAGTATATAAAGATGGTGTTTTAGTCCAGTATTTACAGTACAGTATATAAAGATGGTGTTTTAGTCCAGTATTTATAGTACAGTATATAAAGATGGTGTTTTAGTCCAGTATTTACAGTACAGTATATAAAGATGGTGTTTTAGTCCAGTATTTACAGTACAGTATATAAAGATGGTGTTTTAGTCCAGTATTTACAGTACAGTATATCAAGATGGTGTTTTAGTCCAGTATTTACAGTACAGTATATAGAGGTGGTGTTTAAGTCCAGTATTGACAGTATACAGTATAAAAAGATGGTGTTTTAGTCCAGTATTTACAGTACAGTATATAAAACTGGTGTTTTAGTCCAGTATCTACAGTACAGTATATAAAGATGGTGTTTTAGTCCAGTATTTACAGTACAGTATATAAAGATGGTGTTTTAGTCCAGTATCTACAGTACAGTATATCAAGATGGTGTTTTAGTCCAGTATTTACAGTACAGTATATAAAGATGGTGTTTTAGTCCAGTATCTACAGTACAGTATATAAAGATGGTGTTTTAATCCAGTATCTACAGTACAGTATATAAAGATGGTGTTTTAGTCCAGTATTTACAGTACAGTATATCAAGATGGTGTTTTAGTCCAGTATTTACAGTACAGTATATGAAGATGGTGTTTTAGTCCAGTATTCACAGTACAGTATATAAAGATGGTGTTTTAGTCCAGTATTTACAGTACAGTATATCAAGATGGTGTTTTAGTCCAGTTTTTACAGTACAGTATATAAAGAAGGTGTTTTAGTCCAGTATTTACAGTATATTATATAAAGATGGTGTTTTAGTCCAGTATTTACAGTACAGTATATAGAGATGGTGTTTTAGTCCAGTATTTACAGTACAGTATATAGAGATGGTGTTTTAGTCCAGTATTTACAGTACAGTATATAAAGATGGTGTTTTAGTCCAGTATTTACAGTACAGTATATCAAGATGGTGTTTTAGTCCAGTATTTACAGTACAGTATATAAAGATGGTGTTTTAGTCCAGTATTTACAGTACAGTATATAGAGATGGTGTTTTAGTCCAGTATTTACAGTACAGTATATAAAGATGGTGTTTTAGTCCAGTATTTACAGTATAGTATATAAAGGTGGTGTTTTAGTCCAGTATTTACAGTACAGTATATAAAGGTGGTGTTTTAGTCCAGTATTTACAGTACAGTATATAAAGATGGTGTTTTAGTCTAGTATTTACAGTACAGTATATAAAGATGGTGTTTTAGTCCAGTATTTACAGTACAGTATATAAAGATGGTGTTTTAGTCTAGTATTTACAGTACAGTATATAAAGATGGTGTTTTAGTCCAGTATTTACAGTACAGTATATAAAGATGGTGTTTTAGTCCAGTATTTACAGTACAGTATATAAAGATGGTGTTTCAGTCCAGTATTTAAGTGTACAGTGTATAAAGATGGTGTTTTAGTCCAGTATTTACAGTACAGTATATAAAGATGGTGTTTTAGTCCAGTATTTACAGTGCAGTATATAAAGATGGTGTTTTAATCCAGTTTTTACAGTACAGTATATAAAGATGGTGTTTTAGTCCAGTATTTACAGTATAGGATATAAAGATGGTGTTTTAGTCCAGTATTTACAGTACAGTATATAGAGATGGTGTTTTAGTCCAGTATTTACAGTACAGTATATAAAGATGGTGTTTTAGTCCAGTATTTACAGTACAGTATATCAAGATGGTGTTTTAGTCCAGTATTTACAGTACAGTATATAAAGATGGCATGTTTTAGTCCAGTATTTACAGTACAGTATATAAAGATGGTGTTTTAGTCCAGTATTTACAGTACAGTATATAAAGATGGTGTTTTAGTCCAGTATTTATAGTACAGTATATAAAGATTGTGTTTTAGTCCAGTATTTACTGCACAGTATATAAAGATGGTGTTTTAGTCCAGTATTTACAGTACAGTATATAAAGATGGTGTTTTAGTCCAGTATTTACAGTACAGTATATAAAGATGGTGTTTTAGTCCAGTATTTACAGTACAGTATATAAAGGTGGTGTTTTAGTCCAGTATTTACAGTACAGTATATAAAGATGGTGTTTTAGTCCAGTATTTACAGTACAGTATATAAAGGTGGTGTTTTAGTCCAGTATTTACAGTACAGTATATAAAGATGGTGTTTTAGTCCAGTATTTACAGTACAGTATATCAAGATGGTGTTTTAGTCCAGTATTTACAGTACAGTATATAAAGATGGTGTTTAAGTCCAGTATTTACAGTATATTATATAAAGATGGTGTTTTAGTCCAGTATTTACAGTACAGTATATAGAGATGGTGTTTAAGTCCAGTATTGACAGTATACAGTATAAAAAGATGGTGTTTTAGTCCAGTATTTACAGTACAGTATATAAAACTGGTGTTTTAGTCCAGTATCTACAGTACAGTATATAAAGATGGTGTTTTAGTCCAGTATTTACAGTACAGTATATAAAGATGGTGTTTTAGTCCAGTATCTACAGTACAGTATATCAAGATGGTGTTTTAGTCCAGTATTTACAGTACAGTATATAAAGATGGTGTTTTAGTCCAGTATCTACAGTACAGTATATAAAGATGGTGTTTTAATCCAGTATTTACAGTACAGTATATAAAGATGGTGTTTTAGTCCAGTATTTACAGTACAGTATATGAAGATGGTGTTTTAGTCCAGTATTTACAGTACAGTATATGAAGATGGTATTTTAGTCCAGTATTCACAGTACAGTATATAAAGATGGTGTTTTAGTCCAGTATTTACAGTACAGTATATCAAGATGGTGTTTTAGTCCAGTTTTTACAGTACAGTATATAAAGATGGTGTTTTAGTCCAGTATTTACAGTATATTATATAAAGATGGTGTTTTAGTCCAGTATTTACAGTACAGTATATAGAGATGGTGTTTTAGTCCAGTATTTACAGTACAGTATATAAAGATGGTGTTTTAGTCCAGTATTTACAGTACAGTATATAAAGATGGTGTTTTAGTCCAGTATTTACAGTACAGTATATCAAGATGGTGTTTTAGTCCAGTATTTACAGTACAGTATATAAAGATGGTGTTTTAGTCCAGTATTTACAATACAGTATATAAAGATGGTGTTTTAGTCCAGTATTTACAGTACAGTATATAAAGATGGTGTTTTAGTCCAGTATTTACAGTACAGTATATAAAGATGGTGTTTTAGTCCAGTATTTACAGTACATTATATAAAGATGGTGTTTTAGTCCAGTATTTACAGTACAGTATATCAAGATGGTGTTTTAGTCCAGTATTTACCGTATAGTATATAAAGATGGTGTTTTAGTCCAGTATTTACAGTACAGTATATAAAGATGGTGTTTATATTAGTCCAGTATTTACAGTACAGTATATAAAGATGGTGTTTTAGTCCAGTATTTACAGTACAGTATATAAAGATGGTGTTTTAGTCCAGTATTTACAATACAGTATATAAAGATGGTGTTTTAGTCCAGTAGTTACAGTACAGTATATAAAGATGGTATTTTAGTCCAGTATTTACAGTACAGTATATCAAGGTGTTTTAGTCCAGTATTTACAGTACAGTATATAAAGATGGCATGTTTTAGTCCAGTATTTATAGTACAATATATAAAGATGGTGTTTTAGTCCAGTATTTACAGTACTGTATATCAAGATGGTGTTTTAGTCCAGTATTTACAGTACAGTATATCAAGATGGTGTTTATATAAAGATGGTGTTTTAGTCCAGTATTTACAGTACAGTATATCAAAATGGTGTTTTAGTCCAGTATTTACAGTACAGTATATAAAGATGGTGTTTTAGTCCAGTATTTATAGTACAGTATATAAAGATGGTGTTTTAGTCCAGTATTTACAGTACAGTATATAAAGATGGTGTTTTAGTCCAGTATTTACAGTACAGTATATAAAGATGGTGTTTTAGTCCAGTATTTACAGTACAGTATATAAAGATGATGTTTTAGTCCAGTATTTACAGTACAGTATATAAAGATGGTGTTTTAGTCCAGTATTTACCGTATAGTATATAAAGATGGTGTTTTAGTCCAGTATTTACAGTACAGTATATAAAGATGGTGTTTATATTAGTCCAGTATTTACAGTACAGTATATAAAGATGGTGTTTTAGTCCAGTATTTACAGTACAGTATATAAAGATGGTGTTTTAGTCCAGTATTTACAGTACAGTATATAAAGATGGTGTTTTAGTCCAGTATTTACAGTACAGTATATCAAGATGGTGTTTTAGTCCAGTATTTACCGTATAGTATATAAAGATGGTGTTTTAGTCCAGTATTTACAGTACAGTATATAAAGATGGCATGTTTTAGTCCAGTATTTATAGTACAATATATAAAGATGGTGTTTTAGTCCAGTATTTACAGTACAGTATATAAAGATGGTATTTTAGTCCAGTATTTACAGTACAGTATATCAAGATGGTGTTTTAGTCCAGTATTTACAGTACAGTATATAAAGATGGCATGTTTTAGTCCAGTATTTATAGTACAATATATAAAGATGGTGTTTTAGTCCAGTATTTACAGTACTGTATATCAAGATGGTGTTTTAGTCCAGTATTTACAGTACAGTATATCAAGATGGCGTTTATATAAAGATGGTGTTTTAGTCCAGTATTTACAGTACAGTATATCAAAATGGTGTTTTAGTCCAGTATTTACAGTACAGTATATAAAGATGGTGTTTTAGTCCAGTATTTACAGTACAGTATATAAAGATGGTGTTTTAGTCCAGTATTTACAGTACAGTATATCAAGATGGTGTTTTAGTCCAGTATTTACAGTACAGTATATAAAGATGGTGTTTTAGTCCAGTATTTACAGTACAGTATATCAAGATGGTGTTTTAGTCCAGTATTTACCGTACAGTATATAAAGATTGTGTTTTAGTCCAGTATTTACAGTACAGTATATAAAGATGGTGTTTTAGTCCAGTATTTACAGTACAGTATATAAAGATGGTGTTTTAGTCCAGTATTTACAGTACAGTATATCAAGATGGTGTTTTAGTCCAGTATTTACCGTATAGTATATAAAGATGGTGTTTTAGTCCAGTATTTACAGTACTGTATATAAAGATGGCATGTTTTAGTCCAGTATTTATAGTACAATATATAAAGATGGTGTTTTAGTCCAGTATTTACAGTACTGTATATCAAGATGGTGTTTTAGTCCAGTATTTACAGTACAGTATATCAAGATGGTGTTTATATAAAGATGGTGTTTTAGTCCAGTATTTACCGTACAGTATATCAAAATGGTGTTTTAGTCCAGTATTTACAGTACAGTATATAAAGATGGTGTTTTAGTCCAGTATTTATAGTACAGTATATAAAGATGGTGTTTTAGTCCAGTATTTACAGTACAGTATATAAAGATGGTGTTTTAGTCCAGTATTTACAGTACAGTATATAAAGATGGTGTTTTAGTCCAGTATTTATAGTACAGTATATCAAAATGGTGTTTTAGTCCAGTATTTACAGTACAGTATATAAAGATGGTGTTTTAGTCCAGTATTTACAGTACAGTATATAAAGATGGTGTTTTAGTCCAGTATTTACAGTACAGTATATAAAGATGGTGTTTTAGTCCAGTATTTACAGTACAGTATATAAAGATGGTGTTTTAGTCCAGTATTTACAGTACAGTATATAAAGATGGTGTTTTAGTCCAGTATTTACCGTACAGTATATCAAAATGGTGTTTTAGTCCAGTATTTACAGTACAGTATATAAAGATGGTGTTTTAGTCCAGTATTTATAGTACAGTATATCAAAATGGTGTTTTAGTCCAGTATTTACAGTACAGTATATAAAGATGGTGTTTTAGTCCAGTATTTATAGTACAGTATATCAAGATGGTGTTTTAGTCCAGTATTTACAGTACAGTATATAAAGATGGTGTTTTAGTCCAGTATTTACAGTACAGTATATAAAGATGGTGTTTTAGTCCAGTATTTACAGTACAGTATATAAAGATGGTGTTTTATTCCAGTATTTACAGTACAATATAAAGATGGTGTTTTAGTCAAGTGCTATGTTAAGTGAAATGTAAGTCTTGACCTTTTGTAGTATATGAATTTGCAGGATATAAAAAATATTGCCTCACATGTCATTGTAATTAAATTATCAAATTTGAAAAGAATTGTTTTTTTCTTTCAGGTGGGATTGACCAGCTTTATGAAAGAGAAGGCTATTCCTACTGGAGATGAAGTGTTGTGTTCTTACTGTGAAATAGTTATGTGGATGTTAAGCTATGGGTAAACGGCCCAAAATATATTGTTGGGAAATGGAAAATTCCAAGGGAGAAAACTCTGTACATATTTGATAATTGAGGAGGGCATTATCAGGTAAGAAGCCATTTAATTAATTCAATTTCTTCATTTTTGACAATTAAGATTTAAGGACCTAAAAAAATGCCACATCTCCGATAAAGAGTAACTCTGATTGTTTCTGAAAACAAAAATATGCCTTTGTATATTCTCATAAAACAGAGGTAATTTAATTAACATTAGTACCCCTTTAAAAGATTGAATTTCTTTTTTTTTCTTTTATTATCTTTTGCATCCCAAAGACATTTGTTATGTGAACTGTATAATTATCAATTTTAACTTTACATTGATCACTAAATGTATAAGATTCAACAAACATAATAAAGTCATTGATTTGAAAAAAAATAAATTCTAACAAGACATTTTTGTCATTGCATTATTTCCGAGACAATTTCGGAATGCATTCATAATTGTAAGAGGGAAGTTATGAGGTTATGAGATCTTTATACACTGTTAGAAAAGAAAACAAACAGTAATAAAAGGTCATAAAGTGAAAAGTACATTTTGAAAAAGTTTTTAACCCATTAATTGTATCGGGGGATATATAGAGGGAATGAAATACAATGATTTCTGTGAATAGCTGTAACGCAGACAGAAATGTAAACTTTGTCTCCCCAAACTATTGTTGTATCAATAATGGGCTGTGAAATGTTTGATAATGTTTGTGTAATAAATTTTGTGTTTATCAGAAGGTAAATAAGCTGAACGACAGGTAGCTAGTACACCTGTCGTTTGTGGATAAATCACACAGGTGTTGAAACCTAAACAACTGTATACCTATGTAGGTATAAATGTAATGCGTTTAACTTTCTGTGTTGTAATGTCTGGGTATAACAATGTGTCAGTGTGTTGAGGAGATTAAGTCATCATCGCCATGAATTAATCTGAGTTCCTGTCATGTATGACTTTCAACTCGATGTAGGGACACACTTGGAAGCTTCCGTTAAGTCAATTAATTTCTTAGGGGTCAATTTAAAGCTGGTTTGTAAAGGGTCAATTTGATGCTTGTTTTTGGGGTCAATTTGGTTCTTTTTGGGGTCAATTTGGTTTTTGGGTCAATTTAGTTCTTGTTTTTGGGGTCAATTTGGTTCTTTTTGGGGTCAATTTGGTTTTTGGGTCAATTTGGTTTTTGGGTCAATTTGGTTCTTGTTTTTAGGGTCATTTGGTTCTTGTTTTTAGGGTAAATTCGGTTCTTTTTGGGATCAATTTAGTTCTTGTTTTTGGGGTGAATTCGGTTCTTTTTGGGGTCAATTTGTTTCTGTTTTTGGGGTCAATTCGGTTCTTGTTTTTTTAGGTCAATTTGGTTCTTTTTCTGGGGGGTCAATTTAGTTCTTGTTTTTGAGGTCAGTTTGGTTCTTTTTCTAGTGGTCAATTTGGTTCTTGTTTTTGGGGACAATTTGGTGCTTGTTTTTTGGGTCAGTTTGTTTCTTGTTTTTGGGGTCAATTTGGTTTCCGATTTTGGGGTCAGTTTGTTTTCTTGTTTTTGGGGTCAGTTTGTTTACTTGTTTTTGGGGTCAATTTAGTTCTTGTTTTTTGTGTCAATTTAGTTCTTAATTTTGGGGTCAGTTTGGTTATTGTTTTGAGGGAAAATCAAATAAAAATAGATTGTAAATGATTACTCTAAAAAGATTGTTTTCTTTGTAAAAAAGAAATCGTTTTTTTTTCAACAGGTAAAACAAGTTTTTCATAGAAGATATTGTTTTAACCAGAAAAACAATCTTTTTTTTATAGAAAATAATCATATTTCCATATTTTAAGTTTCATTTCTTTATTTTTGTTTTCATTATAGACTAGGCATATGCAGAGAAATTGTGAAAAATAGCTTGATGGGCTTATCCCAAAGCATGGACTTAAGCTTATACACTGGTAAAATACAGTAAGATACATGCTATTCTAGTGTACTCTAGTCAAACTTACAATTCAAGCCCAAACTGTACCAATATCTAAGTCCACTTAACAGATATCATACCATTCTAATCCGAACTCTTTTGAATTGGAGGTTCATGTAAAGGTAAAGGTGACATATATCCTTAAATTACAAGGTTTTGTTATTTTTCTCTCATTATTTTTCACTGTAATTTTCTACCTTGTACATTTTGTCAATTAAAATTCTGCAAAAGATGACAGATTTGAATGACCTTGGAGTTGCATCATCAGTTATTTAGGCAGAAAATAAACATAGACGAAAAACTGTCATCCGGTAGGCCTGTTATTAGTTAACGTCCTGTACCAGGGCGATCATAATGCAAGGTCTGTTTGAAGTCTTTATAAAGTTACCTGTGACCTTCTATATAAACATATGTCGGGGTATACATACAAACTCCAAGGATGACCAGGTCATATGAATTTTATTCAAGTATCCTTATGTGTTTCAAAAACTTTAAAAAGCTCAATTCTTTATATTTGGTTTAGACTTCAAAATGATAATTTGAAGGTACATCTCTTCATATCAAAGAAATTGAATTTATTTTTAGGTAGTTGAAAGAATTTGAATATTGTTTGAACATATATATACTGTATATTGATTTTGCTTTGAATTGAAAGCTTCAGTTACAATTTTTTCCACAATTGTTAATACTCATATATGAGTATTGACAAAATACCTGCTCTCCAGTTAAATATTTTCATAATTAAAAGGTCTAATACAAACTGCCTAGAGGCCATTGCTTACCCCAGATGTATATATGACTAGGAATTTTATAAATCTCCCCCATATTTGTCTACTACTTAATTAATGTGTTGGACAGTCAAGTGATGAAATATGATCACAAATGACAGCTGAGTAGCTCTGATTTAATTTGTCTGACAGATCAGACTAGAACCTGATAGGAAGCCTTAACATACAAGAAATTTAACATGTGTAATCTTATCCGATGACACTACTGAAATCAGCTAGGACATTTATCAAATTTAATTGATGCCTTTTCATGCAGGACTATTTTAAGGAAAGATACATTATAGCTATCTTATTTGATTTTACGCCCGTATGACTTAGTTGGGGGCGTACAGTTTTACTGTTTCCATCTATCATTCCCTCATTCTGTCGGTCCATCCGTTGGTCTAATATATATCTCTGAACTAGAGTAATAAATATTTTTCAGCAAGGTTTATGCCCCGCCATGAAATGTTGCATCCTGTCCCGATGCAATGTAACTAGCTAATCTCAGAAACTGCTGATGCAATCCTCATATCACCAAATTGTGTTTCAGGGTGTCAAGTGGAAGCGGAGGCCTTTATGTCTTACAGACATTTTCTAGTTTGAGGCTATATGTGGGGGTTGAATTAAAGCAGGGAATGGAGGGGGGTTCATATGGTGCACCAATATATTTCTTGTTTTCATATTTATTACTTAGGTTTTGTCATTTCTCATTGAAGAATGCATAGCTAGACTAAATCTGTTGACTCCTAGTTTGTACTTTGCCCACTGAGAGTTCCTCATTTAGGCCATCTTTTCTCTCTGATAACTCCTTCATTTAGACAATCTTTACCAACTGATCATGAGAGCTCCTTCATTTAGACAATCTTTACCAACTGATCATGGGAGCTCCTTCATTTAGACAATCTTTCCCCACTGATCATGAGAGCTCCTTCATTTAGACAATCTTTACCAACTGATCATGAGAGTTCCTTTCCCCACTGAGAGCTCCCTTCATTTAGGACAGTCTTTCCCCACTTACCATGAGAGTTCCTTTCCCCACTGAGAGCGCCTTCATTTAGACAATCTTTCCCCACTGATCATGAGAGTTACTTCATTTAGACCATCTCTCCCCACTTGATCATGAGAGTTCCTTCATTTAGACAATCTATTCCCTAATTGATCATGAGACCTCCTTTCCCCACTGATAGCTCCTTCATTTGGACACTTTGTTCCACTGAGTAAGCTTTCCTTTTGGCACCTCACCAACTGAGAGCTCATGAACTTAGTTGGACAATCTTTCCTTACTGAGAGCTCCATCATTGGGTCAATCTCTGCCGACAGAGAGCTCCCTCATTTGGAAAATCTTTCCCCATAGAGAAGTCATTTAGAAGTTGTTCTTGGGGTGGGGTGGGGGTGGGTGGTGGTGGTGGTGGTGGGGGGGGTGGGGGTGGTGGGGGGGGGGGGGGGGGAGCTCCTTTTTTTGGATTTTTTTTTCACATTGAAAGCTCCTTCATTACAATAATCATTACAACTGAGTGTTCCCTCATTTGGACACTTTGTCCATCTGACAACTATTTCAATTGGACAGTCTTGCCCATTGAGAGCTCCCTAATTTGGACTCTTTGCCCTACTCACTCCAGATATCTCCTTCATTTCCTGTGGAGTCTTGTCCAACTGAGAGTGCCCTCATTGATGTACACTCTGCCCCACTGAGAACTTCTTGAATTGGAGAGTCTACTCCCAATGACAGCTCCATAATTTGGACCGTTTGACCCACTGAGAGCTCATTCGATTAAACAGCCTTGCCCTTCTGATGAAAGCTCTTTCGTTTGGACATTTTGCATCCCTGAGAGCTCCTTTATTAGGAACCTCTTGTACTTCTGCATGAGTACTCCAAGATCAGACCTATAGCCTTAGACTGTCTGGTCTAATTCTCTACTGTGAAACTCAAGGCAAATCCCCTGTGACCACAAAGATAACCACATTTCATTGGTTGATAATCCCCCACTAAGGGTAGTCTCCCCTTCCTTAGATTTGGAAGGTCACAAATCAGAAAGAGGAAGGAAATGATGTATAGAATTACATACTTCAGTAATCCAACCAACAATCATAGACTTTCTAGCCAGACACTTAAGCACTCTGAAATCTGTGTCCACTCAGACTCCTAGCAACATTTTTGAAATTTCATCGGATTGATGGTCAGAATTAGATTTCCACTTTAGCCAATGCTAGTCATGTGAATTTGATATGTAAAAACCTTTGCATTTGTATTCAGGTAAGATTTGCTTTACACCATATGTGTAACATTCAAAATGTCGCTCATTTGACTGTAAATGCCAGTGGGCCTTGACTTGTTAATATTGATATTGGTATTATAGATAGATCGAGCAGGTACTCTAGCATATACAAAATGTAAATGGTTTGTGAATCAAGTGCTAACGGTCGTGTATGTCAATATTGTAACTTTTAAATGTTTTATGTGGTGTTGGGTGGTATTGAATATTCAGACAGTCTACATGCAGAAATTGATTCAGCATGTTGATTTCGTAATGTTCATTTCAGTATTACAGATATTTTAGTCCCAATAAAAGATACCAGTTGTAAAAATATTGTCAGTAGAATTATTGTTTATGTTTCAGCAACATCAGGTGGCGTACTGTAGTTGTCTGATTGAAAATCTCCCAGGACAGATAATTCTGTACACATTCTGTATACCTTATTTTACAAATTGAGGTGTTCCTCAAAATCATTAATAAGATATCATACTCCTGGAGTCCTTTATGTTTTCATCAATATAAATTCTGTAAATTTCAGTAATTATCTGCAAATAAGCCCCTGCTCACAAATGAATCCTCCTTCTTCATTTTTGCAGAAACATCAATATAAGAGTATAGTAATCTAAAATTGGTTCACAAGTAATTAGCCCCTCCCAAACTTTAACACTAAGGTTTTTGCACAAGAGGAAGAATAAATTTTGTAATTGGAGAGATTTATAATTCGCATTTTGAAAATTTACCTTCTGAAGATCTACTCGAACTGATTAGGAGTGGTCTATGTAAGTGAAGAACCAACAAAAATCAACAAATATGTCCTTATATAGACCGTCAATATCAGTTGATTTAAATATTAGATATGTTTAACTTTATTAAGGATATAATATACACAAAGACAAGGAATTTAAGGTTTAAGACTAAATTGTAACAAAATTCTGGTCAATTTGCATGGAATCTGAATTAAGCGTTGAATTATTGGATCTGGTATTGAGAAACAGGTAGAATGATGGAGTAAACAATTCCTGATTCTTCTTTTGAACGTCCATGTGGTATTGACCGGGCTAATGAGCTTTCCGTGTCATAGACTAGAAGGGCTTTGATTTCTTAGCATGCTTTGTGTTGTCAACTAGAAATCGGAAATACATCACGATCAATAACAGCATTAATATGGACGGAGAATTGATGCGGAATTACAGTGTCACCTACTTGAGAATATCCTGGAACTTCCACATGATCAGTTAATTTTGTGTCTGGAAATAAAAGTAAAAGATAACGATATGCGTACACTTAAGTTGGTCCGACATTTTTGTGTAGTTGATCATTTGTGACAAAGTTAGCCAAAGTGGACAAATCAATAACTCCGAAAGATTTATCAGGAATTTCTGTTGTGCACTATTCTCCGAATTAAATTTTTATACCTGTATTTAGTAAAGGAAGGTAATCACTTCACGCCTGATTTGATCCATCCGTGCAAAAGCTTGTGAAAAACAAGATGTCTTGATCATGAACCCCTGGACAGATTTATAATCAGCATATTCACACCATAGCATCCCACCGCCAAGTTCGAAACCTGATCAGAATTCAGTAATTAACAGCTGATCAGGATTTAGTAATCATTGGTCAAGGTTAAAGGTCAAAGGTCACACTTGACCACTTTAAGAATAAAAAAAAAAAAATTGTGTACAAGATATTATCGGGATGCCAGGACAAATATCATAACATCCAGGTCTACACTTGATTAGATGTTTTTTTGTGGTCACCTAGTCATTGATCATAGTTAAAGGGACGAGGACAAACATGATCAGACTTCTTGGGGGGGGGGGGGGGGGGGGGTTTGGGGTTGTGTTCATGTACAGATTGTTTTTATGTAATTGATGTCATCTTCTCTGCTATTACTCTAGCAATATTCATTTTCTTTGATGACGGATTGAGGATTTTCATCATAATTACCAATATGACAATTATGTTGGAATGACTTTGTATTTCTGGAGCCAAGGTCAAGTTACTATTTATGAAAATTTTCCTCTAAACTAACTTATAAATTAAGCTCACATGTCATCGTCTTTGCTAGCCAGGGGCTTCTGATCGGGTTACAGTAGAAACAAGAAATATCTTTAAAAAAAAATAAACGGCATGGTTTTATCCTGGTGGTTATAATGTATAACTACTGGTGAAATAAGTTAACGATCGTAATGCGTTTCAGCACGGATAACAAAATTATATCAGTTTGAATCATTTTGGTGATAACAAGACTGTATTTGAATCAGGAATATAATTTTATCAAAGTGTCATTTGAAAAGATACATCCACTTATTCAGCTTGCATTCAATCTTAACTTGTATCGTTTTTAATTGCATATCTACATTTTGCATTTACCACTACAATGACCAATCAGTCACATACTTCATCTTGACCAGTAATGCCACCAGTCGTGTCATTTGCCAAAAGAATATCATACGGCTATGCCGAAAAATCATCATACAGGCCAGTGGTTCGTGGAGTGTTACCCAATCAGAAGCCTTGGCCAGCGAAGATGACATGGCATGTACTAAATAAGAATTTAAGAATTAATGTTTGTGTGCTTTATCAATGCGTTTCTTCAACTGACGTAGTGACTATATATATGAGTACATGTACACGGCTGTAATTCTTTTTCAACACAGACCAAAATATTCAATTCTAAATTCCACACTCAAGTATCATTCTTGAAATAAAGATTAAAACGACTGAAACTTCCTTGTTCTTATCTAAGTAACACTAACATAAAACTTGTGGACAAAGTAAATACCATTGTTAAATAAATGTTCAGTATCACAGATACACTATATTCCAAAAATTGAAATCAAAACTGCATCATGAGCATACAGCTGTTTTGTCCTTCCTGGACTGAACTATTTGCATTATTTAAAAAAAGATAATTTAGCAAGGTTAACTCATTGATATTTATGAAAAATCTCTCAAATTTAAAAACAACTTTGTTGGTTATTTATACGACAATAAACACATGCTTTGTAATAATCCCTTCTACTCGTATTATATGATGGTGCTGTAGGCTGAAGTAAAATTGATTTCCTTTGTCCTGTACTGATAATGTTTAGCCCATCCCTGGCAGTGTCAGTTAGAAGTTATGTGCTGGTACTATTGGTTTTGTGTAGAGAACATTTAAGTGGTACAAACAAGTCTTTAAAGCTTTAGATATTTTTGAGAGATTTCATGTGAGGAAAAAGTGAAAACTTTAAAGTTGAGTTTCATAAAATCTCAAAATTATGAGGTAAAAATGAATTTAAGATACTTCTTATGACATAATGTAGAAAACCTACAATTTTATCAAGGTTTTTACTTGTTTTTTTTTTGTTTGTTTTTGTTAAAGTCCTATTAACAGCCAGGGTCATTTAAGGACGTGCCAGATTTTGGAGGTGAAGGAAAGCCGTAGTATCCGGAGAAAAACCACCGGCCTACAGTCAGTACCTGGCAACTGCCCCACGTAGGTTTCGAACTCACAACCCAGAGGTGGAGGGCTAGTGATAAAGTGTCGGGACACCTTAACCACTCGGCCACCGCGGCCCCTATTAAGGTTTTTACAATCAAAATGTTGATGGTAAAGTCCAACAGAAGCTGCCATTTTGTAGTGCCATTTTTATCCCCCCGCCATGAAATGGGGGCATAGTGTTTAACGACATGTCCGTCCGACATGTCCGTCCGGTCCCGTCTGATGCAGTGAAACTAGCAAATATCAGGAAATGCATGCTGATGTAATCCTCATCAAACTGTTTCAGGGAGTGGCAGTTGGGACATTTATGTCTTACAGACATTTTCTAGTTATTTCACGAGGTTAAACATCATTGTCCAAATCATGACATCATAATGGAGTTCTCAGACTGGCATGTACACATTACCAGTACAATAGATAATGCATGCTCCAGGTATATATATATATAGATATACAATCTTCGGGAAAAGAGCCAACGGCCCAACGCCACTCTTCTAATTTAGGTTCTGTAGGTTCCGTAATCCTGGCTTGGATACCTCTGAGTATGCAGGGCGATTGAGAAAGTGGGGGAATATATCGTTAGAATTCAATCGCAACAAGCAACAGGATGTTGCTTGTTGCGATTGAATTCTAACGATATATATATATATACTTTATAATACTAGTGACATTCAGTGGATAAAAGACGGATTATGCAATAAATAGACATATTATACACAGATCTCTTAATATCAGTTACCTGATGGGACTCGATCATTGTGTTGGTTCCAGAGCACTCAGAAATGTTTTTATCAAAACAGACATGGTCTGTATTCTTTATGGTACAGATAGCTTATTCCTAAATGGAGGTTTGTACCTTAAAGAGACTTATGGAACTCTTGTCTTTTTGGTGATCATGAAAAAATTATAAACATATATCTTAAAATCAATTTTTAATGTCACTTTCAACATGGAAAACTCTCGAATCAAGTGTAAATGGCATTGTTGTCTTTATGGTAAAATAGATATTTTGTTTAAAGTCCCAAATGGAGTTTTGCACCTTTTGATATAGCCTTCTAAAAATCTTGTTGTTATATGCTGAAGAATTTAGATGTACACATATATTAAATTGATACCTGATGACACTTCCAACATGGAGATCTAGAGCTCTCCAGGATTTGTGTTCAAAGACAGAACAGCATTGTTGTCCTCATGGATATCTTAAATCAATTCCTACTGAGTGTCTCTACTTATGGAGGAATTTTGTATATAGACAGATGTGCGTTAATGTGATCTTTAAGGTAAAACTTGTATTCAGCATATATCTTATACCATCTTTCTAATTGAACTGTGTACGTCTCCTTGGGCAAGACACTTTACCCTTATTGCTCTAAATGGCATGTGACAAGACTTCCTACATAATGTTCAGTGAGGTAGCCACCAACTACTACCAGGAGACCCCCGCGTAAAAATAATCTTGGCTGTTCATGGCGCGATAAACCTAGCAAAACAGACAAACAAACAAGACTTGGAGATCTAGACCTCAGTCTTAAGTCTCGAAGACAGGTTTGTACTGTTTTCTGTCGCTGTGTCAAACATATACTACATGATATCATTTTTCTGACTGCTGAATCACCTCCCCCCACTCCCCCCCCCCCCTACTCCCCCCCTACTCCCCCCCCCTACTCCCCACCCCCAGATCACAGCTAATTTCTGATTGAATTTTGCATTATCAGCAAGTGGATGCAAATGATGGTTGATGGTTTGATTCTGTCTTTGAGTTACAATGCTGAGATCAAGTGTTCTTGAGCAAGATTATAAACTTTTTGATCGCATTCAGTGAGCCTCCTGTATATTCCCAGTTAGGTAGCCACCAGCTACTACCATATTAGGAGATTCCGTCCCAAAGTATGACCCTTAGAAACAAAGACACAATTTTTTACCTGCTACTGACTTTGTAAGACTACAAATCAAGAAACAAATAAACAAATGCTTGAAAATGTTAACACACAACTTTTGAGTATTTGTTTATCAGACAGAAAGTCATCAAGTTGGCATCTGTTGCATCTGTCGGTGTTTCAATTTCAGAATCATAATGAATCTTTCTAATCAGAAATTTGGTAGACTCAACCATAAAAATCATAATATTTCATGACCTGTGTACAGTAGGAGTCTCTACCTTAAAAGGTAAAATCATTTTTCAATTTCTGTGTACCCTGGGTATATGTAGTAGAAAAACAGTGGGACTCGCTCTACATTGAAAAGAAAATCACTGCTCAAGATCTGTATACAGTGGGAAAGTAGTCGGGGACTCTGTATATATATACGTACCTTAAAACGAAAATCACTTTTCAAGATCTGTATATACTATTAAAAGTAGTGGGACTTTCTATAGAATGATCATACTAAGAGAAACACATTGTCATCACATACAGTATTTGTACTCCAGCTCTTCCAATAAGTATGTAGGTTATTGTCTATCAAAGTTTGTAAATCTTAATTGTGGGTTTAAACAGCCTGTAATCCTCCCTCCATGGCATTCTGTTGTGACATAAGCGACCTCGAGCCCAGTATTTGAAGTACGATTAGACCTACACTGTTTCTAGGCTAAATTTCGTCTTTTATTTTATAAAACTTTGCTCACTTTTGTGACGATTACTCAACCAGTATCCTGCAGTAGCCATTCGAGAGACGTTTATAACAGTTCTCGCTGAGCTGTTGTTGAGGAAATGACATGACATATCTTGATTCCAAGTCAGTTGTCTTCAGCTTAATCATGATGGATGATTTACTCATATCTTAACTAGTTCTAAAGTTGAGAGACCTTTCTACAAATATATTGTATAGGTGTTTTGTCAGATTTAGCTAAGACACCAAGAGCATTTGATGGAATATAAATGGAAGTGTATATCCCATAATGTGTTTTAGGACCTTCATGATGGATACTTTTAAGATTCTTAATATTCCACCTGAATTTGATGGATTTAAACATTTTTAATGGTGTAATGAAAAAAAATCGTAAAATTTCATTGAAAGTTAAATGGTCTGGTAGGTGTTCATTTTAATGAAATCTTGTAAAAAAGTTTAAACAGTTACAAGCATATGGATATGTATATAGCTTCCTTATTTTCATTTTAATGCATTTATATTTGATTAATTAGTGTGATGAACACTTAATATAAGTTGAAACCTTCATCATAGTTTAATTTTACTAGTGCTTTCAAATTTTCACCAAATTTCAACAGATATTCAGTAATTCCAATGTACTTAAGCTTGATATATACTTTATAAAAATAACTTTTTTTTCACTGAATTTTTTTCAGTCGTGTTAGACCTGTGTTAATATGAAGACACGGGAGGTGTCGTCTGCTCCCGTCCCCGATGTCGGGAGGGAGTTCAGTTCTGGTTCATCAAGTCCGGCCAGTGCTTCCTTTGGCATAGATGAGATAAGCAGAGTGTCAGAGGCAAAGAGCAAGGGTATCGCTAAAGGTGAGTGGAATATTTTCTCTCAAGGTCATATTCTGTTGAAGGTTAGTTTAATAACCCCTGATTGTCATTAACTATTGAACTTTTACAATCCTTCAGTGATTAAGTCAATCAAATCAATACAAATAAACTTGTTCCTTTGCTGAGCCCTATATCGTGCAAGCACGCTCATTTTAATGTTGAGCCCAGTTCTTTGAATCCACACAAACTTGTTCTGAAGTTTTCAGCTGTTAAATTCATGAAAACAAGCAAGCATAGTATTTCCTCCTGTTGATCTCTGTCAAAGCTCATTTCACTCCATGCATGGTGCTCATTTCTGCTAAATAACCAAAACGGACTTGTTTCCCTGTTAATAAGCCCTGTTGAATTAACAAACACAAGCTTGTTTCAATGTCGAGCCCTGTTAAATTAATCCACACAGAATTGTTCCCTGTTGAACCATCTGGAATTGATCCACATAAACTTGTTCCCTTTTTTAAACCTGTTGAATTGATCCACACAAACCTGTTCCCCTGTTGAGCCCTGTAGAATTGATCCACACAGACTTGTTCCCCTGTTGAATTGATCCACACAGGCTTGTTCCCCTGTTGAGCCCTGTATAATTGATCCACACAAACTTGTTTCCCCTGTAGAATTGATCCACACAAACATGTTTCCCTGTAGAATTGATCCACACAGACTTGTTCCTCTGTTGAATTGATCCACAGACTTGTTTCCCTGTTGAATTGATCCACACAAACTTGTTTCCCTGTAGAATTGATCCACACAAACTTGTTCCCCTGTAGAATTGATCCACACAAACTTGTTCCCCTGTAGAATTGATCCACACAAACTTGTTTCCCTGTAGAATTGATCCACACAAACTTGTTTCCCCTGTAGAATTGATCCACACAGACTTGTTTCCCTGTAGAATTGATCCACACAAACTTGTTCCCCTGTAGAATTGATCCACACAGACTTGTTCCCTTTTTAAACCTGTTGAATTGATCCACACAGACTTGTTTCCCTGTATAATTGATCCACACAAACTTGTTCCCCTGTAGAATTGATCCACACAGACTTGTTCCCCTGTTTAATTGATCCACACAGACTTGTTCCCCTGTAGAATTGATCCACACAGACTTGTTCCCCTGTAGAATTGATCCACACAGACTTGTTCCTCTGTTGAGCCCTGTAGAATTAATCCACACAAACTTGTTCCCCTGTAGAATTGATCCACACCAACTTGTTTCCCTGTAGAATTGATCCACACAGACTTGTTTCCCTGTAGAATTGATCCACACAGACTTGTTTCCCTGTAGAATTGATCCACACAAACTTGTTTCCCTGTAGAATTGATCCACACAGACTTGTTTCCCTGTAGAATTGATCCACACAAACTTGTTTCCCTGTAGAATTGATCCACACAGACTTGTTCCCCTGTAGAATTGATCCACACAGACTTGTTTCCCTGTAGAATTGATCCACACAGACTTGTTCCCCTGTTTAATTGATCCACACAGACCTGTTCCCCTGTAGAATTGATCCACACAAACTTGTTCCCCTGTAGAATTAATCCACACCAACTTGTTCCCCTGTAGAATTGATCCACACCAACTTGTTTCCCTGTAGAATTGATCCACACAGACTTGTTTCCCTGTAGAATTGATCCACACAAACTTGTTTCCCTGTAGAATTGATCCACACAAACTTGTTTCCCTGTAGAATTGATCCACACAAACTTGTTTCCCTGTAGAATTGATCCACACAGACTTGTTTCCCTGTTGAATTGATCCACACAAACTTGTTCTCCTGTTTAATTGATCCACACAGACTTGTTCCCCTGTAGAATTGATCCACACAAACTTGTTCCCCTGTAGAATTGATCCACACAGACTTGTTTCCCTGTAGAATTGATCCACACAGACTTGTTCCTCTGTTGAATTGATCCACACAAACTTGTTTCCCTGTTGAATTGATCCACACAAACTTGTTCCCCTGTAGAATTGATCCACACAGACTTGTTTCCCTGTAGAATTAATCCACACAAACTTGTTCCCCTGTAGAATTGATCTACACAGACTTGTTTCCCTGTAGAATTAATCCACACAGACTTGTTTCCCTGTAGAATTGATCCACACAAACTTGTTTCCCTGTAGAATTGATCTACACAGACTTGTTCCCCTGTTGAATTGATCCACACAAACTTGTTCCCCTGTAGAATTGATCCACACAAACCTGTTCCCCTGTTGAGTCCTGTAGAATTGATCCACACAAACTTGTTTCCCTGTAGAATTGATCCACACAGACTTGTTCCCCTGTAGAATTGATCCACACAAACTTGTTCCCCTGTAGAATTGATCCACACAAACTTGTTTCCCTGTAGAATTGATCCACACAAACTTGTTTCCCTGTTGAATTGATCCACACAGACCTGTTTCCCTGTAGAATTGATCCACACAAACCTGTTCCCCTGTTGAGTCCTGTAGAATTGATCCACACAGACTTGTTTCCCTGTAGAATTGATCCACACAGACCTGTTTCCCTGTAGAATTGATCCACACAAACTTGTTTCCCTGTAGAATTGATCCACACAAACTTGTTTCCCTGTTGAATTGATCCACACAAGTTGTTCCCCTGTTGAATTGATCCACACAGACCTGTTCCCCTGTAGAATTGATCCACACAAACTTGTTCCCCTGTAGAATTGATCCACACAGACTTGTTTCCCTGTAGAATTGATCCACACAGACTTGTTTCCCTGTTTAATTGATCCACACTAACTTGTTTCCCTGTAGAATTGATCCACACAAACTTGTTTCCCTGTAGAATTGATCCACACTAACTTGTTTCCCTGTAGAATTGATCCACACAGACTTGTTTCCCTGTAGAATTGATCCACACAAACTTGTTTCCCTGTTGAATTGATCCACACAGACTTGTTTCCCTGTAGAATTGATCCACACAGACTTGTTTCCCTGTATAATTGATCCACACAAACTTGTTTCCCTGTAGAATTGATCCACACAAACTTGTTCCCCTGTAGAATTGATCCACACTAACTTGTTTCCCTGTAGAATTGATCCACACAGACTTGTTTCCCTGTTGAATTGATCCACACAAACTTGTTCCCTGTTGAATTGATCCACACAGACTTGTTTCCCTGTTGAATTGATCCACACAAACTTGTTCCCTGTTGAATTGATCCACACAGACTTATTTCCCTGTTGAATTGATCCACACAGACTTGTTCCCCTGTAGAATTGATCCACACAGACTTGTTCCCCTGTAGAATTGATCCACACAGACTTGTTTCCCTGTAGAATTGATCCACACAGACTTGTTTCCCTGTTGAATTGATCCACACAAACTTGTTCCCCTGTAGAATTAATCCACACAAACTTGTTTCCCTGTAGAATTAATCCACACAAACTTGTTCCCCTGTAGAATTGATCCACACAAACTTGTTTCCCTGTTGAATTGATCCACACAAACTTGTTTCCCTGTTGAATTGATCCACACAGACTTGTTCCCCCTGTTGAGTCCTGTTAAATAGTTCGGGTTGGAGTAGCATATTAAATCATGCTAGGGTAAATTTAGTTTCCTGGTCAGAATACAACCAGAGTATGCACTCCATATGATTTCAGAAAACTTCTCGGATATTTTCGTTTGATAATGATTCTTATCGACAGACAGAAACAAGATGACAGCTTGCTAGCATCTGGACCCTGTTGTTCAAAAGGTGATTAGCTTAATCACTTGATTAATGAATCTCATTTCTCCTTTACTTTAAAAACTTGTGTAGGTATATTAATTCCTTTAAATAAATAGGTAGGAAGAGAGTGAAGAGCGCTATAGAGTTTTGTAAAATGTTATAATGTTAGTTTTACAAGAAATGATTAATCAAAAATTAAAAACTGTTGTCAAACTGTTTTACCAGAAATGATTAATCAAAAATTTAAAACATCACCTTTTGAACAACTGAACCATATTCATCAAAGAATTCCATGCTTCACTTGTGTTTACCTATAAGATTAAGATTCCCAATAGATCTCTGAATTACTGATTTCTTGTGTGATAGAAATTTTTCTTTTCTTTTTTCCTGGAATGAAGGAGTCATTTCAACCAAGATAGACATTGAAGAGTTTTCTCCCTTCCCATATTTTATCTGGAGACTGAAATCAACAGGAGTTGCTTCCCTTTAAACAGAGTAGCACTTGTCATTCAAAAATTATAATATTAAGAAGAATTTAAATTGGTAGATTATAATTATTTGTTTAAAATTTTGATGTTGAACATCTGAAATGTTTTTTCTGGCATCATACAGACTTGATCCTAATTCATATTAAATAATGATGATAATAAAAGGAAACTTTGGTAAAAAAATTAAGGGAAAGAATTATATCTCAAATATATCAATTAAACTTACTTAAATCTGATATCAAATTCAGGATAGTATATATTATCATAGATCTGAATTCACTGGCCGAACTCAGGAGTGTCAAATTCTTATTTTAATCCGGAGGATCTATCTATCGTTGCTGTAGATATGTATAATTAAAATGTTGAACTAATCTGAAATTGTTCACATGATGTATGTAATTGTTAAAACTTTAAAATCATGAATTTTGAATTTACTCTGACAACGAATATTGAAAAATCTTGAAAAATCAGAATCTATAGTTCTTACGTGTAATTAACTATGCCTAAAGTTTTGATCTACATTTATGTAGTTTTTATACCCCCGCCACGAAGTTAGAGGGGTATACTGGAATCAGGTTGTCTGTCCGTCCATCCGTCTGTCTGCAGACGCATTTTGTCCGGACAACTCCTCCTAAACCGATGGGCTGATTCCAATGAAACTTCACACAAATATTAATGATCATGTGTAGATGTGCATGCCACTTTTTTTTTTTTTTTCAAAATTATGGTTGCTATGGCAACTGGTCACTATATTACTGGGTTATCTTAGTTAGCCTCTAATTAACAGTTCCAATTCACCATTGACTCGTGCAGATTGCGGGGGTATTAGTCAGCCATCCTGGCGACAGTTCTAGTTACTGACAAATTCTAGCAAAATACTTGTAATATAGTATACATGAAAGTCTGTAGTACCTTTGAGATACTTGTTCAGAGTTTGCAGTGCTAGATATACAGACCCTGACTATGGTGATTTTGCTCATTGTGACCATTTGATATCAATATCTGTATAATGGTGATGGTTATATTTGTACAAGAGGGACTTAAATGTCCGTCGGGTCTCAGCAGCCGAATCAATGTCTGTAAACACGGCAGTATTGTATTTCTGATTGTATTCACTGTCTACTGAGATGACTCGACCACATTATATGTGATGTGACTTACAAAGTACTGTACATAAATTCTGTTGGACTTGACTTAAATTGATATGTGACTATGACTGTATATATAATACTATAATGATGAACTGACCGTTTTATGTTTGTGATGGGTTGACCGTTGATTACTTCTTGTCTGAGGTAAGTACACTGGTTGGTTAGATAAAAATTTCTTCAAAAAATATTTGAATCATTGGAAGATTCAATTTGGTTTTGGAATTTGCTTATACAATGTATAATTTTCCCAGTGTGGAAAATTCAGGAATATAGTTTTTCTTACTGTCATTTCTTGTGGATTTTCAACTGTGTACAACAGTGGAAAAATGAGTCTTAATTGTTGTAAAAAGGCCTTGATTATAATAGATGATCCGGGACATTCAAGATGGCCACCATGGCCAGCCATCTTGGAAATCTTGTTATAATCTTTGTTTCCTGAACAGAAAGCTTACAGTACAGAGACAGCTGTATACTGTCTGTGTGTAGTCCTAACTGACAATTTCAGATTCATTTGATTTTCAAAATGGTACTAGCTGTTTTGAACATTTTGCTATCATTTTTATAACTGACTATTATACAGTGATATGATATTTTCTGATTTTGTTACTGTATTAATCCAGCAGTAGGCCCATGTCTGGTAATAAGCTGATCACCTATGTTGATGCAGTTGATAAAAAAATTCCAACAAAATTTATTGTTGTTGTCGAAACAAGCCCTGGTGACTTATACTTAGGTTAAAGTTTATGTCTCGCTATGATTGCCCACTGGGATTATTACAGGATAAATATGGTACGTTAGTAGGTATTGTTGAGGCAGAAGAGTGTCATGGTTACTAATGTCTGGACTTGACCTTGTATTTTCAATTATGATGGTTCTTGTCTTAGAAAATACCATATCAAAGTTTGATATATCAAAAGTAATAGCTTATATCATAATCATTTGAAAAATGATCTTGTCATTTAAAATGATTCAGTAATGGAAAGAATTTTTAACATTACCAAAAACAATCTGAATTGTAGGGTCAAAGGTCGAGTGATGCAGTCTGGTAATACAGCAATGCCTCTCCCCTATACCTGGTTTTCTGTAGGCAGTCTGGTCTCTTTCTTCTGGGAGTGATCAATATAAAATATGATATATACCTGTTTTAAAATTCATGTCAGATAAATAGAAATTAAGTTCATGGCCCAATGGTGCCATTGATCATTAAGGGTCTTTTTCTTATTTCCTTAAATACTTTATTTCAGAAATTGCAATGTTGAAGAGTTACTGTTATTTTGTAAAAAAAATGTCAATCTTTTTTTTCAGTGTGTAGGAAATCGTTCAATATTAACTTGACTGTTGTTGTATTGGAAAATTGATCAGTCTGTATAAATTACCTCCCTTTATCACTTAGTTGACATACAAATAGCACGGTAAAAAGTCCACACAAGCTTTATGAGCTTGAAAAGGCTGTTAAATAGTTTTCTTACAGAATATTATCCATTTTCTTTTAATATTGATGATATATTCCTCATGTTTATCTTTAAAATTTATTTTTGCCACCTGAGGAATTCACAGTTTAATACTTAATCTATTTATAATGAATTTAACATTTTTCGCTTCACTGATTTCAAGCTAACCAGACCGTTAACAACTGGGTTGAGACCTTTAATGATAATTGATCGGTTATAATTAGAGCCATTTGCCACTAGTCGTTTACATTTATTGTAATATCTCGGACTTTAAAAGGCCTCTATAACGGTGCAATTAGATCCGTTCTCAACCATTGTATTGGTCGAAAAGTTGTATCCGATAGTTAATGCCAAAATAATCTGCTGGAAAATGTCTTCTGTTTTCGAGCATTTTTTAGCTTTACATTTTCTCTCGATCAATGAAGTCAGTAGGTTAAGGTTATATATATATATACAGAAAAAAACTGCATCACTATAGCTTTAGGTTAAAGGGGCATTCTTTTGTTTGAATAAAGTGTATGTCGCCAAAACTAAACTTGATAGGAAATATGTATTTTTTCCAAATAGTAAAAGTTACAATCTTTAAATTACTACGGCAGTTTTGCTCTCAAGGGAAACCATGGTTTTTCAAGTATTAGATCATAAAGAAATTTTCAATTCGACCCGAAGTATCACAAATTACTTGTAAGTATTTGTGTCCGAAACGTCATTTTCCTGTACATTTTGCCGTTACTTTCATTACTAGTAGACACAAATACTCATATAATCCTCATTCGGGCATAGATTTTATCAATAGAAATTTTTCACGTTTCTGATGTCGGAATGAAGGGATGCCCCTTTAAAGATATAAGCCGTACATATAATAGAGAGAAAAAGCCTTCATCACCGAATCATTGAATTGTGTGGATACATTGTGATCTGATCGTATTGATGTTAAACATTCTCTCTAGGACCCTCAAAAAGTTGGAATAAACTTGTCTGCTTTTTTTATATCAATATTACTGATAACTTTTAATTCACTTTTAAAAGACAGCATACATTTCTTTTTTGTTTTGATAATAAAGAAAATTTTCTTGGTGACAATTTTACCAGAATTTGTCATCAAGCTGACAAATCTTTAAGCTTTATGTTCTCTTTATATAAAGAGTAATAGAAATCTGTGAATTACATATATGTATATAGTATATTCAGATTCTGTTACATATATTTGTTGAAGATTCTTTGATATACACAGACTCATGCATGAAATTGATGAATTGAATATTATAATAGGTATATATATTCATAATTGTTTCATTATATATTAATTGTTTTGTAAATCCTAAATATCAATTAAAATTTTTGTCGTTATGAACCAACACCAGGAGTGTAACGGATACAGTTATATGATCTGGCTGGTCTTTTCCAAAGTTCTGTCATCTTAATGGCTTATTTATGAAAATCTAAATTTTATTTTATTTTATCTATACATGTAGTTTTCTGTAAAGCTTATTGATGAATTTTAGTTTCAAAGTATTGGAATCACTACTAATCAATACAGATATTATTTATGTTAAATTCAGCTAACTATTGAATTATGTATTAATTATTTATATTGATATAATTATATATTAAGGTATTATCATTCTAAATTTAGGTTTATAATTATAATTTGATTTTAAAATCGTGGACTCCAGACTTGGTAATTTTATGATTGAATTAAATTGAGTTTTAGCAAAATGCTGAATATTCATATTATAACAAAACTATGAAATCAAACCTATTTTAATTGTTCACAATAGCAATGCTAAATCTCATTAATTGAATTTACATTATGAAAGTCATTTCAAAACAACATTTTAAAAAGGTTTCCAATTCCAAAAAAAAAGATTTAGCACAGTATAACTTATTTGTGTACACCTGTTGGGTCTTGCTTGCTGGTCGGATTAGAAGGAATGTTGTATTAGACAGGTTTCAATGGCTGTTAGGAAATAGGATGATGTAAAATGCTCATGTTAATGTTTAAAAATTGAAAATCATTTTAATAAAAATAATTATTATGGTTTAGATGTTAACATATTTGTATATTTTGAATGACTTTTCTTAGGAACCTGAAGTAAAATGTTGTTACTTGTTGTTCATAGATTCCAGGCAAGATTTGATATTTTCATCTTTTATTTTTCATGAGTGTAACCAGGTAAATTTCCAGACAGACAATGTGAGATGTAAATCACAGGGAATTGGCACGGATTACAAACCCATATATTTTATAAATTTAACCCATATGGTATTAACCAATTCATCAGGGCATTCCTTCATCAATTTTGTTGATCAATTAAGCACTAAAAAAATAAATAAATAAATTTAAAAAAAAATACAATCATTTCTTTAATGTAATGCATGTGTCAGTTAAAAGCATTTAAAAAGTATCTTTTTTCTTTGGAGTACTAATACAATAATACATTTATGGTCCGCACGTTGGGAATTCATGCCAAAGTCCCTGTGCTGTAAATAAAGTGTGCTGACATATTCCATTCATGCTTCTTCGGTTTGAAATCTAAGTTAGCATAACCTAGATATAATCAAACTGACATGCAAAGCGTGTGCATTGTCAGGAAATACACAGGTCAAAGTACATCAAAAGGGTTTATTGTTGCGACAGTTCAGTCGTGTTGTATTCTACTGACACACCGCCAAACAGATCTATAAACTGGCTGAGTCAGTCTGTAATAGCAAAGACGGTAAATGTCATAAAGTTTTGATTATACATATATCCACTCAACCACAAATTTAGATTATAGGTAAGCTGTATTATATTGTAGAGAATAATTTTGAATAGATTTACACGTTTTTCATATTCAAATTTTAATTGGACAATAATATAAAATTTATCAATTTGATCAAATCTTTGAGATTTTTATTTGTAAATCAATATATATTTTATAGTCGATAAAAATTGGGGAATATAGCTGTCACACTACACCTTCATTGGAGTCCTTTAATCAAAACAAAATTTAATTCTTTTGTCATGAACACCATATCTACTTCAAACATGCATGCCAACCATATTAAAATGTACCATACATGCATTATAAGCCTTATTGTATGTGGGAGTTAATTCAAAATCAAAACATTGATAAAATTGATTTTTATATCTGACATGATTTACAGTTATCTACCGTACCTATTTGAACTGAAATGACCATGAAAAGGCGGAGATATCATTCAGTAAATTAGGGTTTTAGAACTGATTATGTTTGTGTATGGCAAGGATACAGTATATGGGCTGGATTTTACGATAAACCTTCATATCATTACGGGGTAGGTATATCTATATTACATACATTTTTGTCTGTTTTCATATTTATTCTCTGACTGGAAAATCTTATTTTAAATGAATTAATGATATCTTGAAAATAGTGTATGTAAAACAAGTTCCCAGGAAAGCAATAATATCTGTTTTTAAGGTCACATAAGGTCTTGACAATAACCCAGACTACAAGCACAAAAGCCAATGACTTCTGACACCAAAGTGGTGCTGTATCCATACTGAAAAATAGTGTACCAGATTAATCTTGCAATAAGCCCAGGGGGCCATCACAGAACCTCTGAACAAGACAATGGAATAATAAAGTAGGGGGTGGGTGGGGGTGGGGGGGCTTATTATAACAGGACGATGGAATAACAAAGTAGGGGGTGACTTATTATAACAGGACGATGGAATAACAAAGTAGGGGGTGGCTTATTATAACAGGACGATGGAATAACAAAGTAGGGGGTGGCTTATTATAACAGGACGATAGAATAACAAAGTGGGGGGGGGGGGGGGGGGGGGGGGGGGCTTATTATAACAGGACGATGGAATAACAAAGTAGGGGGTGGCTTATTATAACAGGACGATGGAATAACAAAGTAGGGGGTTGGCTTATTATAACAGGACGATGGAATAACAAAGTAGGGGGTGGCTTATTATAACAGGACGATGGAATAACAAAGTAGGGGGTGGCTTATTATAACAGGACGATGGAATAACAAAGTAGGGGGGTGGCTTATTATAACAGGACGATGGAATAACAAAGTAGGGGGTGGCTTATTATAACAGGACGATGGAATAACAAAGTAGGGGGTGGCTTATTATAACAGGACGATGGAATAACAAAGTAGGGGGTGGCTTATTATAACAGGACGATGGAATAACAAAGTAGGGGGTGGCTTATTATAACAGGACGATGGAATAACAAAGTAGGGGGTGGCTTATTATAACAGGACGATGGAATAACAAAGTAGGGGGTGGCTTATTATAACAGGACGATGGAATAACAAAGTAGGGGGTGGCTTATTATAACAGGACGATGGAATAACAAAGTAGGGGGTGGCTTATTATAACAGGACGATGGAATAACAAAGTAGGGGGTGGCTTATTATAACAGGACGATGGAATAACAAAGTAGGGGATGGCTTATAACAGGACGGTGGAATAACAAAGTATGGGGTGGCTTATTATAACAGGACGATGGAATAACACCTGTCCTCATATGACCCTGGCTGTTGGTGTCTCCCTAATACCCATCCTCATATGACCCTGGCTGTTGGTGTCTCCTTGACACCCGTCCTCATATGACCCTTGGCCGTGGTGTCTCATTGACACCTGTCCTTATATGACCCTGGCTGTTGGTGTCTTCTTGATACCCATCCTCATATGACCCTGGCTGTTGGTGTCTTCTTGACACCGTCCTTATATAAACCTGGCTGTTGATATCACCTTGACACTCGTCCTCATATGACCCTGGCTGTTGGTGTCTCCCTGATACCCATCCTCATATGACCCTGGCTGTTGGTGTCAAAGTGAAGAAAAAATTAGAATATTCACCAAAAGTTGCGATAATGTTTTTGCCAAG
Source organism: Pecten maximus (assembly GCF_902652985.1). NCBI lineage: Eukaryota > Metazoa > Mollusca > Bivalvia > Pectinida > Pectinidae > Pecten > Pecten maximus. The sequence goes on along the minus strand of NC_047032.1, from coordinate 14,731,236 downwards.
AAGTAAAGAATTTTGTTCAACAATCTTCAAGCCTTGTATAAACATGTTTATAATAAATGTAATTTCTCTCAATAAGCAAATATTTAAGCTGTACATATTGAGGCAAACATTTTAGGGACTGAAATGAGTTGTATTTTTTTTTCACCTTAAAGAATTTTTTCTTACAAACCAGCTAGCTAGCAGAGCTTATAAATACTACTCAGGAGTATTGATGTGAGAAAATCTTTATTCAGATATTTAAACGGTGAAAAAAATGTTTTAATGGCGGCCAATTAAAAAGGATTTATTTGTACATAAAAATCTCTGTGTTTCAAACAGGCCCATTAACGACTTATATCTATGTTTGTTAGTATTTGGGCATTTTATGTCTGTGATCTAAAATTCTAATTTGTGAATAAATTTTCACCAGATCGTGAAACTCTTGATTTTTGGAAAATTGAACAAGTATAGGTGCAGCATTGAAATACTTAAATGTTTGACTTGAAGACTCGATCATATAGAACATGTTTTTAGTTTAATTTAAGTCTCATTCAATCTCTCTTTTTAGAATAATTTAGCTGTCTTCCCCTGGGTTGTTTTTATGATGTCATAAGGCCATACAAGTTATGGCATTTACGCACAGATAAATAACACTAAGGTTTGTAAATGTGGTTTATATATATATTAAAGAGAAAGGCCTCACAATACTGAAGATTAATAAATGTGAATGAAGAGTTGACAATGAAGGGCAAGTTTTTAATAAAGTCAATTTGACAGGAAGTGATGAGCATTATTCATTTCTTTCTTTTGGTTTGGTATAGTTTGTTAACGTCCTATTAACAGCCAGGGTTATTTAAGGGCGTGCCAGGTTTTGGAGGTGGAGGAAAGTCGGAGTACCCGGAGAAAAACCACCGGCCTACGGTCAGTACCTGGCAACTGCCCCACGTAGGGTTCAAACTCACAACCCAGAGGTGGAGGGCTAGTGATAAAGTGTCGGGACACCTTAACCACTCAGCCATCGCGCGGCCCCTTTTGAAAAATATTAATGATGGTCTAGAAAGGAATACATGTAGCAAAACATTTGTTTTCAAAAAACTGGACTGTATGTACAGACAAAAATTTGACATATTTTACCAGATAAATGGAAGAAAAACGATTTAAGTTTGATTTAATTTGAATTTCTCAGCCAGAGGTGGTAGATATGTAAATGCACCAAGCACAGTAAATACATTTTTCTATATCAAAATTTAAATGGATCTCCTGAAATCTTTGCCTTTTGAACATAGTTTTATCAGAAATACATCAAAAATGTTATTAAGATAGATATCAAATTCACATGTTCTTTCAACAGCTGTGTACTGAAAAGTTCACGTTTTCTGATTAGAATATATTCAAGACCACTGGACAGGGAACTTATTATCATAAGATTTTATTTTCCATATTTGAAAACCATCAGGATTCATTATAATATGAATACAATGGTCTTAATAACATATTAAGGCTATCAGCTGTTGGAGTATGTTAGCGCCGAACCCGTAACGTAAACAAATTTACATGTTGTCGCAGTAGACAGTGTTGACAGATAACATTGTCACGCTTGATCGATCAATAATTGGTTCGGTCATTGCAATGGATTTTATTGTGTGCTTATCGCTGTTCATTGAGCCATGAACCACACTTATAGTGTATATACATTCATAGAGCGAGTTTGAAGTTTTTTTCTCTCGTTCCCATGCAGTGTTAAAGGTATTTGAATGAAGTTGTTTGAGACGGGATATATACCTGTTGAAACTTTATTCATGAGAAACCCATGATTTGGACACTATTGACTCTCAGCACCTCAACATATTGTTGAAACCTTGGTGGATTTATTTGATTTTTGTCTTAACTGTTTTGTTACATACATTTTTCAAACCTGGTGATTGTGTACTGAGATCAACATTTGCCAACATTGAGGAAATCTTTTCAGTTCCATTTAACAGTGTACTCTATACTGTGAGGTGTCTGTGTGTTGTAAATTCTTCATTCTCTTGAAATTCGTACTGAACAGGTGTATAATAGTCTTTAACGAAACAGCACCAAATATATACGAATATCAACAATCAGAAACTTGAGATACTAACTTACCAAGGAGTTGGAAAATAGCGCCTCGGGTGATTTAAAGTTTTGTGACCGCGGTTTGTAACCGGTTTGTAACTGTTACATGTTATGACAGTAAGTGGAGATTTATCTGGGACATTGTGATTATATACAACTACACAGAAAACAAAACCTCCCTGATTGTACTGGATCAGTAAGCTAAGATCGGGTGTGAGTACGAAGTGTATTACCTTGAACAGTCAATCATTAACCGACAACTACTCCTGATCATCTTGAGTCATGGATTATAAATTCTTATTCCAGGTAGGTCTGTCTTGTTACCTGAATATGATTAGATATTTTTTCATTTTGTTTTTTAATAAAATAGGTGATGCATTTGAACGTTTCGTTTCTTCATGTAACAGATTTTCTTTAATCAAATTTATTCTTTGAATATATATTTTATGTAATATGGGATGATATTTTTTATCAAAGAATTCAAGATCTAGATGAAAAATCAAGCAGTCCATGTATTTCTTGTGATTTAAGCAATCAAATTGTCAATTAACCCTATTTAAGATGGTCAATTAAGACTTCAGATTTTTTGCCCTAAATTTGATAAACTATTATCAAAACTTATTTGTTAATCATGATTTTAAAATTTCAATTTGGCCAGTGGAAAGAGCAATTTCAAATATGTATTTGTAATTTGTAAATTTTTCTTAAAGATTCTATAAATGTAATTTTCTTCATGGGTTTGAAAATTTTAACATGTACATGCTATCTCCCGATCAGAAAATTAGAAAAATTAGCAAGTTTGAGATGATTGATATTTGAGGCAGCATATCCAATAAACTGTTAGTTAAGGTAATACAGATCTGTTTATTCAGATGTTATAATTTACCCCATACTCATATATCTTTATCCAGGAATTACACAATATCAAAATGTGAAATGCAGCCCTCACCAAGGGAAGTAACTCTATTCCAAAAAGTATCCTTATGTTGCTATAATCTAAATCAATAAGACAGGTGAGAAGTGGAACTCTTCTGTATAATTTTTGCTTCATTGTGCAGTGGTACTATTTGCCTTAATATGAATATATATGTGATACGCAGCCTTGTGTTCAGTCATTGAGCTCACATTAAATCAAATGTGATGCCAATAGCAGCTTAAAAAACAAGGTTTTAGCACCAAAAGCAAAGAAACTCAAGTTTAACCCCTTCTGACCATATTGGACTTCAAATGATGAATGAATGGCAGAGTCCACTGAAGTTTCTTAGGGTTGAAAGGGTTAATTGGTTTACTGATGAGGAAGATATTCTGTTTGATCATCTTCATTGTTTTCTTCCCTCACTAAGTCACTAGAAAAGCAGTAAGAAACCAAGTTAATACCAACTTATATTAATCACACGTGATGGAGGCAGGCAAGGGGTCTTACTGTGTGAGTTAACTGGAGTACCTTAGGGAGAAAAACCCATGTGTTCAGGCAGGTGACCGGCCGGTGGCCCAAAATTTAAAATAACATTTTCATGTCTACAGTCCTGGGTATCCTTTTAGTAGATGCCTTGGTCACTTTAAAAAAATTTTTTATGTGGGGCCGCGGTGGCCGAGTGGTTAAGGTGTCCCGACACTTTAATACTAGCCCTCCACCTCTGGGTTGTGAGTTCGAAACCTACGTGGGGCAGTTGCCAGGTATTGACCGTATGCCGGTGGTTTTTCTCCGGGTACTCCGGCTTTCCTGCACCTCCAAAACCTGGCACGTCCTTAAATGACCCTGGCTGTTAATAGGACGTTAAACAAAAACAAACCAAACAAACCAAACTTTTAAATTTTATATTTAGGGAGAAATGGTCGACAGTCCTGTTATGTCATTTATGTATTCCTTATTCTATATTTTGTCTGGTGAGTTACACATGGAATTCAGACATGAACCATTTACAGGTTTTAAAAGAAATGTCTTTAGAAGTGAAACGTTTGATTCAAATCACTGACCATTTGTTTTTTGTGCAATGTTTAAAATTTCTGCCCTTACTTTTTCAATATTAAAAAATCAGATGATATTTTGTAGATGAATTTGGTTTCATTTTTTATTGTGCGCTGAAAAATACATATGTAATATGAAAAAGAAATGAAGAAATTGATTCCAAAAGAATAAAAAAACATGTGTTATATTGAAAATCTTTAAAAGAAAAAAAAAGAAAAAATTATTCCATTGATAGATATTCTCTATATGTAAGTCCTAAAATTGCTTGACAAATCATTGAGTATGAAACAGGCAGGTTCTGTAAATAATCCGTGCTGACTTGTCTATAATTTCATTATCATGACGAAAATACAGAAGTGGAGTGCATACAATCGTTGTCTAGAAGTTGTGACTGGTCAATATTGACTGCCACTCGATCATCTCTGAATGACTAAACCGACGTGATTCTTACAATGTAAATTTGAAAGTCTCACAAGGGCAGATTTATTAAGAAATAAGAACGTACTTTATTTTCTACACAATTTTTGGCAAAGAAAAATTTAAGGAAATGAAATTGGAAATTTATTACAGAAATCAAATTAAGTAGAATTGGATGCTTAAGAAATTGAAAAGGTAAATTGAAAAAATCCTTAGAGGATTAAAGAATTTGAACAGGGAACAAATAAATAAAAAACTGTGATAATCATATTAAAATTTGTACATCAATCAGGTTAATGTTTCAAATTAATGCTAGGGTGAAAGTGGCAATCAATTTGTGGTTGTTTGGAATGTTTGGAATTTAACGAATGCAAATAAGCAAGTAATTATGAAAAAAATATATTTTATAATTAGTTAAGGTGATTTTGATAATTTAACACATACAAGTTCCGTACTAAGTTCTTAGAAAATCATTATCTATTTTAAAATCTGTGTTGTTGTTTCAAGGCCGACACCATCAAGTTAAGATACTGTTGTCAGGTGTTAAAACTTATAGTGAAATATCTACTGGAATGTATTTTTACAGGCATGTCCTAATAAAGGACTTCTACTCTAAATAACATTTTTTTGCAAGATTTGGAAAATAAACAATAAATCAAGAGGAAAAACTGCAATTTTTTGTAAGCTTCGTAAATAAAAGAGTCATTTTTTCAGGGGAAGTAACTCTTTAGGAAGATGCCTTACATGATATTGGAGAATATATTTGAGGTTTGACTGATTTTTGTTAATAAGTAATCATTAATCATCAGTAAATGGATGTAAATATTTCTCATATATTGATGAGACTAAAAAATTGTGATTTGAAAATCATTTAAGAAAGTTTTTAAAAAGCTAATTAAATTTAATATTACATATGATGAATGTGCAGTAAAGATAATAGAAATCACAGAAAACTGAGTACCATCCAATTTAAGATTGTGAATTTTTTGTTATTATTTAATATGTTTGCTTTAATTTTGATAATCGGTTAACAAAATTTAAGCAATTATTAAATAATAATATAATATCCCATGCTTTTTAAACTGATACTGAATGTTATAGAAAAATACAACTTGAAAAACAGCTATGAAAAGTAATTTAAAAAACAGGGATTGAGCTTATGACAAAGGGTAGGTCTAATGCTGATCTGGGAAATAAACCATTACATAACCAGGGTTTATGACAGGAAAAGGGATAATGAAATAGAAAGGATTAATTATTACAGTAGGAGATCATGATTATATATTATAATGAATGAAAGATCATTAGTCATGATCATTATAATGAAGGAGAGAGCTAATTAGTCATGATCATTATAATGAATGAGAGCACTAATTAGTCATGATCATTATAATGAATGAGAGCACTAATTAGTCATGATCATTATAATGAAGGAGAGAGCTAATTAGTCATGATCATTATAATGAAAGAGAGCACTAATTAGTCATGATCATTATAATGAATGAGAGCACTAATTAGTCATGATCATTATAATGAATGAGAACACTAATTAGTCATGATCATTACAATGAAGGAGAGAGCTCATTAGTCATGATCATTATAATGAAGGAGAGAGCTCATTAGTCATGATCATTAGAATGAATGAGAGCTAATTAGTCATGATCATTATAATGAATGAGAGCACTAATTAGTCATGATCATTATAATGAATGAGAACACTAATTAGTCATGATCATTATAATGAATGAGAGAGCTAATTAGTCATGATCATTATAATGAAGGAGAGAGCTCATTAGTCATGATCATTATAATGAATGAGAGCACTAATTAGTCATGATCATTATAATGAATGAGAGCTAATTAGTCATGATCATTATAATGAATGAGAGCACTAAATAGTCATGATCATTACAATGAAGGAGAGAGCTAATTAGTCACGGTCATTATAATGGATGAGAGCACTAATTAGTCATGATCATTATAATGGAGAGAGCTAATTAGTCATGATCATTATAATGAAGGAGAGAGCTAATTAGTCACGGTCATTATAATGAAGGAGAGAGCTAATTAGTCATGATCATTATAATGAAGGAGAGAACTAATTAGTCATGATCATTATAATGAAGGAGAGAGCTAATTAGTCATGATCATTATAATGAAGGAGAGAGCTAATTAGTCGCTTGCGGGGATCAGTAATAAGAATTAAAACTAAAACAAATTGCCAGTAAGAATTTATTATGGGAAAAAAATGGAAAAATTTTGATTATAAAAGGTTTTAAAAGTTGAAAAGTTCACATACTTGTGTGATATAAGGTTGAACAAGAGTATTAATGATTTATATCCCTAATGGTTAAAAAGCTGACAATTATTTATAATACTCGTAGTTTCTTAAGGGAGAAAAAAACATCGATAAATATTGCCAAATGGCTATTTAACAAATACGAGAAACTGACAAACCCATTTAGGGATTTTAGAGGTCATTCACCGTAGATAATCGCTCAAGATTTCAATTCTATTTGTTAAGGAAATCCCAAGTCAATAGTGTGAGCCATTATAATGGTTATATAAACCTGTGACTAATCTAGCAGATTCAATTGTCCAGACAATAATCCCGAGATTAATTTTGTAGAATTATTCATCGATCAACTAGTTTATGTATTATGTCTGAATTTGTGAGATTGATTCACAAGTATAGGTTGTTATGTAAAGGCTAATGTAGTTTGAAATCTAAGACATAATTAGATTAAGATTTTTTGGTGTTGGAATTATCAGAATTATAGCAAAATAGATGAGGATTTCATTATTTGTTAGAAATTTATTTTCGAACAAATTTGTTTAGCTGTATATTTTGTTTGACAAAAAAGTTTATAAGGTTAAAAGCAATTTTTTGTTGAAGGAAATATTATCTTGAAACTGTTGTGTTTTAAGATAATTCACTCAAGTTGATAAAAGGAACGGATGTCATTTGAAATCCAGCTGGGATTAGATATATTGATATTGAGATAGATATGGCTGTAGTAAATGGATGTATCATTCGCATTTAATGTTGAAATTGGATTTAAGTTTACCCGAAAATGTTGACGACAACATTCCCGTCGTGGATAAGGGTAAGTCTAGATGTTTAGGTTATGATGACATATTAGTTGATGTTTTATACAACAGTGAATATTTGACAGGAGTATGCTACTGTCTGTCCATCCGTCGGTCCATCCATCAATCCATCCATCAGTCCATCTTAAAATTCTTTGAAAAGCTGGCTTGATAATCTTGATGATGTGTTTTCCAGAGAACCATTGATTCAACATTGTGAAAGAGTTAAATTTCTTTTTGTTTACTTCAGGATTTTAATCTTGTCTGAAGACCTTCTGACTTTTTAGGTCACCTGAGACGAAGTCTCAAGTGACCTATTCTAATCGCCTTTTGTCCGTCGTCGTGCGTCGTGCGTCGTGCGTCCGTAAATTTTTTACATTATCGACTTCTTCTCCAAAACCACTTAACAAAATTCAATGAAATTTGGCAGAAAGTTTCTATGGCTGAAGGTCAACCAAAATTGTGAATTATATGGTCCCCACCCCCCAGGGGCTTGAGGGGTGGGGCCAAAAAGGGTCAAATTGACTAAAACTTCAAAAATCTTCTTCTCTACTCTCAGATATGGTGGAGTCAAACACTCTTTATAGATGAAAGGGTCTTGTGGTGCTTTACCAAAATTGTGAATTGCATGACCCTGGGGTCTCACGTTTGCCCCTGGGGAGGGGTAAACTTTACTATAGTTTATATAGGGAAATCACATTTTTGACTATTATTTGTTGGATTTCTATTGGAATTCATTCTAACTTGTATCAACTTATCAGCATGGGATGACAGTTTGATGGTATGTACATGTTGGCCCTAATTGACCCCCAGGGGCTGGTGGGCGGGGCCAAAAAGGGTCAAATTGACTAAAATTTCAAAAATCTTCTTCTCTACTTTCAGATATGGTAGAATCAAATACTCTTCATAGATGGAAGGGTCTTAAGGTGCTTTACCAAAATTGTGAATTTCATGACCCTGGGGTCTCACGTTTGCCCCTGGGTAGGGGGTAAACTTTACTATAGTTTATATAAGGAAATCACATTTTTGACTATTATTTGTTGGATTTCTATTGGAATTCATTCTAACTTGGTTCAAATTATCAGCATGGGATGACAGTTTGATGGTATGTACATGTTGGCCCTGGTTGACCCCCAGGGGCTGGTGGGCGGGGCCAAAAAGGGTCAAATTGACTGAAATTTCAAAAATCTTCTTCTCTACTCTCAGATATGGTAGAATCAAATACTCTTCATAGATGGAAGGGTCTTAAGGTGCTTTACCAAAATTGTGAATTTCATGACCCTGGGGTCTCACGTTTGCCCCTGGGGAGGGGGTAAACTTTACTATAGTTTATATAGGGAAATCACATTTTTGACTATTATTTGTTGGATTTGTATTGGAATTCCTTCTAACTTGGTTCAAATTATCAGCATGGGATTACAGTTTGATGTAATGTACATGTTGGCCCTGGTTGACCCCCAGGGGCTGGTGGGCGGGGCCAAAAAGGGTCAAATTGACTGAAATTTCAAAAATCTTCTTATCTACTATATGTTAGAATCAAATACTCTTCATAGACTGACCCCATTAGGACTGATGGGTGGGGCCAAAAAGGGTCAATTTAGTTGGCCGAAATATTTCAAATCTCAGGTGACCGTTAAGGCCCTTTGGGCCTCTTGTTTAACTCTTTACGTACTCATTCAAATTTTGCGGTCGCTACCGGAAGTGAATGCTGGGTAGGTCCTTTGTGTATTGGAACATATGGCTATCACATCAGACGTCGATAAAACGATCTTTCACTGTTGTGTGATGCTTAATATTAAATGAAAATTATCGTACGGAACGAGTAATGAGTACGGAAACTCTTTTACCCAATTTTCCTTTGAAATACGCAGAATCGCGGGAAATGACATGTTGATCGGCACAATTTGATTGTGTCACAGGTGTGCAAGTAATCACGCAGCCAAAACATTGTTTTTTCGTGGGTTTAAAAATATTTTACGTATTTCTTACTTATTTTGATGATAAACGTTACTCAATTATATATATTCTATCGTTTTTAATAGCTTTATTGTGTTTAACACCTCCACAATCTTGCAGAAAACGAAAGTAAATTTGAGGCTGCCATTTAGCAGCTCTGTAAACAACCTGGCATGAACCGGTGGAATTCTTTGAAATAGACAATATTAATGAATGAATATGCTTCCGGTACGTAAAATAATTCATCAATACAATATTTACATTGCTTATTTTTTCTTAAAAACATCATTTCCGATTAATTCCTTCGTATGACTATGCTGAACCAGCATTTAATATCAACATCTTTCACGATGTTTTCCGACGATTTGAGTCGTCACAAAGGATGAAAGGCACGTTAATTGCGACGTGTGTAGTCATCATGAAGGATACAAGAGCACGTTTTTGTGTCGTGTGTAGTTGTCGTGAGTATGGAAAGAGTTAAACCCATCTCTATGCAATTGAATGATATATGATTATGATTTAGTCTTCTTGTAACATAATATCTTATGCATTTTAATATAATTATGAAATCAATATCATTTTGGCCAGGGGCTGCAATAGCTAGTTGATTAGAATGCCTGCCACTTAATTTCAGGCAAAGATCTGAGGTTCATGGTTTTATGTATATAGATTCATATTTCCTCGGGAGGCTGAGAAATTGGGCGGTCTATGCTGTAGTGGTTGGGTTAATGGGCAAGATCGACACTTGACCTTTATTGCTCTGGATGGCATGCGATTGGCCTCCCCTATGTCTTTCAGTGAGGTAGTCACCAACTACTACAAGGAGACCCCACCTAAAAATGACCCTGGCCGTTCATGGGACGATAAACCCAGCAAACAAACAAGTCACTTTTGCCTCATACAATCAATTTCGTTAACACAGCAGTACTCTTGTTTTGTCTGATTTGGTTTTAGTTGTGTATGAAAATTGATTACTACTGAGTTTAAACAAAGCTATTGTCATTTGTGTCGTTAGATAAAATCTTAGCCCTGAGGGCCGATAGACAGTGGAACTCTAATAATCAAATATATTTAAAATATAAATAAGTTATTATGTACCGGTAAGAGTCGTGATATAATATCATGGTACCAAGAGCCGTTAGACAGTGGTACTGTTATACCGAGGGCCGTTAGACAGTGGTACTGTTATACCGAGGGCCGTTAGACAGTGGTACTGTTATACCGAGGGCCGTTAGACAGTGGTACTGTTATACCGAGGGCCATTAGACAGTGGTACTGTTATACCGAGGGCCATTAGACAGTGGTACTGTTATACCGAGGGCCGTTAGACAGTGGTACTGTTATACCGAGAGCCATTAGACAGTGGTACTGTTATACCGAGAGCCGTTAGACAGTGGTACTGTTATACCGAGAGCCGTTAGACAGTGGTACTGTTATACCGAGGGCCGTTAGACAGTGGTACTGTTATACCGAGAGCCGTTAGACAGTGGTACTGTTATACCGAGGGCCGTTAGACAGTGGTACTGTTATACCGAGGGCCGTTAGACAGTGGTACTGTTATACCGAGGGCCGTTAGACAGTGGTACTGTTATACCGAGAGCTGTTAGACAGTGGTACTGTTATACCGAGGGCCTTTAGACAGTGGTACTGTTATACCGAGATCATTGATGGTACGTACAAATGTTGAGTCGTGATATAATATCATGGTACCGAGGGCCGTTAGACAGTGGTACTGTTATACCGAGGGCCATTAGACAGTGGTACTGTTATACCGAGGGCCGTTAGACAGTGGTACTGTTAGAATCATTGATGGTACGTACAAATGTTGAGTCGTGAGATAATAGCGTGGTACCGAGGGCCGTTAGACAGTGGTACTGTTATACCGAGGGCCGTTAGACAGTGGTACTGTTATACCGAGGGCCGTTAGACAGTGGTACTGTTATACCGAGAGCCATTAGACAGTGGTACTGTTATACCGAGGGCCGTTAGACAGTGGTACTGTTAGAATCATTGATGGTACGTACAAATGTTGAGTCGTGAGATAATAGCGTGGTACCGAGGGCCGTTAGACAGTGGTACTGTTAGAATCATTGATGGTACGTATAAATGTTGAGTCGTGAGATAATAGCGTGGTACCGAGGGCCGTTAGACAGTGGTACTGTTAGAATCATTGATGGTACGTATAAATGTTGAGTCGTGAGATAATAGCGTGGTACCGAGGGCCGTTAGACAGTGGTACTGTTAGAATCATTGATGGTACGTATAAATGTTGAGTCGTGAGATAATAGCATGGTACCGAGGGCCGTTAGACAGTGGTACTGTTAGAATCATTGATGGTACGTATAAATGTTGATTTGTGAGATAATAACGTGGTACCGAGGGCCGTTAGACAGTGGTACTGTTATACCGAGGGCCGTTAGACAGTGGTACTGTTATACCGAGGGCCGTTAGACAGTGGTACTGTTATACCGAGGGCCGTTAGACAGTGGTACTGTTATACCGAGAGCCGTTAGACAGTGGTACTGTTATACCGAGGGCCGTTAGACAGCGGTACTGTTATACCGAGGGCCGTTAGATAGTGGTACTGTTATACCGAGGGCCGTTAGACAGTGGTACTGTTATACCGAGGGCCGTTAGACAGTGGTACTGTTATACCGAGGGCCGTTAGACAGTGGTACTGTTAATAGCGTGGTACCGAGAGCCGTTAGACAGTTGTAAGTACATATGATTAAATGTTCTTTGAACATGTGTGTGTCTCCTCAGAGTTATAAAACATAAAATAAGGATATCATTAATTCAATCAATGACTCGCAATAACGAACATATAAGTCGACTAAAAACAATACTATGTTTTGGATGATAAGGGTATATATATGTCCCTTGATGTTACCTTCAGCCTGATTTTCCTCACTTTGTATTCGTATGCAATTTGAGGTTAAGAAGTTGTATTAAGTTGAAAAACTTGGATGTCAACTTGTTAATTTGGGATTTCATTTCGGTTTTTAAAAGATCGGAGCTTTAGTTTTAGTAGATCTGAATAATTTTGGTTAGGGCAAGTATGATTATGGTAAGAACTAATATGATTTGGGTAATGAGGATATTTATTGCTATCCGATAGAACAACATTTAGGGGAGACCCTTCCTCAAAATAACCCTCGCTGTTCAAATGGCAATAAAACTAGCAAACAAACAAACTGATCTTGAGGATGACATTAAAATTAGAATGTTTATTAATAATAAGTGTCTGGATGATACTGAACAACAAAATTAACTACTTATCAAACATCTTGATGACACTGATTTCTGAAATATTCAGTCAATGGACAACTTCCTTGCATTGTTCTTGTCTATACGATTACGATCAGGTGTTGGGGTATTTAATTATCCGTGTTTTTTTTTTGTCTAAATGTACTTGGTGCGAAGTTAACCTCAAAACAGATTTAAAACAATTTCATTGTGATATTAAACTGGCTTCTGATTGATATACAAAGAGACATACGTGGATAGTGTAATATTGATTTAAAGCTTTGATTACCCGCTAAAAGTACTCTTGTCAAAGATTTAAGTCAGTTGATTTTTGTCTGATTAACCATTTGTTAGTTTTGACTCTATGTAATGATCTGTGTGTATGACAACAAGGTTCATTGTGTGAACAGGGTTTTGTTAAACAAAAGTATCAATTACTCGTCACTGGATACCGTCATAAATCCTTTACCGGGGTATTTTATTCTGTGCATTTTTTACATATACTTGTAGTCATTGTGTATCCTCAATCGAAGTCCAACATCTGCCATGCGTAAACTTTTCACATTTCAAACTTCCTCTCAATCTCTACCTGTGTGATTCAGCTCTCATGACGAAGTGTAGTTATTATTCATGTCGGTCCCAAATCCAAGATGGATGCCTTGGCCGCCATCTTGAAAAACACATTTTAAACTTCTTTTTTAGAAATTGTATTGTAGGGATGTTAAGGAAGAGGGGCCAAAAAAGTGTTGTTTTTTTGGCCTCTTAAATACTTTTGACATGGCAGTCACCTGCTGATCGAGTGCCCATTTTTTTAATTGTTAAAAACAGCTGTCATATTGAACTGATTTTGTTGTATAAGATTCTGAGATATATTACTGTGTTTGACCTGTTAAGCATACTGTGTACATGCTGTCAAAAACATAAAAAAGGCACATTTAATAAAACCATGTGAGTTTACATGTGAAATCTGGATGGATTTTTTTTTCATTGATATACCTCGGACAAAAGACCCAAAATGATATTGGCAAATCTAAAGTGAGGTAAGTTAAGTGACTTTTCTACAAGACAATACAATATATGATTTCAACAAGACAATACAATATATGATTTCTACAAGACAATACAATATATGATTTCATAAAAACAAACTGCATTTATAAAATCTCAAAGAAACGAGTTGAAAAAAAAATAAAAAAATAGAAAAACAAATTCCAAAGTAAAAAAAGTGATCCAAATGCAGCAGCGATTTAAATACTATTGAATGTCTGTTACCATGTTGCTACTTTCTCAGTGTTAAGCTGATGTCCAGTAATAAGTCCACACAACATATCTGTGGATTAATATGCCATCTCAGTGTCCTACAGTACTCCTGTCCTTTGACTGGCTTATGCTGGCAAAAAGACTACCTGAGGTACCGGAGAAAATATCAAAGGACTTTTAAAATATATTGATTTTAATATGAAGATGTCTTTTTTTTCTTCTTTCAATTTTTAACATAATTTCAACTGCATATATTGAAAATGACGCATTTACAATAAAGCATTTTTGGATATTTCTTTGTATCGTTTAAGTTCTCCAAGTTCAGTATTTGATCAATTAAATCCAATTCTTTATAACTTTCTCAGTTTTCAATTCTATGGACGATTGTTATTGAGACATTCTCAGGTGATTTCTTTCTAATTTCACGCGATGATGTGATCTTAAATGTCTACTCATAAAGGCAAGAACATTTTAGTTTTTATTTGCTGGTGTGAGAAGGATTCTGTTTCAATTATAGCTCTTACAATGTTTTTAAAATACAGTTGTGTGCAAAATCCATTTGTAACATTTTTTACGTAGAAATATTTTTTTTCTTTACCAATAAAAATAGCTAGTAGCAATAAATTACTGGTATCTCAATAGCTGTTACCCCTAGAGGCTTTTAAATTAACTTATTTTACATGCTTCAAAATCATATCAGTTATATATATACTTACGACAAGTTACTGACAATTTGGATGCCCATATGATATCCGTTAAGTTTTATTTCTGTTTTTAGTATGTCTGAAATTGTAAGGTAATGATTTATTGCATAAAAAATCACCTACCAATATGCTGATTGACAGGTAAGAAATGAATGTGACAAAATTGTTTTTGTATTCTTGCTTAGGAGAAATATTCTTCGTGTCTGTTCATGCATGTGTGTACAATTGTCCCTGATTTCATTTCCCAGTCATATTTGCCATGCTATTTCATGTAGAATCTCGAAAGATAATGAGCCAGTACATAACAGAAGAAGGTCACTGTGACCTATATTCTGACCTCTTTAAGGCAAAAAACATCAGAGGATATTATACCTGAATACTGTAGACCCTTCATGATTTGTCAGTATGATTGTTTCATCACAAGAAGAGGATGCGTCTTATAAAATAAATAGGTCACTGTGATTGTATCAGTGTTATTATACAATTTTGATGGCAAATATATACATGTAATGCTTACAAATATTTTGTTGTCCTTCAATAAGCCTCAACCCCGCCTTTGAATCAAATTTTATATTTTGGTCCCTCAAGGCTTTCTACAGGATAAATACGGTAATAGAATTTCTATATTGAACTGCAATAGAAATGGGAGGGCTTATTACCAGATATAGGCATATTGCAAGGTAATTCTTTTCATTGACTTAAGGACTTGTATACCCCACGCTCTTGTGGTTTTATGAAGGGTACGTAGCACTGGGTTATTAAAAAAACTATTTTAAGATAAAAAATGTTGCTTAATATGCCAATTATATTCACAGTTGCTCGACGGAGCATCAAATTTTTGTCCGTTAATTCACGGAGAGGGATATAACGATGATACTCTGCCAGATCCACTGGATGTACAGGTGTTTAACATGAATTATCATTCCAATTTGAATAAAACGCCTGTGTTTGAGGTATTCATTCATTTCTGGCATTATTGTGATACCAGCTGATTCTATTGTATTGACAGTGCGGCTTGTTACATTGTGAACTGTATATGAACCGTGTACGGTATTATAGTAATTAACCTACAAGCTTGTTTCAGTGGTCCACAATATGGTTCCCCAGGTTTAAGGTACTATATAACATTTCATTGTGATTTAAAACATTTAATGGTTTGTCATTGTGACACATATTACTATATAGTAACGCTGTGATGTTTTGTCTGTTACGTAACGTGTAATGATTTCTCTCAAGTACCTAAAATACCACAGATTGCCGATTAAACCTCTACTTGAGAAGTATACACTGCCATCCATATAAAACATTTCATATCTTTTCGACTTATTGAAGTATGATATATATGAATCCATGGCCACTGATCATTTGGATTAAACTTTGTCTATGCCGCCTCCCCTACAGATGTTGATAATTACCATGTCAAGTTGTATTTTGATCAAGTGGATAATAATTATAATTATAAGTTGCTTTTTTGTTCTCTTGTTTCCTCTCAAGCTGACTTAGATGATGGGTAAAATGGGCCTTGGATATTTAATTAAGACATTGACAAAGCCTTGAAATGGCCTTGAATTTGGTTGGACATAATCCGTATTAACCCTGCAAGAAGTAAAGTTATATTTTCTAATTAATCCCTTCCCCATTGTAAATTTGGGTAGGACTTATTTGTGAATTTAGTACATTTAGTTTACATTTTAAAATTGATAATTCTGCAAAATTGAATAGCTTAATTATGGGCTTAATTGCAGAAAAATATTATATAAGATATCATAGACAATTTACATGTTATGATAGCATTGACACTATGATATATACAGGTACAGTGTAGAAAGTGAATGGTGTAGGGGAAGTAACTCCGTTGTCTTTAATGATTTTGAAAAACACCCAGCTGTCTAATATGATTTAATATAATCCAGAGTGTCAGTCTTTTTATATAGAACTTGTGTAATTACTGCAATGACTTTGCTTTATCTTCTTACACATTACTTCTATTATTTATACTTTTTGTATCGAAGATTGACAATATTTAGACAATCATTAGATGTTACAGTTCATTAAATAAACTGAAATCAAAACATTTTTATTTTCATTTTATTATACATTTTTTTTTATTATTTAGCTAAAGAGAAATTCTTTCTAGTTAAGTCAATATCAGCTGCAGCTAGTCTCCTACAAATTACAATAGATTGCTGAGCTTTCAAATAGGGAAAATTTGAATTTTGAATTTAAGTGTAAATTTTCTGGGAGAAAAGGTTGACAGTTATCCCAACTTTGGTTTGGTTTATTTTGTTTAACGTCCTATTAACAGCTAAGGTCATTTAAGGACGGCCTCCCGTGCGTGCGACATGCATGCGTGTGGTGAATGCGTATGTGTGTTTTGGGAGGCTGCCATATGTCTGTGTTAAGTCTCCTTGTGATAGGCCGGAACTTTTGCCGATTTATAGTGCTACCTCACTGAAGCATACTGCCGAAGCGCCCAGCAGCACTATCCCAACTATAAAAGCACTGCATGAAGAAAGTTTTAAATATCAGACTTTAGCAGTTCAGCATCCTACTAAATGTAACAGTATCCAAATTTGGACCTTAATTAGCGACTAGAATTTAGCATACCTTAAATATATAATTATGGTATATATATACAGTTGGTAATATTTGCAGAGGAAATGTTTCATTTTGGAAATTAAATATAGTGTGAAAATAAATCCCTATTTATGTATGTGCACTTTATACAGATATTTACTGCAGCATGTTGACGAGATGTGGTACGTAATAGCATGGAATTAAATATCTGTGAACAATGTTCGACTTAGGGTCGAGCGAAAAATATTACCTACGTAAAATTTACCCACTTTTCATACATGTATATTGTGTTCAAGATGACCTTGATCAGGAGTTTGTAAAAGTTTATCAATTGTCCACATGTAGCCTATCATTTCTCATTGAATAAACAAACATGTTGACCATTAGTGACATTGTTCTTGATAGAAGGAATGTGGTACAAGTGTTTCTAACTTATAATCTGAACAGATCTGATTAAATCCGCTTCTGTTCAGCATGAGATTTAATGTTTTTGAATGACATTTGTAAGGATCTTAGCCTGGGATTGTTAAACCATTCGGCTCTTGGTTTACAGACTGCACCATGGAGCTTTGACCTTGCCACACCTAAACGTTATTATGAACTGACCAGGATCAAAGGTGGACTTAACCCATTCATAAATAATAGGGGGTGTCCATTTTACTTAGGTATAGTTTTAAATCTGTGAAAAATTTAATATGTTTATGAACAAATCCTTGTATGTGGTCTCTCTCTATGCTTCATGCCATGAAAATAATTATGACAATGTTGAAAATTGTTTCATTTAATAATTAAGGACCAACATAGGATTCATAATGTTTGAAATTCATGCAAAAAGGAAGCAAAGAAAAGATCGTCTCTGTAAACGCAGAAAAGGTAGGATTTGTCAAGTTTGTGTGGTAATTTGTTTTAAGATTGGGTAATATTTACGTTCAATGTAATTAGTCCAATTAAGTTTGATATTGGACCAGGATATTTAACTAATGATTATTAATTCTATTTAAGAATTTGTCATATGTATGATCAAATATTTTTGGCATTATAATTTTAAGTTCTTATGAAGTGTGATGTCATATAGGTTTTGTTTTGTTATCAAGCTCTCCTAGGTGGAGTTTTGAGACAAAGTTGTCCTAGGTGGAGTTTTGGGACAAAGTTGTCCTAGGTGGAGTTTTGGGACAAAGTTGTCCTAGGTGGAGTTTTGGGACAAAGTTGTCCTAGGTGGAGTTTTGAGACAAAGTTGTCCTAGGTGGAGTTTTGGGACAAAGTTGTCCTGGTGGAGTTTTGGGACAAAGTTGTCCTAGGTGGAGTTTTGGGACAAAGTTGTCCTGGTGGAGTTTTGAGACAAAGTTGTCCTAGGTGGAGTTTTGAGACAAAGTTGTCCTAGGTGGAGTTTTGAGACAAAGTTGTCCTAGGTGGAGTTTTGAGACAAAGTTGTCCTAGGTGGAGTTTTGGGACAAAGTTGTCCTAGGTGGAGTTTTGGGACAACCCTTATCAATTTGCAGCATGGACTGCAATGCAGCATATGCTGCAATCATGCTGCTTTTATGCTGGCATCATGCTGCTAGTTTCACAGCATGATTGCAGCATGTGCTGCATAGCAGCATGGTACCATGCTTCTGTACAGCATGTACTGCAACCATGCTTTAAAAATTGAGGTAATTGAATATCTGAACTCTATCATGCTGCAATCATGCTTTGTCGACTTAGTTAATTTATCATATGCACTGTATCATGCTGCAACCATGCTGCAATAACTTTGCCAGTTTGGATATCAAATCATATCATGCTGCAACCATGCTGCAATAACTTTGTCATTTTAGACAGGATATGTACCATGCTGCAACCATGCTGCAATAACTTTGCCAGTTTGGATATCGAATTATATCATGCTGCAATCATGCTGTGTGGACTTAGTAAATTTATCATATGAAATGCATCATGCTGCAACCATGCTGCAATAACTTTGGCATTTTAGATAGGATCTGTACCATGCTGCAACCATGCTGTATTAACTTTGCCATTTTAGATACAAACTGTACCATGCTGCAATTATGCTGTATTAACTTAGTTAATTTAATGAACTGCACCATTCTTTCATGTATTAACATAAATTGTTTAAGTTGAAATGTGTATATGCTTGGCCATTCTGTATTAGCTTAAAAGGGCATTCCTTTGTTCGGACATCACAAAATTTCTGTGGGTGAAATGAAGGTCCAAGCGAGGATCCAAAATCTAGGACCAAATTTCCCAGGTACCAAGATTAACCTAAACAATTATTAATTAATAAAATAAGATACAGAAAATTAACAAAAGTTGGTATTAGATATTTTAGTATCTTTTTTTTAATTTTAAATAAAATATAGAAAATTTCCAGGTATCAATGGTGATAACAAAATAATTTTTAAAAACATGTTTGTGTTGCAGAATTTCCTTTTTATACTTGATCAGTACCACACATATTTATTTAAAATTCAATAACAATTATTTTAATTAAGTATTTCGTTTATAACTATGTTCTTTGTTAGTATAACGGTTCACAGCTTTTAAATGTGATATTTTGTCAGCTTTCACTTGTAGTTCTACCTCAGAAGGAATTAACTTAAACATTGATGAATGTTGCAAGTTAGTACATTCGTGTGACGACTTAAAACTCATCCCTATAAAAATTTCATTCAAATTTTCAGAGTTTAGATCGTTTTTTGAAGAACCAGTATATTGACTTTTGCTTCGATTATACACTTTTTATCGGAGATAGAATTAGTCACTTTATCCAAACACTGACATAAACCAAGACGTTGCCATTTACCATGCACCAGCTTACTACCAGGTAGCCATATATGTAACATGTTCGCCAAAACAAAATCGGGGTCACTCTACCAACAGTTACACATGTGCTTGGAATAACGCTTTTAATTCAATCAAATAAGATTAAAATCACCTGCTCTTTGTCTTTGTATCGCATACTTTCTGGATATATGCGGTGTTAAGATTACATCTGATAATAGCATACGAAATCACGTCGTGTTTGACACAACATTCATCGCTATAAACTCCAATAAACATGTGTCGAACTTATGTTGTCACTCGGACGCTTCCTTGTAAAACGTATATTGAAGTTAAGCGCTGTGATGATCTCGACCTCGACATGAGTTTACTAACAACAGACGATATTCCCGTACTTTAATCTGAATTATTTGAAATCGTGAACATAAAAAGAAAACGTGCATTGGTCGGTTCCTCGTCTGAAAATACATCCATATTAAACAATAGGCGTATGACAGACGAGGCCAAAACCTCTGGTCAGATTACATGTTTATCGTTCGGTTCACCTATGACCTCGTTTGTTTACCTTGCTCCCGAGATGTGACGAGAGTGCTCCTCGAGCTCGTGCGATCTAAATGTGCACGATGCAAGTATTAAATACTGTAATATTTATCTTAAAAGTATCATACAATAGAAGTTTATGATTTAGAATAAAAAACACGCACAAGTAAAAATGAATCGTGTTAATCTCTGGCAGTAAAATATTTATCCCATGATGCAACACACACGAGTTTAGCGGGAAGTCTGATAGCCATGTTTGAATTCACCGGATGTTTATTTCCAGAAGAAAAGTATAAACAAACACGACGATAGCCTAAAAACGAAGTTTGTTTCCCGTCTTACTGAAGAAGATCGACTTACTTCAAGTTACCGACGAATGAATATCAGCTTTCTCGTTGTTTTTGACGACCGATGCATATTTTTACCGACAAACATCGTTACGAGACAGGGTAAGTTTTAATTATATAATCTTCTTCACGTTCTGACATCGTTTCACATTATACGACGATGAATTTGATATAGATCTATTCATATCAATAATACCTAATTATTTATTTTTCAGGGTTTTGATGATTAATTTATCACAGATTACACGGCCGAAGGAAACGCAGTACCGATCCATGTGTTACAATCGTAAGTTTTCAATTTTATTTATTTATTATTAGGGCCTAACGATCTTCGGCCCGACTTTAATTGCATTTTTCCCCACTCACACAACCCTTGTTATGATTATGACGTACATACGTATTCACAAACAATGGTGAGGAAAATTTGTGTTTTGGATAATGAAACCTTTCGTGAAAGATCTTTACCTCCACATTCTTTTGAGGATCGATGTTTGCAGATTATTGCATCAAATTGAAACGATTAAATGAAATAGGTGAATTAAGATGAATTATAAGTAAGTAACATTGTTTTATGTATAGTATATTGCAGTTTCACATTGATATGAACTGATGGAGAATTCGGGAGTAGCTTGATTTAATTAATAATTAAGTCATCCTGGCAAGTTTTATTTTGTAGCTTTGTGTGGCTGGCTTAAATTTTCTTGATAAAAAGGCTTCCAAAGCAACATAATGAAAATGATAGCAAAGTGATCATGAAAAGTACATAAGTGTAATACATACATTATCTTCAAAAACTTGACAATTATTCTAATTTTGAAATAAAAGAATATTCTAAAAGTCTTTCTTTCTTCCAACAGAGACTGAGTCTGCATGCAGTACATTCTGGAATGAGGAACACCGCATGCATTGTGGTCCAAATTGATGGCATTGACTTAACACAAAGCAGAAAGGAATGAAGAGAAATTAAGAAGTTTATGTTTCACATTAATTAAGATTATTCGAGATATGTTATCTGTCGAGGTATACAACATTTCCTTTCATAATAAAAATGTAAACATTAATATATATATAAAAAAAAATCATGTATATAATCTAAAAATCCTTGTTAGTTATTTGTTGTACTAGCAAAAAATATAATATAGTCGTCTCAAGCTTGGTTGTATTGAAATCCCCGGGGACAGTGACAGAGATATATCACTACAGTACGTGCTACATCAAACAACACACCATTGTTCAAATTGTCAATCAACATTAATATATTTCATTTAGTCAGTATTTAGAATTGATTCCAAAATTATGATAATCTTTTCACAGTTTATTAGAAATAATGTTAAATTCGATAGAAGTCTTCGACTGTTGCTTGTTTTTGTTTATTTTAAGTTCATGGACACACATGAAAACAGTTTCCAGTACATCTGGGCTACTTCGAGGAAACTACATATACTGTCTGAAATCAGTCTTGTGCGTCGGTGACAAAATGTATACATATCCTACTTTAACTCTGCTGGAAAATATTATTTTGTACTATTTTCCTACTATTTTAGAAAAAAAAAAACAGAATTATAAATACATACTGTAGTATGTACTGACATTGAACTTGTATATCTTGCTGACTATTTTTGTTGAAACAAACCACTTCTAGCTAGGATGAATTGATATTAGTTGTATCTGAAAATTGTACTAGAAAAAGATAGCTGTGTTGTGTATGTGATGGAAGTTTTGAGAAAAAGAATATAAGAGGCAAATAAAATAAGTACCATGGGTAAATTAGAATTAAAATTTGTTTTGTCACATTCTCATTTCATTGATAAGTTTTAAATGTTTGAACTAGAAAAAACAGCCTGTATGAAAAGTTTTATAACATGTTAATTACCAAATAAAATGTAATACAAAAGTATTCTTCAAGTTTTTATTGCATGATTTTAATTGATTTTGTAAACCATGCTGCCATGAAGCATGATTGAAGCATGATCCCAGCATAATTTGCATAATTGAAACATGCTGGGATCATGCTGCAGACCATGCTGGGATCATGCTGCAGACCATGCTGGCTTCATGCTGCAAACCATGCTGGGATCATGCTGCAGACCATGCTGGGATCATGCTGCAGACCATGCTGCAGACCATGCTGGGATCATGCTTCACAGACCATGCTGGGATCATGCTGCGGCCATGCTTCCTTAAAGCATAAATGCAGCATGATCCCAGCATAATTTGCATAATTGAAACATGCTGCAATCATGCTTTAACTAGTAAGAATATATAGTGAGGTAAATTAGGCACCATGCTGCAGTCATGCTTCATTCATGCTGCAATTCCATGCTGCATTCATACTGCATCTATGCTGTGATCATGCTGCAAATTCATAAGGGAAAGTTGTCCTTGTCGGAGTTTTGAGACAAAGTTGTCCTAGGTGGAGTTTTGAGACAAAGTTGTCCTAGGTGGAGTTTTGAGACAAAGTTGTCCTAGGTGGAGTTTTGAGACAAAGTTGTCCTAGGTGGAGTTTTGGGACAAAGTTGTCCTTGTCGGAGTTTTGAGACAAAGTTGTCCTAGGTGGAGTTTTGAGACAAAGTTGTCCTGGTGGAGTTTTGGGACAAAGTTGTCCTAGGTGGAGTTTTGGGACAAAGTTGTCCTGGTGGAGTTTTGGGACAAAGTTGTCCTAGGTGGAGTTTTGGGAAAAAGTTGTCTAGATGGGGTTTTTGGTCAGATATATACAATTTCCTTTCAGTGTTGGTATCAAGGGGTCAGCAGGTTCATTTCTGAAAATATCATCCATCTTAAATAAAATATAATAATGATGTACAATCTTAATAATACATATATCTTCTGCATTTTCTCCAACAGAAAACATTATCATGTTAAATGATTGTTTTGAATAACTGACCATCATGCAATCCGACAAAATTAAAAACTCAGGATTAAGTTAAATGATTGTTTTGAGCATTAAAAACTGACATCATGCAATCCTAAGTCTGACCAATGTCTGTACCTATATATACAATCTACAAGATAGTGCAACACAATCAAAAGATGTAGAAAAGATGTGTAAAAAAAAGTGATGAATTTCTCAACCCTAAATCAGTAAATTGAAATTCCCCAAAATCCAAATCCAAACACAGGATCTTTTTGACACGGTATTTATTACTTCTGGTTTAATTATTGACCCCAAGCCAAAACCTGTATTTTAACCAATTACCATTCCCTACCCCCCCATCTCCTTCCAACCCTCCCACCAGCCTCTTAATTTCCAACATATTTTCCATTAGGAACCACTATATCCACATTCCAGCACATACCAAACTGAATGCTGAAAAACACTAGAGTTGTCTTCCCCTTGTTCGTTTTTTTCCCTTAGTTTCATTGAAAAGTATGCAAAAGTTAACTCCACTTGTAAAAGTCTTTACCTTGATTTCATTGGAAAAAAAACAAGCCAGATTTGTCTCCCCTTGTTTGACTCTTTTACCAATACTTCCTTAAGAATATACTTGAATTATCTCCCCTTATTTGATTCTTTATGCTGCTTTCCTGTTGACAGGCTCTGACGAAGCGTCATGGAAGGAGACGATCCGTTTGCAGATGGAGGATGAGCTGAACCAGAGAGTCCGAGAGGCTCTCGAAACTCCACCGCTTGAGCGTGCTGAAAAACAGAAGCATACACACCCAGGATCCGGATCACGGACAGATGGCTTTGGGTCACGAATTATATTTAATTTTGATAATCGTGACTACTTAAACAGTCAAAACTGGCGTGCCATTCAGGCTCAGCGTCAGATGCAGAGACTTGTCAGAATGAATTACATTCAGCAAAACCCAAACATAGATTTCATGTTCCGTGATGAGTTGTCCAAGTCGAATCAGGATGAATTTCCTGGTGTGTTCGGCTTAGAAAACCTTTCTGAAGGAATCAAGGATTTAAACCGCCAGAGTTTAGAAAAATACCCAACGTTACGGCAAATTCATAGACAGTTCTACACGAAGGAAGGATATCTTGCAGCACTTAGGGCGGGCAAGTTTCCAGATGGGACAAAAATTTCTGTAGAAGGAAATGGGACCTATGTAGACAAATTTGGTGTTGTTAGGGATGGAAATGGCCCCTTTTGGCCATCAGATGTTGGACCTTTATTTCCAACTCCACGTTTTTTGTGGTTTACAGAACATCTTCCTGTGGAGCCATTGTTTTTCCATATACACAGTAAGTACACCAATTTTTATATCTGTTGATAATTTCTTTACAGAGCTTCTTGTGGAGGCGGGTCCAATAGGCGCCATTTTGACTGAGTGATCATGTGAACAGATGAATCATGTGATTGCTAAATTTAGCCAAATCTTGTGGAAAAATCTACCAAATTGTAAACAAAAATGGCGTCGGCCAAAATACTGGAGGGAATAACAAAATACGGGAATTCAGGCTCTCCTCCCGGGAGGAAATAAATGACTTGAAAATAAGGGAGATTTTGTCTCACACCGGGAGGTATGACATGTATGAGACAATTTGACTGTATGTCATAATTGTATTTCAGTCGTTGGTTTAAGAAAATTGAAGAGTGATAAGTAAATTATATATATATATATGTTATTTCTGAAGAAATACAGTCAAACCTGTCATAAAGGTCATCTGTATAAAAAAATCAGTCTGAAAAGGTCATTGGCATTTATGGACAGGTTTGACTGTGTGTCATAATTGTATTTCAGTCGTTGGTTTAAGAAAATTGAAGAGTGATAAGTAAATTATATATATATATATGTTATTTCTGAAGAAATACAGTCAAACCTGTCATAAAGGTCATCTGTATAAAAAAATCAGTCTGAAAAGGTCATTGGCATTTATGGACAGGTTTGACTGTGTGTCATAATTGTATTTCAGTCGTTGCTTTAAGAAAATTGAAGAGTGATAATTAAATTATATATATGTAGTGATGACTCTGGGTAATGGTTACAATAGACACCTCTGATTGTGTTGTACTCCTGAATGGGTGACATTTACAGGTAAGTGACTTTCAGCTATAAGGTGAGCAATTCCCAGGTAACAAATACAAAGGTAAGTAATTTGCAGAAAAACTATATAAAATTACTTTACATGTAAACACTGATGAACGCCTTGGGGGTCATGACGACTCAACAAGGAAGATAAGTTTGTTCACTGTTTGGAGAAAAATTTTGATTTGGTGTCAGAATTTATGATGCCTTAGTCCAAGAATTCTTTTTTTTATGCAGAATTTGATAAATTACTCTGTTTGAAAAATTACTCAGACCTCAAGAGAAAAAGAAATGGTACTGTCTTGTATCATGAGGATTTTTTGTAGTGGAGATATCGATACACACCAAGAAAGATAACTCTGTCAGTCTTGGAGAAAAATCTTCTGTGTAACTTTCATTTGTTGGAGATATTGCTATTTGAGTGCAGCTAGGTCGCCTAATGAGAAATAAAACAAAAAAAAAATTTAAAATTTTAAAAAATTTTGGTAGATGATAGATTTAATACAGCACACTGCAATCAGGTGTTTTGCTTTCATATAGATTTTATTTTTAAAAGTTGCTGTTAAAGTTTTGATTGGTAAGCTGCATAAGGTCGGAGAGGATTTGACAATAGTATATGTTTCATTTAATGGGTTGACAACCTGCATGTGTGATCGTTTATTTCAGTGTAACACCTGGTGATTTTCCTGTTCAAACAAAAACCTAAAAAACAACTACCAAACAAAATCCGCTAAACCAGTCCAAGTTGATCATCAGATTATTGGTAATGAATATATAACAAATTTACTGAAATTTAGAAATACACAATAAAGGTACCAGTAATTGTGTTTTTACTTATAATCATTTAACATGTTTGTCAATATTTCATCCTTTACTCTCCTTCTCAATTTTCATGAAACGTTATGATATACATGCAAGATCACGCAGTTCATAAGATATGGTCCGAGGGCACTTTCAATGATTTTTACCAGGAGTTGTATGCCATTCCTTGAATACAGGGGAAATATGCAATTTATATAATCTATTGGCTCACAATTTTGACAAAGATTTATATTTTATTGATGAATAAGGGTGACGTCTTGATGACAACTGGACGGGACGTATACAAGGCTATCTGAATTAGTCGGTATATAGAGGAGTTATTCCCCCCTTTTTGGCACTGTGGGAGAGGAATGTCAATGTTTATGCAGCCTAGTTGATCTCAATCACTTTGATGTTTGGTGCTACTGGTCAGTTTTAATGACTTGACAAACATTAGACTGACCCTGCTTGTGAAAACATGTTGGTACTATCTGTCAAATTGACATGTTATCTCGTCATACAAATATTGACCAAACACGAATTACCCCTGTAGGATCACAATCCCAGTCCTAAAATAGTCATTATGAATTTTAAACTCTGTTTGAACTGGAAATGATATTAAGTTGAAATACAATTAATCTGACTGGATCAGTCGGAAAATTAAAAAAAAAAAAATTTACCATGTACAGTAAAACTCACTTGTGTCGAACACAGTTGAATCGAATACATCGGATGAGTCGAACGTTTCGTTCGGTCCCGATTTTTTCCCTTCTTTATCTTAGTAAATTAAGCACGTATGACTCGAACACTGTTGAATCGAATACTGCGGTTGTGTTGAATATATTTTGTGGTCCCACCCTTCTAAACTATATACCAAAATTTCCATTTTTGTGTCGAACATCGAGGCGTCATGCTGTCTCAGGTAAAATTTGCTGGCCTCGTCTGATTGACCGAGTGTGACCGATCACCCGTAACGGTGTAAACAGAGCCTATTATTAGTTTCCGGCTGTCGGTTACGCATCATCCCATTGTT
Source organism: Pecten maximus (assembly GCF_902652985.1). Classification (NCBI taxonomy): domain Eukaryota; kingdom Metazoa; phylum Mollusca; class Bivalvia; order Pectinida; family Pectinidae; genus Pecten; species Pecten maximus. Next base: position 14,703,462 of record NC_047032.1, on the reverse strand, counting down.
TATACAGGTGCTCAGGTGAAGTAAAACGTTCAGGTATACATCACTAAGAATAAAATGTGCACGTTTTAGTCTACAAACCAATATGTGTTCTGTTTACTGTTTTGATGCACAAGGCCGCCGAAAAAAATAAGGAAAAAGTAAACGATAAATTACATATCTTCCATCGAAAAATGCAAAAAAAAATACCTGTCTGTCATTGATTTATCTATATATGCCTAAATTCTGAATACGACGATGCAATAGTAACAATGATATGCGGGATGTTTTTACTCTGTTCAAAAGATTGTGGTAATGCATGATTATGCAGCCGATAAAACACTGACCGCGGCCTTCACCTTTGATACAAAATCAGCACGCGTACGGTCGATCAATTTTCCCGGACTGTTTATTGTTTAATATTGTTAAATTGGAGAACAATATAAACGGATTTAAAGATAAATAATATGAGTACAATATATACATTTATATTCTTATAATATATATGTAACGTTTTCATAGAATATTATGCTGTCATTTGCGACTCCCGTGTGTAAATCGTGTGTCTATGTCAAAGACTATTTTACGCATGAACTTTGTTTTTATCTGTAACTGTGCACAATATTGTTTATTAGATAAAGGAATAATTGTTATCATGTACAATTAATTAATTTCTTTGTTATTATGTATTGCTTATTTTCGACTATGTTATCATGCAAGCACTTGTTCTGCATAAAACCGATGATAGTCGGGTGTTTTGTCTCCGTATACAAACACGGATAAGTCGAACCATCGGATAAGTCGAATATTTTGCTTGGTCCCGTCGACTTCGACTTATCCGAGTTTTACTGTATAATGAAAGTTTTGATTGTTTAATTTGATAAAATATGAGATCTTTTTTCAACGTGTAATTTTAATTGTTCAAATTATTTTTACAAGAATATTTGGATTTTTTTCTGAGTGTTTCTGATCAGGCGGCTGTTTGATGTTTGACATGTAAATGTTTGTTTGAAAATATTAAAACAGATTTATCTTTGTGGACATATTAGAATCAGAAAATAAAAATCCGTTCAATTTTTATCTTAAAATGAATGTTGACTTTTTGACATTTATACACTTATAAGTGTATGTGCCATGTGATAAAAGGATTATATAATGCCAATTAGCCAGACTGAACTACTTTAATCTACAGACCATAGATATATTATATTTTTTATATTTTTTCTTCCTTAATGCAACATACTTTTGTTTTATTTCATGCAAAACCGGTAGTCGTGCATGTGCTTATCAAAAAATGGAATTTTAGACATCACATTTGGTACAGTTACTTAGGGTTTATTCTCAGAATTTTTGAAACAAATGTGTTTATTTTTAATAATTCACCTCTAACCTGTTATAGCCCCATTTTCCCATAGTTTATCAACTTCGCATAGGGTTTTTTGCTTGATCTAATCTGGAGGAAAAATCTGACATTTTGAAAGGAGCTGGTGTGAAGGGAGATAACTGGGTGTCATCTGTATAACAGAGGTGACATATCTTTGACATTTTGTCAAAACACACTGGCTGTCTATACTGAAATACTCTCAGCTTAAAATGGCAGAGGTCTCCATATATAGGGTCAGAATTTATGATATAAAAGTTAGATTGTCGATTGTAATTTAGTTATTGATCAAAGACAGTGTTAAAATATATATTTATAATTATGTAACTGACATAGTTCTTTATTATTGACAATGAACTGGTATGGTCTTACTACCAGGCATATAGACTTCTTATTAGATTTGGACTTTCGGACAAAAATCGGCATATTACCATGCATAGGCTTATTTCCAGTCATGGACTTATTACCAGACTTTGACTTAATTGACATCATGTGAATATTAACAGACAAGGGGTTATTACCAGATATGGGCTTATTTCCAAGCACAGACTTATTCCCAGCCATGGGCTTATATTCCCAGTCATGGGCTTATTACCAATCATGGGCTTATACCAGACATGGACTTTTTACCAGGCATGAGCTTATTTCCAGACATAGACTTATTCCAGACATGGGCTTATTTCCAGTCATGGACTTATTAACAGGCATGGACTTATTAACAGACATGGACTTATAACCTGACATAAACTTATTACCAGTCATTGGCTTATTCCAGACATGGACTTATTTTCATTCATGGGCTTATTACCAGACATTGACTTATTACCAGACATGGACTTATTACCAGTCATGGGATCATTTCCAGTCATGGACTTATTCCCAGACATGGACTTATTACCAGACATGGACTTATTACCAGTCATGGGCTTATTACCAGTCATGGGCTTATTCCAGACATGGACTTATTTTCATTCATGGGCTTATTACAAGTCATGGGCTTATTACCAGACATTGACTTAATTTATTACCAGACATGGACTTATTACCGGGTCATGGACTTATTACCAGACTTGGACTCATTAATAGAGAGCATGCGCATATTACCAGACATGCATGGGCTTATTACCAGGAATATGCTTATCATAGAATACACACAGCATTTGCTAAAATGTCCTTACATCTGGGAGAAAGCGAAAATAGATCAATAGATTCTTTGGGTTTTTTTTCTGGTCTTAAGACATGATGTAAAATAGACCATAACGATGATGTAACTATGATATTGTGTATCTCTGTCAAAGCTAATATTTATACGCCCTGAACTAAATTAAATGTATACAGGTACTCAATGGGAATGTCTACATGATTACAAAACCGCTAAACAAATATTTACCATTGTATGTCTGCTAGCTGTGTTATGTACGTTTCCGTGGGCAACACGTATTATATCAGATCTGTAGGACACTATCCTAAACATTTATTTGGGTACAAAAGAGACACAAATTGTGTTTTAATAGTTATTAATTTCTAGTTTCTATTTCGGTAACAATCCTTTACCAAATATAGAAAATACTCGAAAACATAATTTCAATTCAATTCAAAAGATTAATTTGCTCATTGAATCCAATTTACATTTCCTAATGTGTGGACCCCATCTTCCATGGATTATATCTTTTTATAATCAGAGTATTACGCTGGGTATATCATAAATGGGGTGACCTTTTCAGATAAAATTGACCCCTCAGTATAGTTTGAATGGACTTTATGAAAATGAATGAGGTTCTTTTAACATTTATTATGCTAAAGGCTGTAATTGGTTGGTTTGAATGTAAACCCTGATAATGATGGTGGGGCGATACCTTCTGACACAATATCTGAACTTTAAACTTCAAAAGTTTAAAAATTGGAATTGATTTGTAATGAAGCTGAATATATCTTAATGTCTTGAAATCATATTTGTAATATTTTTACTAAAATTTAATAGCATCAATTAGTATTCATATACATCATTTTGTGTATTAAGAGATTTCCAAGTGTTTATGCACACGGTACCAAATTTCCCAGCATGTAGTTTTTTCATAAAAAAAAAGACAAAAAAAATTAATAAACAAATGAATGAATGAATTTATAGTCATATATATTCATTCATTGTTTCATTAATGTTTTTTTTTGTTATTTCTTTGTTGTTTCTGTCTATTTTTTTTTTTTTTTTATCTTTTATCTATTTCATCTATTCATATGAATAGATATTTATTTATTTATCTTTATTTATCTATATGAACATACAAAAATAAATAAATAAATAAATAGACAAAAACAACAATGAAATACATTTAAAAAAAAAAAACACCAATAAATTCATGGTCGTAAAAGACATCACAAGATATTTCGTGATCTTTAACCCTGAAGATCCTTAATTGTTGAAAGGGTTTAACCCTACATACTGGTCAAGTTCACCACAGAGTCAGTATTACGTGTATATAGTATCCTGTGTCAATATTTTACCCATATATAGACACTGGTACCCAGAAAAGTACTAATTTCCTCGTGGAATGCCTAATAATTAGGCATTCCCGATTATATTAGGCATTCCACGAGGAGATTAGGTACAAAATAAGGAAATTAGAACTTCCACGAGGATTTTAGGCCTAACTGAGGAATTTAGGCATTTCGTGAGGAGATTAGGTATAAACCATGAGGAAATTAGGCATAACATTTTTAAACGTACCGGTGTGATCATGTCACGCACCAACGCCCACACAGCGTGGGGTAGCCTTAGGCGAGTGCCGATCAGCCAGTGTTTACCTGTGTTCTGGTCTGACATGGTCACTCTGTCAGTAGGCCTATTATACGTGTAGCTTGATGTTTAGTGTAAAGTCATCACATTTATGTCATCACATTTATGTAACAGTGTCTTATTTTATGTTTCAGGTATCAACAGCAGTCGGAAAGAAATTCAAGTGTATTATTAAACATTAAAATTTAATCTAAAAAACGAACGTGTTCGATTTTTTTCTAGTTTGTTTGCATGTTTCATCACCCGGCGGTCATTACGTAAAATTAAAGATTATAGCTTAAGTGGCTTCAACACGGCCCTGTATTTAATTGATTTTGTCATTGAAATATATCATAGCACTCGAAAATGATTCACCTTTGAAGCGATCATTTTGGCCATACGATGCTGCGGTCGTAGATTTATGTTGTTTTAATGTTTACCGAAGGCCGCCCTAGAAAAAAAATGAGAATAATCATAGACATCAACTCCTTCCACATTGATTACTCCGTAAATAAGGTGTTGTTTAATCGTTTTGTTACAATATTGCAGCGTTATGATACCGTATAGATTCCGAAGTAAATTGTTTGTTTACACGCATCAACTTCACGTTCCGAGTCTCAGAGAGCCATGCGGTAATCGATAGATCCCGATAGATGGCGCTTAACAAGAAAAGGTAACTCTAAAGTCATACTTCACGGAACATATGTTTTACTGTACTGTACATACTTCAGGAATTAGAATAAAAACAGAAAATTCAAATACAAATCGTTTGACTTTTTGTTATTGTGTCCGACCGGACATGTCAACGATCGCATCAAGCCTATACAGGTAAGTTATTGTGTATGTGATTGTATTATATTTGCTTTTCAGAAATTGGACGTATGCGGTACTGCACATACAGACATTCAGAAATTAGTGTCGTTTTATGACCGACACACTTCGATACATGTCCGGGTTATGTCATTGTGCTTGTGTATATGTTTATCACCGGATCGACAGATGGCGCTTAACAAGGAAAGTTAACTCTAATGTCATACTTCATACTTCAGGAATTAGATTTTCTAGAATAAAAACAAAATTCAAATGAATTTACTTGTTGTTATTTTGTCCGACCGGACATGTCAACGATCGCATCAAGCCTATAGAGGTAAGTTTTTGTGTATGCATGAATTATTGTATGCAGCATAGAGTTACATTTGCTTTTCAGAAAGGGAGATAGTTAACTAGTACCAATTCAAAGTCGTAACGTTACCCACAAACCCGTACCCAAATTTTGGCGAAGACGTACCCGCAAAAACTGGCGAACCCGTACCCTTCTTTTTCAATTAAAATAATAAAGAATATTAAAGTTTGTTTGATAGTAAAAATGTTTTTATCTATTCCAGCATGTATCTCGTTATTTTAGGTACATACAATCTATGTAGAAACATACACTACACGTATGTACATGAAACCAGCCAGCTATGATTTCAATCTGACAAAATGAACAACGACCAATTTTTTGTTTGTTTTTGTTGTTGTCCTTTTTAATAGAAACCGGCAAATAAAATGATGTGTGTGTAATGAAAACATGTGTCGTACATGCTATTGCAGTGTAAACTAAAACCGCGCACTAGCAAAACCATTTTCCGTAAAATGAACACGGATAACACTTATGTACGGCTATTTTTTTTCTTTGATGTACGGTACGGTAAAAAAACCCATTTATGTAGCGTAAAAAATGTACAGGGGAGTCCGCACGTTAAAAATGACGACTTCACAACTAATTCAATATATTATTTATTTCATAGACCCTTTTATGTCGAATACAAATATAGCCTGTCAAATTGTATTGCAGTATTTCAAAGTTAGAGCCTGTAAACAAATTGTGAATCATGACACGAGATCCGTATTAAATAATAAAAAAGGTCGATTAATATTTACTGAAATAAATGATGATATTTCGTGCCATTTGTACAGGCAGGGACATACCATACTCCTACATTTGTGTAACCACGGACAGAGCAATTAAAAATCTTAAGTTCCTAATATCTAACATAAAAATGCCGCTGATTTTATTTTGTATCCGACCTTATTGGGCTGATACCAGTGTGATTAGAACCATCTTCTTGGGATCTAGATAAAATTTACCCTATCGCATTGTCCCGACAGTAAACGACCAGTACCTCTGAAAACGGCCCTTTTCAGGGCCGACCTCTCTTCACGAAATGTGAAAAAAAATTGAAAATGCACAACCTAATATTTCAAAACGCCAATCGTACGTATTACGTAGTTTCACTCGGGCAACAAACGGTCATTTTTGTACACGTGTTGTTGCAGCAGTACAAGATGGAGAATATTACATTCGGTATTAAACTAACATTATTTTTTATGTTTCTGGTATCAACAGGATATTCTTTTTATATTAGAAAAGACATAAGCAAACTGATGATGTGGGACAAACAGCACGACACCTAATTTGCTAGTTACGTGACTCCGCCTATTGACAGATTTCGTCACCTGTCACCGTCTTCCAATGAACACAAGTAGGCGGAGACGCGGGTTAGTTGACAGCTAGACAGGCGCCAAAGTTATATAAACTAATCCAATTAGACTACACCGCAGGTGGGCGGAGTCACGGATAGATGATCTGTCGTGTCAGATGATCACTTGTCTCAATGATTGTTATATTCAATATTAATGCATATATTGATCACTTGGAAACTGTATGTATGTATTCATGGTCATGATGAAATAATAAGATTTTGTAAGTATTGTATTTCAGGTTTCAGATTTGAAATTCTGTAATTAACATATCCCACGGACAGTGAAGTGATCACCGAAGGCTGGATTCACAAAATACATCGATATACATTCGTCCGATTGCAATGAAATGTCGCACGATGTTAGATATTAGTACAATTTGTATGTTACAGAAAAAGAATACTCTAAACATATTAATTAACGAATTCCTGGGCGTGCAAAAGTCACTGGACACCGATATATGTATTTAATTCTATACAATTTTTCATTAAAAGGACGTCATTTTCATTTAAATTAATTTTGTAAGATGGGTACGACTTCGCCAATTTCCCTGGGTACGAGCCCGCCAATTTTAAGTACGATTCCGCCAACGTTGGGTGCGATTCCGCCAATTTTGGGTACGAGTTTGTTCGGGTACGGGTTGGAAAGGGTACGAGTTAGCCATAATTCCGTACTGAATTCGTACTCAGTAGGCATTGAGAAATTAGCGGTCCACCTAATGTCCTATGAGGTTTTTTGCACGCCCTGCAATTCGGTAAGTGATATTTTAAGATTATATTTTCTGTATCATGCAGATGAACATAGAACCTATAACATGCAAAATTTGATTTTGATTGTACAGGCGAAGTTAAATGCAAGGTGAGTGTCCCGCGAGGTGTTCGCACGCCACATGATTTTGAAATGTGCCGATCAATTACAGTATGTACCAGTACCACCTAGTGAGTGTCCTGTGGCGCCGTACCTTGACGTATCGGTTACTGTCACTGATTTGGTCACTGATGATTTAACTGCCAAAATTTAAAAACTACATGTTTGTCCGTTATATAAGAATTATAAATAATATTCACATTTCCCTCCACAAGTTCGTTTATAAGAATTATAAAAGAAATAACTTCAAACGTATTTCTCTCCTATATCCGTTTATAAGAATTATAAAAGAAATAACTTTATCACACTCAACATTAATATCGGGGCTGTATTGAAACCCCATACTTAACTGCTATACCCCGCCACACTTCCTACATATATGTGTCGAACAGACTTAGTCATATAGTAAATCCGATGTCCTTTCAATGGAACAGATATTATTTTGGAATTTGGTGGTATTTTCTGAACTAGATTATTTTTTTTTATAATTATATTCTATATATCATGCATGTATTGTCACAGTAAAACTTATAGAGTTCGCACCATAGTGGAGCTCATGCTTGAATTTCTCTTCTGTGTCAATTGCACAATGTGTTTTTATATACATGTATATACAAATAGATAAAATATTGTTTTAATATCCAACTGCATATACAAATAGATAAAATATTGTTTAAATATCCAACTGATTGTTCAATTTATCGTGATCTTTAGCCTGTAATTATATAAATATCATGGAAGCATCCAACTTATACCTGCAATTAATGCGAATTAGACAAAAAAAATCATGCAAGTGCTGATTAATTTTTTAGTTATATTTGCGAGTAATATATATATAAGTTAATAACAAGTGCTACCGAAACCAGAGACATAATTTTCTATTATAACGGGCCGTATATAACATTAACATCTTTCTAATTTTCTATTATAACGGGTCATATATAACATGTAAAATTTGAATAATTTCCCGTTATAACGGGTTGTTTATAACTTGTAAAACATTTGAATAATGTTCTATTATAACGGGCCGTTTATAACATGTAATGACTTACATAATATCCTTCGGATGGTATATATAAAAATACATTGTTCCATTGACACAGAAGAGAAATTCAGAATGGCCATTTATGGTTCGAACTTTATAAGTTTTACTGTGACAATACATTCATAATAGAAGTTTGAAATTAATTTCAAACATGATGTGAAAAAAATGTTGAAGAACTTAAATTCTTTCTTGCCAAAACAGCGAGAGTAATTTTTCAACATATCTACTTGACCTCCCTTCTAAGCTAGCTTATTCCTATTGTAAATTTCGAATTTGTAACATTTAATTACCAATCGAATACAGAAGATGGAATAACATCCTAAGAGAAAATAGAATCTGTAGTCTTCGTAACCTGAATGAAATAGGAGACGAATTCCATTACCTATTAAATTGTATCATCAAATAGCATTAAACAGAAAAAAATATGTATTTAGATACTATTATGAAAGACCTTGTCATTAAAATTTAATACACTTTTTAATTTTGTAGTAGACGATGAATTGAAATCACTTGTGAAATCAATTAAAGAAATGAGTATACGACTCAACAATATTTAACATAATCTCTTGCTTAACAAATGTATCGATGTATTATATCATATGTCCTGTACAAATTTTGTATGTATATACAAATGTAATTCTCTAAACTTTATATGTTTATGAGAATAAAATATTGTCATTTCTCAGTTTTGGGTATATGAAGGAGCCAATTAAGGTTAATTATTCTATAGGCAAATCTTCGAAACTCACTGAATTAAAAAATATATATCTGTTTGATTTGAACAAAATATGCATTTCCTTCAAGCTCCGTGTACGTACTAACAAGCAATTATTAGCACGTGCCGATTAAACCGCCAAAAATCACGGACACCTGTGGTGCAGTGACAGGTGTGTGACGAGTTTGTGAGCCGTAATTTCACACCTGGTATTTACGTAATTCTCCGAACATGTTTGTATATCATTTTAGTCCTGTTTTAAGAGAAGACATCACTTACGACACATCAATGAAACGTAAAATCTCACGGATCCCAATCACTTCACGATATGTATACAATTAAAAAAAAAACACAAAAAAACATACACTTTAATTGTTGCGAGTTTAATAAGTTTTAGTTTTAATCGTAATTAGTCACGGTCAACTTAATTGTAGGCCTATACTTTTTCATCATAAAAACAACCAAGTTAAAACTATGGTTTTAATCAGAGACTTATGTACATACAGAATACATGGTCAGTGTCTTAAAATATAAGCTGTATTTTGGCGAGGGTAAATAAAGACCACTTTTGTCTTTCTGTCCCGAGCCAAAAATACAGCTGATATTTTAAGACACTGACCATGTATTCTATTTATCCTACAGCAGTCATCAAAATAATCATCAAAAGTCATCATTTTGAAGTGAAACGGTGTCAAAAATGATTGAAATATGTTCGCCTTTTCAACGTAGTTTCACTTTCAAGTAGCTCAGTCGAACTTACGCACGTGCTAAGATTCCAAAATACAACTGTTTTCCGTCACTGCCGTATACAGCGAAAATATATATGGTGGGTGTATTCCGACATTGCGGTGGCATTTGCACGATAAACATCTATATATGTCTCTGTTTTAATAAGTAACTATGATATGTACCTGTACGCAAACTATCAATAATGTTATAATTTTTGGAAATCACCTTTACATGAATCTGTCTCAGACATTTAATCGTCGGCAATCCATGAGACCATGACATGTTAAAAACGGGATGAAAATATGTTTCTGTAGAAGTACATTGTAAGTTCCAACACCGATTTTTCATTCTGGAGATATTTAGTCTATTGTACATCATAATTAATCTACAATATATTTTTTACCTTTTGAATGAATTAAGTGTCCTTCATGACTAAAAGCAGATAATGCGTTAGTTTACTGTACGTGTGTATCGTCTTTACTCCCAAACCAGAGTATCCAGACCTGATTCATTGTTGGTATGTTTATTTGAATACCAATTTGCGAATAAAATCGCAAATTATTTTAGAAAAAAAATGATGCCGCGTTCCTTTTTATAGTAATGATTTATAGTAAGAAATGGTAAACACATAACTAATATACATTAATTGGTGATTGACAAAATATTGAATCGTGTATTACATATGTATGTCCTTTGAATAACACACACTTACCTGCGATAACGTAGCTCTGGACGACGGACGGACAATTTCTGACAGATGGTCGTCGTCAGCCTGCCGGAGAACAGTGATCATGAATTCTCTTACCTGTATACCTGACATGCCCAGTCGCTCATAATAACAATTTTTTTTTAAATTTCAAATTCATTTTATTCTCTTTTCACATATTGACATGATGTATAGAGAAAAACATATTTACAATAATATATATACAATTAAAGTAGTGTTCGTAGTTGATACATGGCACAGTTTCACTACAAAATATTTTCATTCTTATTTACAAAGGAGGACGAATCATGTTGTTAATTAATCTGATAAAAATACACATTTTCATTAGTTTTTTAACATCAGTCATATTCATTAATTTGTTAATTCAATAATATTTGGTCTCGACCAATAGTATTTGTCTATATATAAAATAACAAAAACAACGCACATTCTATTATTGTTTTTAAGCAATTAAATATAGATAAACATATACACAAGCACAATGACATAACCCGGACATGTATCGAAGTGTGTCGGTCATAAAACGACACTAATTTCTGAATGTCTGTATGTGCAGTACCGCATACGTCCAATTTCTGAAAAGCAAATATAATACAATCACACACACAATAACTTACCTGTATAGGCTTGATGCGATCGTTGACATGTCCGGTCGGACACAATAACAAAAAGTCAAACGATTTGTATTTGAATTTTCTGTTTTTATTCTTATTCCTGAAGTATGTACAGTACAGTAAAACATATGTTCCGTGAAGTATGACTTTAGAGTTACCTTTTCTTGTTAAGCGCCATCTATCGGGATCTATCGATTACCGCATGGCTCTCTGAGACTCGGAACGTGAAGTTGATGCGTGTAAGCAAACAATTTACTTCGGAATCTATACGGTATCATAACGCTGCAATATTGAAACAAAACGATTAAACAACACCTTATTTACGGAGTAATCAATGTGGAAGGAGTTGATGTCTATGATTATTCTCATTTTTTTTCTAGGGCGGCCTTCGGTAAACATTAAAACAACATAAATCTACGACCGCAGCATCGTATGGCCAAAATGATCGCTTCAAAGGTGAATCATTTTCGAGTGCTATGATATATTTCAATGACAAAATCAATTAAATACAGGGCCGTGTTGAAGCCACTTAAGCTATGATCTTTAATTTTACGTAATGACCGCCGGGTGATGAAACATGCAAACAAACTAGAAAAAAATTGAACACGTTCGTTTTTTAGATTGAATTTTAATGTTTAATAATACACTTGAATTTCTTTCCGACTGCTGTTGATACCTGAAATATAAAATAAGACACTGTTACATAAATGTGATGACATAAATGTGATGACTTTACACTAAACATCAAGCTACACGTATAATAGGCCTACTGACAGAGTGACCATGTCAGACCAGAACACAGGTAAACACTGGCTGATCGGCACTCGCCTAAGGCTACCCCACGCTGTGTGGGCGTTGGTGCGTGACATGATCACACCGGTACGTTTAAAAATGTTATGCCTAATTTCCTCATGGTTTATACCTAATCTCCTCACGAAATGCCTAAATTCCTCAGTTAGGCCTAAAATCCTCGTGGAAGTTCTAATTTCCTTATTTTGTACCTAATCTCCTCGTGGAATGCCTAATATAATCGGGAATGCCTAATTATTAGGCATTCCACGAGGAAATTAGTACTTTTCTGGGTACCAGTGAGAGTCAATATTGGTATACCAACTCAATGGATTTATGTGGAGTTTACCTACTTACAACAATCGCATGTCCGATCAGTACCTTGTTCGACTAGAAATTAAATAGATTTTCAAATGAAGTGTTCTCTTATTAAGTCCAAGAATGAACTTCTTAAGGTGTTTTTCTTAAGACATTTATATGCCAGATGTTTGTTTACCAAAGTAAAATGGGGTAAAAGTCGCAAAATATTTTCCATCAATGTTAATAATCAAATTTAAATTTTTTTTTTTTTTTTTTTAAATCTAATTTTAATGAAATAATTATATAACACCTCTTGTCCTTATTTAGAGGACAATATTTTGAAGAAAAAAAAAGAAAAAGAAGAAAGACATACAATGAATTTAGAAATATGGAGAGAATTGGAGGAGCATATTTGAGTATTGTAATGGTATTTTTCAAAGAGATTGTGTCACAGTATTAATTAATTGTTTTAATTTCAACATCAAATGATAATGAATATTAAATACTTATGATATGCAAATTCAAGTCCACATATTTTTAATCAGACTTGATGTTAAAACCATTTTTGACAGAATTAATTGTGTACATAGTTTGTAAATCAAATAAAAATTATTGAACTTTTTAAGTGTATGAAATTCAAATCACAATGATTTTTTAAAGATTTAAAACTGATTGAAAATATTTAAGTGTATATATAAAGCTCAGTTAAATCTAAAATCGTGATACATTAGCGTGTTCATGTGAGGTTGTCCTGTACTTCTGTTGATTAAGGTCGGCAAAATCAGTGAAATCTCAACGATCCTATGTTTATCTAAAGGAATTCTAAACCAATGAAATAAAGTTTGATATTTGGTTATGGGAGTCTGTTATCAAAGAGAGATCAGAAATAATGAATGGGCTCGAGGTCGGTATGAATCGGTGCTGGCCAGAAATTCAAACGTTTTCACGACCGTGTTGGTATTACTGGACACAGGTATACTGTATAAACATGCAATGTTTGTCATTAGCGAATCAAATAAAGCTTGTCAGTTTTTAAAAGCAATATAAGACTTTCTCAATTCCACCGATTGTGTGGTGTTCCGATACTGTATTGTGTGGATGGGGATCATTGTGCTGACTATATATATATACACAGGCAACAATTAGAACTCGTAAGAAAGCTGGCTAGAGATTTTAAGTTTTCCTTGTATAATATCAAAGATTCCATTCTCTGCTGATTAAACTCATAGATATCTACCAGTGGTATCAATTGGATGTATTTTTGATGGCGACTCAATTTTTTTAGGTTTTGTGCTGGAGAATAACAAAGACAGAGGTTAATGAAAATGGTGACAACTTTAATTTGTGGGAAATCTTTGAATGTGAAGTGTGGTTTTATATGTCTTATCAACAAAGTGATATATGATAGTAAGAGAGAATGAAGCAGATTTCTGATTGGATTTAGACCACAGATGTCTTGAAAGATGTGACTTATTGAAGTTCAACAGAGTTCAGAGTTCATTCAAGAGGTCATCAGTGATCATTTCTGTTCAGCAAATATCAAAGTTCAACAAAGGCCACCAAAGGTCAACTGTGATTATTTATGTTTAACAAAGGTTATAGTTCAACAAATGTCACCAGTCAGGTCAACTAGAGTTCGGCAGTGACAATTTGAAACTGGACTGAATTTTCAAGGATGGAGTTCAAAGGTTGTTATATAATCAGAGATTTTGAAGAAAGTAATATATAGATAATTCAACAAATATCGCTTTAAAGCTCCTCGTATATCATATATAGATATGTTTTATAAAAAAAATGTGTTATATCTTTCTCAGTTTGGAACTCTTTTGTAAAGAGGAGGACTTAGTACTGTAACAGTAATAGTAGCATACCACCTTAACAGTAAATGTTTATGACAGCGGAAGTTATGAGTGTAAACATATTAAGTAGTCTAATTGTATCTATTTACTTCAAGTTTGATTAATCTGGAATATTCAATAAAAAATTAGATATCTTTGAATTTTTTTTATTAAAGTATATTAACTTTTTAAACTTTAATCATTCTAAATTCCGATCTTAAGAAAATTGACAAAATGTATTAACAATCCATTATCATGGCTTCATTATAAGTGTTCTGTTGATGTTTGTCAAAGGAAGGCTCTCCATATTGTCAAAGGTGTTGAACAAGATATTTCAGTAAAAATTCAATACTGTTGAAGTTGATAAAAGTAATAATGATTTTTGCTGCTGGATAGAAAATCTTTTTAAGGACATTTTTGTTCACAAGGACATTTATGAAGATTTCAATATGAGACTAAATTGAAGAAAAAAAAATACTCGATATATTTTTCAATTACTGAAAACCAGATACTAGGTCATTGTGCATGTGAATGTTTTGGCATATTTTTGTATATTTTTGTATAGTTTGATTTTCTACTGAAGAAAACTGAAAAAAAAATTGAATCGCTGAACAATTCTTCTCTACGTATAGGTGACCGATTAAGTATATTTCATTACAAAAAATGTGTACTTGAATTTTGAAGTAAGTGAAAAAAACAAAAATCAATGTACCATGTTTAAAAATTCAGGAAGTGGCTTATCCATAGATGATTATAAATACCTCTGAATTAGATTGTAGGGATAAAATGAACTAGAGTATTTTTCCTTATAATCTTACATCACAAACTGAAGAATTAGATTTTGTTATTGTATGTTACCAAAGGTCTAAATCCTCTAGCTGTTATATAAGAGATCCGGGTGTAGACAGTCTATGGAGACAATCAAGTGCCCAGCAGTTCTGGGACAAAGGATTTAGAGAAAAAACCTTTACACAAAAGTTTGGTCATGTGATGTAAAAGTTTATTTGAACGGCTCAGTGAGAAGTCTGATTAGGTGGTTTAGAAATATGTGATACGTTAAGTTATCAAAATTTATTTAATGCTATTTATAAACTGTGTACACAGGGATTTCGCAGGTCCATGCATTCATGTAGGAATTACGAATTCTATATTCTAGATAATAATGGCTCATCCCTGACGACCAAGCCACTCGTTGATACAAGACTATTCACGGACGCAATTTAAACATCAAGGTGTGAAGTGAGATATATCGGAAATATTAGATACTATGTTTAATTATGGAGGAGTAATGAGTTCGTCTGGCGTGGAATTCTGGGTTCATGTGAATTAATTTTATTAATATATATATATATCGTAAGGATAATTAAGATATATACCACACATGCGATATGAAACTTTATGATATGTAGCAGAGAAGCTGGATTTGAATATCGTCTTATTTAACTCGATCTATTTGATGATCACTACTTGGAAAGACTTACTATAGCTGTTTGTAATACAAGAAAGCTAGCTGGCATGTCATAGTAGCAATTTTCAACAAAGTGACGCAATGTGTTGAAAATTGAAAAATTGGATGGATATTCTCAAACTGTGATATGTATCTGTGTGTAATTGAAATCGATTTCCAATACCAGCTGTTACACGTTTAACAATTCAGTCTGTGAATGTATTATTACTAATGTGACCAATTCTATAAAATTCAGCTATATTTACAGACATATAGAATTGATTGATATCAATTTGCTATACAATTGATCATTTCTGTTATCAACATTAATCGAGATGTTCGTATCTTCTGTGTCGAAACATTTTTAAGGGAATGTGATAAACTTGACATTTATAATTGATAGCTGAACTTGTTCAGATAACGGAAAACTTTCGCTGAAAGCTTTGCATCTGATACAACTAGGACTTGATAAAACTCTGTGACATTCACTGAGTAAACACTGCTTATAGACTTGCTCCGACTGTACTGTCGGGGATTTGGTCTCCATCAATACTTATGTGCAGTTTGTTAAAAAAATTGTCCGTCTTGCCAAGACTCAGTTCAGATACTGCCTGAAGCATTGACAAAGGAATTTAGGGATTAAAATTCTTCTCCAGTCGGAGATGTCAATGAAATCTCTACTTATATTGGGTTATAGTGTTTGAGGAGACCAACTGAGAGTCTGTAAACATGTACAACTCCACCCCATATGCAGATATATTCTTTGTGAAAACATCTGTGTCAGCAAAAAGCTTGATGAAGGTGAGGCAATAAAACAGAGGTGCCAAGTGTCAAAAAGACCGTGACCAATTGGTTTTGTTGTGTCTCGTGGTTAGTGACTGTGGTTTCTTGGAGTGTGATGTAAATGTGCATTCGAAAAAAGGTAAGAAATTTTATATTTCCATTTATTATATATTTTTGAAATGTTTAAAATAACATTTAAAAATACGAAACTTTTTAAGAAATATATTTAATAAAAAGAAAGAAAAAAAAGCTTAATTCCCAAACATCTTAAAACGAAAAATAGTTGCCTAGATAATTGTTTAAAAATGGAATTATGAATGTTAATTTTGTTTTTGTATATTATGTGTAATTTTAATATTCACTTGATTCACTAACGAGGACAGACAGTGACCTTTGACATTTAGAGACATTTTTGTTGACCTGTAATATATAATGCTATTTTTAATCGTAAAACAACCTTAGAAGCTTTTATTTATCAAGTGAAATTATATGTACAGTACAGTATCAGGTAATGTGGTGCCAGCCTGTAATGCAAGTTTGTCTGATATGTCACTCAGTGGGTCACCTTATCCAGGTTTAAACAGAGTTATTGCCCTTGGTTCACAATGTGTCGTCAAATGTCCAGAGTTGAGCACATTTATAAATTCACCTACAATGGCCAAGTTTTGTATGTGAGTGCTGTTATAGATGGTTGACTGTCATATGCTAAATTTGTGTTTTTTTCCCCTACCATATAGAGAGTTATGGCCCTTTGTTTACTATGTGGTCACTTTGCCAGGGCTGGCCTCTCAAATGTATTATACTGTATCACATTATTTCTCATTAGTTCTCTCTTTCTTAGGTGTATTGAGTCTTGGAATATAGCAGGAATTTGTGTAGTGAAATTAAGTAACATCCCAAAATTGAAGTATGCCTCAAAAATATGACATCCAGGAGGCAAAATTGAAGTGTGTCCCAAAAATATGCCATCTAAAAAACAAATTTGAAGTATGTCCCAAAATATGGAATCTGGGGGACTTTGAAGTATGTCCCAAAAATATTCCATCCAGAGGAGAGAATTGAAATATGTATCCGAAATATACCTTCCAGAGGTTGGTTTGTTTTGTTTAACATCCTATTAACAGACAGGGTCATTTATTAGGACATGTCTGGTTTTGGAGGTGGTGGAAAGCCGGAGTATCCGGAGAAAAACAACCAGCCTACTGTCAGTTGTAACCAGGCAACTGCCCCACATGGGTTTTGAACTCGCAACCTAGAGGTGGAGGGCTAGTGATAAAGTGTCGGGACACCTTAACCATTCGGCCACTGGGGCATTCCAGAGGACAAAATTTGAATTATATTCCAAAAAAACATATCTTTAAAAATAAAAGAATTATTGCATAAGGTATAACACATACAGACTTTTACATAATTTGTCCACAATGTGCTTTCCCGAAGATTTCTATTTGAGAAAAAAATAAACGTAAAGGGAGATAACTCTAAAAAATGAGTGTTGGATAGGATATGAATAATTTGGCCTCAGGATAGATGCTATATATATTAAGGGAAAGCTATGATTTCCAAATACAGGTAAGGTACTGTACAGACAGGGTGGAGTTAAAAGTGTTTAGGTTTAGTGTCCGCCCAGATCATCCCGAGTAAACAACACAACCATTATACTTATCTCCCAGCAGGAATCTCGGACCTAAAAAATAGGAAGGATTTATAGCCAGATAAACTAAAAGATTGAGGCCAAGCTGAACCTCAAACAGATTATATGGCGTGCTGACTTAAAAATTTCAGTATAAATTGTGACTGGTTTGGAGTCCTGCTTGATGTCTTTGGTAGTACACTTCAGTGAGATTGTACTATAAATTCTGCATCAGTTTCATGCAACACAAGGAGACAAGCACAAATATACCGCAACCTTCCAAACACACACAAACATACATAGACACATTTCACAAACAGGGTCCAGGCCGTCTTTAGATTAATTTAGTTGTTGATAGGATGTGAAACAGTACTAAACCAAAAACAATCCTTGGTTTTAGAATATATTCTGTAGAACTGGTTTTAGTGGCAGTAAAAACATCTTTTATTTAGATTCTGATTTTGATTTTTTTTTTTTTGGATATTTTTTATGAATCATCAATAATACCATAAGAAAGTTAACGATAAAGATTTTTTTTATAAATCATTACGTAAGTCACATCAGCCTGATATCCTTGAGACATTGAGGACTGATACTGATAATGGAAATGAAGTGCATGAAATTCTTTTTTCAAAATTGTTCAGAGACGGTAATTCACCTTGTGTTTTCTTTTCAGATTCTGATAAAGAAAATTCATAGACTCCGATGGATAGGGGTTAAGAATGTGGCTGTAAATTTAGGGTCGAAACTTTTCAGAAGTTGATAAAAAAAGTACAGAGATTGTATATATATAGCTACTGTATTACAATGCTGATAACATTGTAAATGTCAATGAACGGTTTGTTAGCTTGATCACTGGATAACATTTTTATTTTATTTATCAAATGCTTATAAATGTTTAAGTATTGCAAATCTACATAGGTTTGTTTTTAAGATCATTATCTGAAATCCAAGAAAAATGTCTTATTTTCCTTTTGAGTTTCAAATTTTGAAAATTTTGTTGAAATAATAATAAAAAATGATCTTCTTTACAAGCTGATCATGTTTTTATTTAAAGACTTGAGTGTAGAGAATGCTTAGTGATCTTGGATAGTCTACATCACATTTCTAGAAAAGCTTTTTCTACTGGAAACAACCATGCAATGCAATAAAAACAGATCATTCAATATTAGACAGTAACCAAATTTTTATAAATGTTATTTTGAATTTAAGAACATATTTTAGACTTTAAAACTAAATCCGTTTGTAAATATTCTTTGAGTCCGTAAGGGAATCTTTGGCTTAGAGATTTGAGATATTTGAATTTCGAGGTGTAGATGACTAAACTTCCGTATGAAAGTTTGTATCATTATGACCTAAAGTGATTTAAGCGTCAGAGTTCTAAAGTTAATGGGTTCAGGCAAATTTTGGTTGTCACTTCAAAGTACGCTAGGGTATCCTATTCTCGATTCAAGAAAACACAGCAATATATTACTTTAAATAAATGTTGATATTACCTTATTACCATTCAAGGCTCTTGATCCACCAGTCTTTTCTGTTCAGAAATGAAATCTTATTTAATATATATATAAGGCTGATAGACCTAGCTGGGAGCGAGGAATCCATTTGGAGTGATTTTATTTGTTACTCTTGTTTTGTCTGCTTTAGAGGATTCCTGTCCTTGTCAGATAAAATGAATAAAAAATTTTGATGGTCTAAGCAAAGTCTCTCCTCAAATTTTCATTTTATATCAAAACGGAATCATTTGAATACTTTTTGGAGCCAATTTCCAAGTTTAAATGATGTATACTTGATGTTTCCAGTTATCAATATTTATTCCAATCAAGACCAGAGAAAATCTCCTTTATTGTCTCATATTTCAGTCATTCCCTCCCCTCATTACCAACTCTTCCAAAATGCTCCCTCTTAGATTATATAACTCTATTAAAAGCCAGTTAGGAAAAGGTCAAAGGTCATAACATCAACTTACTTACGGTGGTCCATCAACTTTAAATGCTGATTGGAAGTAATTGATGAATTGTATTTTTTACTTAAGTGCTAAGAAATTAATCAGGGTGGTAATAAAAACTTCCTAATTTTTTTAATGAACCTCCTTAACAGTAAATGTATTATAACAATCATAACAGAAATTAATTATGTAGCATGCCACCTTAACACTAAAGGTAACATACCACCTTAACAGTAAATGTAGCATACCACCTTAAGAATAAAGGTAACCTACCACCTTAAGAATAAAGGTAACCTACCACCTTAACAGTAAACGTAGCATACCACCTTAACAGTAAAGGTAGCATACCACCTTAAGAATAAAGGTAACCTACCATCTTAACAGTAAAGGTAGCATACCACCTTAAGAATAAATGTAACATACCACCTTAACAGTAAATGTAGCATACCACCTTAAGAATAAAGGTAACCTACCACCTTAAGAATAAATGTAACATACCACCTTAACAGTAAATGTAGCATACCACCTTAAGAATAAAGGTAACCTACCACCTTAACAGTAAAGGTAGCAAACCACCTTAAGAATAAAGGTAGCATACCACCTTAACAGTAAAGGTAGCATACCACCTAAACAGTAAAGATAGCATATCACCTTAAGAATAAAGGTAGCATACCACCTTAACAGTAAAGGTAGCATACCACCTAAACAGTAAACATAGCATACCACCTTAAGAATAAAGGTAGCATACCACCTTAACAGTAAAGGTAGCATACCACCTAAACAGTAAAGATAGCATACCACCTTAAGAATAAAGGTAGCATACCACCTTAACAGTAAAGGTAGCATACCACCTAAACAGTAAAGATAGCATATCACCTTAAGAATAAAGGTAACCTATTACCTTAACAGTAAAGGTAGCATACCACCTTAACAGTAAAGGTAGCATACCACCCTAAGAATAAAGGTAACCTACCACCTTAACAGTAAAGGTAGCATACCACCTTAAGAATAAATGTAACATACCACCTTAACAGTAAAGGTAGCATACCACCTTAACAGTAAAGGTAGCATACCACCTTAACAGTAAAGGTAGCATACCACCTAACAGTAAAGCTAGCATATGCTATCTTAACACTGCTATTGTAATTCTAAGGCAATGAATCGTTAATTTCATAATTCATTTACAAGGCCCAGTCCTAAGATCAATATCCTTGAGAAAGTTGGTAAATATGACGAAGACATGCAGGTGTTTATTGGTAATTTACTGATTTATTATGATTTCATTAACAAACATGAAATAGTGTTTTCACCCAGAGACCTTGAAAAATTGTTTTGGCTAAATTGCAAAGTTACTGTAGACGCAAAAAAAAAAAAATGTAATTCACAGGGTTAAAATCCTCAGAATTATGACAAAGACACAAGATCAGACATGAAGTATGATTTCAACATAAAGTGTTTGTGAATATTGGCCTTAGAATATCTGGATGTGAAGCTTGATGCTGACAATAAAGCGCTTGCGATATTGGAGAGGTTTATTTTGTTTTTAGCCCACCATCATCAGATGGTGGGCTATTCAAATCGCCCTGCGTCCGTGGTCCGTGGTCCCTCCGTCCGTCCCTCCGTCCGTCCGTCCGTCCCTCCGTCCGTAAACAATTCTTGTTATCGCTGTTTCTGAGAAAGTACTGATGGGATCTTTCTCAAATTTCATATGTAGGTTCCCCTTGGTGCCTAGTTGTGCATATTGCATTTTGGGACCGATTGGAAAACAACATGGCCGACAGGCAGCCATCTTGGATTTTGACAATTGAAGTTTGTTATCTCTATTTCTGAGAAAGTATTGAAGAGATCTTTCTCAAATTTCATATGTAGGTTCCCCTTGGTGCCTAGTTATGTATATTGCATTTTGGGACCGATCAGAAAACAACATGGCCGACAGGCAGTCATCTTGGATTTTGACAATTGGAGTTTGTTATCGCTATTTCTGAGGAAGTACTGAGGGGATCTTTCTCAAATTTCATATATAGGTTCCCTTTGGTGCCTAGTTATGCATATTGCATTTTGGGACCAATCGGAAAACAAAATGGCCGACAGGCAGCCATCTTGGATTTTGACAATTGAAGTTTGTTATCGCTATTTCTGTGAAAGTACTGAAGGGATTTTTCTCAAATTTCATATGCAGGTTCCTCTTTGTTCCTGGTTATGCATATTGCATTTTGAGACTAATTAGAAAACGACATGGCCGACAGGTAGCCATCTTGGATTCTGACAATTAAAGTTTGTTATCGCTATTTCTGTGAAAGTAATGAAGGGATCTTTCTGAAATTTCATATGCAGGTTCCCCTCAGTGCCTAGTTATGCATATTGCATTTTGAGACCAATCGGAAAACAACATGGCCGACAGGCAGCCATCTTGGATTTTGACAATTGAAATTTGTTATCGCTTTTTCTGTGAAAGAACTGAAGGGATCTTTCTCAAATTTCATATGGAGGTTCCCCTTGGTGCCTACTTATGCATATTGCATTTTGAGACCAATCGGAAAGCAAAATTGCTGACAGGCAGCCATCTTGGATTTTGACAATTAAAATTTGTTATCGCTATTTCTCAGAAAGTAATGAAGGGATCTTTCTGAAATTACATATGCAGGTTCCCCTCAGTGCCTAGTTATGCATATTGCATTTTGAGACTAATCAGAAAACAACATGGCTGACAGGCAGCCATCTTGGATTTTGACAATTGAAGTTTGTTATCGCTATTTCTGTGAAAGTACTGAAGGGATCTTTCTCAAATTTCATATGTAGGTTCCCCTCAGTGCCTAGTTTTGCATACTGGGACCAATACGAAAACAACATGGCCGACAGACAGCCATTATAGCTAAATCTTAAATTCTATATATATATGTTCCCCTTGTTTGAATAGTACTAGAGGGCTGTTTCTGAATTTACACAGATAAGTAAGACTTAGAGGAAGGGAAAAGTAGGGAAAAAGAATCAATGGTGGGAAGTATTAAGTGCTAAGAAATTAATCAGGGTGGTAATAAAAACTTCCTAATTTTTTTAATGAACCTCCTTAACAGTAAATGTATTATAACAATCATAACAGAAATTAATTATGTAGCATGCCACCTTAACACTAAAGGTAACATACCACCTTAACACTAAAGGTTGCATACCACCTTAACAGTAAAGGTAACCTACCACCTTAACAGTAAAGGTAGCATACCACCTTAACAGTAAAGATAGCATACCACCTTAACAGTAAAGATAGCATACCACCTTAACAGTAAAGGTAGCATACCACCTTAACAGTAAATGTAGCATACCACCTTAACAGTAAAGGTAACATACCACCTTAACAGTAAAGGTAGCATACCACCTTAACAGTAAAGGTAACATACCACCTTAACAGTAAAGATAGCATACCACCTTAACAGTAAAGGTAGCATACCACCTTAACAGTAAACGTAGCATACCACCTTAACAGTAAAGATAGCATACCACCTTAACAGTAAAGATAGCATACCACCTTAACAGTAAAGATAGCATACCACCTTAACAGTAAAGGTAGCATACCACCTTAACAGTAAACGTAGCATACCACCTTAACAGTAAATGTAGCATACCACCTTAACAGTAAAGGTAGCATACCACCTTAACAGTAAACGTAGCATACCACCTTAACACTAAAGGTAACATACCACCTTAACAGTAAATGTAGCATACCACCTTAAGAATAAAGGTAACCCTACCACCTTAACAGTCAATGTAGCATACCACCTTAAGAATAAAGGTAACCTACCACCTTAACAGTAAAGGTAGCATACCACCTTAACAGTAAATGTAGCATACCACCTTAACAGTAAAGATAGCATACCACCTTAACAGTAAAGGTAGCATACCACCTTAAGAATAAAGGTAACCTACCACCTTAACAGTAAAGGTAGCATACCACCTTAACAGTAAAGTTAGCATACCACCTTAAGAGTAAAGGTAGCATACCACCTTAACAGTAAAGGTAGCATACCACCTTAACAGTAAAGGTAGCATACCACCTTAACAGTAAAGGTAGCATACCACCTTAAGAATAAAGGTAGCATACCACCTTAAGAGTAAAGGTAGCATACCACCTTAACACTAAAGGTAACATACCACCTTAACAGTAAATGTAGCATACCACCTTAAGAATAAAGGTAACCCTACCACCTTAACAGTCAATGTAGCATACCACCTTAAGAATAAAGGTAACCTACCACCTTAACAGTAAAGGTAGCATACCACCTTAACAGTAAATGTAGCATACCACCTTAACAGTAAAGATAGCATACCACCTTAACAGTAAAGGTAGCATACCACCTTAAGAATAAAGGTAACCTACCACCTTAACAGTAAAGGTAGCATACCACCTTAACAGTAAAGTTAGCATACCACCTTAAGAGTAAAGGTAGCATACCACCTTAACAGTAAAGGTAGCATACCACCTTAACAGTAAAGGTAGCAT
The DNA here is from genome assembly GCF_902652985.1 of Pecten maximus. NCBI lineage: Eukaryota > Metazoa > Mollusca > Bivalvia > Pectinida > Pectinidae > Pecten > Pecten maximus. The sequence continues at coordinate 14,678,882 of NC_047032.1, read as the reverse complement.
ACCACCTTAACAGTAAAGGTAGCATACCACCTTAAGAATAAAGGTAGCATACCACCTTAACAGTAAAGGTAGCATACCACCTTAAGAATAAAGGTAACCTACCACCTTAACAGTAAAGGTAGCATACCACCTTAAGAATAAAGGTAACCTACCACCTTAACAGTAAAGGTAGCATACCACCTTAACAGTAAATGTAGCATACCACCTTAAGAATAAAGGTAACCTACCACCTTAACAGTATAGGTAGCATACCACCTTAACAGTAAAGTTAGCATACCACCTTAAGAGTAAAGGTAGCATACCACCTTAACAGTAAAGGTAGCATACCACCTTAACAGTAAACGTAGCATACCACCTTAACAGTAAAGGTTGCATACCACCTTAACAGTAAAGGTAGCATACCACCTTAACAGTAAAGGTAACATACCACCTTAACAGTAAATGTAGCATACCACCTTAAGAATAAAGGTAACATACCCACCTTAACAGTAAAGGTAGCATACCACCTTAACAGTAAAGGTAGCATACCACCTTAACAGTAAAGGTAGCATACCACCTAACAGTAAAGCTAGCATATGCTATCTTAACACTGCTATTGTAATTCTAAGGCAATGAATCGTTAATTTCATAATTCATTTACAAGGCCCAGTCCTAAGATCAATATCCTTGAGAAAGTTGGTAAATATGACGAAGACATGCAGGTGTTTATTGGTAATTTACTGATTTATTATGATTTCATTAACAAACATGAAATAGTGTTTTCACCCAGAGACCTTGAAAAATTGTTTGGGCTAAAATGCAAAGTTACTGTAGACGCAAAAAAAAAAATGTAATTCACAGGGTTAAAATCCTCAGAATTATGACAAAGACACAAGATCAGACATGAAGTATGATTTCAACATAAAGTGTTTGTGAATATTGGCCTTAGAATATCTGGATGTGAAGCTTGATGCTGACAATAAAGCGCTTGCGATATTGGAGAGGTTTATTATGTTTTTTATTCATTGTCTATGCATTCGAATAATAAATGTTTAGTTTATATTAATAACAAATGTTAAATAGTCCAAATCAGATTCACTTCAATAACTTCACACCCTGTAAAGATCCGATTCACTTCAATAACTTCACACCCTGTAAAGATCAAAACGTACATCATAAATCCTGTATTGAGCCAAAGGATTCATAATCTCCATCTTAAAGTAGGGGTTCGTTTATTATAGGAAAATCATACAGCATTTGTTGGTTCTTCTACTACCGTATTTGTTAAATAAGCCTGGCCCACACATAAGCCTCCTTCTTTGATTTTTGCAAAATCATCAATAATAAAAAGTTTTATATGGTAAAAGTGGTCCACAAATGTTTACTGATTAAGCCCTCCTTAAAGCTGTATTTTCTGGCTTATTACCAGACATGGGGTTTTCATCAGACATATGAGCTTGTTAGCAGACATGGGCTTATTACGAGATATGGACTTATTGCCAGACATAGACTTAGATTATCATCGGAGACATGGTTGAGACATTTTATTACCAGACATGGGCTTGTTGTCAAATATTTATTGTTGTAAGTAAAAATTAAGTTCTGTATAATTATAAAACACATTATTAGTTTTACAAAGAAATCAATGTAGATATATAGATATATATACTGGATCAACAACAGGTTTCATACTAATACACTGTTATTGAACTCGTCTTTCAGAACAATTAGTAAAAGTTCTTTATTTCATATTCTGAAATTGGATGTGACCTGGACTATGTTTAAAGGGTTGTCTTTTGTAGAAAAGAAGTATTTCTCAACAGCACTTGTAAACAAAATTGGGTCATGTGGTCTTAGCAAACAGCTGGAGTACTCTTAATTTGTCTTACTTATATTTGCAGTATTGTAAGCGATAGGGGTACTCAACATTGTCTCATTATGGTTGTGAGCATTTGTGTTGATAATCCCATCTCGAAGTGAGTAAATATTTGGAAATAAAACATTTAACCATGTAGACCTAAAGAAAGATAAACCGATATAAACTCTGGAAACCGAATACTCCGATTTGGAATCAAGGTCATGTTTAAAAGTGTTAAACCCACGTAATGTGGGAGGTGTTTGTGTAGATGTATTCTGTGTAAATAGTTACGGCGCTGAATGATATACACTGTCTATAAGAAAGCTTACTGTATGATGTAGATTGGTCTAAGAGTTTTAGGTCTTTCCATCATCCATATAGCTGCTTGGTCTGAATTCAAGAATCTAGAATTGAAAAATTTAAACATATTTTTAATGCAAGTGAAATTCAATATGAATTATTTTAGCAGTAGAGTTTGAATTTCTGTCAATAAAAAAAAAATCCATTTTGTCTCAATTAACGTTGATCAGTTAGGAAAAAGGTTTAAAATAGTTATTTAACTCCTCCCGTACTAATGACATCTTTGAGACTAAATTGCTGTTAACATGCTGTATACCTTTGTGATGTCACAAGATGTCGGTTGTGAAACACAAATAACACGTTCGTGTTTCACGCTCGTTGAGGATAGTCATATTTAGGAATTGACAAACAAAATATGTATTTAACAAAAAGTAAGCATTAAAGATAGCAGGATTTGTATAATTTCATGCATGTACAATGTAAAGCATAGTTATTTGATAAAATGATCTATAATGCTTGAAAATAATCGGCAGGTTGTTTACACTGACAACAAAATGGCAAATTCAGATTTTACTTTAATTTTTTGGAGTATTGTTGACGGTAAGAATGCAATAAAACTGAAAAGAATGATTAAATATCAATAACCTTTAGTCAAAATAAAATAAGAATGCACATAATTTGTGCACGCGATGAAAAACAATTTCACCATATTTCTATGATGAAGACATTCAATTCATTAAACAAATTTCATAATAAGTGCCACACAGTCATACATCATTTTAATGCCAGCAGTGAGAGTCATGCTGAAAAAAGCGACATGCTCAAATGACCAACCCAACAGTTGTTTCTTGTAGCGACCACAAAAATTTGAATTAGTGCAGAAAGTTATAGTTAAATTCTTTTGCTTTTTAAGAATATTGAATTCCTACATCAGGAATATTTGAATATCTCAAGCTCTGTTAACAGTATTTGTTGAAGGTGTCAGTGGTTCTTAACATGGAGGCAGCAGCTTGTCTCCACTGTAAGAAAGTAATTGTTAGAAAACTTGTCAGTGGTTCTTAACATAGAAAGAGGGGCCTAGTCTTCATATAAGATAGTATTTGTTAAATTTATCCATGGTTCTTAACATTGAAAGGTGGGCATGTCCCCATTTAAGATAGTATTTGTTAAACTTATCCATAGTTCTTAACATGGAAAGAGGGGTGTGTCCCCATTTGAGGTCGTATTCAATCAATGTATCCATGGTTCTTAACATGGAAAGAGGGGCATGTCCCCATTTTAGGTCGTATTCAATAAATGTATCCATGGTTCTTAACATGGAAAGAGGGGCATGTCTCCATGTAAGATAGTATTTGTTAAACTTATCCATGGTTCTTAACATGGAAAGAGGGGCATGTTTCCATATAAGATAGTATTTGTTAAACTTATCCATGGTTCTTAACATGGAAAGATGGGCATGTTTCCATATCAGAAAGTAGAAAACTCATACATGCAGGTTCTTAAATAACGCAGAGAAAAGGCTGTGTATGTGTATCCATATAAGAAAGTTTTGTTAGAATATTGTCAGTCAGGTTCTGAACACATGATGTGTCTCTATGTAAGAAAGGATTTGTTGGAAAACTGATCCATGGTTCTTAACATGCTGTGTTAGCTGATAATTATCCAATAGAATGTTCTTGTGTAGTTTTTTTTAAGGAGGCAGGTTATAAGGCAGGTTTGTAGCACGGATAAAGGTGATTTATAATCTGTCGATAAGTTTGTCGATTTTACAGTTCTACAGCTCCATGTTTTATGGGAATGTGTTGCTAGGAAACTTTCATTGTTTATTGTCTGGGAAAAAATTGTTGAAAGTAAAAAAAGTAAAACCTTTCAGGATCAAAGCAGTCTTTATAGACATTTTACATATCATGTGGTCACATTCCATATATATAATAATTTAACCACCATAAATCTTTCTTACTAATGAAAATGCATATTTGATACTCTTAAGGTAATGATATAGTGGGACGTTTTAAACAGATTTTCCAAGAGCAAGTCGTCTCTTGAATGTATCACAAACTTGGATGATGATGTAAGACCCATTTATGGAATTGTTCCGTAATTTGTTTAGACTCGGAGACACTTTGTCCTGGTGCCAATTATAATGGTCGACTCCAATAAAAGATGTGGACGCTCGGACTCAAACACTCAAGCTTTTAGACAACCATTCCTAAGTACATAACACCTACATATACATACAAACAACTTGGTCATTACTTATCCAGGGCTAATGTTTAGTCTGTTAGATATTTATATATATATTTCACTCATTAGAATAGACTACAGAGATCAAAGATTTTAAATACGTATACATGTGTCGACACAAGTTATTTATCTGCAATTTACGATCATAATTCGCAGTAAACAGTTAATATGGTCTAATGGACCCCAGGGCTAAGTAAGTTTTATCACTTCTGTGATAATTTAAATAGTATTTTGTAAATTGTGGTTAAAAGCTTATTTCTCTCTTGGTATAATTACTGTCTCATCATGATATGTTTTTCTAGAATAATTTTTCAATAAGTCAAGGAGGAATGTCTTATTATACCCCCGCAACGAAGTTAGGGGGGTATACTGGAATCAGGTTGTCTGTCCGTCTGTCCGTCTGTCTGTAGACGCATTTTGTCCGGACAACTCCTCCTTAACCGATGGGCCGATTCCAATGAAACTTCACACAAATATTAATGATCATGTGTAGATGTGCATGCCACTTTATTTTTTTCAAAATTATGGTTGCTATGGTAACTGGTCACTATAAACAGGTTTTCCGATAAGAACCATAACTTTAAGTTTGTCCGGACAACTCCTCCTAAACCGAAGGGCCGATTTCAATGAAACTTCACACAAATATAGAGGACCATGTGTATAGATGTGCATGCCACTTTCTTTTTCTCAAAATTATGGTTGTTATGGCAACTGGTCACTATATTACTGGGTTATCTTAGTTAGCCTCTAATTAACAGTTCCAATTCACCATTGACTCGTGCAGATTGCGGGGGTATTAGTCAGCCATCCTGGCGACAGTTCTAGTTTGACTTAAAATCAAGGTAAATCCTTTGAAGTCATTTAAAAATATTAGATATGGTCTGGTTTTTCCCAATTCTCATCAGCTAAAAAATTGGTCACCTGGAAGTCAATATTTTGTGATGTTAACATGGTGTTTCTATTTTGAAAACAACATGTGTCAATATTGTGTTTGTAATGTTATAATCATTGTGATGTCACAATTAATGCCCCCGTGTAAATTTCCTGAAATCAAGATAAAAATAATTCAATTCACCCATTTGCAAACAAGTTTCATATCTAATATAAAAATTAAGGACCTTTGAATTGGTCAATATTGTGTTATACTGACCCGGCAGAATCTAAAATAATTTCACCTCGGGCTTCACCCTCATATGAAATTTATTTCTATCTGAAATTAGTATAACACTGTATTGACCTCACCTATAAGCCAATTGATTGGTCAATATACCTCATTACAGCACTATCATAACTTATTTTTCTCTTCCCTCCTCAATCCTTGGATATATCTACCATTTTTCTTCTTTCCCCTCTCACATCTTGAGTCTTCTTCAGCTTTTTATGTTTTCCCTTTCCCGTTTATTGTTGTGTCCCTTTGATAATTTTGATATCAGATGTTGTCTGGTGGTTATAAAGAGTTGTGTCCCTTTGATGATTTTGATACCAAATTTTGTCTGGTGGTTATAAAGAGTTGTGTCCCTTTGATAATATTGATACCAGATGTTGTCTGGTGGTTATAAAGAGTTGTGTCCCTTTGATAATTTTGATACCAAATTTTGTCTGGTGGTTATAAAGAGTTGTGTCCCTTTGATAATTTTGATATCAGATGTTGTCTGGTGGTTATAAAGAGTTGTGTCCCTTTGATGTTTTTGATACCAGATGTTGTCTGGTGGTTTTAAAGAATTGTGTCCCTTTGATAATTTTGATACCAAATTTTGTCTGGTGGTTATAAAGAGTTGTGTCCCTTTGATAATTTTGATATCAGATGTTGTCTGGTGGTTATAAAGAGTTGTGTCCCTTTGATGTTTTTGATACCAGATGTTGTCTGGTGGTTTTAAAGAATTGTGTCCCTTTGATGATTTTGATATCAGATGTTGTCTGGTGGTTATAAAGAATTGTGTCCCTTTGATAATTTTTGATACCAGATGTTGTCTGGTGGTTATAAAGAGTTGTGTCCCTTTGATAATATTTCATCCCAAATTTTGTCTGTCAGTTATAAATATATGTGTCCCTTTGATAATATTGATACCAGATGTTGTCTGGTGGTTATAAAGAGTTGTGTCCCTTTGATAATTTTGATACCAAATTTTGTCTGGTGGTTATAAAGAGTTGTGTCCCTTTGATAATTTTGATATCAGATGTTGTCTGGTGGTTATAAAGAGTTGTGTCCCTTTGATAATTTTGATACCAAATGTTGTCTGGTGGTTATAAAGAGTTGTGTCCCTTTGATAATTTTGATACCAAATTTTGTCTGGTGGTTATAAAGAGTTGTGTCCCTTTGATAATTTTGATATCAGATGTTGTCTGGTGGTTATAAAGAGTTGTGTCCCTTTGATGTTTTTGATACCAGATGTTGTCTGGTGGTTTTAAAGAATTGTGTCCCTTTGATGATTTTGATATCAGATGTTGTCTGGTGGTTATAAAGAATTGTGTCCCTTTGATAATTTTTGATACCAGATGTTGTCTGGTGGTTATAAAGAGTTGTGTCCCTTTGATAATATTTCATCCCAAATTTTGTCTGTCAGTTATAAATATATGTATCCCTTTGATAATTTTTCAACCAAATTTTGCCTGGTGGTTTTAAAGGGTTGTGCACCTTTGATGATATTTTATCCAAAATTTTGCCTGGTGGTTATAAAGAGTTATGTCCCTTCGATATTTTTTTATCCCAAATATTGCCTCACAGTAATTTTAAGAGTTGTGCTTGTCCCTTTGATATTTTTTCCCCCAAATATTGCCTTGTAGCAATATACAGAGTTGTGTCCTTTTGATATTTGTTGAGACCAAATATTGCCCAGTAGTAATTAAAGAGTTGTGCCCCTTTGATACCAAAGTTTGCCAGGTGATATCTGATTGGCTGTTTTGCTTCAGTGATTTCCCTTGTTTTTGTTATAACCCTTTCCCTTGAAAATTTCTAATATTGTTGATAACAAGTTGAAATAAATACTTGACATGGTTTTGTTTGCAATCTTTAACTTTGTTGGGGGTTCATTCCTGACTTTGACTTGAATTTGTCTGATTGCATGCCCTATATACATGTATGTCTGTGTTGGTCGTTCAGTTGTACAAATATAATTGACGTTTTGAATTAGCTTGTAGAAATTTGTTATAAAACTCTTTAGAATTTATAAGTATAATTCTTCAAACTTTCAGAAAAGAATTTCTGTTTGTTGAAATGTATGGATGGAATTTCTGTTTGTTGAAATGCATTGATAACAAATGTAGGAACCTCCTGCTGACAAATATTTGTGTTAAGGCACAATAGAGTATGTCTGAAAAACAACAATACCCAGACCGAATTAAAGAATTACCATCAGAGACAAAAAATATTCCATTGTTTAGCTCATACTGTTTGCATATCATGAATTTACTTTGTAGGTTTTTAAATTGATTGATTGTCATTTTAAAAGTGAGCTCTACTGCCCCTTGTAGAGAAAACCATTAATTTGCCATTACCTACTGTGCAGGTAAAACTCAGGTAAATAAACAGAATTCTTCAGAATAATTTGTCTTGACAGGTGAGACATTTTTTTTTTCATTTTTTTATCACAAAAGAAAATATATCTGTGAATAAATATGATATAGTTTATCCCGTACTTACATATAAAAGACATTGTTAAAGAATTTTTTTTATTTAAGCACATATTGCTTTACACATAACTTTATTGAACAATTGATAATCTGAAAAGGCATTGAATGTGTTTAATTTATGATGAAGACTTGAATTTTTTTTTCTAGATGTATTTCAAAGCAAAATTTATTTCTTGATAATTAGGCATCAATCTTGTATAATGTGAAACCTACTTTTTATGTAGCTTTTGTTTGTAACACTGATCTATCACATATTCAGTATAAACTCTCATATTTGTCCTCAAATAAACCCTCTTCCCTAATGCAAATTAAATTTCAGTTCTGCAAAGGCTTATTTGTGAACCACCTTTAAATTACTGTTTTACAATATAAGATTCTATACAATTTAAGAAAGGGCTTATTTGTGGCCTGTTAAATTTGGGAAAAGTATGATTTTAAGAAATGGCTTGTTTATGGTCTGTAAGACTTAAGAAGGAGTTATTTGTGGTCGGTAAAAATTAAAAAAATGGGGGGTTTATTTGTGGTTTGTAAGATTAAAAAAGGGGCTTATTTGTTAGCTTATTTGTGGTACATTATATCTAAGAAAGGGCTTATTTGTTAGCTTATTTGTGGTACCTTATATCTAAGAAAGGGCTTATTTGTTAGCTTATTTGTGGTACATTATATCTAAGAAAGGGCTTATTTGTTAGCTTATTTGTGGTACATTATATCTAAGAAAGGGCTTATTTGTTAACTTATTTGTGGTACATTATATCTAAGAAAGGGCTTATTTGTTAACTTATTTGTGGTACATTATATCTAAGAAAGGGCTTATTTGTTAGCTTATTTGTGGTACATTATATCTGAGAAAGGGCTTATTTGTTAACTTATTTGTGGTACATTATATCTAAGAAAGGGCTTATTTGTGGTACATTATATCTAAGGAAGGACTTATTCGTTAGCTTATTTGTGGTAAATTATATCTAAGAAAGGGCTTATTTGTGGTACATTTTATCTAATAAAGGGCTTATTTGTTAGCTTATTTGTGGTACATTATATCTAAGAAAGGACTTATTTTTTAGCTTATTTGTGGTACATTATATCTAAGAAAGGGCTTATTTGTTAGCTTATTTGTGGACACATGGGCTTGATACCTGCAGATAAATACAGTAATTCTATGTCATTTAAGGAAAAGAAAAAAATCTGATAAAGTTTGTGAAAGTGTGCAAACAAAAACTGCCATGATATATGTTTATATAAATGTAAATGAAAAAGAAAAAATTGGTGTGTCACTTTACCGTTTTATCTTGATCAAACCATTATAATAAAAAGAAAACAGAGACATTTTTGGCCTGGCCTTATAAACAACTCTTACTGGATTATAATGTATGTCAGTAGATCAATCTGTTGTATACATTGTGAACGGGAAAATATTTATTCCAATTATAGGTTTTCATTTCTATAAGAATGAAACATTTCTACACTAATACATCTACTAGAATGAAATTTGTTACGGCGATACCATTAATTAGTCGGAATGTAGGTCACAAAGGTTGAAACTTATCTGAAGTGAAAACTCGTTCAGTTATTGTTTGAGTCATTCAATAATGTCAACGCCTTTGTAACTAATGGAGTAAAATCCACAGGTGCTCATGGCTTCCTTAAGTACGCCTTAACATGTTTTTATTGATACTAGAGTTTATTAATATTCACAGCCTGTATACAGTTGATGAAATACATAAATATTTTTCCTTACAATAGAAACTTTCATACACTTGAACTTTCTAAAAATGCAGCCATTAACTTAGTATGTGTAAACATTGGTGATTATAAAAGTGAGATTACTTAATTATACATATTTCATTATCAGTTCAAAAAAAAAAGAATTACCTGTGTATTTATGTTTTGAATAGGAGAGAGTTTTAATGTGACTTAAAGATTAATATGTTAAAAGGGTAAAAGTGTAGTCTTAAGACAGGTGTTGTAAAGCTTTCGGTAATATGTTATGTTTTGGTGTTTGCGGCAATATCTGGCTTCATGGCCGATTTATGGACAGAATGATGACTGAGGTCCGAGCAATGTCCCAGTTGGACTTAAATAGCAGCCTCAGGTCAAGATCCAAGGTGCCTGGTTTGATCACTATACTCGGCCGGTGTTAACTGAAGCTGAGATCATGGACGACATGAGTATGTCCTGTACTATCAGACGGATGTGTCTATGAGTAATTAAGACACTTTACCAGATTGCTCTCACTGGATGAAATGCAAAGTCCTCTAACTTGTATATTTTCAACTGAGGTAGTCACAAGCTACTACACAGCTTTTAAATGACCCTGTCTGTTCATGGGGTAATTAACCCAGCAATCGGCCAAATTCATTCCGTTCAGTTTTACTGTCAGAGAAGTCGTATAAATGTTAGAAATTATAGTGTTTTAAACAGGATTCAATGTAAATTTAACTCTTTTGAACTTGTTCCAGTCTGTGATATTTTTATTTGTCTCTTGCTATGTTCAAAGTACGACTTAAGAATACTATTTTCTTCTAGCTTAATATCTTATATATATAAGTCTGTGTTACATACATAACTGACTGTGATATTTTATACTTATGTTGTATTTGTTATCCATTCTGTAAGTGGAACCCAGGTCTGTAGAATTGGAAATTAATTAATTAATTAAAATGAACATTATGCCATGTTGTATACTCTTCATTTCACACAATTTTCTTTTTCTTTCATTTAACTCCCAAGAGAATTAATTTACTACCCTTGGTGACACCTTTCCTGTGCGGAGTGTATTAAATATTTTGGTGTCTGATAGTTGGATTTTTTAATCCCTGAGGTGCTGATTAATTGGACTTGGTGGTTTAACTTCATGATTAAAGAACCTTCTTAAATTCTGAGATGCTTTCTTTCCTGTGGGAAAATTTTCAGTTATGTAATTAATTTTGTTAAGGAATTTTGAGTAAAAAGCTTGAGATGAAGATCACCTGGAGTGATAATATTTATCCTTGCAGTAATGCTAGCTGTCATTTGTTGAAATAAAAAGTTGAAAAAAAAAACAAAAAAATTTAAAATCACATATTTTAAATACCTTACATTATTATCATGTAAGATATTTATAAAATGTGATTTTAAATTTAGTTCAAACATTCAAATACAAATGAAAAAAAAGTTGCAGTGATATTTATGCTTTTAAAGTATCCTTCTAAGTATACAGCCTATGGAAGATATGCATTATGTTTAAATATTTCTTACATAATATCTTTTCTTCAAGGGGGAACACGCTTAATTGACAGTGTGCGTGATCCTTTTCAATAAAATGCAAACATGGCTTGAAGGATCAATGCAAAAGGTTGAAATAAATTGCCTGTACTCTGTACTTGGGACTACCCCCTAATAGGTGGTGTGAAATTGTGATCGTCTTTCATGGTATAGCTCCGGCATGCTTTTCTTTCACATTCGAAAGTCGTAAATTTTCTATATCAGATTATTTGGATGTGGTCTATAATGGTGAACCTGACAATTCACTCCGGAACATTTAAAGTTAAAGATCGTGCAGAAGTGCAGGTAGATTGAAAGCCCCAAGTCATTAATAGAATTACAACATCTCGACAACCAAGCACTTATACTCCAGTTTGCTCAACATTTTTCTAGCCTTTGGAAATGGACGTTTACATTTGGAATTCCGATATCTAAACATTTTTGGCTGTTATTATTCTCCAGGCACAATAGAATATATATTATCTTCCGTTCGAAAGGAATTTATCCTGATATATATAGATTTTTGAAAAGATTTTTATTATGTGAAATATATATTCAGAGCTCAAAAAGGCGTGTCAATTTTAATATCTGAAGACTAGTTTGCAAATAGTTTTCAATAAATAATTTTAATTCTCATAAATATTTTGGGGTATGCAAAGGGCAGATAATCCCTTACCACATTTGACCTATTATGAGGCCATTCTTCTTTTGTAAATAGATATTGTAAGATCCAGGAGTTCCGTTCACAGATATGCCATCACACTTGCATGATAATTACCAGACACAACTTGAAGTATTCTGTGGGAGAGTTTTTTTGTTTCCGAGGTCAAAGTTCAAGGTCACTATATTTGGCATATTTCCATCAGTTATGAAAGTTAGCCTTATAGTGGTTATTTGATAATGTTTGGGTGGTGAGGGTTGCACAGTGGTAACACACTTGCCTTTCACTTTATGATGGCTTCGGGGGTTACCCGATTTGACGTTACTAAGAAAAGGTTTAGGGGTAACCTGAGTGCTCACATGGGTGTTCCCCAGTACTTTGGATTTCTCCCACAGTAAAGACCCCCCTTGCTTTCATTCGGGCCAACAAGAATGTAATAAAAGAGATTTGAATGTTTTCTCGTTGAATATAACATATATTTCATATGGTATGACAGAATACAGATATATCACAAAAGAAAATATATCTGTGAATAAGTTTGATAAAGTTTATCTCGTACTCAGGGTTGCCACCTCTCACATCCTCGGTGGGAGGCTCATGATGTTGAAAGCTTTCTCCCACGAATGCAAAAGCACGAATGTAAAATATCAGTATAGAAAGCTGAGTTCTGATTGGTTAAAAACAAAAGTTATGTCATCCGTGATGTCGTAATTTTTTATCAAGTGGGTAATTTCTCACATGTCACTCGTAAAATATGTAACAATAGTTGATGTAGCTTAATTGTTTTGCAATGGTGTTAAAAATAACTTTATACTTCTATACAGTTTTTGAAAAATTGAAATTGAAGTTGTTGTTTTTTTTTTTTGTATTTTGCTCCTAAAGGATTCTGTAGGCTGTTTGGTATTTAAAGGATTAAGTAGATCCCTGGTTTTGCTGTGATCATCTATATGATACCTGTTAAAGAAATCAGTGGAAAATTTCATTTTAAAATGAATTATTTCCAAGTAAACCTGTCCACATGGATATTTAAAAGCCAGCACATTTTGATTACTACAGATTTACATATATAAGGACCATCAATATTACCCTTATAGACAATCTAAAAAAATATTAAGGTATTAACTGGCTGTCATAACTTTTAATATCAAAAAGTAAACACGAAGAAAAAAGCATACATGAAAAATCATGAAGGTGTAATTGAAATTTTCAAATGCCTATAATTTGTAAATATTTGGCATCAATAAAGGAAGTAAGGGCCAAGTGTGTGAAAATGGCCACCCAGATTAAACGTTAAATGTAGAAATGTTTCTAGAATGAAAATCTTACTTTCAATTCCTGACTGTGTACTTAAGACATCAGCTACCTTAGGGCATTATTAAGTTAAGAGCTTGAAAGTCTTGACAATTTTGATGCTTTTAAATTTGATTAAAATGTAATAAAGAAGAATACTCTTATTTGATATGTATATATAGCTATATTTATGTCTTAGAATATAGATTTTCTCATTCATGGATGAGGATAGGTGTTAAAAGCATGGAAAAGAGACATTGATAGGATCTTTAAGTACTTAGGGAGGTTTTAGCACTCCTGATTATGCCATTTAATTAGGTTTATAAACAGTTATAAACAAGATAAAACCTGCGTTCATTACTGAATGATCAAACTTGATTAATAATTTTTAGAAAGCTCCATTATTCCCAATATTCATGAAATTAATATTCATGAGAATTGATTAAGAATTTTAATGATGTACTTATTTTCTATACACAGTTTTATACTGTGACCAATCAAAATTTGATGGGAGTATTATGGGATACCATCTGCCCGGACTGTACAGCATCAACTTTCATTTATCCGTAGAACGCCTCATAAATTTTTCAACCGATCGCCTTGAAACTTTCTAATTATGATAAAAAGTTGTGTTTCCCTGAACAGCATTCTGAGTCGACTATTTTTGCAAAAGTCAATTCTTTGTATATATAGACAGGTGCTTTTTCTTGACAGGTGACTTTGTGATATTATGGGTGGACTCTGAACTTTTGATCTTTGTAGACAGGTTGTCTTTTAACACAGGATATCAGTATTAACAGGTGGTCTCTATAGACAGGTAGTTTTTTTTAAGTAGTCTATGTAGACAGGATGTCTTTTATACACAGGTTGTCTTTACATATGGTTTCAGTATAGACAGGTATCTTGTATCTGTCGTTACATAGGGTGTCGGTATAGACAGGTGTATTGTATGTGTCTTTACATAGGGTGTCAGTATAGACAGGTGTATTGTATGTGTCTTTACATAGGGTGTCGGTATAGACAGGTGTATTGTATGTGTCTTTACATAGGGTGTCAGTATAGACAGGCGTATTGTATGTGTCTTTACATAGGGTGTCAGTATAGACAGGTGTCTTGTATGTGTCTTTACATAGGGTGTCGGTATAGACAGGTGTATTGTATGTGTCTTTACATAGTGTCAGTATAGACAGGTGTATTGTATGTGTCTTTACATAGGGTGTCAGTATAGACAGGTGTATTGTATGTGTCTTTACATAGGGTGTCAGTATAGACAGGTGTATTGTATGTGTCTTTACATAGGGTGTCAGTATAGACAGGTGTATTGTATGTGTCTTTACATAGGGTGTCAGTATAGACAGGTGTATTGTATGTGTCTTTACATAGGGTGTCAGTATAGACAGGTGTATTGTATGTGTCCTTACATAGGGTGTCGGTATATACAGGTGTCTTGTATGTGTCTTTACATAGGGTGTCAGTATAGACAGGTGTCTTGTATGTGTCTTTACGTAGGGTGTCAGTATAGACAGGTGTCTTGTAAGTGTCTTTACATAGGATGTCAGTATAGACAGGTGTCTTGTATGTGTCTTTACATAGGGTGTCAGTATAGACAGGTGTCTTGTAAGTGTCTTTACATAGGATGTCAGTATAGACAGGTGTCTTGTATGTGTCTTTACATAGGGTGTCAGTATAGACAGATGTCTTGTATGTGTCTTTACATAGGGTGTCAGTATAGACAGGTGTCTTGTGTGTGTGTCTTTACAAAGGGGGTCAGTATAGACAGGTGTCTTGTATGTGCAGGTTTCATACATTTAACAAGGGCATCATTGAAGGAACCACTTGTGAACCAAGATACCTGCCAGGTAGAAATAAAAAAAATTGCTATCATAAAACAAAATATATTGAAAAAGAAAGTGCTAATTTAAACAGCCCATATGGTGTGTTGTATAGATTATTAGCACGGTATGTGGCAACCTTACCTGTTGTAGAATCTCGTTAAGGAATGGTCAAGCCTGCTGATAAGTGATTTTACAGGTGTTATATGTTCTCTAGAGGCATGTGAAGTAGTATAATATTACAGTCGAGGTTTAGAGTTTGGGGGTGGGGAGGGAGAGACACTATCTAATATTCTGGTACTATTTATTGTGTACAATTTATCAATCTTACACTGTGTCAGCTGAAATACCTGTCAGAATTTTAACAAATATCCATTTTGAAGTAATATAATATTGACTGTTGAAATTTGTTAAAAGGATTCATGTAAATTCGTGTAGCTCAACCTTATGGTTCTGACCTAGTTAATGAAGGGTACGTGGAAACATGATGAGTAGTGGAGTCCTAAGAAGGAAACTTAATGGAATTTTTCTATGTGTCACATTTTAGTTAATTCTGTGCATTTTAACATCCATGTAAATTTTCATAAACCAGAAACCATATTTATCTGGTGATTATGAAGCCCATGTCTGATCATAAGCCCATCCCTTGCATGTGATAAGCCCACGTCTGACAATAAGTCCATGCCTGGTAATAAGCTCATGTCTTGTAAAAGCTCATGCCTGGTGATATAAGCCCATACCTTGTAATAAGTCCATGCCCAGTTATAAGCCCATACCTTGTAATAGGCCCATACTTTGTAATAAGCCCATGCCTGATAATAAGCCCATACCTTGTAATAAGCCCATGCCTGGTAATAAGCCCATACCTTGTAATAGGCCCATACTTTGTAATAAGCCCATGCCTGATAATAAGCCCATACCTTGTAATAAGCCCATGCCTGGTAATAAGCCCATACCTTGTAATAAGCCCATACCATGTAATAAGCCCATACCTTGTAATAAGCCCATACCTTGTAATAAGCCCATGCCTGTTAATAAGCTTATGCCTGGTAATAAGCCCATACCTTGTAATAGGCCCATACTTTGTAATAAGCCCATGTCTGGTAATAAGCCCATACCTTGTAATAAGCCCATGCCTGGTAATAAGCCCATACCTTGTAATAAGCCCAGGCCTGGTGATAAGCTTATGCCTGGTAATAAGCCCATACCTTGTAATAAGCTCATACCTGGTAATAAGTCCATGCCTAGTAATAAGCCCATACCTTGTAATAAGCCCATGCCTGGTAATAAGCCCATACCTTGTAATAAGCCCATACCATGTAATAAGTTCATGCCTGGTAATAAGTCCATACCTTGTAATAAGCCTATACCTTGTATTAAGCCCATGCCTGATAATAAGCCCATACCTTGTAATAAGCCCATGCCTGGTAATAAGCCCATACCTTGTAATAAGCCCATACCTTGTAATAAGCCCATGCCTGGTAATAAGCCCATACCTTGTAATAAGCCCATGCCTGATAATAAACCCATACCTTGTAATAAGCCCATGCCTGGTAATAAGCTTATGCCTGGTAATAAGCCCATACCTTGTAATAGGCCCATACTTTGTAATAAGCCCATGCCTGGTAATAAGCCCATACCCTGTAATAAGTCCATGCCTGGTAATAAGCCCATACCTTGTAATAAGCTCATGCCTGGTAATAAGCCCATACCTTGTAATAAGTTCATGCCTGGTAATAAGCCCATACCTTGTAATAAGCTCATACCTGGTAATAAGTCCATGCCTGGTAATAAGCTCATGCCTGGTAATAAGCCCATGCCTAGTAATAAGCCCATACCTTGTAATAAGCTCATGCCTGGTAATAAGTCCATACCTGGTAATAAGCCCATACCTGGTAATAAGTCCATGCCTGGTAATAAGCCCATACCTTGTAATAAGCCCATACCTTGTAATAAGCCCATGTCTGGTAATAAGCCCATACCTTGTAATAAGCTCATACCTTGTAATAAGCCCATGCCTGGTAATAAGCCCATACCTTGTAATAAGCCCATACCTTGTATTAAGCCCATGCCTGGTAATAAGCCCATACATGGTAATAAGCTCATGCCTGGTAATAAGCCCATGCCTGGTAATAAGCCCATAGCTTGTAATAAGCCCATGCCTGGTATTAAGCCCATACCTTGTAATAAGCCCATGCCTGGTATTAAGCTCATGCCTGGTAATAAGCCCATACCTTGTAATAAGCCCATACCTGTTTCACAGGTCTCCATTTATCCTCATTTTATGGATTTTGAGCTAGAACTAAGGTTTGTTATTACGTTTGCGATCTCTGGTTTTTTCCCCATGTTGTATTGATCTTAAGTTAGAATTACGGTTTCGTTATTATGTTGGTATTCTCTAGCTGTTATTTTCCCCTTCTTGTTCAACTTTAGTATCAGATAAATTTAATTGTAGTTTTGTAAGTATTGTCAATAGCTTTGTGGATATCTTCAGAGTTGGTTTAACACCTGGGCTTTATCGCCCCTTTGATATTATTAAAGTGGGGATATATTGTTATACAGGTATTGATATTCTCTATTGAAGTTCCAATCAATTTGTAATTTATTATCAATTTGGATATTTATCATTCAATGAAAAGAAAATTAGAAAGTTATTTTTGTTGAAGCAGACAGCATTATTTTATAACATTTTAGACCTTTAATATGGAAATAGACTGATCTAGTCATTGATGTGGACTGGTCTATTTACAGAATTTGGGGTGTCTAGGATAACTGTGGCCCAGGATACATTCTAATCAATAAATCCAGAACATGGAAAGGGTATACAAATAAGCGCCACAGGAGCGACCAACCATTATTAAACCGGGAGATGTATCCCTTTGCAAAAAATTTTGTTGTAATATTGCAAGTGATCTCATTGCCTTGAAAATATTTCATTCTCCCTGGAGGAAACTGTGACACTTTATACTGTGTCGAAACAAAAACTCAACTGAAAAATAAGTCTTTTTTTTTTTTTTTTTGTCGTAATCGTTAATCAATTTCTTTTGAATGGTGTATTACTTATGACAAGATTCAGTTTCATTTTGTGGGAATGTCGAGATCCTAGATAAAGCTTCCTCTGTAGAAATGTTTAATATAAAGGTAGTAAACTATCAATTTTCTCACGGTTTAAGCCAGATAACATAGGATTTCTCAACCTGACCACATAATTATTTCATAGGATTTCTCCACAGGAATGGCACTTAAATCAAGATGATTAAAATCTAATCATGACTATACACACATTTTGAATTTTCATGTTGGTAATAAGGAAACAGAATTGACTAAAGCTTAGATTGAACTTTTCATGTGACATGCAATTTAGATAAAGCATATATATAGTTTTCATGATTATGATCGAGTTGTAAAAAAAAAAAAAAAAAAGATTTAAAATATTTTTACTTTTATACTGATGTTATAACAACAACAACAACATAATATTAACCTTAATTGGCTTTTTTTTTTACCTGATTGGACAGGTATGCTATTACAATACACCATGCAGAACTAATACTTCATGGACCAAGTTTTTAATTTAAAATCAGGATTTAAATGACCTATAGGTTGATTTTGTTGTATATATAGATTTTCAGACATTTGGACTGAAGATGTTTATTCTTTGATACTAGTGGGTGAGGGATATAGTTAATTGTCTGTGTATTGGATTGAGTCACCCTACAGAATCTCCATTCTAAGATCACAGACAGCCATTTACTTTTGTGGTTGTGTTTTGGGCCAGACACTTTACCTTATCTCAATCGCTCTGGATAGCATGTAACTTGACTCACTTATTCACTGAGGTAGCCACCAGCTACTACCAGGAGACACATGGCTTCAAGAGATGACTGCAAGGCTGTTCAAAGAGTTATAATTAAACACATGCAAAAAAAAAAAAAAAAAAAAAAATAACAACAACAAAAACAAGTGTAATGTGTCACTTTATTTACCAGCTTAGAATTCAGTTTGAAAAAAACTTGTTCTTTTGATATAAAGTTGTTGCAAAGACATTTGATACTTTTAAAGAAAAAAAATGATCAATTATGAATTAATACAGGTTTGTCCAAATGCCATGAAATGGTTTTCACATTTTGACCTATCAGTTTGAATAAAATTAGCACCGCAATCAGGATTTATGTATTGGCAAATGTGGTAAGTTTTTAGTTATTTTTGCTATACACGTAGTAGAAAAACACTTTTTTATTTTATGTAGTAGAACCTGTTTCTCCTTGACCTGCAAGAGTACATTACAGTATATATATGTGAAATGTCACCTTGAATTATTTCAAACATTTAAAACTTAAACTAATGATATCTCCCCATATCAAGGCAATGAACTCTACCATTCCTTTCATTTGGGTGATACCATTCAGGTTTGGAGAGAATATGTTAAATTCAAAAACTCCCTTAAAATATGGATTCCTTTATAGGAGCTCTATAATGTTGACAAATGTTTATTGAATGTGTAGTACTTTAGAAGAAATCAATAACTAAATACATATGACACAATTGAAAAATCAACAAAAGTATTAATTACAGAAATCCTTTGATGTTAAAATGTCATTGATCAAGTTACCCCAGCCAGACTTTTAATGGAATAACTTCAACATGTGAAATTTGCTTTAAACATTTAAAAAATTATTCAACAAGAAATTGTGAAGAATGGTATGTGTTGGAGACAAACAAAAAAATTCTGTAGATCTATAATCAGATATTTGTAGTTAGTTGACGCATTGTGAATTCCACTAAGTCTTGTCATTTGAGGATTTCAGTTTGTCACCTTGGTGAAAATTGAAACACAATTTTTGATTTTTTTTCTTCCAAATACATGTATAGATAATAAAAGTGTGAGATATTTTAGAAGAAAATGAAGAAAAAAAAATCTTTATTTTTTTTTAATCTTAATTTTTTTTTTTAATGAGTGAAACAAAGTAGGGAGATGGGCTGTCCAAAGTGAAACTCACATCAGATCTTTTTAAAAATACTTTCATTTCCTAAGGCAAATTATAAAATGTATAAAGTTAGTAAATGTGCTGTAATTCAAAAGGCTGACCTTGGTTTAGAAAATAACATAACAAACACATACAAAGATACCATCTGGATTCTTTAAAAGTTTTTTGAATTAATCCATAGTAAAAAAAATACTGAATACAATGAGGTTTGTTTGTCTTTGACATAGAAATTCATTTTAAGAATTACTGAAAACCATAAGACAGATCTTCAATACACAAAGAACTATGACAGCATTAATTCTTTGTAGTAAAAGATTTGAAGTACAATAGCAGAGTTATTGTGAAAACTGAAGACCTTGTCATTCTCCTACAAACAAACACTATCAACAAACATTGTCGACCCCTCTGAGGGCTAACATTTTGAAAAATTTTGACATACACAGCCACCTATATGTTATTGAGCGTGGTGGACCAGGATTTTCATGGAAATGCAGGCTGGGTAATTTTCATGGTCAGAATCAAATCAGCTTCATGGAGAAACTATTTTAATGTCTGAGAAATTAATATAGAAGATTTATTTGATGACTACCTGTATTAAGAAATTTGAGATTTTAACTTGTACATCTCTTGGGTATGAGAAAAAACAACTTTCTGATTTTTTTTTTGAAATTTTGTAAACAAGGACTTCTGATAATGAGTTGGAATTTGAATTATTTTGAACGAGATTTTATTTCATTTTAATGACTGGTAAGATAAAGGTAAAATGTCTGCCTTTTATAATATGTAGCTTTAAACTGCAGGTGCAATCTGGAATAACTATTCCTAAAACTGGGTAGTTGATTTGATCTTTATAAATTCAAATACAGCATAATTACATCGTTCAAATTATATTTTCAGTAACGAAAATGATATATTACATCGATTTAAATCATGTGTGCATCAGAATTGGTTAGGTGTAAAATTTGTTTATCTTTAACAACATTGAAAACATCGCATTCTGTTTTCCACGAGACTTGAGATAATTAATGCTTGCAATCTACGACACGATCAGAATAGCCGAGAATTAGTTGAATGCATTTTGGCCTTTTAGCTAATTATCATGCTATTTGTGTCAAAATATTGTCGTTATCCTGAATAGCGACGTTGTCCCTACAAACTTTTAATTTTATAATAAGCTCATTTTAAAATTCCCCCAGGGACAAATATCATTAGAATGACTGTTGAAAGGTTCGTGTATACCTCACCGACTTTTTATATATGTACATCAATATTTACATGTAGATAAATATTTTTGTTCCTGCCATTCACGTATCTGAAAACTCTTGAAAGAAATGGAGATCTGGTTAGCTAATGAAGCATTTGGACGAAACAGATTTAACAAAATACAATTGTAACGGGGAGAGGAAGTGTATGATAAACGTACATATTCCCAGGAAGGATCTTTAATGAGCCTAGCTGAGAGTTTATATAGTTTGACCTATGTAGTACATATTGCATGCTATGTACTGGATTCATAGGTGATTTCAAAGTCTTGACCAAAACATAGTTCAACGTTATAGCTGAAATATATTGGACAGAAACTGTCCATACTGTTTTAGCTGCTGAATTATCACTTCTATACTAAAACAAAATGCCTCAGACGACCATTGGCTGATCGGATAGGAAAAGGATGTGGAATTTCTACTGTACTTGTGGTGTGGATAAATTGTGTGGATTTATACAGGACTAATATCAGAAAATCATGGTGTGGATTTTTACTTGATTCATGGGATATATAGAAACATGTATAGAAAATTGATTTGAATTTTTTCTTGACTTGTCGGATATGAATATTGTGTGGATTTGAATTATGTGGATCGGCACTAATTAATATTTTCGAGTCAAATGCAAAGAGGATTTTACTTAATTTTAAAGAACTTGTTTTAATTCTGGATCAATTTCATCATACCTTTTAATTGATTTTAAAAGAGATTGATTAGCTATTTATCTAAGAAATTAAGGTGTCAAGATTCTTAATGATTTTACAGGGCCAGGTCTTTACAAGCTTTCAATGGAGTTTGCCGAAAAAATCTTACTTTACGTTCTTCATTTGACAAATTCGAACTATCCAAAATAGTTATAAACAACCAGAGTTCGAACTATTACTAGATAAAAAATAATGTTTTGCTAGAAAAAAATGTGTGTTTAAACTATCTGCCTGTTCGAACTTACCGTACATCAGTTTGTGGAAGCTACTTATCCTTCCAAATCTGAGATAAAATAGGAAAATTTATCAACATCTTGAAATGTATAGTTATTTCAGCAAGGAGAAAATGTAAAATCAATCAAATTTGCTAAAATAAATAAATACAGTCATTTTTTTTAAAATTCAACCTGATTTTATTAATGCTTCTATAAAATTAAGTGCTAATAAATTTTTGATTGAATTTATAATGGCCATCTGTCTATGGTACAGGTTGCAATTTAAATTTGATTTTTAAAGAGGAAGATCAAGAAGATCTCGTATAATGATACAGATATTGGGGAATTTAAGCAGTTAATTTACATTTGAAATTATGCGAAGATGGAGTTTTCATATGAAAATTCACCCTTTAGCACTACTTTATGTTGCTGTGATTCAATACTGAGCTATTTGACTGGGAAAAAAGATCATCTAATCAATAAACATGAATACCAAAAAACATATAAAATAAACTAAATCCAGGCATATAAACGTTTAATGTACACAGGGGTATTACGATTTATAGTATTTGTAAATAATCTGGAGGCGATGTGACTTTTAAACTGTCAATTTAGGAATAAAAAGAGGCCAGGTTTTATTCAAATTCATGATAGAGTGATATGAATAAACTAATATTCCTTGATTTTTATTTCCATTACCCATAGAATTGACTTGAGGGATTGTTGACTTGAATCATAATTCAAGTGGACATCAGGTTTCCCCATACAACAGTGTGTATTGGGTATTAAACCTGTAAACGGCCTGGCCAGCCATGTTTGTTAAGTAGTGGCGTATTCTGGTGATGTTCAAGTAGACAAACTACCCATGAAGGGCTTTCCCTTTTGATAAGTACCCCTATATGCTTACTTCGTGCCATGTATACTCCCCGCGGTACATAAACCCTCGTCCAGCTGATAACAATTCTCTGACAGCTTACATTTTGAATTGGATGAGCGAATGAGGACATGTATTGGAATATACTGCTAAAAACACACCAAAAACAAATATTCTGGCAAGTTTTTTTTGTCAATGTTAATGTGCATGTGATGAGCCCTACTTTCCTTGAGAAGTCAGCGTGACCTGATGGAATAATTTAAAAGTGCCTGTTACCTCGTTCATGTTGAATAAAACTTGGAAACTTTCAGTGCATTGGATATGTATTAATGGGGGCAAACACTTTGTGACAACAAATTCATGTCATAAGTATTTCATTTTCTTTATACAAGGAAATTAAGCAAATAGTGGATCCAGTATTGAAAGTGACTTCTTTTGTTGATCTACAAGCTGGTGGTAGAAGATTCTGGCATCAGTTTATTGGTGACTTTTAAGAACTGACTTCCATTGTAAATGTGACTTATATGGAATTGTGTTATGGAACAGTGCATTTAAGGTCCACTGTGCTGAACTTTCGAAACGGATGTAATTGATCTTTTTGTGGTAACCTCCATTGAAATCATATTCATAGACATGCTTTGAACCTATGGAGAGGCTGTGTTGTTAAAGTTCCATAAAACATATTTCCTCTTACTACTAGAATTTTTACTTAGGCTGGCTTTATACATACTTCGTCGTTGTTGGGCAATTGATGGCGTCAATCACGGTGAATTGTTTTTATGATCTTGATGTATTACGTAATGGGAGATCGTGTATTTGAAAAAACATTCAGTGGCAAATACATTAAAAAAAAAAAAATTCTTATTATTTATTTTCTCCTTGGATCTTTTGCTGATATTTATTTTAAAGGCAATATTATTGCGTGATAGAGTCATAGGGTCTATCAATGCCTCTCAATCAAAGTGCACTTTTATTAACTGATGAAAAAAATATTCGGAAAATTGATCCAAAGTTTTCTGCTGTAACACATTATGAGTTCAGCTCTGTTGGCAAGACGGAGAGACTTTAGTTACGAAGGACAAACGATGAATTCAGGACAGGAAAATAGTGGTGGGACGAACAGACAGACTCAAACAATACGAATACATAATCTAGAAGGAAATAGATTCCGACGGAAATCTTTCACTATTGCTCATCTATATCTTTCATCAGCCTCACTTTCACGTCAGCGACAACGGGCAGCATTTGTGAAAGAGCATAAGGATTCGTCTGAAGCCTCGACAGGAAAGGACAAGAAAAAATCGGATGAAACATCGGCTGAAAAAAGTGCAATACAAACTTCAACCAAATCCAAAAGCAGCTGATGAGAATCTCTATGTGTTATTTCTATATTTTTATTATGTTTAGGATTATTTTCAAGTACACCAAAGATTCAACAATTTCTTCTTAGGACATGTACCAACAATTCAACATCATCTTGTGAAATTGTATCCTTGTATGGGTCTTTGTGCAATATAGTTTGTAATTGGAATACACACTAATGGATGTGATTTAAAAGCCGATAGTGACTCAAGGGTATATATAAAAATTTACTCCTTATAGTGATCCGTGATTTATTGACTTGTAAACTACATTAAGTGAAATCACTCAAGCGTAAAATTTCCTGAATAATTTTTGACCTGATCTGCCATAGGTGTCGGGTGAATTGGTGCAGTGTTAAGGTTGTATTAATAAAAAGTTATCTGAAACTTTTACTTTCATCATAACCAGTAGGTGTCATCAATAATTTAAGAAGTAAATTTTTAATTAATTCTCCGTTTGGTTACAATTTTTTTCATTTCAATCTGATTGAGTAATTAGCAATAAATGTGATCACAATAGAGTTTATGAAATGATATTTATCAAAATTTAAATAAATGTGACAGTTTATATTTCATGAATAAGTATTATTAAAAGAAGTATATTGGTTTTAGATAAATGGCTTTTGACAAGAAGAAATATATTAACAAAATCCATCACAGTACTACACTGAAATTTTGATTAAAGTCAAATAAAGCTTTTATTTGTAATGCAATAAATTGAGTCTGAAGTAACAAAAAGCAAAAAGATTAAGTTACTGTAATTTATTCTGTCAAAAAGAAAGAGAATTAGTCAATATTTAAAATTTAAGAAATAAATAAAAAAATATTGCAAAGTCATGAACAATTGTTCGTTTAAAGTCACAGTTGACGATGTTTGGAAATAACCGATACATTTTGCTACTCGACCGAATACAATTTGAATGGAGTCTCTAGTTTAGTCAGAAACTGAAAAGGAAAAGTAATTTAATAATCTCAAACACAATAGCACAGTGTTATCGAAGAAGGGCTATTTATGTTTACCTAGACTCCAACCCTTTTTCTGTAGTTGTGAGACTTAACACACATCTCCATTGTGTTCATTGCATATTAAGAGCGGTTTATTTTTAACGAAACAGCCGGCGCTCATCAGATAAGAAAAATATTTAGTCAGTATAATAGGGTTACCATTGTAGGATCTCTAGCTTACAGTGTTAAAGGTATGTACAGTTTTTTTTAGAAACATTTAATGAAAACGTGTGTTGATTGTGGATAAAAAAAGTTCACAGACATTCGCTGGTGTGTGAATATGAATGTGGTACTTGTTACTTTAAAAAAGTGAAATGTTCATGAAAAGAAATTTGAAATTTTTTGGACTTGATAGATTTTATGATTAATGAAGAGAAACAGCATTCTTATCTGAAGTTGGTATGAGCTTAACCTACATTCAAATCATTTATGAGATCAAAAAGATTTTCTGTAACGGTTTTGGTTGTGCGTTGTGTTGATGTCAATTTGATCTATGAAATAGTACAACTTACTTAAGGTTGGGATTTAAGATCGTGAAATTTAACCACGTTCTTATTTTTTCTCTACAAGTAAAAGTATCAACATTCAACAAGAACAGAAATTCTGTGTATCCTACCTCTTCAATGTACAGTCAGTGAGAGATTTTAAAAATAGCCTATAATTCACCAATTAGCGATTTGTAGAGTTTTACGATACATTTTAAATGAAGATTTAAGTGAGGAGAGTGATTCCAATTGGATTGATGTGGAATTTTCTGAACCTTTTTTTTTAACGTGTAATACTCACAGAACATTTAATGGACTTAATTGAAACACATTAAGATGTTTGACATGGATACAGAAAGTTATGCATGAAACTTGATAACATATGTTGCCTAGCAACCAAAGTTACAAATCTTATACAGCTTTGTGAGGATATTCTTCGTACCGATTCAAAGTGGATATTGTTGTATACCCAAATATGGATTTAAAAGATCAAATTTATTTGATTTTTTCATGAAACTTCCATTATGGTGAGGAAGTGATCTTTTGTGATGTGAAATTTGTGTAATTATTACCCAGATCTGTGTAATAATTCAAGGATTTTAAGGCATAATATTTTGGATGTTAATCTGTGTGGATGACACAAGGAATTATGATTGATTATTTTTTGTGTGAACTGGTTAAACGATAACCCGACAGGATGATGGTGAACTTGTCTAAGCGTAGTTTGGATACAATCCAGGCTCAAAATAAACTCCTAAAAACTAGTTACTGGAATTACTCAGAACAACTTGAGGAGTTTATCTCACGGTACAAAACTCGGCCACCGGATATTAAATTCTGGCCGTACGGACCATACTGGCCCAAATTCTATGATAGTGAGGTGTTAGAAACGCCAAAACACCTGAAGACATCACCGAACTTTAAAGAACCCCTTGCCAGGAGACATACTCATGGTAAGTAGCTGTAGCTACTAGTATTAAGGATCCTTTCCCCGTAAAACCAAGGTAAGTCTTATAATTAAGGATCCTTTCCTCATAAAACCAAGGTAAGTCTATAAGTGTTAAGGATCCTCATCCCGGCTGTTGGTACGTTTTTCAGAATCACATGATCAGGATTTATTTGAAGAAACTTTTGACAATTAACTAATTTTTGTTGAGTAATTAAATGCCAGGTTAACATTATGGCTTGATTGTCCATATATTTAGGTTTTATCTAACAGCTAGGTAATGACCTTGATATAGGCTATCTTAGTGTTAAGGTCAAGGTAAGATTTAAGCAGCCCTACTAGATACGATATTCATATCTAGACAATATGTAGTTCCAAAGATACCATATTTATTCTGTGATAAGCCCATGTATTGTAATAAGCCCACATTTGGCAATAAGCCAACATCTGATAATAAGCTCATGTAGTGGAAGCCCATGTTTGGTAATAAGTCCACATCCTGTTATAATCCCACATCTGTAACAAATCCATGTCTGGCAATAAGCCCACATCTGGCAATAAGCCCATGCATTTTGATAAGCCCATATCTTGCAATAAGCCAACATCTGATAATGAACCCGTGTAGTAAAAGCCCATGTCTGGTATAAATTCATGTGTTGTAATAAGTCCATTCTGGTAATAAGCCTTTGTCTGGTAATAAGCCCACATCTGGTAATAACACCATATCTGGTAATAAGCTCGTGTCTGGTAATAAGCCCCATCTGGTTATATAACACCATGTCTGGTAATAAGTTCGTGACTGGTAATAAGCGTATCTGTTTGGTAATAAGCCCGCATCTGGTAATAACACCATGTCTGGTAATAAGCCCACATCTGGTAATAACACCATGTCTGGTAATAAGCCCCATCTGGTAATAACACCATATCTGGTAATAAGTTCGTGACAGGTAATAAGCGTATATGTCTGGTAATAAGCCCGCATCTGGTAATAACACCATGTCTGGTAATAAGCCCACATCTGGTTATAACACCATGTCTGGTAATTAAAGCCCATCTATGTCTATAATGTTGTTCTGTAAAATTACCAACAAATATAAATTAATTATCCATTAATAAAAATGAATCCCTGCACCCTTGACTCTGGGCTTGTCAAGGATCAATACGGTAGCTTAATGTCAGATTGGTTGGTGACAGAACTTCAGATTGTAGGTTGCTCTGTAGTTTCAAAGGTAACATAAGCAAAACATCTTAATAAATTTCTGTAAGATTTAGATTTTATTTTTACTTTTTAGCTCATCTGCCATTTTTAAAAGGGAAATAAACTTCTGCTGTACTGTATCATACATGTCTGGAAATTTCCATTGGGGAAACTGCACATGTTCAAAGCTTCAGAAACATATATTTATAGATATGGTTTTGAAGCTGTTCTTCTGCTAGGCAAATTGGATAATATGTCAGATTTAGATTCATTTTTCTCCATCCCAATTAGAAGGGGCTAGTACTCTTTAATACACCAGTAACATACAGGGACTCTCCACCTTAGTGTAATGCATTCATTTGTGATTTTGTTGATTTATTGTTGAATATGGATGATAGGTTTAGAAAACAAAATAGTCCAAGATAGTGTAGTTTTCAAGTAAAGAAAATAAAACGTGAAATTTATTTCCAAATATGATGTGGATATGACCTTTTGTACTAAACAAAAAAAATTCATAGCAAAGTAAATTTTCACTGATTCATGTTTTCAATTTAATTTTTTTTCCTGGACTTGTAATCTCATATCAATACACAGCATTAACCTGTGTCTGGTGTAATGTTGACAATCTGTCACCAGGTGGCAGTGTAAGTGTTTGTCAGGGTGTCTGTCCCATAATTGACAGGAAATTATACCAATGTTGGAAGCGTTGAATCAATATGATATCGATTTCATGTTTGTGTTCATTTAATTATGTGAAATATATTCTCTATTAAATATCTGTTGTGTGCTATTTCTCATTCAACTAGATATTGGACATTAAAGGAACATAAGTGTTTATAGCTGAAGACCTCCTAAAAAAGGGGGACAACAATTTTTGAATTTCAATTTGTGAGAAAACAATGACATCATTTCCTTCTGTTTAAAACTTATATATTTAAAAAAAAAAAAAAATCTTTTTTCTTCCTTTTTTTTTTGTCTGTCCAAATTACAAATGTATCTATCCTTGGTTGTATTTTACTTAATAAAATATAACCTGCCCATGATATATTGTGTATATATCTTAACAATTCTTTTAATACCATTTTTGGGGGAGTTTTTGTCTTTTTTTATTCGTTTATTCTAATAGTATTATCTGCCTTTTATATCATTGGAAGCTGTTTTCTTGTTTTCAGGCATGAGAATGTTCAGCTAAAATTTTGATTTTAGACTTTTCCTGCAATTTGTTGTAATGATTATCCTTGACGTTTCTCTTAGAAAACATTCTGAAAAGGGTTGATTCAGATTTGTAAAGTTTTCTTTCCAACTATTTTTGTAGATCTACAATTTCCAGTGACATTTGATAACCAGTCATCTCAGTACTCCGGGAAATGGAGAGGTGTGTTGATAGTATACGACTCGGAAAGAAGTAGTCGTGACCGCGTACCGCAGCCGGTGCCAGACGGATGTTGTCCGAATCTCTTGTTTGAATCTAGGTTTGAGAGTGGAAACCTTCGTCAAGCCAGAAGAGTGTAAGCATAAGTGTTACTTTTATCTAAAACATTTGCTTCAAATCAGGGGAGATAATCCATGTCAGGGAGTGTCATACAATAAAGGAGCCATTTTTCTTAGCTCACTCCGTCCAAAGGACTAGGGTGAGCTTATGCTATACCATGGCGTTCGTCATCCATCTATCAACAATTGAATTCTTCTTCATAACCGCTGATCAGAATTGAACAAAATTTGACTGGTAGCATCATTATGGGGTAGGGATTCAAAATAATACAAATGATAGGGCTGACACCCAGGGGCAGGATGGTTGGACCAAAAGGGGTCAGTTTGGCTGAATTGATATAAACGACTTCTTCTCTGAAACTAAACAATGGATATCACTCATATTTGACTGGTAGCTAGCATTGTTATGGGATGGGGATTCAAAATTGTACATATGGTGAGGCTGATCCCCCAGGGGCCTGAGGAGCGGGGCCAAAAAGGGTCATTTTTGCAAAATTGATATAAACAACTTCTTCTCCAATAGATATCACTCATATTTGACTGGTAGCATCCTTATGGGGTAGGGATACAAAATTTAACATACAGTGGGGGTGACCCGCTGGGGGCCTGATGGGTGGGGCCAAAAGGGGTCAATTTGGCTAAATTGATGTAAACCACTTCTTAATCTCTGGAACTAAGCAATGGATATCACTCATATTTGTCTGGTAGCATTGTTATGGGGTACTGGGGATTCAAAATTGTACAAATGATGGGAAGGACAACCCTGGGGGCTTGAGGGGTAGGGCCAATAGAGGTCAATTTGGCTAAATTGCTATAAACAATTAATTATCCGGAAGTAAGTGATGAATATCTTTCATATTTGACTGGTAGCATCCCTAGAGGGTGGGGATTAAAAAAACTATAAATGGTCCATGGTCCAGCTGGTTTCAAAATGGTGGGGCTGCATGACCTCCCTGGGGGCCTGAGGGGCAGGGCCAAAAGGGGTCCATATTGCAATATTGATATTAATGACTTCTTCTCTAGAACTAAGCAATGTATAGGCATTTATATTTTATTGCTAAGATGCCCAGGAGGCTGGGATTCAAATTTATACAAATAATAGGGGCTGCATGATATCTTGATTTTGTTTCTGGATTATATCTTTGAAGCAGTTGAGATCCCCACAACATACTCATACATAAACAAATAAAGCTGTGAACATAAACATTATTTTGATGTTTGCTCAAATTAACCAGGTGAGCAATACAGGCCCTCTGGACCTCTTATTTTATGGAACAAAAGTCTGTCAGAAGTCTTTACAAAATTCTCATCAATGTTTAAGATATCATACTAATATTCCTAGTGGAATTAGCATGATGTGACCTTAGTGATATGTTGCAAGGATTTTTATAGAAGAGTTGAAAATCTGAAACCAAATCCTGATATCTCCACTGTATCATTCATAAAAATAAAATAAATAAATAAAGAATAATAATAATATAAAAAAAAAAAAAATATTGGATAATATACACTATCTTGTATTTGATATGTTTTGAGCCTAATATGTTGTAGGTCATGCTTTGACAAAACCATTTTCTAGGGTAATTTATATATATATTTACAATTGTGTACACCAGAATTTGATACCCATGGCATTATACAGGGTTCCATATTTGGTCTGCATTGATATTTTATTAAGAAAATAAATCTGAATACATATTGGACAATTAAATGTTTTACCTGACCTTTCCTTTGCAAAATTTTCTTTTCTTAAATAAGACACGGAAAAGAATGTCATAATTGAATAGAATGTGAGTTATTTAACTGTTGACATTAAATGTGAGAGACAATATGAACCCCTGTCACTTTTGATTTACGGCCCCATATGAGTCAACAATGGCAAGGGAAGGGACACTTTAATCAAACTCAAATTTTAATTTTCTACCTACCGCCCACAACGTTTCTAAAGTGGACATCAATATTGATATATAATTCAGTAAGAAAATTGATATGTTAAATTAAAATTTTACTAGAATAGCATGGCATATTTTAACAAATATTGGTAAGACTGACACTTTTAATGTCAAATTTTCTTTATCAAAGTTTGTTACATTAGGTGTTTAAAAAGCTCCTTTGTCCAACTATAATTTACAATATCGAAAGCTTTGAGTGCATTGATGTTCAGAATCCTAAATGACAAGAAATCAATTTAATTCATATGAAAAATCATTGTCAAATTTTGATTAAAATACAAACCATATTGAGATAACCCATGTGAAAAAAAAAAATCATTTGTCAGATTTTGATTGAAATGGGGAACTGAAGCCACTTAAATTAAAACAGATATATTAAATTAATTGAATGAGATTAGCGACAGTAATATAGGATGTTTTCTATAAAATCAAAAGCTGTTCATTAGTCTCAAGGGGGTCAAAATATTTGTTAGCTCACTTGGCCCGAACATTAAAGCGTAGTTGAAAGGGTAGAACAATAATTGTAATGTTAATTAAAATATTTTTGCCATGATTACTGAAATATCCAGGTGAGCGATGCAGGCTCTTTGGGCCTCTTGTTTTAATATACACAAAGATATAAGGAAATTTTGAAGACAAAGAGTAATATGAGATATTCTATATTACAGGGGTCAGTTTGAGTATGAACTTGTCCTGAAGACCGACCTCCACACCAATCGTCACACACAATGGTACTACTTCCGGGTTCAGAATGCGGTCCCAGGGATCGTCTACAAATTCCGCATTGTCAACTTGTTAAAAAGGGACAGTCTCTATAACTATGGTGAGTTTTTGAATTGTTCTTTAATGACAATATTTACTGTCTGAACATTGGTATTTTGATTTCTGTGTCCTGTGACATTGATCAGCTTTGGTTTTTTAGGAATCAAACTGAATTTAGCTCTGCCTTTGTGGTAAGACTGTGAATTTATCTATTTCTAGTGAGACTGTGAATTTAGCTGTCTCTTTGGTAAGACTGTGAATTTAGTGATGTTTCTATGGTAAGACTGAGAATTTAGTGATGTTTCTATGGTGGGACTGTGAATTTAGCGATGTTTCTATGGTGGGACTGTGAATTAAGCTGCCTCTTTAATGAGAATGTGAATTTGACTTTATCTCTTAGGCGAGACTATGAATTAATTTATAGCTCTCTTTTTGGTATGACTATTAATTTAGCTCTGTCTCTTTGGTGAGACTGAATTCAGCTCTCTCTCTCTTTGATTACACTCTGAATTTGGCTCTTGTCTCTTGTGAAACTGTTAATTTAGCGGTCGTTTCTTTGGTGAGACTGCTAATTTAGCTGTGTTTCTTTGGTGAGACTGCTAATTTAGCTGTGTTTCTTTGGTGAGACTGCTAATTTAGCTGTGTTTCTTTGGTGGGACTGCTAATTTAGCTGTGTTTCTTTGGTGGGACTGTGAATTAAGCTGCCTCTTTAAATAGAATGTGAATTTGGCTTTATCTCTTAGGCAAGACTATGAATTTAGCTATCTTTTTTGGTGAGACTATGAATAAAGCTGTTTCTTTGGTAAGACTTTGGATTTAACCCAGTCTCTTGATGAGACTCTGAATTTACCTGTTTATTGAGCAAGTCTGAATTTATAGCTCAGTTTCTTTGGAGAGACTCTGAATTGAGCTCTATTATTATTTTTTTCTTTTAATCTGACTTTGTGCCCTCTTCATTACAGGCATGCGGCCATTGTGCTACTCTGAAAAAAGTGCTAAAACAAAACAGATTGGCTGGATTCGAGCTGGTCACCATATCAGGTAATATTATATAAAATCTTTAACTTACATTTTCTCCTGGTAAACCAATACCTCTCAATTTTGCACTATATAGTTTTGCTTTTGAAAAATTATCAAAACGTCTATGCTGTTGATAAAGCTCTCCGGCTCAGGATATACAGAAATACAGAGATGTATAGGGGTGGCATTTCACCAATCCTGTGGTTTTAACTATGTTTTAAGCAAATCATGAATTTATACAAAAATTGATATCTTGATTATGGCATGTATATTTGGAAACCTAATATTTGTTGCACTTCAAGTAAAACAAAATAAAGATCCCAACCATTGTAAATCATATTTTTGTGATCACTTGAAAATATTAAAGAAAAAAATATTACATGTATTTTTTAGTTACTCGCGCAATATAATGCACCTGCACTGTCCATTGCTCATGCGAGGGATTCCATACTATGAACTGGAATGGCAGATGGTAAGTACACTAGAAGGACAAGGGCAGATAACTCTCTGTAGTATGTATGGAAGATTCATAACCCTGAACAACCATGTTCTCTTTTATGAGGAATATTATGTGTGGTTCAATAATAAAGGGTTGAAACCAGTGACATAGAAAACAAATTTCAATTAGTGTTTAATTGTAATGACAGATTGTTAAGCAGGGGGTGATTACCCTGTTAATGTCTAATTGTCTATGCCATGGAATTAAAATCAAAAGCACACTTCTCATATACTGTATTTATCCTCAAATAACCCCACACATTCGCTTATTTGTGAACCAATTTTATAGCTTACTATTTTAAAACTGATTATTCTGCAATAATGAAGAAAGGGGCTTATTTCTCACTAAATAGGATGTGCTGTGTTTGCATGATTTTATCCCAAAATCTCCCTGATATCTCCTTATGTAGTTCATGATCTTTTCATATGAATTTATCCTGTAATAACCCTTAATTGGGACAGGCACATATTTGTGTCATTTTCCAAGATGGTGGACAATGATAACTGATGATTTCGTGTGAAAACATAAAAAATCTGCAGCTCTAATTTTCAATGCACCCTCAACCTCAAACTTTATTTCAAAACAGAGAAAAAAAATCTGTGCAAGTTTTTACAGGAACCTTTTGACTTCAAGTAGAAGGATCATTGGGTTATTGCTGAACAGTGATGTAGACATGGATGGGCTTATTAAGAGACATTGGCTTATTCATACAATATGTCTTACTGGCAAGTAAAA
Source organism: Pecten maximus (assembly GCF_902652985.1). Taxonomy (NCBI): domain Eukaryota; kingdom Metazoa; phylum Mollusca; class Bivalvia; order Pectinida; family Pectinidae; genus Pecten; species Pecten maximus. The sequence goes on along the minus strand of NC_047032.1, from coordinate 14,644,351 downwards.
AGTGAAGAGATTAAATGCTTTTAACACATATTTTGAAAAAGCAAGTATGGAGACCGGCCGAAAATGACAGTTGTTACCTGGTAATTGTGTATGTTATAGAGTTTCCCAAATGAGGAAGACACATACTACCTAGCACACTGCTACCCTTACACATTTACCGACCTCAAAGAGGATCTAGACTCACTACTCAATTCACCGGAGCGTCGTCAGTGGATACGACGGGAAGTGTTGTGTGAAACGCGAGCTGGGAATAGCTGCTTCCTTGTCACAGTCACAAACTTTGGTACGGAAAAGCCTTTTTATCGTTTGAGCATGAAAATTGTATAGATATACATGTATATAATTATTTATTTCCATCGTTTGTTGAGCTACAATTTCAATTCACTGATTTATATAAAGGTAATTTGAAAGTTTTCTAGCTTTATAACCGACTTGAAATTAAAAAAACATCTAAATGTACAATTTAATGCATTCTTTATAAAGCTAATTATAGTTTTCAGAAAGAAAAAATATAAAAATCTTTAAAAACAGACTTGTAATTACTCGCTTCTGACACTGGTTCAGTGCAGGGGAAATAACTCGAAAATATGTCTGTAAAGTATTATTTAAATCTCTTTAAGTAAATCTATAATGTAATCTCAATTATCCATTTTGCAGAGAACTCTAAGGAAGAACAGGACTCAAAACAAGTGATCGTGGTGACGGCCCGAGTCCATCCTGGTGAATCACAGGCGAGCTGGATGATGAAGGGTCTTCTAGACTATATAACAGGGCCTGACCCGGGGGCAAAACAGCTCCGAAATGTGTTTATTTTCAAGGTGGTGCCGATGTTAAATCCGGATGGTGTTATTGTAGGCAACTACAGGTGCTCTCTCGCTGCCCGGGATTTAAATCGTAATTACAGACATCCGCGGAAGGAAAGTTTTCCAACTGTATGGCATGTGAAAAGTATGATGGATAAAGTTCTTGAACGGCATAATGTAAGTCATCCGAATTATCTGGGAAATGTGTCATAGTTGACCAAATAATTACCTCAAGAGGAATAACTGTTCTTTTTCTGGTCCAAACATTTCGTTGATGATCACTTATTTCATGACTTATTTGACATCCTTGATGAAACGCCCGTGTATGTGTATATGTTTTTTGGGAATTTTAGGAAATAGTATGATAATTTCTTTGATTTGCCAAATTTTTAGAATTATTTGTTCAATAGTTACCAACACTGGTTGCCTTCAGTGCCACCTTGGTTACAGTTTGATGACCATGGGTAGTTCAGTCGGTTAGAGTGTTTAGTCACGTAACTTCAGATGAAGATCCTAGGTGTGTAGTTCCACACTCCTTTAAACTGTGGCGGTTTGTGTTTCTCGGGAAGCTGTGAAGCAAGCTCGTCTGTGCTGACATGTTTGTGACCTTGGGCAAGACACTTTACACTAATTGCTCTGGATGGCATGCGTTGGGACTCCCATATGTTGTTCAGTGAGGTAGTCACCAACTACTACAAGGAGACCCCACCTCTAAATGCTCCTGACAGTTCAGCTAAGGGATAATAAACCTAGAAAACGTACAAAACAAACAGCCTTATGACCTTTTTTCCCAAAATGTCCATTGAATATGCTTTCTATATCCCATTGAAGAGTTTTGTTACAAGGTTGAGATGTGGTGATCAAGTTGAGAGGTGTTGTTTTTGTGTTTTAGATATTGTTATACTGTGATCTTCATGGACACAGCCGCAAACATAATGTATTTATGTACGGTAACAACACGTCACAGGACGGCGAAAACAACACAACTGGTGCTAAGGCCTTTTTACAGGAACGGCTCTTCCCCTGGATAATGTCACAAAAGGTGAAGTTTCTATATACAGTAAAACAGTAACAATGCTATGCTTATGTACATACCAATTTTACCAATATTGATCATATAGGTGTTGGCGTTGTATGAAATGAAGAAAAAGGAGGAAAGTGTAAGGAACATGCAATCGAATATTTCTGCAATCAGACAGGAATGATTGAATAATAAATTAATGATAAAATTGCTAAAAGCCAATATATAAGTTTAATGAAAATATGGTTTTATTCAAACAGAGAAAAAAAATCATTTACAGAGAGTTTGCTTTTTCAGCTCCCTGCAATGAATTCCTATGTGAGCTATTGCTATACCCAATGTCTCGGCATAGTCGGCGGAGATAGCTAGTTAAAGTTTTTATAAAACAGAGTTGTGTCAATACTAATGAGGATACTGCTTAGGTATTGATGTACATGTTCCTGATGACAAGACCTTTACACTGGTATCAGCACTACTGACCTTGACAATGACCTTTGACCTACTTTCAAAAACTTGAATCTTGGCCACAGTTTGTTAACCATATGAGATGAGATGAAACTTAAATATTTGATATGGTGTGTTTCTCATCACAAGACCTTTTTACAGGTCCTACATTTGTAGACCTGTTGACTTTAACCATGACCTTTGACCTACTTTTAAAAATTCTGAATTTCCACCCACTAAGTGAACTATATTTTCTTCTGACAACTCAATGTTTCAGGTCATGTTCAGACTATGAATACAAAAAAAGTAAAATTCTTGTGATATGTGCCGACTTCAGTGTGACTGTAGTAGATCTCTTTACACAATCCTATATAAAATACTGTTTTTATCCTGTAACAAGCCCACAGGCCTACACATCAACTTTGATTTAAAGTCGGCTAATTGCAGGACAATCAAACAGCACTGATCAGAATATTGATTGAATCACAAATTGTTGGGCTTATTTAAATATAGATATGGTACATCCATGCGAACCTCTAACACTTGGTTTTTATTTTATTGCAGGCTCCTGAGAAGTTTTCCTTCCAGTCTTGTAAATTCCAGATCAAGCGTTGTAAGGAGGCAACGGGTCGGGTTGTGATGTGGAGGCAGATGCATATTCTCAATAGCTTCACCCTGGAGGCCACCTTCAGTGGTACCATCCTAAACAAGTCAGTTATCTCCCTTTGTGGTTTTCTCCCATTAAAATTGTCTCCCATTACAGCAGTTATCTCCCTTTATGGTTTTCTGCCATCAAAATTGCCTCCCTTTAAGATTATCTCCCTTTCTAATGTTCCATTCTTTCCATGTAATTATCTTTAAAGTAAGTATCTTCATTTTACAGAATTATTTGTATTAAATCAATGGAATTATTATCACTGAAGATGATTTTTAAAACACTTGAACAATGGAAAAGTTTTTAACTACATGTATATGTTGGAACTAGGTGAATGTTTAAGTGAGAATGTCTGAGATAGAATTTGAAAATCTGTTACAGGGCTGAACCACGACACTTCAATGTGGCTGACTTCTTGGAGATGGGACGTGTTCTTTGTCAAACGGTGCTCGAATACCACTTAACTCAGGAAAACAAAGCGTGAGCCTTTTGTATATTATTTCATGCCTAAGCATGCAGGAAAATTGGTGTCATAAAGTGTATAAATGATTTTGAATAGAAGTTACCTGATTTATCCGAGAGAATGTTCATGCCTTAATTGTTAGGTATTAAACACAGTAAAATTATCCCTCATGACGAAGTTCAGAGGTCGAGGGAAATAGAGTTTTATTCTGATATACATGTGTACTTACATTCACCCTTGATCAACAATTTCATTTCTAAACAGATTTTGATCAAAATTCATATATTGGTCAAGTATGGGAATACCTCGAACAAGTTTATATTTTATGGTACAAAGGTCAAGGACAAGGTCAACCACATTGTTCATAGAAAATCATTCAGTGCTCTAGCAACTTCATGCAAGTGATTTGTATATCTTGCGATACCATGTTTGTATTTTAAACAGTACATCCATATCAACAGAGACATCAGTGTATTTTAAGTCGTACCATGGATAAGCAGCTTTTAGATATATTTCTCGCTAGGCGATTTTGTGTCGTAGACCATGGGTTTAATGTATGGTCAGTGTGCGGGTCAAAAATTGAATTGCTTTGGTTTATGGCATTTTACTGTAAAATGGAAATATAAGTCGGGAATAATCATTGGTCCTGAGTATAAATAAACGTTTGTGTCCTGTTAACAGAAAACAAACTGACATGGTGTTAGAACTGACACGGTTTGTTACTCACCAAGTCCTCGAGCAGAAAGGACTCGTCAACAGCCCTGTACGACTGCCACAACTAAAGGGGGTGCAACTCAACACCGGCGACAAAATCATCTCCAATGGAGACAATGGTAGGTGATACTGTGGCAGAAATATGAATTACCACATGCATAAAATTTATAGAAAATATTTCGGTAACTAAAATTCTTACTAACAAGTTTAAAAGATTATATCTGTCTATCTTTTTCTTCTGTCTGCCTGTTTGTCTGTCTGTTTGTCTGTTTGTCTGTCTGTTTGTCTGTTAGTCTCAGTATCTGTCTGTTTAATATATTAGTTCGAGACTTAATTTGTAGTGTAAGCTCAATATCACTGTAAAAGTCTAAAATCATGATAACTGAGAGTAAAATTTTATAGTAATATACTTTTTTGCAACACTGAAATAACATTCATGTTGCTATAAACTGATGGTAAAACTGGAAAACATTGAACCATTAAACAAAAAAACTTCAACCGTTTGAAAAAAAAAAAACCCAAACCTTTAGTGTATTCTTATACAAGGTCAGTCACAAGCTTAACATTATGTGTACTCTATATCAAATGTAGGTCACTGTGACTAACTTTTGTCAGATGTTGTATTGAGCCCTATTTCCTTGGTTTGACACTTCATTTTTAGCTCACCTGCCCGAAGGGCAAGTGAGCTTATGCCGTGGCGCGGCGTCCGTCGTCCGTCCGTCGTCCGTCCGGCCGGCCGTCCAGCCGTCCGTCCGGCGTCAACTTTCCATTCAAGCAACTTCTTCTCAATAAACAAAAGGCCTAGAGACCTAATATTGGGCCTGTAGCATGCTGGGGTGAAGGCTACCAAGTTTGTTCAAATGAATAACGTTGACCTTCATTCAAGGTCACAGGGGTCAAAAAGGCTAAAATCTTTAAACAACTTCTTCTCAATAACCAAGAGTCCCAGGGAGTTGATATTGGGTCTGTAGCATGCTGGGGTAAAGGGCTACCAAGTTTGTTCAAATGAATGACCTTGACTTTCATTCAAGGTCACAGGAGTCAAATATGCTAAAAAAAAATTAGACGACTTCTTCTAAATAGCCAAAAGACCCAGGGACTTGATATTGGGTCTGTAGCATGCTGGGGTGAAGGGCTACCAAGTTTGTTCAAATGAATGACCTTGACCTTCATTCAAGGTCACAGGAGTCAAAAAGGCTAAAATCTTTAAACGACTTCTTCTCAATAACCAAGAGTCCCAGGGACTTGATATTGGGTCTGTAGCATGCTGGGGTGAAGGGCTACCAAGTTTGTTCAAATGAATGACCTTGACCTTCATTCAAGGTCACAGGAGTCAAAAAGGCTAAAATCTTTAAACGACTTCTTCTCAATAACCAAGAGTCCCAGGGACTTGATATTGGGTCTGTAGCATGCTGGGGTGAAGGGCTACCAAGTTTGTTCAAATGAATGACCTTGACCTTCATTCAAGGTCACAGGGGTCAAAAAGGCTAAAATCTTTAAACGACTTCTTCTCAATAACCAAGAGTCCCAGGGAGTTGGTATTGGGTCTGTAGCATGCTCGGGTGAAGGGCTACCAAGTTTGTTCAAATGAATGACCTTGACTTTCATTCAAGGTCACAGGGATCAAAAAGGCTAAAATCTTTAAACGACTTCTTCTCAATAACCAAGAGTCCCAGGGAGTTGATATTGGGTCTGTAGCATGCTGGGGTGAAAGGCTACCTAGTTTGTTCAAATGAATGACCTTGACTTTCATTAAAGGTCACAGGAGTCAAAAAGGCTAAAATCTTTAAACGACTTCTTCTCAATAACCAAGAGTCTCAGGGAGTTGATATTGGGTCTGTAGCATGCTGGGGTAAAGGGCTACCAAGTTTGTTCAAATGAATGGCCTTGACCTTCATTCAAGGTCACAGGGGCCAAAAAGGCTAAAATCTTTAAACGACTTCTTCTCGATAACCAACAGTCCCAGAGACCTAATATTTGGCCTGTAGCATGCTGGGGTGAAGGGCTACCAAGTTTGTTCAAATGAATGACCTTGACTTTCATTCAAGGTCACAGGGGTCAAAAGGCTAAAATCTTTAAACGACTTCTTCTCAATAACCAAGAGTCCCAGGGAGTTGATATTGGGACTGTAGCATGCTGCGGTAAAGGGCTACCAAGTTTGTTCAAATGAATGACCTTGACTCACATTCAAGGTCACGTCGATCAAGTATGCTTAAATCTTTAAATGACTTTTAGTGAAAAGCCAAAGTGCAGAGAGACATTATATTGGTCCTGTAGCATGCTTTCAAATAACTGCAGGATCCATATATGAAAAGATCACTGCATTGCAGGTGAGCGATTTGGGCCCATTGGGCCCTTGTTATCAAAATGGTGTCAAATGTAAAGAGAGTACGTTAACAAATATTTTCAAATTTGATTGAAATTAAATGTTGTAATTAAATGCTACTTTAACAATTTACATACAAAGGTCAAGGTCATGATTCTGTCTTGTTTTTCGGACTTCATGAATTGGTGGTGGTATTACTTATAAAATCTTCTTTCCTTGCTTCATCCTGTCAGGATATCTTTCAGATTCCGGATTAGTTGGCGTTGAACCTAGTCATGAAATGTGCCACCCCCAGTTTGAAATGGGGTCAGACTCCTTACGTGAAGCCATAGTTTCGTATCTAGAGCAAGAAAAATCTGTGCCAAATGAGGAAGTGAAAAAAGACAAAAAACAGAAAGTGAACGGTGGTAGCAAAAATCAGGACTTGTCGAAAAATCATAGTTCCGGAAACCTCAGTCGGAAAGAAGTGGATCACATGATCGAATCTGCTTCGTTAAAGACGATGGATGGCTGCCTCAAGATTCTTGCCCAGTTAAATGTTCGTGAAGCAATACCAGATTCAGAGTAAGTGATGATGTTGTGAATTTTGTGCTTGATAGTAATAATAAAAAAAAGTTAAAATGAAAGAGATTTGTTACCTTTTGTTTACTGAAAGATTGTTTTAAGGGAAATCTAAACATGGCGAAGATCAAATTCTCTGATGATAAATGCAGTGTTATGATCGTAACTTTTCAACTTGTGAGACAGTACCGAGAAGCCGCCTAACTTTCAAGAGCACCTGGTCATATTCTCCTTGTACTTTTTCAAGGATCTCTTCCATAAACATGCAAATTTTGTGTGATCAATTTTGAATTAGATGCTATTAAGTTGGAAGTATTCTTTACTACCTGAAATGAAAAGAACAGTTATCTGAGATTGTTGAATTTTGAAAAAAAAAACAAAAAAAAAAAACAAATCTAACGTTTCTGAGTATATTACAGTTCGAGTGACAGTGACAGTGAATCTGAAGCAGAAATGAAAGCTATCGACACAAAATCCAAGAAAAAGAAACGGAAATCTCGGAAACAGCGGGATAAAGAACAGAATGACCGGAAAGGTGGAGGATCAGGAAGTTCTGACAAGAAGGAAGAACGATCGAAGTCTCTATCGGTAAGTTATTGTCAACATCTAATTGGAATGATATATAAATGCTTTTGTGTTGTTGTATATTATAGCATGCGATATATTCCGTTGATTTTTGGATCTGTTTTATATTTAAAGGATATATATATCATTGTGGTGCTGTTGTTGTTTGATATATATATATATATATATATATGAATTTATATACATAATTATGTAACAGGTTTTTCCTACCTATGTATGTAAATATTTTCTGTCTAAAATAGTAGGAAAGCACTATAAATTTTAAAACATGCTAAAAGATCACTTATTACTGATCTTTATGTATAATGATGATTTCTTTAGAAAAGTTATTTTTTTTTTAACTTTATGAAAGAGAAGATTTTGCCATCGAAAGTTAATGTCCTCTCCAATAGATGCTTTTCATATATGAGTGTTTTTAGTGTATTAAGTTTACAATAATCTGGAAAATCCTGTTCTTTTCTGCTTGCAAATTGCTTATAAGGTTTGGATTAACCTCTGTGTCTGCAAACCATTACATCATACAAACAACAATTATTTTTCAGTGCAATTGATTTTTGTACTGAACCTGGATGTTGACATATATTTCAACTTCTGTCAGGTTTTTTTCCATCAGTTTTTTTTATCCTTAATGCAGAAATTGTTACTGGATTTGATTTGAATATATTTTTGGATTTGAAAATATTGTAAAAAAATTATAAGGTATACATTATGAGAATCTCCATTAATAAACAATTTTAGTATACTAGCTAATTCTTTCCAATAGCATACAACATGCATCCAATGTCATAGAAATCTACATGCGGTAAGTTGGTATCATAGATACCACATTTATAAAAAAAAAATCTAGGGTAGTCTCCCTTGACTTGCACTTTTATTATATCAGATTATATATATATATTTATAAATATATTTATCCATGCACAAATATATATTTAGAAACTTACATTGCTTGTATCTAGACATATCATATCAATTTGAACTGAATTTATCTTTATTTTTACTAACAACAAATTTCATCACAGTTCTTATAGTGACTGGGGGCCTATACATTTACATCCAATATATTTTTTATCAATCCCTCTCATTGTCAACATTTTCAAAATCACAGAAATTGTTCTGTTTTCTGTCTTATTCAATGAAATTATTCAAAGAACATATATCTTCTTTTCTCTCAAGATGCATTTTTGCAAATGAGAATTGAGTATTAAAAACTTTGTAATTTTCCATTATTTGTTTCAATCCATTTGAAGTTTTTTCATCTACTGGAGAATAAATTGAGCTCTTATATAATGCTTCTTGCAGCACTTTAATTGATATGTAATGCAATTGGATACAGTAGGGTGCCTGAGGCTTGATCACGTTCTCCAAAACATTATTTTTGTCAAGGAAAATAACTACCTAATGATCTATAAGGTAATATGGGATAAATTAAGAATAATCCAGTGTAGAAAATGTTTTAATATTAATTACTATCAAACAATGGAATTGTAGAGGGGAGACAACTGTCTGACGTTAATAAAACTAAGGGAGGTAATAGCATTGTAATTTCCAATGGAGGCAACATTTTAAAAGGAAAAACACCAAGATAAGCTTAAAAAATAATTGTTCAGTTATGTAAGGGAGATAACTGGCAATTATGAAATGAAAATATCAAAGAGAGGCAGCTAGCGTTATCATATCAGAGAAATATAAAAGAGTGATTTTATATATTTAAACATTAAAAGGAAATTAACTAACATTCTTATATTGATATATATAAGGGAAATGATGATTATAATAATGTCAGAATATTAAATGGATACAAGTTATATACCATATTAAAGGGAGATAACTAATATTTGTTTATCAAAGGGAGATAACTAATGTTATGTTGTCACAAAACAGGTTGGCAGAGAGCGGCCTATAATAAGAGCTTATAAGCTCTTAGCTACTGAACAGGTAAAAATCAAAATTGTAAACTAACATATCACTGTGGAGACCATCATCTAAGGCATGATGAGCATTGTTACCTTGTTCAAATATCCCAGATATAATTGCATCACATTTCCATTGTTCACACAAACACTTGTTTTAAAACACCTGTTTTAAAATCACTCAACTAATCTGTGAATGAAGTAGATCTCATGATTAATATGAATATATTTTTTTCTCTCAAGTTCCCCTTTTAATGACTGGAATGACCATTTAAAAAAATACTTATAAATAAAAACATTCAATACACTTGACAGAGCTTGCAGAATTGCTCCATTGAAAGATGAAACATAAAAAAACAAAGAACAAAAAGAAATATGTGTGTTATGGTTGATGACATGAATCTGAATTTATTGTTTTGAAATGGTTTGATTTCGGATGTATCTCTGTATTTAAAAAGTAGATTTTTTAATTGTATTTGTAGTTATCGTTTTAGAAATTATTTTATAATATCACACATTTGACACTTTCTCTAAATCTCAAATCAGGATTTAGAAATCTGTTCATCCTCTAAATTGTTAATCAGGATTTTATTGGTTGTGCTGCTCATGTGACTATATATGGTGATGTGTCTGTGAGATCTTTGTGGAAAACTTAAAAGGTCAAAGGGCAAACTCCTGTCTTAATCCTGTGTGACCCAACAACTCACGGTGGTACCAAGGGGAGATAATTTGTATCTTATTTCATAACAAACTGACTCTAGCAATTAAAAGAATTAATCAGGAAATTAACATGAAAAAGGGGACATAACCCATACCATTAATAGAATAATTTTAACTAATACAATACTGAGGAAGATGTAGACTATAGAACATTAAATTAAAAAATATATATATATATATATATATATAAAGGGCAGTTCAGGCAAATATCAACTATCAATAACCTGTTTTACAATTTTGGTAAAAGTTTTAAAGTAAACAATTATTGAACAACAATAAAAATAATTTTGTCTGTTTTTGGCTAAACAGTTTTTGCTTATGTGTATGTATCATAATTCACTTCAAATTAAAATACAATGAAAATTTTACACAAGAAAATTTCATGCTAAATTTAATATGCATTTCAAAGGAATTTTGAAAATAAGATCATAGAGACAGTGTTTGATGAATTCACAACTAAAGGAAGACATTTCTCTGATTTTGGCATCAAGACAATTAAGGGGCAACAACTCTGCCATTATTGTTGGACAATTTTTTCACACAATATTTTATTTTCAATATAACTTGATAAAAAACCAACAATGGATGGTACCTGCTGTTGCTTGAAGATAGACGTGTGTGTATGCATATTCAAATAGATTATATTTCTGTACAAGGATTTCTGCTAAAGGGACTGTCTAAGGAGGCAAATAACTTACATCACAGTCAATTTCACATGCTCGAGATGAGTTAAGCCTTTGACTGCATGTAGCACTTTTTAAGTGTCTGGTGATGTACCAAGCTCAAGAGAAATTCTCAGTGGTCGAGTTCACTGACAAGGGACACCACCAAGATGTTACTTTTCATACATATACAACATATTTCATCTTTAGTTTGACAACATTTTGCTTGCATGATTAGCACTGAGGCAGCTTAGTTTAACAATGTTATGATTAGTAGTTTTTGCTCAATTTCAAGTAATATTAAATTGGCAGCACACAAATAACTGTCTTATTAAATTTTATTAAATTTTGCAAAATAGTAATATTGTCATATAATTTCATCAAAAAATCATTATTTTGTTAACATTTAAACTTTTATTAAAAAATGTCATGGTTTTAACACCATTTTAAACATTTTAACATTAATTTTTTAGACCAGATCAAACAGATTTTTTTATTTGAAAATGTAGAGATTGATCTAATAAATGTTTTTATTGAATGCACATTTTTTTTATCTAAGATATACGAAGAAATTCATATATGTCAAGTAAAATAGCACATCCATTACCTATACAAAAATAAATTAAAATTAAAAAAAAAAGATTTAAAGATTTGTATCATATCAGTTCATAGTAGTTATTGCTTAATTACCAGTAAAAAGAAAGTTTAATACATTTTTTTAAAGGTTCAGATATTTTCATTGCTCAAAAAGTAAAATCAATAAGTGCAATTATAGTATAAAATTAAACATTAGTTGAATAAATAGATAAGATAATTTCCTGACAAGAAATGTTAAACATTTTCTTCTCGTTTTTTCTTACAAAAACATAAAATTGTATTTTCACTGCTGAAGTCAGCTTAAGTTCTATTGGCTGATTGAAGCTGCCTTCATTATTTTATCTTTTATTTGATTGGCTTGAATTTGTTGGCAGCGGGTGTTTTACCTCCCTGTGTTGAATCCTTGTGTGTATATATAGTTTTAGTTTTTTACAAGGTGACTATATAGATATATACTGGAAAATATTGTGGCGATATAACAAATTTTTAACATACACTATTGTATTTTCAAGAAACAACTGATCACTTTTGGGATTTGTAAATTTTTTTTTTTTTTTGATAAATACTGGAATTTACAATTATCCAATTTTACCGATTTGATTGATAATAAAAATTAAAGGATTTTAAACTTAGATGGCATCCAAAAAATAATTGTACTAATGTCCAGATATAATTACACTAAATCTTTGTTAAAAATTACTTTAAACTGATATTGAGAAATTAATCATCTTAAGAAACTTTCCTTCTTACAAATCTATATTTTATTCCTATTTTGAACATGTTTTATTATTTTTGAGTTACGGATTTTTGTTTTTCTTTGCATGTCATTATTTTCTGCTTGTCTCTCTCCAGTTGTTTGGAAATTGTGTTTGTAAAATATCCAGAACATAATTTGGGTTAATTGAAAAGCATTGAGAAAATTTCTTGAATGTTTGCTAGACTTTTAGTTTTTCTCCCTTTTACAATTCTACCTGAAATGGTATCCTGAATACATTTCACCTGAATCAGAGTAGTGTTTCTGTACGAAATTCACTCTGCATCAAGAACTAGAATAATTTCAGTCGTGTCGAAGCATGTTTTGATTATTAGCACCACTCACTTCTCTTGTTTTCATATTAATTTGCATGTTGTTATTCGCATATTCATTATTTTGACCTTTGACCCCATTGGCTTTTTAACCTACAGGCCTTGCCCACTATTACATGTTCTGATGCACTTCACGACAACCTGGGTCACTCTGTCAATCAAAAAAAGCAGGTAAGTTTTTGTCAGGTGTTAGTACCTTAGATACTGCAAAAAATTAAATTTAGGACTATTTTTTTAAATCCTGTTGGAATATATTACAGAAATTATTTTAAGAAAAAAAGGAAGTAATTATCAGAAAGGGAAATTGTATGGATATAGATTTTTCCTGTTGATTACCATTGACACAATAGCATCATACAAAGCAGATATCAAGTCCCTAGCAAATTCAGAACAGTAATATAGCTTCATACTGGTTACTCATTTCTAGTCATGAATGAAGTAAATTTGTTCTGTGGACTTGGGTTGTCCTAGATTCTTAAATCATTAAGATATTTGCTAGTGTAATGCAACACTCAATTTTACCTCAAAATAAAATTTGATTGCAATTTGGATGGTCAAATTATTGGATAGTCCAAAGGGAGATCAATCAAAGGGACATAATCTTCAACAAGGAAGATATGCATTTGTAAAGAGATTTTATCTTTATGAATGAAAATAGATTTTTAAAAAGGGAGGTCATCATTACAAGGGAGTGTAATATTTACTAAATTTTACTTATCAGATGAAATATTTGCAAGGGGAGATAATCCTTTTAAAGGGAGATAATCTATTAGTATATATAAAATTATATACCGGGTATGTAGTTTTGTTGGTGATTTTTAAAGACCCAGTGTTGTGTTCACTCACAGAAATCAACATCTAACCCGTTAAAATCACCATCATTTCCTGTTGACTGTGGTCCATGCATGTTGTCTTGTTTATTTTGTCCATCACATTGTTAAAGTTTGTTTATAGTACCATACAAGTAACCAGTTAAATATTTTCAAATGTGTAACCAGAAAATATGCTGCATTGATTCATGAAATAAATGTAATATTCACATTATATTCATGAAAATATCTTATATTAATCTTACTGTTAACAAGCCTACACACATGGGACATGGATTAGATTCAAAACAGACGGTAAAATCCTACCCAACCACTTCTTCTCTTAGACTGATGAAAGTGGACCAGTCTCAAACAACTTATGACATAGGGCCAAATGTGTTGCCATGGTACTCTCAAGTTGGTCTTCCTGGTTACACCAGAAAAGTGTTTGAGGTTATTGAGGTTATTGAGGACTTGAATGAAACTGAATCAAATTCAAAATTACAAACTGTTAATGATACAGCTATCCAAAATCAGGGTTCTGAATCATCAGGCATATGCATTGGTGCTTCTTTCCCCAAAATTGCCAAAATTTATGAAAATGATTTTTTTTCTTTAGTTTTTGTAATATATGCAGTATCCAAACAAAGTAAGAACATAGAATTACTCATGGGATTCCCAACAGCAGAAAACATTTGTATAATTTGTCGAATCTGCTGATGTCAAATATGACAGATGTTTGCCTCATGATAACTTACATTCTAAAACAAAAGCAGACTCTGGTCAAAGGAATGGAAACGGGAAAAAAATCAAGCTTTTTTTTACCGATCCATGACATAGACTTATCATGAGAAAAATTATTTTGCTCCCAGATGAAAATGCAGATTTTTAAAAGTCAAGGTCAGCACAGTTTCCATGGTAACAGTGATGATTATTCCATGGAAAAAAGGTCTGTTCCCCACTATCTAATAGAGAAAAGATTCAAAGATTGTTAAAATAATTTCAAATCGTCAAATCAATTATCTAAATTACAGTTACATCTAATATCACCGTTGATATAGACTGTATGGTTTTGCAAGATCAATTTTTTTCCTGATTCGTTACAAAACTGGTTCGTTATGAAGCAAGATGTGGCCTTGAAAAAAAGTGTTTTTAGAATGCCCATATTTTGTTTAAAATCAATTCTGTTTTTGAAGAAGTGCTTTGTAGTAAAAGTAGGATTTTTGTAGCTTATACTAGTTTGAATTTAATTGTTCTGGGTGGAAATATTAAAGAGTGAAATTTGTAGTGGCAAGTTATTTTAGAAATTTGGATTCTTTTATTTTGTTTTTGTAGATGTTACGATTATGATATTATGATACTGACCAATTTCTGAAAGTTCAGTAAAATTAGAGTATGAAGTTTAAAAGAGAGAATTTTTTCTAAATGATTTCATGAGGATGTGTTTAAGTTCGATATAAAACACCTGTTTACAAATTTGTGTGTGTGTTATTTTGGGGCATAAATGTCCTGTTCTTGAACTGAATTAAAGTTCAGTTTTGCCTATAAGCTCAGATTGAAAAGCTAATGTTCTGTTCAATTCCTGTTGTCAATTTACAAATTGAGACAAAAATAGGTCACCTCCAGCTTGACAAAATATGATATTGTCATAATTCCTTATTTTGGTTACTTTTGTGGCCCCCAGGTTTTAAATTATATTTGAATTATTTTGAATAGTATCTATCAGGGAATTTAAATTCAAATTTTGAAAAACTTTATCATGAGTTTTAAATACCGGTATCTATGATAAATTTTAGATGAAATTTCTTGTGAATTTCAAGTAATATTCACATGAATTTTTTGACAGTATTTATCATGAATTTTATGATATTTAGAATGGATTTTAAATAACATTTAACAAAAGTTAACAAAAACATCCTTAATATTCACAATTTTATCAAATTCATATCCATGGTTAATTCATGTAATTGAAGCAACATAATCAAAATTTGATATAACATGAAAATTCTGATGTTGATGTTGACTTGGAAAAGGAGAAAAAATTACCAAAATATTGTTTTTTTATAACATTTTAAGCAATTGACTACCAAGCACTAGCTTGCTAAAAGATTTAATTTTGGGTTTCAATATATAAGTTTTTTGAGATTATTTTAATTTCAGTTTGAACCTTTCAAATGCTCAAAGTGTATGGTAAGCAGTAGAAGACTTGAGTGATTGAAACATTTGTAGATATTTGATCTCTTCTTGAGGAGTAGCTTTTATATCTATATTAATAGGAACATGTATATCAATCTTTCTATCTTTACTGACAAAATTTTGCAGTTGATATCTTTAGATTTCATTTTGATTAAATAATCGGATACTTTTGCAGATATGGATGAGATATTTTAGAATTAATTATATTTTAGAATTATTTATATTTTAGAATTATTTATACGGATATTTTGGTAGATTGTTTTTTCTTGGTAAAATGGTATTGTTTTTTTTTAATTATCAGCAATATTTCTTATTTTGAATGTTTTGTTATATGATTAATCAGATATTAATAAACACATACAATACTTACATTTATTTTATTGATTTTACTGTATTCTAATATAACAGAAGAAAGTGATTAATTTTTAGACTTGCAAAAGAGGTGATTGTGGAAGATGGAGGGTGATTGAATGGAGAAACCAAGTCACTTGCTTACATGACTTTCTTCAAGATTTCAAAAAGAAATTCGTTTAGAAAGACATTTAATTACTTCATTAAACTAGTCTTTGTCCATAAGGTGTCTATTTTTTCACTTTTTTGTTTTTTTTTTGTTGAGATTTTCTGTTTCCAGACTAATGAGAAACCTGAGTTCCTCCCCATTTTAATTACATACATGGACTCTTTGTATATATTCACTATATTATTATATATGTAATAAAACTCACACAAACTGTATATCAATGCACCATATATATTCATATTAATCTATTTTTTTATGTAAAACAGTGATTACATAATTATGTAAGTGTTGACTCTGTGCATAAAGTCGTATGAGGAGTATGATGATGCTCAGAAATGTTTAAAAAAAAAATGTTATATTTCCCTAAATCAGAAAATAAAATGAAATAAAAACGAAGTATGAGGTTTTTTTTTGCATAAACACTTTTTTTCTTATCAATCATAGAAAATTTTAATTTAGCATACATGTTAATTTAAAAAAAAAAAAATCTTTTTTTTTTTCTTTTTTTTTTCTTCCAAAATATATCGGTCATGATATAAGCTTTTAGTTTAATTTTATTCTTTTACACTAAATTAATTAACCTCTTGGTTTTCTGTTTTAAATTTTAAATTTTCAGGACTGATTGTATTAAATAAAATAACCATTTTATTTACATAATTAATTTATGTTTTAATTCCATATTTGGATATCAAAATAGGTCATATTTTCATTTATAAGTGACATATGTTACATTCGAACTCATTCTTGTCTTCAGCCATCCATCTGTATACATAGGCCGAAGGTTTGTTAATATGTAATTTACATGTTTAGTCGTTGGAAGTTGCTGTGTCCCTAAACACACGTAAACCCCACGACACACATGTCTGTCAAACTTCCTACCTTGAAGCTGTTTGTCAGCACATTTCTCACTTCTACACACACATCAGTATTGGTAACCATATAGAAGTTCTTTTCCATTGTTTTTATCAAAATCAGACTCACTCAAAAAAATTTTTTTTGTAAAAATTAAAAAATTAAAAAAAAAAAAAAAAAGTCATTAAAGCCAACTCATTTGATCAGATATTATTCAAGTAGGACAATTTTAGGGCTGTTTTCAATTGAAAATAATTTTGTTTGCAAATACAAATTTTATAATAAATTGTGTTCATTTTCCAATGGATATTTATTTTCATTTCAAAGGAATAATGATTTATAAGACAATATTTGAATTATTTTGTAATGAATTTGGTAAAAATTGATGTTGTTATCCTTCAATAAGATTTTTATTTCACTCTCAACACCAGAATTAATTTTAATGAAGCTTGCACCATGTAGGGTGTGTTGTGTTACACAATATGGTGTTAGGTTGCACTATGTTTGAACATTGCACTCTTCTCATTTTTTCAGATCCTGGTAAATTCATATGATGTAATTTTCATTTGAAATTCATCAAATTAAGATCAAAGATATATCTTGAAAAAAATAGATGTCATACATGTAAATTCTTTGCACTTGAACACTTAAACAAAAACAAAAACAAAAACACCTTAGTGATAAAGAAGATTTCTTGCAGTTAATGTATTAAGACCTTGCCTCGTTATGAGGGTGTCAAACAAAAATACCAACTTTTCAAGTTTCACACTTTTTCTCCCCAAAACTCCACAATAAAGTTCTTAAAAAATTATTGCTAGTTGATAGACAAATTATAATTGTGTAAATAAAAGGCTCCATATCAGATTATTATTATTTTTTTTTTTTTTGTGAATTTAAAAACAAAAATTTCCATTTATCGTAGACTTTGATTTTACCAAAAACATTTCAGATGCTGAATCGGATGTGCTCTATGCCATTTTGTTCTTGTATAAGACCTAAGGTAGCCTATATATGTGAATGCATTATGATTGGTATTTCCATCTATATATGTATTTATTTCAATACATTGTATCAAGGTATCTCAGAAAATGTTTTTTTGTTATTTCTGTTTCGGTATGCTTCAATATAATTGGTGCTATCTTTATTAAGTTTTGTAATTGATTATTTATAGCATGCATTTTGAATAAGTTAATTTTTGGCATTGTAGTGTAACGTCTTTTAATTTATAATTGTTTTGTTCTAGCTTTCCTTTATATATTCAGTGCTCATTTTTCAAATTCAGATTTTAGTTTTTTAAATCATAATCTAATTTTTTTTTTTAATTTGTTGCATAATGCAAAATATCAAAAGAATTTTAACAATACAGATTATGATACTTAACATACTGGCATTTCACCTATAATGTGTTAGAGTTACTTCCCCTCTCCCCCTCTTGGTATTTAAAATGGAATGATCTATAAAAAACTCAATTTAATCAAAATGTTCTTAATCAGGTCACCAGTTAAATACTTAAGAACAACTTATTTTTGTGAGAGAGCAATTTCTAAATTAAATTCATTGGTATAGTCATTCACTAATTAAAATCTTAAATGTTTTAATCTCAATTTTTAAGAAGCAACAATCAAATGTAGCTTTAGTATAATGAAAAATCAACAGTTCTTCTTCATAAAATACATCATGTCAAGAAATGAAATTATTAAGATTCCAAATGAAAACATGAATTTATCAAAGTGTTGTTTAGAGGTGATTAAGCTTTGTTAAATTCTTTTAGAAATGAAGTGAGGTGACATATGTCCTTAATTAATGAAATTTATTATATTTATTGAAAATTAAGAATGAAATTCATGATTTCATTATTTTAAAGCTGCTTAAATGATTTGAAAATAAGGTTTTAATTTATATCTTATTTCATTAATATTCATTTTGTTTAATGACTGTTTAATGACAAATATTTGTTAAAATTTTGCATTTAATTTTTTTTTTTTTTTTTTTTTTACAGTCAAGTGCTAATCTAGAGAAATATATGCGAGCACAGAAGAAAGATGCTCCACATTTTGTCAGCAAGTACGAAGGACGAAGAAATGGTGGAATCCCATGTTTCTCTGAAGAACGGAGTTTAGAAAGAGCTGCAAAGGTTGGTACTTGAACTGATGAAATATTGAAAATTATTTACAGATTCATTTTCCGAGAAAAATTGAAATAAAACATTAAAATTATAATTTATTTTTCAATAATACTTTGTTGTTGTTTTTTTTTATTTTATTTCTTTGATAGTTTATTTATTTCTAAAATTTTCAAAACAGTTTTCCAAAAAATTCTCTGAAAAAAGAAAGAAAAAAATTTGCAAAAAAAATATTTATATGAATAGACAAAAAATTAAATCTGCCGTGGAATTTTTTCAGAGGATGGCAGAAATGAAGAAAAGAACAGAAGAAGAAAAACGAAGAGAGATGGCATTCTTTGTAAGTATTTAGATATTAAATGCATAAAACATTTTAGTAAGAAAAAAATACAGTCTAAGGATGCATAAATGTCAGTTATTGAACATCTTACTACTTTTGAATACATCGTTGTTTTTCTTTATGTACATTAAATCTTTGCAATAATTTTATAAAGGAAAATAGAAATGAAATATCTCATTATAATAAATTTTTGGTGTAACTTTTTTATTCATCATTATTAACATCTGATTACTGGTATATATTAATTTTCTCTTGCAAGAGATTAAAGTGAAGTTTACCCTTGAATTGAAAATTCATTATTGCTTTATCTTAAGAATATTTTAAACTACAGAATAGAACTTAAAAACTAGAATGATTTCACATGAAGGTCTGCAGAGTTGCAGTATTGATTCTACTGATCATCAAGGCAATATATTTATATATAGAAAGTTGATTTGTATGTCTTCAAAAGGTTTATATGAATTTTAAAAATTGTTATTCTGACAAAAGAAAGAAATTCCTTTAAGAGTTATGTCCCATGTTTTGGTTCAGATCATCTCATGGTCTTGTTCGTCATATCAAACATAAATAAAAAATGAGTTCTCTTCTCCATGCAATAGGTCTATATGCTATATCCTTGACTTTTAAGTTTGGGAATCTACTCAAATAACTTTTTTTTTTCTGGGTGTGGGGATGGGGGCATGCAGTGCAGATTTGTTTAATTCAACTTTTGAATGTATGTGATTAATGGAATCAATACTTTAACAATCTTTGCATGTGTCTTTTTCAAAAGCATAGAATTAGATAAAGCTACAGGATGCATGGAGGCTTTTAAATTAGAACTATTTTTAGTACAGATTCTACAGGGCTTGTAATCTTACTTAGTGACATGAACTCCGATTTTAATTTATGTTATTAAATCAAATTATCGCACCAAAACATCTTTTGTTATGTTCCCATCACGAAAAGTACTCAAAATGATAATAACACTAAATAAATGTAAATTTACAATATATAGGAAAGTGATATTTAAAAAAAAAAAAAAAATCTTTGTGAAATCAATCAACCCCCTGGAAGATTCCTAATCTAGAATTCCATTTGTAGGTTCCCCTTGGTCCCTAGCTGTGCCCATGATCCCTCTGGGATCTCTTGTCTAATTCATGTACTAACATTATTTGAAATCAAGAATATTCCATCGAGTTATACATCCAATATTTAAACAAATACATATCTGTATAAGATTTGGAATCTAAGGAGACTAGATGTCTGAACACATTGTATTTTAATGAATATAAAATGCACACAAAATACAAATTAAGACATGCATGTACGTAAATTTGACTAGTCATTGTTTATTAGCTTAACTTTGATTGGTATTTAATTTAGTCATGTGACCCGATGTGGGAGTATTTGGATAGAAATCGACCAACCACGGTTAACGTGAATAACCTTATGGACCATAACGTAGGTTTAACGTGTGTATGGTGAAGGGGTCAAAGGTCACTTCCTGGTTTAAAGGTGTGGGAGGTTTTGTTATTGTAATTATTCAGTGTTGCAATTAAGATATATAGGTATACGTTTTCTATTGAGATTTCCAGTGCTGGTTGATATATATATTGTGGAATTTGTATAAAATAGTCTTATTTTTTGTATTTAAAACAAAAGAAGGTTGTAAAGTGTGGTGGGATTATCTCAGAATATTTTGAACAACGATTGAAAAAAAATGACATACTAATTTTGGTTTTGCAAAAGTTATGGCTTTGTGTGGGGATTTTTGGAAAACAAAATTTGTGAATTAAAATTATATAAAGTGTGATGAAGTTTGTATAAATGAAAAAAATATTCTAACTAGAAAATATGTCTAATAAAAATGAAAAAAAAATTCTAACAAGAAAATATATCTAATAAAAATGAAAAAAAATATTCTAATAATAAAATATATCAAATAAAAATGAAAAAATGTTTTAACAAGAAAAGATATCTAATAATTATTTGTTTTAGTATGACCAAGCATGTTTTTAAATTCCATTTTTTTGAAACTGCAAGTATATTATTATAATGATTAAATGATTTAAATAATCAATAAATTCACTTTCACATTATTTTCAGACAACTTTATATGTACATCATAAGCATAACTTAATTGATAAAATCTTTTCATCTTTGATTTTCCTGAAAATTATATAAAAAAAAAATACCAAATTGATATCTGTTATTCTTTATCAGTGAAAATTTCATTAATAATTTTCATGTTTAATTAATTAACTGTAAATGTTCAGCGATTTTTGATTTATGCATATTGCAGATCCTTAAAATTGAGCAGGTAAATTAAAAAGCATTAACATTACCATATATGTGAGGTTCTGGAATTGTTATTGAAATTGTGTACATATTGTGTAACATATTTAATGGGTTTGTAATAAGATCGTATATTACATATTTAATGGATTTGTAATACAGGCGTTTAACATAAATTGATATTTACTCATGATGTTTAATTATCTATTCATCAGTTTTGTCAGTATTTAGATAACACATATAAATCTGCATAAACATAATTTGGTTCAAATCTTTATTGGTAAAAAAAAACAAAAAAAACAAAAAACAAATTGTAATATAAACATAATATCACATATTGTTATTTGTTCAAATAATTTCAATAGCTAAAAAATATATAAATATAATTCATGTTCAAAAATATATATTTTTTAAATGTCAGTAGAATTGTATCAATAATTATTGCCTGATTAATTTACTTCAACAAAGTTTTTAAAACATATTTGAAATATTTAAATCTTGAAAATAACATACTTATATATTTACTGTATCTGGTTGCTATCAAAGATTTTTTAAAAAGCAATTAATATAAGAATTGAATAGACTTTTCATTTTAAAATATAATTACCTGTGTATTCTGAAAGTACGTTGTTGTCATAGCAACAGGTGGCTTTTCTTGTTTTTCACACTAAAGATTTCCACCGATTCTACCATACCTACAAGTGAGAGGGCATGGTATATGGACACTTGGTTGAAGCTACAGGTGGGGGCTCGTAACCTCTTAACGTGGGGTTTTCATGTCGTGAAATTGCTAGTCATGTTTTTGGCGTGGAATTGGCTAGAAATACTGCATTACGATAGATTAGCTTGTATCAATTATTGTTTATTGCTACAGAAGATAATGAAATAAACAAAATTGTTCCAAGCCATTCCAAAATTTCTGCAAGTATTAAATATGTTTGTAATTGAAATAAGACAGCAAGACGGGATATTTAGAAGATCGAAGTAGATATTTTCTGGAGAAAAATATTCTTTTGAACATTTGAAATTAATTCCTGTTGCCATATTGACTGATATTCCATAATTTATAATGCATTGTTCAAACTGGGGACATTGTTGCTAAATATATAAGAAAAAATATGATTAAAACGATTTAAAAAAAAAATGATTCAAAACAAAAACAGATTTTGTTAGAAATGATAGTATTCCACATTAAGATTCTGTTTATCACAGAAATAAGGTAAAAACAATGGGCTGGTGTGAAAGCTTGAAATTATATTTTCATTTCATCCCTCTTTTTTTTCCCTCGACATCAAAATGCATGTGATGTCATGAAGTATATAACATCACAATTAAATTTTGAAACAAAGCATACCTACAATGAATTTGAAACAATGGATTACCTACAATAAATTTGAAACAATTGATACCTACAATGAATTTGAAACAATTGATACCTACAATGAATTTGAAACAATTGATACCTACAATGAATTTGAAACAATTGATACCTACAAAGAATTTGAAACAATGCATACCTACAATGAATTTGAAACAATGGATTACCTACAATGAATTTAAAACAATGGATATATACCTACAATGCTCCACTAGATGCTATTTCATGTGTGTTCATAACAAAATGTATATAGCTAGGTGTTAAACAGTAGGTCATATATATGATACAGTGTAATATACAGTAGATCCTTGTTATGCATTTCTTTTACCCATCCCTCAAAATTATTAATCAACTTCTCTGGATCAAAATTACTGGAAATTAAATAAATAATAACTCTATTGATGTTAAACATTAGTTATTATCACAGGGATTGTATAGGTGGATTAGAGAGGACGGAATGAACAAGGGTCTACTGTTTTCACAATTTTGTTTGAGGATAAAAAATTCTAACTATACTACATAGTTTTGAATTAATTTCATTAATCAAAATATCTTAAAATCAATTTTATTCTACGAGAAACTTTTTTACAGATCAGGAAAATGTATTCATCCTGAATTAAGTCCTGAAGTGATGATAACAATATTTGTTAAATTTTGAATTTTTATTCATTTGGTCAGATATTTTATTGTATAAAATACAACTTTGTTTCTAGACATAAAGATATCCATGGCTTAGAGCTAGGTTACCTCCCTTGGTATATATTTTTTGACAAACAGCTAGGTTATCCCCCTTGGTAGATATCACTGGCTTAGAGCTAGGTTATCCCCCTTGGTATATATTTTTTGACATACAGCTAGGTTATCCCCCTTGGTAGATATCCATGACTTAGAGCTAGGTTATCCCCCTTGGTATATATTCATGACTTAGAACTAGGTTATCCCCCTTGGTATATATTTTTTGACATACAGCTAGGTTATCCCCCTTGGTAGATATCCATGACATACAGCTAGGTTATCCCCCTTGGTAGATATCCATGACATACAGCTAGGTTACCTCCCTTGGTATATATTTTTTGACATACAGCTAGGTTATTTCCCTTGGTAGATATCCATGACTTAAAGCTAGCTAGGTTTTCCCCCTTGGTAGATATGAATGTCTTAGTGCTAGAGTATCTCCCTTGACAGATATGCATGTTTTAGAGCTAGGTTGTCCCCCTTTGATGGAATTTTAGTCTTCACCATTCCATAGGTGAATATCCATCAGTTCTTAAATGCTTAAATGTTATAAACACTGAAGATAAAATATGAATCTTCATTTGTTTGTGGGAGGATTCATTCAGCAGTTCAAGTTTTGTATTACATGATTTTTGGAAATAATCTGTGTTTTGAGAAAAGATTAGCTAAAAAACCATAACTGTTGTCAAACAATAAAGCAAAGAACAAACAATATAATTTGTACTTTGAGTTGCCTCAGACTGATTTTGTATACTTACCCTTCAATAAGCCCATGTCTGTTAATAAGTCCACCTGTGTTGATGACAGTTCAATTAAGATATTAACAAATGCTGTGTCCTATATCAAATGTCTTGCAATAAGCTCACCTATTTTGTGTCAGAGTAATATGTATTTTGTATCTGGGCTTATATTGCAGGATAATTTTTGCTGTATTATATAATATTGGCCTGAGACGGACTTCATTGTGGGTTTAGAGTTTGCTTGTATTATTTAAAATCTGAAAAGAAGTCAAATAACACTTGCAACTGAACGTTTCATCTATTAATTAAGTTTTGATTAAATTTACCTGAACTAATTTTATTAATGAATTACTCACAGCTAGTGAAAGTTAATTACTTATAAAACAGTATTATTGCTAGTTTTACTGCTTGACATATTTACTTATGTACGGCTTTTAATTCTTTTTTCCTGCTTGCCTTCGTTTCTCCTGCATCGTCACTCAAATCATGTGATAATCATGTGACAATCATGTGATGATTGTGTGGATTTAGTGTGAGTTGGAAGATGGACTGTGTTCTTGCCCAAAATCATTAATGCCTGTTCATCAACAACTCAATCGGTCACTAACGAATGACGAATTACAACGTCGCCTACAGGTGGCGCTGAGCGAAGGCACACCCAACATTGCCCAGACACTCGTAGGATTAAATATTCGTACAAGTTACACACATGCAGGTAAGTTTTGATATGATGTATAAATGTGTACTGATGACACAAGATTTTTCTGCAGAAAGGTAATTCTTTGTTTTTTTTTATTTTTATTTTTCATCTTGGAATCCAATTATTTGCATTTGCACTTGCAGGCAATTTGAAAATTTATATAAGAGTGGCGATTAGGCTCCCTAAAATTTTATATATATATATAAAGTCTTGCCTACACGCAGAATTACCTTACGATTCAGTACACTAAGTTTGCTTTTAAAATTTTATGATATATTTTTTCCCTTTTTCCTCCATGGTTGCATTAGTGTGCCACAACTGACAGTGACGAGATGGCAGAACCCAGCTTTACGAATTACCCGCGGAGAATTGTCTCATTACAACAGTCACGACCTTTGACCCCTCCAGCTTTGAAGCGTAATTTTCGTATAGCTTTGTGCGAGGGTATGCCAACAATAGCAGAAACTCTAGCCAGGTTGCGGCCCAGAGAGTCATCTTTTCTACGGCGGGAGTCCACGTTTCTAGGTCTAGTTTTTCAGAGTGTCTTATTTAAGCGTGAAGTGACCTGGATTTTGCTGATTTTTGTTTCCGTCCATGTTATATTTAATGCTTTTGAGTGTTCATACTTTGGTGGATTTTACTGCAGAAAGAAAATTACTAACTTTGTCATTTCAATGTAATTCTCTTTTAAATTCAAAGATATTTCTGAAGTCTGTTAATAATTCTTAAACACTGAATACTAGTTCAATCTTATTAGAATCATCTGTTACATGGCTACGCTTCCTACGTACTACAGTATTCCTGAACATTTGAAGGTGCTCCGTTCAGGGTCATGTTCAGGTGACCTTTTGATTAGCCAATCACATTGCTGCTGGCAAAATCTGTCTAGCACTTTGATATTCCTCGTGACTGTATGCTTATAGTCAAAATAAGATCCGAAAAAAATTGAACAGCTCAGCAATGCAAAACAGTATGGCGGTGACAGCGACGCCCAGGAAATCGCACAAATTTTTTAATCTAAGATACTAAATGAGCTCATAATTTTTGGAGAGAAAAAAAGAGCCCTTTTTTGTGTTGTTTTACTTTCAAGTTATAGTAATTAAATCACTTTATTTCTGCAAGAAATAAATATTTATGTTGATCACCAATTACAAAATGATCTTTTTTAATCCGTTATAAATATTATTGGTATTTCCAAACATAGTTACTGTTTGAATTAAAATTGTAATTTTTTTCAATGCAATTTAAAATACCATATTCGGAATGAAATCTGCAAGCTGGGTTTGTTAACTCAGGAAGCAATAATAAAGTGATTTACAGAAGTGTACATTTGTATAATTAAATTGTCTCTATATTGATAAACCTCTGTAAAATGTCTAGCTTTGAAATATGGTCATGGTTTTTGCGATATATACATAAATCTGACCGGTGATTCCAATTAAATGTGGTACATTGTAAATTAGCTTTCATAAGTTACAAATTCCTATCATCTTATGCTTTAAAATTCATCTACCGCTCAGTTGAAAATTGAAAAAAAAAAAAAAAAAAAAAATTTTTGAAAATGAACCTCAAAAACGTACCTGCGCACTATACGCGAGTGCGCACTATACCCGAATATTTACGGTAACCTTATCATGTACAAGTCATTCAAATTTAGAATCTGTGTTCTGATTATTAATTTAATTCAATATAATTTATTGTATACATGTATTCAGTTTTTAACCTTATTTTTATATATTAATGAGACCGTGTTAGTTTTCATATATACATTTGTTTGAAGTGAACTTTCCTTAATTTTGTTTATCGATTTTGTAACTTCAGTATGCTGTTATACAGAAAGCGTGCATCATATACAATTTTCTAACATTTGCGTGGAATTCTTTTTGTGCGACTATATAAATACTGTATTGCCTTATTAATTAATTAAAATATTATATCTCAAATATTTTTTGCAGATGGTTTTAAAGATAAATGCAGGGCTTTTTCTCACTGGTTTGAGATGGGGGTTTTTGTCTCATTTTGGGTAAAAATTAAGTGAATTGGAATAGATTTTTTCAGGTCTGAAGTAAACTGCAAATTTTATGTATTTGGCTTAAATATGATAACTATCCTAAATGTGACCCATCATTGGCCTCCAAAAGCCTTGAGAAAAAGCCCTGAATTAGAGATGAAAATTGATGATGCTTTTGTAGATTTTAATGTATTCTAATTAACTTTAGTGTTGTGCAAATTTGGTAAGAACTAAGAATTCAAGATTTAGTTTTGTTTCCCTATAGACTAAAAATCTGGCATTAGAAAAGAATATTTAATATCAATATTTTATGTAAACACAATATAGTGTACGACAAAGCGAAATGTATCACCACTACATTTGTGGACAATGTACAATATGTATTCTCACATAATTCACAGGGTGATCCTGTGGTTGCTTAAGGGATGGGATTATATATATTCTCACACAGGGTAGGGAAGGACACCTGCCAAGCACCATGATGTTATTCCCAGTTGTGAAATGTTTTAATTTTCTGTACCATAACCATGTAGCAAATTAAACTAGCTAGATAGTTGCTGTATGGAGTAATTAAAAAAATAGTAATTACATGAAATTCTTAATCTAAGTAATTATTCACATTAATATTAAAAAAATGTTGTTTTTTTTTAGAAGAATTATTTGTTTTTCATATTCTCTTTATAAAAAGAGAGGACTGTTATTAGAATGAAAATATTTTTGATTTTACAAAATTTCATCTTTCGGTTAATTTCAAATTTCAGCTGATACATTCAGAGATATTGCACCAGCAGTGCTGCCCTCTACATTACCACAACCAAGGGAGATAAGGTAGGTGGACCACATGTCACAGTGAAGATGGTGCATTTTGTATCTAACTGTAGAAAATAAGTACATATTAATATTTGGTATTGTTTGTATTTATCTATTCTAATATATATATATAGCATGCATAGACAAATATTAATTTGATTTAAACATTAATTTAAATTTTAATGATAATTATAAGCAATTAATAAACTAGATCATATCTTAATCCTCCTGTTCATCATTAAATTTATTAAATTTTACTCTTGATAACTTTCAGATAATATGATTTTGCCTCAATAAATATTTATATCTTATATAATGATTGATATTTACAATATTCCTTCGTTTGAAGTTGATGGGAAGTTCCTTTACTGAATTGTTTTCCTTAATGAATCTTGGGCCTGCTTTTTTTATGTGGGCCCATACAGGGATTTATCAATTTCATATTTGGCCTGATTTGGTTTAAGAAACGTTGGAAAATTGACCCATACAAACTTGTTTCAATTTTGCCTTAAAACAGTTAATTAGAATATTTTTCTTTGATAAAAAATTTGTAAGCAAAATACTGTAGCGGGACTGAACTGGGTCGATCATCGGTGACCAGGTAGCTCAATTGATAGAGCGTCCGGCTAGTGTTTGGAGGTCCCGGGTTTGAACCCTGGTCTGGCTGCTACATTTTCTCCTCTCCTGTTACAATACAATGGAAATATATATGAATCTAATTTATAATTTAATTTAAGTCAATGGGGGTAGGTTTGTTTGTGAGTCTGGATGTTGTAAATTATCTACTAATTTGTGAGGAGTAGTTTTATTGATTAATTCTGGGTGTCCTGATTCACAATCAATTATTACCTAAGCAAAAATTATAATTTATGGAATACCAGTTATCCAAATTTTTGCATGAAATTTGGTTCAAAATTGATATGATAATCTGAGTATTTAATAGTTAGGTACAAATACATAATACTTATATAAAAACAGTTGTACCAGTACCAGATTTTAATGAGGGTGTAACACCTCAGTACCAGTGTACATAAACATGTTTTATTTATTATGTATGTTAACTTTTATTTTATTTTGTTAATTCATCCTGTCTTCATTTTTATTTTGATTAAAACTGGGATATAAAAGAGTTTTCAAAGGAAAAATTCCTCTTCTTTTTTATCTGCTAAGTTAAGTATATGTACTAACATTTAACCAAACTTTTTTTTATATCTTTTAATTTATTAGGATTTTGATGATTTGTGATTTGCTTTGTTGACCTTTTAACCTTTGACCTTGCGGTTTGATTGGCTAAGCTAACTAACAATGGCCCTGCTTTTCGCAGCTCTGAAGAAGGTGGCAGTGAGAGTGATGTAGAAGGCATTTCTACCACTATCCCCGTCACTGCCAGAAATAATCCCTACCTACACCGAGACTCCACCGCTCTCAGTAGTTTTCATCTGGCCGGTATAGGCACTGGCAGCCATGTAACCAATAACAACAAGAAAACATCCAGGTATATCTTGATGGCAGCCATCTTGTTTTTGTTATGAATTTTCCTCTGGCAGCCATCTTGTTTTTGTTATGAATTTTCCTCCAGCAGCCATCTTGTTTATTTATAAATTTTCTAAAGGCAGCCCTCTTATTTATTTATA
Source organism: Pecten maximus (assembly GCF_902652985.1). NCBI lineage: Eukaryota > Metazoa > Mollusca > Bivalvia > Pectinida > Pectinidae > Pecten > Pecten maximus. The sequence continues at coordinate 14,614,677 of NC_047032.1, read as the reverse complement.
AATTTTCTTGTCTTGAAGTATGATGGCCTTAAGGAGCAGTCTTATTCAATGTCTAGCCATTTAAAAGTTAATTATCAGAAATACCCAGTAATTTGTATTTCTAATATTAAATTTCTGGCATTGTCATTCTAATAAGTAAATAATATTTTTACGCTTGTTCAATGTTATATTCATGCAGTCTCATGTATAATTCAGCTGAGAACCACCTCATTTCTCCATAGTCGAATACATTGTATTTAGCGAATTTACTGACCCGTAGTGTTTCTGGGAAGGTACCCATATACATGTACATGTACAGTGTACTATCAAATTACCTCCCTTGTAGTTCCCAAGATGTCAATGAAAATATCCAGACATCAAAGATTGCATATATCATGAAATGATTAAGATATTTTTCTATAGAAAATTATGATATAATTAAAAACGCAGACATCTGTTTAATCAATATCATTTATGTAAACTAATTATTTAATTCAATATCATATAACATTTCCGCTTGAAATATATCCAATGCATGTACCTATGTTGTAAACATTTACCAAGTACTTATATAGTTATAGGTATCACTAACATGTATGTATGAACTCTAACTGTTCCTCGACAAATTTTATATCTACCATATACAAAGTTATATGCTACGGAGAGATCTGATTTCATTGGCACCTAATTACAAGGATTATCCTGTGAAATCCGGCATAATTTAAAAAAAAAAAAAAAATTCAATCCCACTCTCATTAAATTTTCTCATAATTTTGATATTGATAAGAACAATTTCCATCTGAATAGATTTCAGTGGTGTATTCAGAATTTGAAGTCTCGGAAGAGTAAATCGATATACCTTCTTCTGAATTTTTATTTTTATTAATGAATATTGAAAATTTTTTATGGATAATTTCACTTTAAAAGGATAGCAAATCTGTAGTCTCTCTTCCAAATGGGGGCCATAGTTTCTTCATGTTGTAATAAGATAGGGTTTCTAAATATATGTATTTACATGTCTGTAATGTGTCTATTGTAAATCATTCTTGCCAAAATATTTTTTGAATATTAATTTCCTTGTGATAGTAAATATATCTTTTATTCCATTTCATATACCACTATGATACAAGACAAATTGTTTTACCAGGTAGGCCTCTAAATCTTGGTGTAATTTCGGTCCCAATCTGGTTTTATTATGTTAAACAATACAATATATATAGTGATATACTAAATAAGCCGTTGTCTTCCCTGGAGAAATCTGTGACTGTAGATCCTCTCAGATACTACCTGACAAACACTACATATCAATACCCCATCAAATTATCTATCATTCACTGCAGATCCGGCCCTTTGTACAAGACGTTTACCCGCCAAACAACGACACCTGCCGCCACGGCCTCCACTGGCTTTATGGCCACGACACTACCAGGAATGACTGATGATGCGTCCAAACTAGGAAGACAGAGAATTAGTCGGACTCCGGGTCCACTGGTGGGTAAAATTTCCGAGATCGTTGTGATGCATGTTTGTCGCACATTCTGTTACTGATGTGCTTTCTTGCTGTTTGTTTCGATCAACATTTTTGTCAGAAAATTTTCAAACATTTTTTTAGCCCACCATCATCAGATGGTGGGCTATTCAAATCTCCCTGCGTCCGTGGTCCGTGGTCCGTCCGTCCGTCCGTCCCTCCGTCCGTCCGGCCGTCCCTCCGTCCGTAAACAATTCTTGTTATCGCTATTTCTCAGAAATTACTGAAGGGATCTTTCTGAAATTTCATATTTAGGTTCCCCTTGGTGCCTAGTTATGCATATTGCATTTTGAGACCAATCTGAAAACAACATGGCCGACAGGCAGCCATCTTGGATTTTGACAATTGAAGTTTGTTATCGCTATTTCTCAGAAACTATTGAGGGGATCTTTCTGAAATTTCATATGTAGGTTCCCCTTGGTGCCTAGTTATGCATATTGCATTTTGAGACCAATCTGAAAACAACATGGCCGACAGGCAGCCATCTTGGATTTTGACAATTGAAGTTTGTTATCGCTATTTCTCAGAAACTATTGAGGGGATCTTTCTGAAATTTCATATGTATGTTCCCCTTGGTGCCTAGTTATGCATATTGCATTTTGAGACCAATCTGAAAACAACATGGCCGACAGGCAGCCATCTTGGATTTTGACAATTGAAGTTTGTTATCGCTATTTCTCAGAAACTAATAAGGGGATCTTTCTGAAATTTTATATGTAGGTCCCCCTCAGTGCCTACTTATGCATATTGAATTTTGAGACTAATCGGAAAACAACATGGCCGACAGGCAGCCATCTTGGATTTTGACAATTGAAGTTTGTTATCGCTATTTCTGAGAAAGCACTGAAGGGATCTTTCTCAAATTTCATATAAAGGTTCCTCTTGGTGCCTAGTTAGGCATATTGCATTTTGAGACCAATTGGAAAACAACATGGCCGACAGGCAGCCATCTTGGATTTTGACAATTGAAGTTTGTTATCGCTATTTCTCAGAAACTAATGAAGGGATCTTTCTGAAATTTTATATGTAGGTTCCCCTTGGTGCCTAGTTATGCATATTGCATTTTGAGACTAATCGGAAAACAACATGGCCGACAGGCAGCCATCTTGGATTTTGACAATTGAAGTTTGTTATCGCTATTTATCAGAAATTGCTGAAAGGATCTTTCTGAATTTCATTTGTAGGTTGCCCTCTGTGCCTAGTTATGCATATTGGATTTTGAGACCAGTCAGAAAACAACCTGGCTGACAGGCAGCCATCTTGTATTTTGAAAATTGAAGTTTGTTATCGCTATTGTACAGAAGGTACTGAAGGGATTTTTCTCAAATTTCATATGTAGGTTCCCCATGGTCCCTGGTATTGCATTTTGGGACCAATCGGAAAACAACATGGCAGACAGACAGCCATTATCGCTAAATCTTAAATTTTATATATAGGTTCCCCTTGTTTGAAAAGTACTAGAGGGCTGTTTCTGAATTTACACAGATTAGTAATATAAGACTTAGAGGAAGGGAAAAGTAGAGAAAAGATCAATCTGACATGGAACCTATAAAGATCATTCAATGGTGGGCGCCAAGATCCCTCTGGGATCTCTTGTTTTTTGTAATACTGAAAATTCTAAGCACAGTTTGAAGAATAAAAGCTTGTCATACAGATTTGAGTTTCAAATTTAACTGATAACACCTGCATTTCAGAACATTTTATCAAATTTGTTTTTTGTACATCTTAACTGACTTAATTATCCATTGGCAATAATAACCATGTGGGGATTTTACTACACAATATTAAAGATAAAATAAATTTGCATACATTTATATATTGGATCTTAATATCGTACTTGTAGGTTTTTTTTTGTCGTATGAGGGTGTTTTATGAAACATAGAACTAATATAATGGTAAAACGATATTTAAAAAACACAGTTAGGAAAGGGAGCAGTCTTTTGATCAAATTTACAAAAATGGAATATTGAAACAATACTTACCAGATAAAGATGTCTTAACTCCATTGAAATTGGCTAACCTGATTTCAGACACTATATGGGGATGAAAATATTCCGAAGGTAAACATATAATTGGAAGCAGAATGTCTGCTGAGTAGCTCATCCTGTGTGTTCATCCATACCACCCATAACTGGCAATCATAATCCTGGTGATACTGAATGTTTAAAAAAAAATGGTAGAATTGTTTATAATCTGTAAATAGTTAAAAAAAAAAATATTTCATAATTTAAATGCAGGTTTTGGTGAAACAAGATTCAATTCAACACAATGAAATTTTCATTTTAACTGAAAAATTATGAAATTTATTTTGAATATAACTTTGAGTATTTATAACATTCAGTTTCATTTGTTGATAATTGCGATCCTGTTAATAAAAGAAAATAATGGTCTAGTAGCTCAGTTGAAAAATTATTGATATAAAAGTGTGTTTGTTTACTTATGTTGAAAAATTAAAAGAAAATTAAAATAAGTTCATCACTTACATTTGTAAAAAAAAAAAAAAAAAAAAAAAGCAAAATATACAAATTTAAAACTTCATGCATCATATGAATTAGAAAAATGATAATTGAATTCTTCAAATTCACACTGATTTATCCTGTAATGCTAGTATTGGTTAGCAAGTAATAAGTATTGATACCCAGGCTTATTCAGGCATGGGCTCATTCTGAAAAAAAAAATCTGAAATTTATTTGGTACATGTTATTTTCCAAATGTAAGTGGTAAACAATAGGTGTATATATTGACTGTCATTGTTTTAACTTGTCCTATGTAACAGTGTTTGATGTGATTTTGAAACGATTACTTATCATGTATTATAATATTTAAACTGTCTCTTTAGCTCATAATGACTTGTTATCGATGATTAGATCTCTATAAAAAATCTCGATCATTCATAGAATGAGATTCTTTTACCATATAATCCTGTCGTTATAAGAAATGATTCATTTTCCTCCATCCTGTCCGTAATGTTTCAAAAGCATGACTGGGCATTTGTAATCTTTTTCTTTTCTCTCTAAATGTTCTCTTCATGAAAAGCTTATTATGACGTCATGTTTTACCATTCTTGTGCTGTTATATTGAAAAGTTATGACGTCATATTACTGTTACGATACAAGAAATAAGGTATCTTCGGGATATTGGGTGTCAGAAGAATATCAGAACAATTTTTCTTCCATATTGATCTTATATTCACGTTTTTGCATTGGAAAATGTAAACACTTGGGCTTTCGACACCTGAAACGTGCCTTTATTCTGAAAATGTTATTGGTGGTGGCCTGATATTTTATGTCGACCATTACAGCTTACGGAATTAAATAATGGAGAGTATATGGGAGAAAAAAATCACTTGTCCCAGTGTGATGTTGACAGAAATATCTCCCAACAATGGGGTAATATTTTAAATTGCAGCACTCACTGCAAATGAAATAAATATTTTCTTAAGTTTGAGATATCTTTGTCTACATCAGGAATTGGCTATATTCTATTAATTGTTTTTCTGTCAAACGAATATGAAATCTTTTAAATTTCCAACTGTACAACATCGTATCTTTATTTAAACGTCTAGAGGATTGTTTTAATTACAGGAATTTCAATAAGAACCCTAGTGATGGAATATGATGTACAAACCCATGCATTCCTCGACTCATTATTCTATCTGTTACTTAAGCCTTCTTTCTTTTCCCATGAATATTATTACATGTATTAGTACAAATCCCAGAAATTAATCAACACTGTCTCATTGTTTCCATGTGGGGCTCCCAATGGGACCAGAGAGCTGGATTTGGATGGTGTTTGGCATCAGTCTTATTGAACAACTTCAATTTCAACACCCCTTTCTTAAATTGGCAATATAATTATTAATTATCAATACATTTGTTCAGGCTTACATTTAACACCATTAAGGTGATAATATTTTGGAATGTTGGTAAGTCCCTGCAGAAACTGGTTTTATGATGCCATTTTATGGGAAACAATTATTAACTTTTATAATTCAGAGAATGATTAACTACATTATGCAATTAAAAATTGTAGTAATGCAAAAACAAAAGTTGAAAAAAAACAAAAAAAACATGCATACTTTCAATCCAGTAGAAATACCCTGTGTTGTCGTCGTTTATTTCAAATCTCTTATTTTTTTAACCAATCAAAATGCAGACTGGCTTAACAGAGGAAGCTATAGATAGGATCCTCACTAGAAACGTGAAAGACTACAAAGGAAAGCCCCAAACTGCTCGAACAGGACCAACAGATATAACAAAAATTCCGACATCTATTCTTACTCAAGAATATATCAACATCGTGTTTGAACGACTAAAACGATCGGCATCTCCAATTTCGTATGCATGATTATTTATTTGATATATTTTTCACCGTTCTATTTTTGTCTTCCATAAGCTTCTAGGGGTGATAGTCTTTACAGTCGTTGCAGTATTCCGTTAGAAAACAGGCTTCAGTTATAATTACTAACAAGAGTCGGTAAATCTCAAATAGAGTTATCTAACTTGATCTAGCATATATTTATAGGTGGCACCCTGAACAATTTCTGACTTATTTGAAATGACTTTTTAAAATATTGTTGTGTTTTTTGTTTTTTTTTACAAAATATAAGAATGTCAGAAACAACAGGATTTTTAAACATCTTGATCTTAATTTCAAAATTGTAGTATACATTTTTTGTTGGTCTGACATTTAAATTTTTTTTTTTTACAAAAATCAGGATATAAGATATTTTAAATCAATTATTCGCAATATAAATTGAATAAGTTTTGATGCAATTCAATATTTTTGTTAACTACAGAATATTAAAAAAAAAATAAAAGAAGAAAAATAAATTATCAAATTTTTAATTGAATTTTTTATTGAATAAGTTTTTTCAAGTCCTGTCTTCTAAATAAATTACTGGCCCTAAAAAAATGTTTAGAAGTTAAACACTAACAAAAACAACTGGAGCCTGTTATGTCAGGGTAAATGCTTTATTACCCATAGGCAGAATAATTCTCAGTAATCTAGATAGAAATGTTCCTGGTGATTTTCGTCTCCTTCCCAATATAGAGTAGTTTAATTCAATTATATTTATCCCATTCCTTCCGGTGACTGTCAAACCTTTAGTTCTCTTTGTCTTATCTAACACACAAAGTACTAATAATCATACAATTTTATGAAATTTTTGTAGAATTAGATTTTATTTTTATTTTTTTCAGTGGAATACAGATAATTTTATATAATTTTGAAGGCATATATTAAGAAATGATAAAATTGTAAAATGTTGTTAAAATATTTTCCGTCTCTATGTGACCTCAACGCTAGAGATAATTTAAACAGAATTTATTTTCTGATTATTGATTATGTATATGAATTCGTAAGTAATTCTAAAACAGTTTCATAATTCATTTATACATGCATTTATAGGCTGCTGTGCCAGAACAGTTTCTTGCATTTCCTAAGAATTTCGATAGGAAAGCACCAAACCTTTAACTTTATATAATATACAAGTGTATGTGCTTTACCCCCTTGTATATTCCTATGGAAAAAAAATAGGGAATGTTTATGAAGCAGAACAAAATTGACAAAATTGAAATTACAGTATGAAATACAGTGAATATTTTTATAAATAGAATTGAATGAAAAATTCTGAATATTTCTTTGTGGCCGTTGGTCTTTGGACTGGGACTGTGTATGTACAGTAGTTAGTATTTAACAGGGAAAAGGTGTATTGTACTAACTATTTGGTGATTTCTTTGTCATATTTTTCATTTGTATTTCAGGGTTTAGTTGTACATATAATTGTTTTAAATTATGGCATTATTTAATTAAATACTTTTACAAACAAATCCAAAACTCCCAACTCAGCATCATTACCTGGTACATCCTTCGTTCAGTACTTTTCAAACTGGTAGTTAAGATTTTTTCCAGCGAAGATTAATTAATAAATTAATGAATTCACATTTTTTTCATTATTGACTAATCTAATGTTTAAGTTTTAATGTATGATTTTATGTTTTGTTCAAATATTTGATTAAACAAAATGAAATATTTGGGAAGTGTTATGCAGATGAATGCATTTGATATATTTTTTTTTAAAGATAATTCAGAATTTGAGTTTTTTTTTTTTTTTAATATTCAATTCAATTATTCAATTTATTTCTGAATTGCTCAAATGAAAAATGTTCAATCTGATCAAGTAATTTAGTACTATATATAAATGGTGGACAACGGATTTAAAACATTTGAAGCATTTTCAAATTGATGCAATTCAAAAATTTATCCTGTCATACAATTTCTGTTTTATTAGAATAAATATTCAACCTGATTAAATAATTCAATGTTCTATTAGTGGATGGAAAACCCAGCTAGCAGGTTTATAGAGGAGATACAGAAAAGTCTACCTGTACTTCCCGAGTCCCAGGAGCATATTGAGGTACCATAAGGTGCATGCCCTTAATTGTAACACTGAGCCTCATTCTGAAAATAATCAGCCTCACTTTGGATTGGATTGACCTCACTTCCATATACCTTTATTATCTGATAAGAACATTGATACCATTCTAACGTGTTTTGAAAGTTCCAGAATGACGATTTTCATTTTTAACATGGTTTTGAACCAAGTTGATTTTTAATTTTTGATGGATTTATTATTTGATAATGATGAAATTATTTTTGAAAACATTTGTTTGTTTTTTATTCTTCTGCATGTTATAACACTTTGTTTTTCCTTCCCAAAATGTATTGTTTAACCAATTTCAAAGAGAATTAGCTTCCTGTATTTATCAGCAAATACTTGACCCTGCATGCCCACAAATCATTTTTTCAGAACCATCAATTAAACAAAAGCTAAATGTTGTTAACAGAAAAGCCCTCCCAAAACTTGAAAACTACAGTTTTACACTAGGGGAGAGGGCTTATTTGGGGATAGATATGGTAATAAACTTTAACACTAGGGGAGAGGGCTTATTGGAGGATAGATACAGTAATAATCTTTAACACTAGGGGAGAGGGCTTATTTGGGGATAGATATGGTAATAAACTTTAACACTAGGGGAGAGGGCTTATTGGAGGATAGATACAGTAATAATCTTTAACACTAGGGGAGAGGGCTTATTTGGGGATAGATATGGTAATAAACTTTAACACTAGGGGACAGGGCTTATTGGAGGATAGATACAGTAATAAACTTTAACACTAGGGGAAAGGGCTTATTGGAGGATAGATATGGTAATAAACTTTAACACTAGGGGAGAGGGCTTATTGGAGGATGTATATGGTAATAAACTTTAACACTAGGGGAGAGGGCTTATTTGAGGATAGATATGGTAATAAACTTTAACACTAGGGGAGAGGGCTTATTGGAGGATAGATATGGTAATAAACTTTAACACTAGGGGAGAGGGCTTATTTGAGGATAGATATGGTAATAAACTTTAACACTAGGGGAGAGGGCTTATTGGAGGATAGATATGGTAATAAACTTTAACACTAGGGGAGAGGGCTTATTGGAGGATAGATATGGTAATAAACTTTAACACTAGGGGAGGGGGCTTATTGGAGGATAGATATGGTAATAAACTTTAATACTAGGGGAGAGGGCTTATTGGAGGATGTATATGGTAATAAACTTTAACACTAGGGGAGAGGGCTTATTTGAGGATAGATATGGTAATAAACTTTAACACTAGGGGAAAGGGCTTATTGGAGGATAGATATGGTAATAAACTTTAACACTAGGGGAGAGGGCTTATTGGAGGATAGATATGGTAATAAACTTTAACACTAGGGGAGAGGGCTTATTGGAGGATAGATATGGTAATAAACTTTAACACTAGGGGAGAGGGCTTATTGGAGGATAGATATGGTAATAAACTTTAACACTAGGGGAGAGGGCTTATTGGAGGATATATATGGTAATAAACTTTAACACTAGGGGAGAGGGCTTATTGGAGGATAAATATGGTAATAAACTTTAACTCTAGGGGAGGGGGCTTATTGGAGGATAGATATGGTAATAAACTTTAACACTAGGGGAGAGGGCTTATTGGAGGATAGATATGGTAATAAACTTTAACACTAGGGGAGAGGGCTTATTGGAGGATAGATACAGTACTAAACTTTAACACTAGGGGAGAGGGCTAATTTGAGGATAGATAAGGTAATAAACTTTAACACTAGGGGAGGGGGACTATTTGAGGATAGATATGGTAATAAACTTTAACACTAGGGGAGAGGGCTTATTGGAGGATAGATATGGTAATAAACTTTAACACTAGGGGAGAGGGCTAATTTGAGGATAGATACGGTACTAAACTTTAACACTAGGGGAGGGGGACTATTTGAGGATAGATACAGTACTAAACTTTAACACTAGGGGAGGGGGACTATTTGGGGATAGATATGGTAATAAACTTTAACACTAAGGGAGAGGGCTTATTGGAGGATAGATATGGTAATAAACTTTAACACTAGGGGAGGGGGCTTATTTGAGGATGAATATGGTACTTAACTTTTACACTAGGGGAGAGGGCTTATTTGGGGATAGATATGGTAATAAACTTTAACACTAGGGGAGGGGGCTTATTGGAGGATAGATACAGTACTAAACTTTAACACTAGGGGAGAGGGCTAATTTGAGGATAGATAAGGTAATAAACTTTAACACTAGGGGAGAGGGCTTATTGGAGGATAGATATGGTAATAAACTTTAACACTAGGGGAGGGGGCTTATTTGAGGATAGATATGGTAATAAACTTTAACACTAGGGGAGAGGGCTTATTGGAGGATAGATATGGTAATAAACTTTAACACTAGGGGAGGGGGCTTATTTGAGGATGAATATGGTACTTAACTTTTACACTAGGGGAGAGGGCTTATTTGGGGATAGATATGGTAATAAACTTTAACACTAGGGGAGGGGGCTTATTTGAGGATGAATATGGTACTTAACTTTAACACTAGGGGAGAGGGCTTATTGGAGGATAGATATGGTAATAAACTTTAACACTAGGGGAGGGGGCTTATTTTGGCATAGATATGGTAATAAACTTTCACGCTGGGGAGCTTGGCCATGGCTTATTGAGGATATGACGGAAAATTTGAGGATGTCATTGAATGATTTTATGTGGACACCAAAAGATAGTTGAGCGTGGTATATTTTGGCAAAAGAAGGGAATACGAGTTATTATATCAAGGTTTATATATAAAATCTGTGTATTCATCTCGTCAGTCCATTGAATCTTACTTAAATTTGAATTAAAGGTATTACATTTTTTCGATGCAAGTTGTTTTTGGTTTTTGTTGACAAACAAATGATATATACTCTACATTGTTGTTTTATTGATAATTCTATAACACTTAGTTTTCCTCTTTTGGAAATTGGTGTCTTGATACATTAACATGTGAATGTCATTAAATTGGTTGATATATGTCTTTAAGTTGCAGATTGGAGTGAGTGATACCAATGTAACATATATGTAAATTTTTAACCCTTATGATTTTTATCAGTTATTTTTTTCTCCTTGAATTACTAACAGCATGTCAGATTCCATAAAGTGAGAAGGAAAGTTTTTTTCACCAAAAATAATAATCATTGAATAAATTTATGCCATATCACATTCATTTTTCATATTTTCTGTCATTTATTTCTCAAAATAGAAACCATTAACAGAAATATGCTCTCGAAAAAGAATGTTTAGAATAACATTACATATTGTTATCAAAAATATTGTATCATTAATGCTTTATTGATTATATAACTGGTGATGTTTTGATAACGTAACATTTTTAGCAGCTGGATTTTCCTCCTTGCAAATTCTAGTACAATAATGTTCTTAAGTGATTTTGTGTTTCTATTTTTCAGATAAGAGGAATAAAGGTACGAGGAGATTCATGACATTGGCCGTCCATAGGAGAATTAATATATTGACTCTGTGTAACCTTCCAAGATCCTAGAAGCAATGTGATTGTGAAAACTTGTTGGCAAGGGAGATAATTTATCATAAAGTTTGATACAATCAGTCTGCCCTTAACTGAGGAGAAATTGGGAGGTAAATGTGACTGCGATGAAAAGGGAGTTAACCCCTTATGTTCAAAAGGGAGAGCACCACTTAATTGGCTAAGGAGGTTAAGAATGTGTGATGACACCTTGCAAAATGCAGGAGCGACAAGGGGAGATAACCAATTATCTTACCCAAATAAAGGGAAGTAACTTGTTTAATTAACAGGATATCTGGTGGTTATTCAGTGACATGTTTTCTTAAAGAAGACACAGTTGTCTTCTCCTTAATTGACAGTGATATTCCTCCGTGTAACATTATTATCACTTAGTAAATGTTGAATGTATTCAGTGCTCAACTTTAACTAAGTATGAACAAAGAAGATTAAAGAAATGTTGAATTAAAACTCTTGCGGGAGATGTGCAAGACAATAGACTTGGTGTGGAATCATTTCATTAAGAGGAGCAAACATGGACATTTTTGCCAGATATAGCACTATACTAGTCTTACAAAATTTGTCTGTGAAGATGTTATCATGGGTTTATAATACTTAAAAGTTCATAATAAACATTTTCATTTCATACATTATACAGAGAACAGAAGTATATTAGTGTTCGCTTGAGAACAAATCTGCTCGTTTTTCTGATGTACCAATATTTCAGTTTTCAGTTTTTAATTTTATGGAAAATATAAATATTTAAATTTTGACACAGAATTATATTTTCATTTTTAGTGGTCATTAAAACCTTTAAAAATACAAAATTTTGTTGAAATCAAATAACTATTTAATGTTATATTTCAAATTCAGAAAATCATTCAAGTTTTAAAAGAAAATATTGATATGGACAAAACTATCTTAACTAAGGAAGAAGTAAAATTGTGGCCAGCAAGTTTGAATTTTTTTTTTTCAGAATATGCAATATGATTTGATTAATAAGAATGAATGTCTAAGATACTGATATTTTTGGGAGAAATAAAATCTAGTACATTGTATATGTATAAGTTTTGGTCTTTAGTATGTAAACTAAATTGTCTGATTAAAAAGAGAAAAAGTTTACATATTGAGTGTAACTTTTTCTAATTAAGGTATTTTTGTGAATATATGTTATAAATTGTTTCTAAGAAAACTGTCCAGATAACAACATATCCAAGAATACAGTGTGCTGATAACTTGCTAGTCATCAAAGATCTGTGATATACATATAATGGCTTCTTTCCATATATTGGAGCATGAGATTTTTGTTGTACAAGTTAATTAATTGGGTTTATGTTATCGGGGGCTCTGTCTTGCGTACAAGTTGATTTATTGGCTTTAACTCTGAAAACAATCCTTGCATTTTAAATCAGAAAAAAGAATATATCTCTACTTCAGAAGACCTGTATAAAATATATGGTATGAAATATATCTTACAATGAGTTATCTCCCTTCCTATAAGGTTTTCTACTGATATTGTTCAGGAAAGTAGAATTTGTAATATGCAACGAAATGTCAGGAGAGGATTGAACTTTCTGCTCTAAATTCTGTCCATTATTATATAAAAATCTTTCTTTTGTTTTATATTCATATACATGTTATATACTGTCAATTTATGATAATCATAAAATATTTTGTCTTATTTATTAATAATGTTCCATACATTGTATTATAATATACAAACCTTCTACCTGTATGGTATTATAAAAATATCATATTCCGTCCCTTATTTTGTAAATTTGATAAAATCATTATATTTCTTCCATTAACATTATCTGAAATTAGAAGTCATTGCATTTTACAATTATACATACTGATAAAGCAATCAACAAATAGGAATAACTTAATCTCGATTGTTGACATAATATTATTTCAAAAGTAAAGGAAGATCGAATCCATCCTTTTCTCTTTTCACTTTAAATGTTTATGTTCAATGATGGAAAAAAACCTCATACCTGAACATTGTTTTGTAATATTTTTGTATGCTATATATCATTATTTACTATTTATTACCTAGTTGAATTACATTATGATTATTTATATTAATTATGATAATTAATTACATGTATATTAGAATATTGTATTAATTAAACATTTAAAATGTTTATGGTGATAGAGTTATAGAAATTATTACTGCAAAATAATAATATTTATAAAATATTTTTTACAGATGAAAATTAAAATATTTATAAATTAATTACTTAGTTGAGTTGTTCCTTTAGTTAAAAAGGTAAGTTTAGTTGCTGTGCTTGAATAAGCTGGTGTTGGCTTTATTTTAGATTTTAAACATAATATGGAATATATATTTATCCTACAATAAGCTCAGAGGGCCACATACCATCTCTGGACTAAAATTTGGCCGCATCCTTGATACTCCAGGAGTTATAACATTATAGTGCTATCACACTGAAGCATACAGCTGATAACACCCAGCAGGATACCTCACCTGGTCACATTTTACTGACAATGGGAGATTTCAAATCAACTGCAATAAATAGGATCGGATTGATTATCAGACATTGGCTTTTGTATGATAAATATGGTACATTTGAAACAAATTAGGAAAGATTACTCCTACCTGAAATAAAAAGGAATGGGTTTATTACCAATTAAGAAAGGGCTTATTGCAGGGTAAATACTGTAAATTTATATTGCTAACTCATTTGAATCTTTCAACTGCAATATTTAACTGAAATTGAAACATGCATAGCACAAAGCGGTGCTTGGATAGAAAATTGCAGAAAGATCTTTACAGCATTTTCAAGAAATGACAATGATAAATTTATCTATCATATTTGAAAATTCAGCATCTGTCTTATTATTTCTATCAGTCTCAAAGTATGTACAACTAGTTCAAAGACCAGAGGGAAGTAACTACAGAGAAATAATGATAAAAGACCAACAAAGACCATTTCATTCAATGTATCTCTCTAATTTAGATAAGGATTGAAATGTTTGTAATAATCTGAGATGGTGTAATCCATCTGGCTTAACATTTAAATTATAACATCTTACTGACCCAAACCTAAGAATACATGATGTAGACAAAACTACTTTTAGGTAGAAAAAGGTAAAATGTGGGGAAAGTATAGAATTACCCGAAGATCCTTGAAAAGGGACAAGAGAAAATAACCAGGTGTCCTGGAAGGGTAAGCATCTTCTTCATCTACAATATCCTTCATCTACAATATCCATCATCTACAATATCCATCATCTACAATATCCCTTCATCTACAATATCCTTCATCTACAATATCCCTTCATCTACAATATCCCTTCATCTACAATATCCCTTCATCTACAATATCCTTCATCTACAATATCCTTCATCTACAATACTCTTCATCTACAATATCCTTCATCTACAATATCCCTTCATCTACAATATCCTTCATCTACACTATCCATCTTCAATATCCTTCATCTACAATATCCATCATCTACAATATCCATCATCTACAATATCCTTCATCTACAATATCCTTCATCGACAATATCAATCATCTACAATATCCCTTCATCTACAATATCCTTCATCTACAATATCCTTCATCTACAATATCCCTTCATCTACAATATCCATCATCTACAATATCCCTTCATCTACAATATCCCTTCATCTACAATATCCTTCATCTACAATATGTATCCCTTCATCTACAATATCCTTTACCTAAACTATCCTTCATCTACAATATCCCTTCATCTACAATATCCTTCATCTACAATATGTATCCCTTCATCTACAATATCCCTTCATCTACAATATCCTTCATCTTCAATATCCTTCATCTACAATATTCTTCATCTTCAATATCCTTCATCTACAATATCCTTCATCTACAATATCCTTTACCTAAACTATCCTTCATCTACAATATATCCTTCATCTACAATATCCCTTCATCTACAATACTCTTCATCTACAATATCCTTCATCTTCAATATCCTTTATCTTCATTATCCTTCATCTACAATATATCCTTCATCTACAATACCCTTCATGTAAAATCCAGGTAATGTCATATTCTCAAAATGATAAACAGGGTAGTGACAACACAATAACATTTTATCATTATAAAGCATACCAAGCTTCAAAGGGAACTGTAAAATTACTGAGAGATTATTGTGTCAAGCAAACAAAGGGCAATAACTCTTTTTACAAGGCCTGTAAAGGCCTGGTTAACGTTTCTGCTGCCGTGTTTGTATCCTTGGGAAAGACACTTTACACGAATTGCTCTGGATGGCATGCAACAGGCCTCCTGTATGTTGTTCAGTAAGGTGGTCACCAACTACTACAAGAAGACACCACCTTAAAATGACCTTGGCTATGCGTGGTGTGATAAACCCAGCAAATTTATTCAGATATACAGGCAATAAGAGGTGATCAACAAAACTAAAAACAAAAATGCTTATAAAGTATTTCTTCTCTTTTATTAAAATCCTCAGGTGAAAAGTAATTAACAGTAAATATAAGTCATAAAACATCAATTGATACTTAAAATATGGTATTCAGTGAATAGCATTAAGTATTTTAGATAACTGGTTGAGTTTTACAAAAAATACTGTGACAAAAGGCAAATAATTCATGATGGTTGAAAGATGAGATTTTGTTGGTTTTCGTAATTTTTCAAGAGGTTTCTCACGCATGGTAAGACTGGCTCATTTGCATGATTAGCAACTTTGTTTCTCTTTGAAACGAGGCATATTTAGCGCACAGGAGCAGAATTGCTATCTCAGCCCCCAAAAGGCAGAGGCTATTGGAAAATAATCACTATTAAATGTTGTTTGAGAAGACAAGGTCTGGATGGTTTTTGTAATTTTTCAACACTTTAAGTCTGTTATACAGAATTTTTACCAATTTATGGATAAACGTCAGTATCTAATTACGGAGGTGTCTGCTATATATGTCATATTTATATAATTGTGATTTTCATTGGGGATTCCTAAATTGTCCGTTATGGACAGGCCTCCACTATATAAAGGTGTCCAATATAACCGGTTTCCCTGTATTTCAAAATAAGAACAACATGTGATATATATTAAGATAGTCTTGTGATGGTTTTTGGGTTTCAAAATCTCATCATAATTGCCAGACGATGGATAATTTTATTTCAAGAATTAGGACAAAACTGTGCCACGTTTTTAAATCTTGACCAATGTGGAAGCCATCTTGGATATGCATTGATAAAAAGAATAGTTGGTTACACATTCTAATGATGCCCTTGAATACTTGTGCTTGTAGAAAGTTTCCAAACTTTTAAGATAAATAAATCATTAAGATTTTGTCTTCTTTGTAATTCGGGATGAAATATGATACATGTATGCAGTCAAACTTTTTAACTCCGATAACTCAAAAATTCTGCTTAACTTGAAGTAAAAATTCAGTACTAAGAGTAAAAAGTGTATACCATGGTACTCGATTACCTTGAACCCTAGAGTTTCTAGAGATATAAAAGGTCCCACTATATATTTTCGTGATTAACCAACAGATAAATAAACCAAACAAGTTAGTTATTGCACATTGATTGTAAACCTCGTAACTTTACATCACAACCATCTTGAAACCTAGTTGATGTCACTTTAGCTTAAAATGTTGACATTTCGAACAAGAACTGTCAATGTCTTTAAAATCTAACAGAAAATATCTTTACAAAGATAGACTAACTTTTAATTCACTAAAAAGTACAAAGACTTTTGATATATTAACTTAAAAAGACTGACAGACTTCTTAAAGTGTAATGATGTAATGGTGGAGTCTAAAACATGATGGTTTAAAATACAATATCACCTGATAGTTGTTGAGACCAACATGCATAGTATTACAAACAAATCCTTTTGCCTACTGCTTCTGAGGGCTATACCAGTAGAGTACATATCCTTCAGGAGGACTCCAGAAATACAAACATCATATGCATGTTGGTATGGAAGAAAATATGTCCTTTATGTTTTGATAAAATAATCTTGATGTTGGTCCCTATTTGACAAACCTGAAGTCCTCCTGTTGGGTAGATAACTTACTGGAATAGTTGTGACAGTTTCGGGCACATCGTACCCATATTTTGCCAATAACCTTCCACAGCTAACTGACAGAACCTCTGGTAGAACAGAGCAACACAAACAGTCTGCTTGACTAAACTTCTCTGATAGTCTGACCAATAATTTGTTTTCAACCCACTCTGGTGTTGAACCAATAATTTGCCATCAACCCACTTTGATTTTGAACCAATAATTTATCTTCGACCCACTTTGATGTTGAACCAATAATTTGACTTCAACCAGCTCTGGTGTTGAACCAATATTTTGTCTTTGACCCGTTCTGATGTTGAACCAATAATTTGCCTTCAACCCGCTCTGGTGTTGAACCAATAATTTGTTTTGACCTGCTCTGTTGTTGAACCAATAATTTGTTTCGACCCATTCTGATGTTGAACCAATAATTTGTCTTTGACCCGCTCTGATTTCTTCAACTGGCTTTGGTGTTTGACACTCTGCCTACCAACATTTCTTTAAATTTGCTTCAGCTTTTTGAGTCAGCAGTGACTACACAAGCTGGACAAGGAGACACCATAATATGTTTATAATCTGAAAGGACGAGGGTCATAACTTGTCTTCCATCACAAATTTTGTATCTGGGTGAACTAAACTGTACATATTGTGGAGGCGAACAAGACCGGCACTGCCACCTGTAGCTACCCAGGAACATGCATGCAGGTTAGGGTTGAATTCCGCCTGAAAACAAAATAGAAAATCCTTATAAAGTTTTAAAATATCTGGGATTCAGACCTCTTGTATTTAGTTCTCAGACAACGAATCTTTAATTTGCACAATATCCCCTAACCCCAGATTTCTATGTCATCCTCTCAGGTGTGATTTCTCTGTCAACCCCTTAAGCATGATTTCTCCGTCAACCCCTAGGGTGTGATTTCTCTGTCAACTTCAAGGGTGTGATTTCTCTGTCAACCTCAAGGGGGTGATTTCTATGTCAACCTCAAGGGTGTGATTTCTCTGTCAACCTCAAGGGTGTGATTTCTATGTCAACCTCAAGGGTGTGATTTCTATGTCATCCCCTAGGGTGTGATTTCTATGTCAACCCCTAGGGTGTGATTTCTCTGTCAACCCCTAGGGTGTGATTTCTCTGTCAACCTCAAGGATGTGATATCTCTGTCAACCTCAAGGATGTGATATCTCTGTCAACCTCAAGGGTGTGATTTCTCTGTCAACCTGAAGGGTGTGATTTCTCTGTCAACCTCAAGGGTGTGATTTCTCCTTAGGTATGACAAATTGCATGTTCTTGTAACAATACAATGACATCACGTTAACAATACTGCGACTGACGTTGACAATTCAATCATGTCACGTCAACATTATGTTACATTAGGGAGAAGGCTCATATATAGGCATTCATATATTTAAATATTTGAACAACTGAACCCTGCGTAAATAGAATAGTATGATGGGAGAAAAATAACCATCCATTAACTTGAGTATGTGACAGGAAAATTACTTACTCTCGGAATGATATTCTTGAATCTCTTAACCTCATATTAGACAACCAACAATATCACCCCTAGGGTTGGAAATTTCTTAATTTCACCCTCACTGTAGGAGAGGATTGAATTAATCAATAAAATAGCCATCAAAGGAGATCTAATATCTACGTACCCGGTGAACAGCGACTAGAGGGAAGGTGAGCAGATTCTGGTCTTTATACACTGTTTCTTTGTATGAAGCTTCCTGAAAAATATATCAAGGTATCAAAAGATCATTTCTGATCTATTTTAATAACTCTAAGAATTATGTAAGAGGACACTATTCCTTTGATTAGAATTGTCATGTTCAGAAATATTTAGTTCTGTTCTTACTTTGCGATCGGTATATTCCAACATTGCATGTTCTACTGTCTCCTGATAGGTTTTATATCTGTGTTCAGTTTTTACTTCCTTTCCGGGGCTTTTCTTTTTTTCCTTTGATTGTTCTCCATCTGTTTCCATAATTTTAGATGAAGTTTCTTTAACACTGACTTTTCTCGATATCAGGGATGAGGTAAATATTTCCTGTAAAACAATGGTTATGAAAAGTTTTCATATCAAAAAATTTGAAATTTTTTTTTACCAGGAAGACTGATCAGAAAAACAAAATGGCTGACAGACAACCATCTTGGCTTGTAAAGATGACATTTTTTATTGCTATTTTTTCAGAAAGGTTTAAATAGGTCATTCTCAAATTCCATGTGTAGATTTCACTTGACCTGTTTTTTTTCAAAAAAATTTAACAATAAAATTAAATTTCTATAATGTTGAATATAGACAAGGAGAGGGATATGGCTCAAAAAGATACAGGTATAGTTGAACTGGGGCAGTATACCCTACCACAGGGACTTGAGAAATTGTTACAGTCTACATGTATTTGGACCTTCCCTAGTGTGTATAGCGCATTTTCAGACATTTTTGCAAGGACCTAATAATGAACACCAGGGGTGTTATTTTTACCGAATTCTAATCAAGCCCCCCAAAATGTCTGAAAATGTGCTATACACATTAGGGGAGGTCAAAACACATGTAGACTAACAAATTCTCAGGTCCCTGTGCTATATACACTAGGGGAGGTCAAAACACATGTAGACCGTAACAATTTCTCAGGTCCCTGTGCTACATACACTAGGGGAGGTCAAAACACATGTAGACTAACAATTTCTCAGGTCCTTGTGCTATATACACTAGGGGAGGTCAAAACACTTGTAGACTGTAACAAATTCTCAGGTCCCTGTGCTATATACACTAGGGGAGGTCAAAACACATGTAGACCGTAACAATTTCTCAGGTCCCTGTGCTATATACACTAGGGGAGATCAAAACACATGTAAACTGTAACGATTTCTCAGGTCCCTGTGCTATATACACTAGGGGAGGTCAAAACACATGTAGACCGTAAAAAATTCTCAGGTCCCTGTGCTATATACACTAGGGGAGGTCAAAACACATGTAAACTGTAACAATTTCCCAGGTCCCTGTGCTATATACACTAGGGGAGGTCAAAACACATGTAGACCGTAACAAATTCTCAGGTCCCTGTGCTATATACACTAGGGGAGGTCAAAACACATGTAGACTGTAACAAATTCTCAGGTCCCTGTGCTATATACACTAGGGGAGGTCAAAACACATGTAGTCTGTAACACTTTCTCAGGTCCCTGTGTTCCTTGCATCATAATCAATATCTTTCCGAACCAGAAAAGACAAAATCTTAATTAACATCAGTTTTCAGATTATCTACGCTTCTTTACCAGCATGAATTTGCGGGAGACATGTCCGGTCTCCATGTTAAAGGAGGGGAACTGGAGACAGACAGCACTTCCGAGGTCATCAACAGACAAAGCTAGACTCAGCCACTCCGAGTAGGCCAAGGACTGAAATCATAAAGTAGATTGTCAACTGTTATGTGTGAAGTTCCTCTCACCTTGTCAGTTTTATTGATTGGTAAAGATATTTTTTTTTACATCAATCAAACAGCTAGTCATGTGCCTTTGTCATAACACCATTACTCTATCAGTGAAGACAGCAAAAGTGAATGTAACCCCCGGAGCATCAAGGATGGTCACACCGGAACCTCCGAAAGAATCGAAGTAATATATAATCTTCATACTTCATAACGTGCAAGTGATTGTTTGTTGATGTCTATTTATGTATACATGTACCATGTAAAATGTTTGAAAATAAAAGAAATATAAAAAAAAAATATAATCTTCATACATTTTCACTAGCCAAGGGTTTCAATTGAATTCGATACTCCCCTTTTCAAAGGACAGTACTGTATCATGATATTGAACGCCATTAGCTAGCAAAGATGCATTCATCATGCATAGAATCTTCTTTATTTTTTTTTTATAAAAATACCTACCCACATAGTGGAATGCATGTGACACAAAGGAACTCCCTTGATACGTGTGGATTCCAATGTTGATCCATACGGCAACATCTTCATGTAGCAGTGGTTATACCTGTGGAGAAAATCATTTAAAATTATCAAATACACAAGCAGAACCAAATTGTTTATGTACATGCAGTTTCACTGACAGCTATATCACTACTTACTTAATACATACCCTGTAATAAGACCATGTCTTAAAATAAGCCTAGCTATAATATAAACAAACTTTGTGCTTTTAGCACAAACTTTATTTGTGATCCTCAAGGCTTAGTAGGATACAGGCTAACATAAAGGAACATCAATACTTAAACAATTGTTGTATAACCAGAGTTATCTGCCCTTTAATTCATTAAACTACTCCCCTTGTATTTTGAGTTATCTCCCTTTACCTACTTGTACTGTACAGTAGACCACGGAGGTTTGAGGAGGGCCAGACCTACATGATCATCAGAGTTACCTTCCTTTACCAACTTGTACTGTACAGTAGACCCGGGAGGTTTGAGGAGGGCCAAACCGACATGATCATCAGAGTTATCTCCCTTTACCAACTTGTACTGTACAGTAGACCCAAGAGGTTTGAGGAGGGCCAGACCTACATGATCATCAGAGTTATCTCCCTTTACCAACTTGTACTGTACAGTAGACCCAGGAGGTTTGAGGAGGGCCAGACCTACATGATCATCAGAGTTATCTCCCTTTACCAACTTGTACTGTACAGTAGACCCAGGAGGTTTGAGGAGGGCCAGACCTACATGATCATCAGAGTTATCTCCCTTTACCAACTTGTACTGTACAGTAGACCCAGGAGGTTTGAGGAGGGCCAGACCTACATGATCATTAGAGTTATCTCCCTTTACCAACTTGTACTGTACAGTAGACCCAGGAGGTTTGAGGAGGCCAGACCCACATGATCATCAGAGTTACCTTCCTTTTTTTAATGAAGCAATCATCCATGTGGTACATCAGACCGAATAGAATTCATACCCTGCCTACAATGCTCTCCGGCAGGGTATGAAGTCCCTTATTGCCGATAGTGTAGCAAGTTCCGATGTGATTCACATCGGGCAGTATTAAGATATGAATATAATTCACTCGGATAAAAAAAACACATGTTAATTGATGATTTTGTTATCTATTATCAACATTCAACAGATTTTGAGTTATATACCTCGGTGAGCAATGTCAAACATTCTGAAATTAAATACTTACACCAAGTAAGGTGCACTTACTCTCTGATAATGTTTTTTCAATCGTAGTAGCTTCATCCATATATGGTCACGCATACCTTATTCGGATTAGCATCCACACAAGAGTTCTCCGAGAAGTATCATGGCGGATTACAGGCGGATTACAGAGACAACTCTGAGTAGTGTAATATTGTAATGTGCGAATTAAAGATTTCCAGATGTAACGGTAGGCTAATAAATTGCTAAAATTCCATTATAAATGTTTAAATATTACTCCAAAGTTGCACAACATCCGCTATTTGTAGCATTTTAGAGGTTCATTATTTTGCAACACTATCGTCAATGGAAGGGAATCGTAGCTCTGATGACGACCATCGGTCAGAAATTGTCTGTCCGTCGTCCATAGCTACATTATTGCAGCTACAGACTGAAGAGTTTATAAAAGGGCTTGGTATTCAATACTCCTTTACAATTACAGCTATGTATGTTTATATATATCTATACAC
Source organism: Pecten maximus (assembly GCF_902652985.1). Lineage (NCBI taxonomy): Eukaryota > Metazoa > Mollusca > Bivalvia > Pectinida > Pectinidae > Pecten > Pecten maximus. The sequence goes on along the minus strand of NC_047032.1, from coordinate 14,591,589 downwards.
AGTTATCAAAGCTGAAACTGATATTCATGCACAATTACAGTGACAAAGTTATCTCCCTTGGTATTTAGTTATCTCCCTTGGTTTTTAGAGTGATCTCCCCTTACTTACATGTAGCCATCATCCATGTTATACAACAGACCTAGGAGGTTTGTTGGCCAGGTACTTGATACACCTACACTGGTACAATACTTGTCCAAGTGGACCAAAACTGTAATGTTACGCAGGTCCCATATAAAGACCTCCTTGTCCGCACCTGTACAAACAGCACAAAAGTGATAACCATTGTATACAAGGCTAACTATACTGGCCACATCATAGAACACAAAATATGTCATCATCAGCATATGGATTAAGAAATGAATTCAAACTATGAGAGGCTTATATTTTTTTATAATTATAGTACATACAGAAACTGGTTTTGAAGACTGCATACTACCTACTTGTCAAGATTCCCTATAAAAGAGGGAGACCCCAATTATCATCATGAATTTAATATCAGTAAAACTTTATTAATTGCTGGTCAACATCCAACAAATCTTGCAGAAAGAGCAACTCACAACATGTTATTTAACACATCAGTTTATCAAGGGGTATAACATGCTCTTTTCTGAGGCTGAACAATTAAAAAGGAACAATCTCCTGCAACCCCCTCCCTTGGAAATTCTAGGAAGCTCGCAAGAATGAGACATATGTGTACAGTATTGTTGGATGAAATTTAAAGAGTAAAAGTGGGAAATTGAGTTCAATGAATTTGAATTCTTCCAATGACAACCACAAAAACTTTTGATTGGCAAGTACAACAACTGTCAACTAATGATTTGTAACAAAAGAGGAAGATTAATCAACCAATCAGAAGATATTTAACAAAAGAAACAGCTATACTATACCAATCAGATCTTGTTTAAGAAACACCAGTTTTGTTAATACAACCAGATAGATACAACAAGATATTTAAGAAATAATTGTTATTTTTTGTTGTTCACTGGTGAATGAACGGCATTTTTTGACAGATATTTTAAATGACGCGCTGACAAATATCTGTAAAAAAAAATGCCGTTCATACACCAATGAACAACAAAAAATAACAATTATTTCTTATATTTACATTTCAAGTAATTTATTAACAAGTTTTAAAGTTGATAAAACATTATTTCATGTGTAATCAAACGTGATTTTATATTCACACTTCTGCATTCTCAATGTTGACGTTGGCACCGTCAACAATGTACTGTATGTATTCATACGCGGCAGGTTAATTGTTCACCTAGGAATGAACGCTAATTTTGTTAGTACCTTCATATAGAGAACACACAGTGGAAATGTAAATATTATGACATGATTACATACAATTAACAAATCATCTGCCAATCAGATGTTGCGTAACAAAATAAGTAGCTGTTATCAGCCAATCAGATTTACTTTACCTGAAGTGACAAGACAATGAGGCACATGTGGGGACCAGGAACAGGTGAACACAGCACGCTTATGTGCTTGGAAGGATTTAAAAGGATGAAGACAGGTGCTGCCCTCTGGTGTTGAAATCCTCAATAAAGGGGAGGTAGATGTGAGGTCCCACACTCGTACGACACCTACAGATCAAACGGGCATTGGTTGTTAATCCACGATAATCAGAAAAACTTTTGATTACACAATCAGTGAAAAGTGTGTTCCAATCCTAGAAAATGTACGTTATTCTCAGTTCCAGTCATATACATTTTTTTTGTAATTTGGTTTGTTTTTGTTTAACGTCCTATTAACAGCCAGGGTCATTTAAGGACGTGCCAGGTTTTGGAGGTGGAGGAAAGCCGGAGTACCCAGAGAAAAACCACCAGCTTACAGTCAGTACCTGGCATCTGCCCCACGTAGGTTTCAAACTTGCAACCCAGAGGTGGAGGGCTAGTGATAAAGTGTCGGGACACCTTAACCCCTCGGCCACCGCGGCCCCCATTTTTTTGGTAAATTTAATTAATACATAGAATATTATGTTAGTAGTAAATATTAATGAACTGAATTACAAATGATCAATAATTTATGAAAATAAATACAATAACTGATAATAGATGTTAAACGATAGTTAATCGATTACTGTAAACGTACATATTTTAGCGGTAATTTTATTTTAGCGCTTTTCGCGCTGGAAGCCTTGCGCTTAATTATGTTTGCGCTAATTACTTTTTGTACGTTCTATTTCTATAGAAAGTTCTGTGGATGCACTAATTCATCATTGCGCTAACTGGCTAAAATCTGAAATGCGCTAAAATTTGATTGCGCTAAAATAAGTACGTTTACAGTATCCTATCACTGTCCATTTACTGGTCAAAATAAACCTTCTGAATCACAGAATAATGTATTGTTATCTTATATGGTGAACAATGACTTACATTTCAGAAATCAATCTAGAATCAAACTTGAGAATGTTGCTATATTTTTGTTATTGGTCGTTAATGCACTCCTTAAGTAAAACAAATCATTAGATTTGAAATTATAGACTTACCATCTGCAAATCCTGCCATGATCCAAGGATACTCTGGGTCTGGATGCCAGGCGACACACAAGCAAGGCGATGGTTCTCCTACAACGAGACAACAAACCAAATTTTGAAATCAAAGGGCCACTGTTAAAATGTAACATTGGGTTTTCCTTGGAGCAGAGGTAATGCAGTCATCGTTTACATAGGTAGCCAAAAGTTAATTCCCTGGTCGGACCTGGAAAGGTATGGGGTCACCTGCCTGACCATGTGGTTTTCTTGGTGTAATCAAGTTTCCTCGCACAATAAGACCCCTCACTGCTTTCCATCCGGCCAACAACGGAGACTTATATAACTTGGCATGACTTGTTTTACAATTGTTGTAAAACAAATTTTTATATTATTTAAATGTAACATTGTGAAAACTGTTAATTTGACATTCTTAATCAAAACTCACCTTTGATTAATACATTTTTATCATTACAAGGCTTAAGGATAATGTTCATGGAGATCAGAGACAGAACATCATAAAGAAACAGTTAAGTTGAAGATGCAAACTCACCTCTACAAAACGGCGACTGCAAAGTAAGTGCTGGTTTAACATGGTAATAGGCAGGTTCTCTTGACCTTTGACTCTTCCCAGGTGAACTTTGTCCTATATTTGTTTCAGGTGACCCCTGACCTAACCCATTCGTACTGTGACTGTCCTCATTTGGCAACTCATCCAAATGTTTCTTTTCTCTGTGTTTTTTAAACTTTGTTTTTCCTGATTCTGTGACCTTTGAACCTTCATGTGTATCCTGTGATGACTGGTCTGTAACCTTTGACCCTGATTCTTTGGTTTCATTTAAGGATACTTCATCATCTACTTCATCAATGAGTGAATGTGGATGAGGAATACTGGAAATGAGACATTTATATGATCTACACATATCAAAACATGTCAAAAATTAAATAAACATGAGGCCCATAGGGCTGAATGGTCATCTGAATTTTTTCTTCAATATGGTGGCCATCTTAGATTTCAGATTGATCCGAAAAATATCACTTCCTCAGGACCAACAGTATCATCCATGGCAAGTTTGAGCTTAATTCCAGCAGTACAACTGGAGAAGTTTGAAATTTAAACAGTTTGCGGACGTGCACAACCCACAACACATGGCAAAGACGAAAGACAAATCACAATGGCTATAGATAATCTTGACTCTGGCAGTCTGCTGGTTAGATGACCCTTAAAGGAAATTTTCCACTTTTTCTGATTAGTATTGATATCCAACCCCAAAACGGGCTTTCATACACAATATCAGTATCCTATCTCTATAATTGAGTGAATGACAAATATTCATATCAAAATTTGTGATGCAAGACAGATGAAGGGTATTTAAAACAGTGTCTTTGTAATGGTGCATCAGAAGAACAATTTTGGCCAAACAGATGAGAAAAACCTCATATTCACATTTTGGTCCTGAAGATCCTGTTTAAAGACATACCTGTATATATGAAGATTGCCATCTGAACACGCTGCTGCTAACAATCCAAGTTGTGGTACCATCTCCGAGTCCTGTCAGATAAATTGAAACAATAAATATTCAATAATATTATTTTACAAACAATTAATACAGTTTTGATTAAGCTAACCTCTAAATTCATCAACAGTTGCCAATCGGTCACTATCATGATACATGGTGAAAGATTTTATCAATAAGTTTATGTGAACATGTACATATGTACATGAATTTTCTGTCTGTGAACAGACCGTCCTGTCTGGGAAAACACAAGTTAACATACCTCTTATAGCATTCAGAAAAGTCTTAGTTACCAGTGGACTTGCTTTTTTTCTAGATTTATCAGCATATGAACAGCGCCAGTGTTACTATGAGGAGGGATCTGCCTGTAGTAGCTGGTGGCTACCACACTGAACATCATACAGCAGACCAATCGCATGGCATCAAGAGCAATTAGGGAAAAGTAAAAATCCTCGATATTCACAGTTGTGTTCAAGTCAAACGACAAGTGTATGATTTTTAACAATATATTATCATATCTAACCGAGAATTGAACGCTTGGATTTCAAAGACGGGGGTTATGTCTTGCCAAGAGACATAACTACAACAGCACAGAAGGGTCAATTAGTTCTCACATAATTCACAGGACGATCCTCTTGTTGCCAGGGAAGAAATTAGTCACAGGGGTAGGGAAAAACAGCCGACATCCCACTTGAATGATGAATTTTCAAATGAATGTCGATGTCTTTGGTTTCAATGATGTCATACAATATTCATGTAAATGGCTAGTTCCCTGTATCAACCTGCAGGCTTTTGGTTATTAGTAAACTAATCAGATCAATAATTGTTTCGACTGAAACTTGTTTATTGATAAATATGTGAAAAAAAATAATCATAACAAGAATATACATGGACAGAGATATTACAACCCTCGTGTAAGAGTTTCGCTTGATATCCCTGCCCACATAACAGGCCCATGTATGATTCTATTTATCTCGGCTACCTGAGAAACACACACTGCCCCAGATACACTGTAGGAATTGAACTATTGTGGCTCCTGACAGAGGGAGGGATAGAGGTGGTCCAGATCTCAAGTTATAAAATATATAACATACCACATGATGTTTATTTTACCTTGGCTTTTAAGTCGTAGAACAAGTAAGGACACCACTGAAGCTGGCGGACTTGTCCATTCTCATGACATATACACAGCACCAGGTCAGCAGACAGGCAGCTGGCTCTAAAACATATTCAATTTCAACTGAATTGAAATTCTTATTCACATTAACCTGTCTCAGCAAATATTGTATTGAACTTCAACTGAATTTAGATTTGGTCGATAAATCACAAAACATTTCACAGCTCCTGTCCCGATCAAATATTTTTTTCAACTTTTAATTTATCAAAATTAGCATTATAAAAACAAGCTTGCTGTGTATTGCAAAAGCAAAACATGTCCCCTACTGGCCTGACCCCTTTAGAAATAGTAGCAGTGATCTTGACCCTGACCCAAAAACTTTCACTGACCTACCTTTTAAAGCATGGCTGAGAAAAGTGCGGAAAACTGAGTGAACGGACTGACAAACAGACAGACTGACAGATGGATAGGGGGGGAAGCCTACAGCCCCCTGGTTTCTCTGGTAGGGGATTAATAATGCATAATAATAATAGGATTACCGCTTTAGTGTACATTAGATTATAGTGCAGCCAAAAAGACTTGTCACTGTGAATACAATCTCAAACCCTTCACACCAGTATATTTATCAACAGCTTTTCCAAGAGACATATTGTATTTTATGTAGGTTGCAAATCAAATCCTCACTTTTTTACACGAACTTCAACTTCCCACAGCTGAATGATGCCCGGCTGGGTGACGGGTTTGTACAGTCGATTGGTTTGGTCCATATCAGAGTTGCAGGAGATGGCGAGGTACTGAGGGGACTTAATCTTGATGGGCAAGGGGCACCAGGCCAGCCCCCAAACTGGCCCCCCAACAAACAGCGTAGTATGTCCTGTGCAAAAACAACAGAATTATGTGTATTTTATACAGTCAAACCTGTCTATTAAGACAAGTGAGGGCAGAAAGTGAATTACAGTAAAACTTGGAAAAGTCAAAGTCAACGGAACCAAGTAAAATGTTCCACTTATCCAGTGGTTTGTCTTAAACGTGTTTCTATGTACGGATATCAGGCATGACATGACTGATCTCGGAATTGACTGTTTGTCTGCCGTACGTACATTTCCAATAACATGGTGCGACAAACGCAACAAGTGAATACATACTTTTAACATTTTATACCATAATTATTTTTTAATGAAATTAAGATTATAGATGTAAAGAATGAAATGAAAAATATGTCAAGTTATAAACACAGGTCATGCAACGTACGTGAATACACATGCACACACACAATACATAAAGTGAATGTGATTGTCAATCGCATTCACTATATATATTGTGTGTGTGAATTGTAAACAAAGATGGCGTCGGCCAAAATACTGGAGGGAAATTACAAAATACGGGAATTTGGGCTCTCCTCCCGGGAGGAAATAAACAACTTGAAAATAAGGGAGATTTTGTCTCACGCCGGGAGGTATGACATGTATGGATTGATAAAAACATTTCCGACTTTGTACTTACAATATATCCAAATGTTTCAAACAGACCTGTTAAGTCTACTATAAAAACTTCGGACATAGGAACATACAAACCTAGGATATTTCTTCGATAAATGGGGATACAAAAGATGAATGCCCCTGTAAATTCACTCAAGCATGGCTGGTCACGAGGTTTTTGCGAATGATAAAATGATTTTGTCAGTATTCTCTTAACCTATTTTTATGACATGGACATGTATTTTGTGTGTTCTATACCAGAGTATACTATATATTTGTGTCTGTGACATACATATGGGATATATATTGCATACAATGTACATAATGCGTACGAAGACATCGTTGTAATGACCTGTCAACCACTTCAGTGGTTTTTTAAGCATATGTCGTTGCACCTTGATTTCAGACACAAGCTGCATCAAAGAATTAGTGCTCACGAAATAAGAGGTCGCAGTCGGCAAATTCATATCCAACAGAAAAGCAGTCGAGGAGCGGCCTCTTATGTTATGGGAGTAAGGGATTTTCAAGACCTGTGTGACCCCTGTCAATAGTCTATTAGCCTAAAAGTGGGCGAAACTAGATTACAAAGCTGGACACAAGATACTGTATGGGATTTTTTCTGCATTACTGATACTTACCACTTTCGATGACTGAACCAAACCTGGGGATGGTTTGGGGTTTGTCTGATTTTGTTGTCCTTGATGTTTTATGTGTAACCATGAACTCCACACTCTCCTTGGTATTTGGAAGATATTCCTCGATAGCACTGTAAAGTAAGGTACACTTGGTTAACTTGATCAGTCACTTAGTTATATTATACTCCAGTAATCTACATATCGGGAGGTCTCCATGTCTGTCAAACAGGGACCACCAAAAAAAGGGAATTTAATAAAAACAGTACCAGGATATAATAAGACACATTTTCTCATACTGTTCTTGACCGACAATAAGCCCCTTCTCTGCAATAAGCTCCTTCTCTTACTCTGTGATAAGCCCCTTCTCTGCTATAAGACCCTTCTCTGTAATAAGCCCCTACACTGCAATAAGCCCCTGCTCTGTAATAAGACTCTTCTCTAAAATAAGCCATTGTCTGCAATAAGCTATACTCTGTAATAAGCCCCTACTCTGTAATAAGCCCTACTCTGCAATAAGCCCCTGCTCTGCAATCAGTCCCTATTCTGCAATAAACCCCTTCTCTGTAATAAGCCATACTCTGCAATTAGCCCCTGCTCTGTAATAAGCCCCTTCTTTGCAACAAGCCTCTTCTCTGTAATAACCCCTACACTCTAATAAACCCCTACTCTGTAATAACCCCTACTCTGTAATTAGTCCTACACTGTAATAAGCCCCTACTCTGTAATAAGCCCCTATTCTGCAATATAATTAGCCCCTTCTCTGTAAAAAGCACCTTCTCTGCAATAAGCCTCTCTCTGCAATAAGCCCCTTCTCTGCTATAAGACCCTTCTCTGTAATAAGCCCTACACTGCAATAAGCCCCTGCTCTGTAATAAGCCCTACTCTGCAATAAACCCCTTCTCTGTAATAAGCCATACTCTGCAATTAGCCCCTACTCTGTAATAAGCCCCTTCTTTGCAACAAGCCTCTTCTCTGTAATAACCCCTACACTCTAATAAACCCCTACTCTGCAATAAACCCTACTCTTGTTATTAGTCCTACACTATAATAAACCCCTATTCTGCAATATAATTAGCCCCTTCTCTGTAAAAAGCCCCTTCTCTGCAATTAGCCTCACTCTGCAATAAGCCCTTTCTCTGAAATAGGCCCCTACTCTGCAATAAGCCATACTATGCATTAAGCCATATTCTGAAATAAGCTATACTCTGCAATAAGCCATACTCTGCAATAAGCCATACTCTGCAATAAGCCCATTCTCTGTAATAAGCCCATTGTCTGCAATAAGCCATATCACTCTGCAATAATCCCTACTCTGTAATAAGCCCTACTCTGCAATAAGTCCCTACTCTGTAATAAGCCCATTCTCTGCAATAAGCCATACTCTGCAATAACCCCTACTCTAGATCTATAATAAGCCCCTTCTCAGCAATAAGCCCAGACTCTGCAATAAGCCCCTACTCTACAAGAAGCCATACTCTGCAATAAGCTAAACTCTAGCTGCAATAAGCTATACTCTGCAATAAGCCATATTCTAGCTGCAATAAGCTATACAGTCTACTCTGCATTAAGCCATACTCTAGCTGCAATAAGCTATACTCTGCAATAAGCCCTACTCTGCAATAAAAGCACCTTCTTTGCAATAAGCCTCTTCTCCTTTCTATCATGTCTTTTTGTATTCAAACAATGTACAAAATTTATTTATTTTTAGAGTTCTCCCATTGGATGTATATTATACTAGAGTTATTGATAGGTCTTAAAACCTTGGAACAGAGAGAGTTATCAGGGCTATTCCAGTAAAATATCTACCCACGTGACTCGAGGTAGTCAAACAGGAACTACCAACAGAAGGGATAATAACAGTATCAGATATTAGATACAGTTTCTTCCTCACTAACCAAGCATAGAATTTAATTTCCTTATTTCTGGAGACCTCCTCCAGGATAAGTATTTTACTGAAAAACCCATTAGCTGGATAGACTCTTTTTTTTTTTTTTTTTTTTTTTGAAATGGAAACTTAGTCTAAATAACACATATAAACTTAAGATGATTTGAATAAGTAGATTGTTCTAAAAGCTTTGGCATGTAAAGTAATCTTAATCAAGTTTGTTTGGAAAAATCCTGTATGATAGAAGATTATCAGCCAGTTGACCTAAAATTAATGTGTGGAAAGTGTTTTTTTTCTATTTAATTCCATGTGACCATTACCTCTTAATTAACTGACCTTTTCTATTTTATTCCATGTGACCATTACTTCTTAACTGACCTTTTCTATTTAATTCCATGTGACCATTACCTCTTAATTAACTGACCTTTTCTATTTAATTCCATGTGACCATTACCTCTTAATTAACTGACCTTTTCTATCTAATTCCATGTGACCATTACTTCTTAACTGACCTTTTCTATCTAATTCCATGTGACCATTACCTCTTAATTAACTGACCTTTTCTATTTAATTCCATGTGACCATTACCTCTTAATTAACTGACCTTTTCTATTTAATTCCATGTGACCATTACTTCTTAACTGACCTTTTCTATTTAATTCCATGTGACCATTACCTCTTAATTAACTGACCTTTTCTATTTAATTCCATGTGACCATTACCTCTAAATTAACTGACCTTTTCTATTTAATTCCATGTGACCATTACCTCTTAATTAACTGACCTTTTCTATTTAATTCCATGTGACCATTACTTCTTAACTGACCTTTTCTATTTAATTCCATGTGACCATTACCTCTTAATTAACTGACCTTTTCTATTTAATTCCATGTGACCATTACTTCTTAACTGACCTTTTCTATTTAATTCCATGTGACCATTACTTCTTAACTGACCTTTTCTATTTAATTCCATGTGACCATTACCTCTTAACTGACCTTTTTAACTGAAGCACAACAACATGTTCTTTTAGTTGTTTTTGTGCATTTTTCAGAAATCTGACTTATACCAAAGATTTGTGATATCAGGCCCCAGTTTAATCAATATTCCTCATTCAAAGAAAATCTCTTTACTTAAATTGTCCCACAAGAATGCATTACAAAATTTTTAAAAAGTTCAACCATTTGGACCCCAAAAACGAAAATGGCCCAATAATGCTTTCCTATGGAAAAAGTGAAGGATTTTCCTTAAGTTTAGGAATGTTGATGAAACTGGGGCGAGAATTCGAAGCAATCAAAGTGAGCCAGAATTTCCCTGACCATTCATTGTCCTGCCATTGTTCATGTCATCATTTTCTTGATGTGCTGCAGATTGTTGATTGTCATTAATAACAGTGTGGTCAATATATTGCGAATTGTTATTGACCAACCCAATGTTATACACAATGAATACAGTTCTATCAAACCTCTAATGCACAGATTTAACACAAACTGACTGGATTTGAATCAGTCCATCAGAAAATCCTAGTCACAGAATGACACTTACCTAACATCCACTTGTGTCCAGTCCTCAAGTTGTGGTGCAATTTCTGGGAATTTCATCGTCTGAGATTTATTTAGATCAACTACCCTCTTAAATGTGTAATTAAACTGGTCTCGTCCTCCCTTTTCTCTTGTCATAGGAACTTTTGGCTGCCCTAGTAATAAAATTTCAAGTTATTAGCAAAGTAAATTCCAGAGGTCTTTGAAGTAAAATTTCTGCACAAGTTACTTGTTTGTTTGTTTATGTTTAACGTCCCATTAACAGCCAGGGTCATTTAAGGACGTGCCAGGTTTATGAGGTGGAGGAAAGCCGGAGTACCCGGAGAAAAACCACCGGCCTACGGTCAGTACCTGGCAACTGCCCCACGTAGGTTTCGAACTCGCAACCCAGAGGTGGAGGGCTAGTGTTAAAATGTCGGGACACCTTAACCACTCGGCCACCGCAGCCCCTGCACAAGTTACCCATATACAAGGAAATTCTGGTTATCTATATACTAAGAATTCTGGAGGCTCTAGGATTAAAATTTCAACAGCAGCTATCCACACAGGGAACTTTGGATGTTAATATAATTACTGCACTTTCTTATGCATATACTTTTTCTACTTTTTGTTACATAAAATTACTTACTTCTTTCACCAGACTTGGATTTATTCATTTTCAAATCATTCAATTCATCATCATCGACATCTGTCTCAAAATTTTCATCAGATGAGGATTCCTCTCCAAGATTTACATCTGAGGCATCTTCATCGTGTTCATCTTTCGTTAAATCTCCCTGAGTTGACAAATCAGACAGCAGACTCCTGGCCCTTAAGTAACAAAGTAAAAAAAATTTAAAATATTTTAAAAGAGATAAAAGTTTAAAATTCCTCTGAAAATTTGTTTGTTTGTTTGTTGTGTTTATCGCCCGCTGAACACCTGGGTCATTTTAAGGCGGGATATCCTTGTAGTAGTTGGTGACTAACTCACTGAACATCATACGTCACATGCTATCTAGGGCAATCAGGGTAAAGTGTCTTTCTGAAGGACACAACCATGACAGCAGGGACCAACTTGTTTCTCAGCTTCCCCGAGATACACAAATCACCATGGGTGGGGAGCATTGAACCCTGCACTTCGGATGATCTTTCCTGAAATCATCGAGTGGTCGGGTGGCGCAGTGGTAACACACTTGCCTTTCACCTACATGTACGTGATCAGAGTTTGATTTCCCAATCGGACATAAAAAGGTGTGGGGTCACCTACCAGACCACATGGGCTTCCCCAGGTACTCTGGGTTTCCTCCCATGTCAATACCCAACACATGCTTCAATTCAAGCAAACTAGAGTTTTTCGTATATGTTTACATAATTTGATTTGCAATTTAAAAAAAAAAATAAATAATTATATTTTTTAAAGCATATTAGTGTAGCCCCTGAAGGAAGCTTCTTGGGAATCAAGCGATTTGATATGGAAAAAATGGCGTAGCTGGGGAAAGAAAACCAGACCCAAGTTGTCTTCTAAACAGAGACAGACAAATATGTGTATGAAAAATTCATATCCTGTATTTATCCTGTAGTAAGCACAGGGATCCGGCATATAAACTTCAGGTAGGTGGTGGGCTTAATTATTGTCAGATGATGAAATAGCATTTTCAACAATTTTACTGAACTTCAGTTGACACTTTATATGACATACTTTTGGGATGCCTTTCGCTTTTTTCTTTTGTTTTCATCCTCATCCACATCATCTTCAGATTGAAGTTTTTCCATTTTTGATCTTGCAATCTCATTTTTCCTTTTAGTAATGTTATGATAATTGATGTGTTGTTCCTTCCACTGAAGTTTCATTTCCTTGTTGCAAATTTCACAAATATATGTCTCATTCTGGAGAAAAAAAAAGACAAAAGTAAAAAAATTTTCATCAACTAATTACAGAAACACTATGTCAACTTCAAACTGAAAAGGCAATTGAAACTTTGTCACTGAATATGTAAAATGTTAAATTTAATATGATTCATTCGAAAAGTATCAAAGTTCAGAATATATAATTATATACATATATATATATGTGCAAGTTTTTATTTTTTATTAATGTTTTGAACCAAACCATTGTCAAAAATTCCTGTTTTTAATTTCCTATCTACATTTTTTTTTGGCCAAGACATATTTTGCAAGATTTTTCACTTTAAAATTATTTCTTACAAGGCATTTTCAAGATTTTCATTGCATCTATCAGGGTATATGAATATTCCAATTCTAATTCAACACATCTACACCACACGTACCTGTAGATCACACAAAAAAGGCTTCAAATTCTGCTAAATGGAAATCTGGAAAGTTTACGAAATATTCAACATTTCACATTATCATCATATTGTTTTCTTTAGGGGAGACAATGCAAATTACATTGCCACTGTCTCATTATTGTCCAATGACTAAATAATTAAGAAATGAATTACCTCCCTTCCACACCATTCCAGGTGCTTTTGGTAATACTGTAAGAATCGCAGCTCCTTTCCACATTGGGGGCACAGCAGACGTTTTGTCCGTTTCAGGATAAGTCTCAAAGAGGCGTTGTCTGTCATTCCCTCTGGACATTTTTCGGACCACTATAAACAAATATTGATGAACTGATAAACACACTTTATATGTAAGCTTACAAACACAACAGCCGGATTAAAAACAAGAGCTCCCGGATCGATTTTGACATCTGGGATCTTGGTGCCAACCATTGAATGATCTTTATTGGTTCAATTAAAGATTGATCTTTTTTTTACTTTCCTTTTTTTCCACTTTTCTTCTTAATTATTTGATAACAAAGGAAACCTATATGCATGAAATCTAAGAAAGATCTAAAAAGAACTCTGAGAAACATAAATTTGAAATACCTCTGATGATGGTGGGCTAAAACACTTTGTCAGGGATATACATATCATAGCCATGTAAAATCAATGGTTGAAAAAAAATCACTTTTTTTTTAGAAACAGAGCGTCTTTAATGTTCCTCCAAAATATCTTTTCACAAAATTGTCACATTATACACATTGACATATTACTGAAGTAACCTTTTTCATTAGGAAATGGCTAACAAATCTATCTGCAATAAATAACATGTTATACAATTTGTTTTCACAACACAATTAAAAAATCTTAACAATATAATTTTTCTAAGCTCATTATGATACAACCAATTTATCAGGGTATATGTCCTAGATTTGATCATCACCAAATATACAGGACCTCGGTACATGTGTCAGATTATCTCTAAGTTCATAACCAACCAATATATACAATCCCAGACTGGGTCCTCACACATTATACCTGTATTAGAATATTACTATAGAGTCCACACTGATTATACCTGTATTAGTATATTATGATAGAGTCCTCACCGATTATACCTGTATTAGTATATTACTATAGAGTCCTCACTCATTATACCTGTATTAGTATATTACTATAGAGTCCTCACCGATTATACCTGTATTAGTATATTACTATAGAGTCCTCACTCATTATACCTGTATTAGTATATTACTATAGAGTCCTCACCGATTATACCTGTATTAGTATATTACTATAGAGTCCTCACTCATTATACCTGTATTAGTATATTACTATAGAGCCCTCACTCATTATACCTGTATTAGTATATTACTATAGAGCCCTCACCGATTATACCTGTATTAGTATATTACTATAGAGTCCTCACTGATTATACCTGTATTAGTATATTACTATAGAGCCCTCACCGATTATACCTGTATTAGTATATTACTATAGAGTCCTCACTGATTATACCTGTATTAGTATATTTCATCCTCACTGATTATACCTGTATTAGTATATTACTATAGAGTCCTCACTAATTATACCTGTATTAGTATATTTCATCCTCACTGATTATACCTGTATTAGTATATTTCATCCTCACTAATTATACCTGTATTAGTATATTTCATCCTCACTGATTATACCTGTATTAGTATATTTCGTCCTCACTCATTATACCTGTATTAGTATATTTCGTCCTCACTGATTATACCTGTATTAGTATATTTCGTCCTCACTCATTATACCTGTATTAGTATATTTCGTCCTCACTCATTATACCTGTATTAGTATATTTCGTCCTCACTGATTATACCTGTATTAGAATATTTCTAAGTTCACAAAACTTACTACTTTAGAGTGAATCCTCATCATGTGCTCTTTGATGCTGACTTTCCCCTTATATTCCTTTCCACATAGCACACATTTGTAGAATTCCTGTAAAATAGCCAAAATAATAAAGTCATAAATTTGGATGGAGTACTAGTACATGTACTTTAAATTTATCAGATATTTCATTAAGATTCTTGAAGCTAAAGGTTTCTAAATACACTAAAAAAAAAATTTGTTTTATTTAATTTTAGAACACATCATGATCATTACAAACCAAATCTTGTATTTAGTATTTGTTTATAAATTATACAAATTTAATAACCCCTATAGATGACATGCACCTACAAGTTTCAAAATGGAAGCTCAAGTATTTTTTTCTGTTATCAAGCTAAGACTGCCTTGAATCTGGTCGGGCTGCCAGAACGTCCAGACCAGCAGCCCTGTGTGCTGCCAATATTTTCAGCCAAATGTATAATGTCCAGCTATTAAAAGTTTTCTTCACTTACTTCAATAATTATATTTCTCATTTTTTTTCATATTAAACCCATTGGAGTAACATTTAATATTCTATGTTCAAAATGAACTAGAATGCAGGGAAATTGCATCTAGATCTAGAATTCACTTTTTTTTCCCATCGTCGGGGTTAAGGCCAATAGGGGCTGAAAGGACATGCCCGCAAATCCTCCAAAAAGGGCTACACCTTTGGCTGGATACATATTATATATAAGACAGTCCGGGCTGCCTCATATCAAAGCCTGGCAGCCCAGTTGTCTGTCAAGGTGATAAGTTAGTGTCAACCTCTGATTATTTGTTTTCCTCTTTTTACCTTCTGCAGAAATACATTGCAAGTTTATATATATATATAAATTAACTGGTTAATGAATCTAGTTTGATCGCTTCCCCCTCAAACAAATTATTGTGCATTCGCATTTGTTTTGCTATAACTTTTAGCAAGAAAATTAATACAATACATAAATTCACAAAAAATATATAGACAATATCAAACAAGCATAAATGAAACTAGATATGATAGCTATATGTAGGTAATTTTATAATGAGTATTATGTTTCTTTAAAAAAAATTAAAATAGAAAATGAACCAGATCTGTTTAGGGATCACAATATATGTTATATCATGATCATACATATACCATGGCCAGGACAAATGTGACAGATCGACAACATGGAATATAACAAGAGTATTAGATGTTGACTTTAACGGTACCTGTTCAGTCTCCTTCCCTGAATCATCATCAGAACTTGAACTCTGTTGACCTCTCCCTCGACCTCTCCCTCGACCTCTCCCACGACCTCTGACTTTCGGAGTGTAGTCAGTATCAGTGTTATCATTAAAATTGTCAGAATCATATGTGGTTAATGGAGATTTTCCGCGACCTCGTCCTCGACCACGACCCCTACCACGACCTTTAATCTTCGGCGTATAGGACCCTGAGATGTTAGACTGGTCATTAGATAAATCATCATCCCTATCATTACTGTAATCTTCCACAGTTTTAACGGGTGTAATTCTTCCTGTCCCTGGTGGACGCCCTCTAGGACGACCTCTTGGTCGCCCTCTGGGCCGTCCTTGACCTCTGACCTTTGGCGTTGAAGATTGTAAAGGTTGGCTTTCAAAAGCATCACAACTGTCATCCAGACAACCGTTGCTGATGCTGTTTTCAGAGTTCATTATGTCTTTATCTATTGTAGGTGTTCCTCCTCCTCCTCGACTTTGTTTGCCACATTCTGCTGTTTCTGACACAGAAAATTCCATGCTGTGATCAACACCATTGTCATCATTGTCAATATCCATATTGGCTGAGCTACAAAATGCCTCTTTTACCATGTCCTTTTCATTGCCTTCTTGTTTTGACTTAGCAGTTTCAATATTTTCTTCTATCTTGGATTCAGAACAGCCACTTTCATCACTGTTTATCAATTTACGCTGTGTCGGCGTAGCATGACTTCTTCCTCTCCCTCTTGGTCGACCTGAACCACGACCTCTGACCTTTGGTGGTGTAAGGGATTCTAACAAAAGTTCATCATGAAAAAAGTTTACTTTTTCATCTCCATCCTTATTTATAGTACTGCCCCTACCCCTACCCCTACCCCTTCCTCTACCACGCCCACGTCCTCTGCTGCTAACTCTTCCTTCGGTCTTTGTTTTCTCTGACTCTTCTTTTACAGAATCATCATCATCATCATCATTCTCATCATCATCCTCATCATCATTTGAATCAGAACTTAACGAATCAGCATATTTTGCAGTGAAACTAATTTTTCTACCACTGGAACTTCTTCTTTGAATGCACACCATTCCTTCCTTTTTCTTCTTTGATCTTGGAGTTGATTTCTCCTTTGTGTTGCTTCTCTCTTCTCTTCCCTCAACTGTGCTTTCTTCTTTGACATTCTCAATACTAATTAAATCATCAGAGCTTGCATTAACTGATTTGAGGCGTTTTGCATCTGGTAGGCTCTTTGGTCTCCCCCTTTTCCTTTTGACCAATGCTACTTCCTGTTGCTCCTTGTCATTAGGGCTTTTCTTTCCGTGATCTTAAATGAAAAGAAAGTTGAAATAGCGCTAGCCTTGGTTGATAAAATATGTAGTACCTTTACTCTTAATCAGCAGATGGTTAAAATTGATGATACGGTATACATGCAATTAACAACTGTTTACACATGTAGTTGTTAAATTTTGTTGGGAAAATATTTCACGGTTATCCCAGTCGGAACTTAATTTTAGAGGTATAAAATTCACGTCACATTGACTCATGAACATTCAGCAGTAGCTATTTCCATACATTTGCATGTACCTGTAAATAAATCACTGGGTATTCATTTTTGTGTTATATTCAATGATATCGAACAAACCGAACTTATAAATTAAACCCGTGTAAATTCACCAACTGTAAAGTTATACATATATTGAATATTTATGAAAATCTTCTTATTTTGATATCTAAGAAAAGTACATTCATAAACCTCATTTGGAAAAACTAATATCTGAATTTCTTTTGGACCAAATATTAAACTAGATTTTTAAAATAATACTGTATAATTAATATGAATTTAGTTATGAGCTTACATTTTTTTGTTCATTTGGACTAAATAATTAATATATATATACAATTGTATATATATACATCAAGAGTACAGCGGGACGGAATAATCAGAATATACACCCGTTGAATGCCATATAGTACTAGTGGTACCAGTGAACATACTATTTGGCATTGAAATAAGATTGAGATCTAGCTTTCTGTCAATTTATTTTAAACTTGGTAGGCTTTACAATCATAATACAAGTTGTCTTTAATGACAAAAAAACTTTAAGACTTTTAATTACTTGTTTTCCTGAAACTGTTTTAACATTTAAATTTGTACTTCCAAAAGTGAAAGTTATAATACTGTATGTCAGCTTATATATGTAGCAACTCTTAAAGTGATCAATGCAAACCTTACTTTAATGCAGGATTAAGTATAACAATGGATGTCATTCAACAGGTGTATATTGTTTTCACTGAAGTACTTTTGTTACATAATATTTTGATTAATTTAAATTAAGACATTTGACTTACATGTCTATATTTAAGGTCCTTTTTCAAGGGCATATTTGAATTCCTCCTAAATATGGAGGATTGGCAAGTCTTAACTGTAAATGTGACTAACACAAAAAAATGTTCTTGTCATCGATACATGTCATTTACATTATTTGATATGATTTCACTCAACCTAAGATTTATATACTGACCCACTGAACTAGGGCCAACAGCAACCTCCTCGCGATCAGTTTGGTTCCTTCCCTCTGAAACCGCAGGATTCATATCTTTGCCATGTTTTTTGCCTTTACGATTCCCCGATGTACCCGGGCCGTCAATGACATCACAGTTATCCTCAGTTATCTCCATACCATTACTGTTCTCCACATTTGAACTTTCATCCTCTTTTTCCTCCGTTTCTGATTTTTTCTGTCTTCCT
This sequence comes from Pecten maximus, assembly GCF_902652985.1. Taxonomy (NCBI): domain Eukaryota; kingdom Metazoa; phylum Mollusca; class Bivalvia; order Pectinida; family Pectinidae; genus Pecten; species Pecten maximus. The sequence continues at coordinate 14,572,818 of NC_047032.1, read as the reverse complement.
TTTCTCTTTAATTTAACATGTGCAAGTCTTTGCATTTCTATTGATAAACCTTCTTTAGTTTTATCGTTGGATTTATGGACGTCTTCCCTCTTGCCTGAATCCTCATCTGAACTTTTTCTCCGTACTTTAGGCATGCTGTAGGGCTTGTAATGAAGAGTTACAATTGTTTTTATTCTGTTTTAAATCAATTGTTGTAGCTTCCTTTACATTGTATTGTTTGCGAAAAACCCTGTGCCATATGTCAGAAAATAGTCCACTGGAGTCTGAATCTAGTGGAAGTACCTAGAAAGAAAAGAAGTGCAAGTAAGTCAATTAGTTCATCGATCCTATAAGCTTATGAAATATATTTTTACACAATACAGGGTTTTCCCTGTAATTTTGCGATGCAGGGTCCCAAGGACTCTCGGTTTTATGTTAAAATTTGGAGTCTAGTTTTTCAAATCCAGGAGTCCCATGACATTTTAAAACCGACAAAATCATGATAAAGCAGTACTAGTTCTAGCATCCAAGTTGGTCATCCGGTATAACAATTAATGTTGCCTTAAGTAATAAAATACAAACACAATAAATACTTTAAGTGTCAATTGAAATCAACTGCTATTTCTACATTTTATTGAATATTTTGATCCTGGCTGTTAATAGGACGTTAAACAAAAAATGCAAAACAAACAATTGCTTATTTTGAAATTACAATGCATCCCAAGGATGCACTAGCTGACATGATGTCAGTGAAAACCCTGATAATAACACTTTGTGTATATGTATCACAGTATATGTGATCTGTTCTAGATCTGTTAATTTTCATCTCACAAAGACACATAGATGATTCCCATGTGTAACAACAGTAAACTGTTATAATTCAACTCAATTTTGATGAAATCAAATGATGCAGAAACTTTACATGAAAAGTATGGATAATCGACAGTGTATTAATTGAGACTCAAGAGGTTTTAAAGAGTTATCATACACAAGGAGAATCATATAACTGTAACAGAGGACAATTACATGTTTCTCATAAAGATGAACAAAATGAAAAATGCAGCTGGATCAGGATTCAGGAGTGACAATAAAACCAAGACACTACATAGTTAATTATCTATAGCTAATTAATATAACATTTCAAATTTAATCTCACACAATTCTGGGACACTGGATAAATTAAAACATTACTTCAATCGAATTCTGAAAACACAAGAAACAGGTACCTTTTTTATTTGTGTGTTTTTTTTAATTATAATTATAACTTCATCAGGATTAAAAATCTAAGAAATAGATAAGTATTTTTGTTTTGCTTTTATATATTCTTTTACAGCCCATCAACAGTTGATCAAGTCAGGGTTTTTTTTCTGAATTATAAATAATGTTATTACTAATATAAGAGGCAAATTAAATGTTATAGATATGGTCATCAGCTTAACATTTTTTGAATGAGGATATTTCACCTGCTGATGCTTGACCATGGGATATCTTAAAATTGTTTGAGAACAATATGATATATATATACTGTACATAATTATACACATGCATGTACAGCACAAGCTGTATCATTAAAACAACTGTGCTGGACATCGACTTTCGTGTACCAAGTTTCTTAATTGGGTATACGTAACGTTTATGCTACTATAGCCCGAGTTTCCTCTAGCCCTGCTGACACCTGAGACATGGTGTCATCAGGGCCAGCGGAAACTCTGGCTAATGTTACTATTAGTAACCATAATAAATTGTAATTCTATACATGTAGGACTCAGATGTCTGTTCATATAAACCTAATAAATTATTTTTGGGGTTAAATATAGATGCACAGTGTGTAAGATAAGTTTTATCAGTATGTCATTCAACTTTACCTGTGTACTTATATTACTTAATTCACATGAAATGATATAATAATTATAAACAGTTAGACACCCATATTTCAGCTGTGAAACTATACATTCACCCTTTTAGTTTGACCTTAAATCAATTGAATTGTCGATGTTGGTTGTAAGAAAATACAAATTATATAGTTAAATATACAAATACACTGTTATCTTTACTGTGGTACACAGCATGTGTATCTGCCTAAAATCTGGGAACACAGCTCAGCTAACTGGACAGTCATAAACTCACAAATAAGATGCGTTTTCACAACAAAATATAAGTTGATAAAAATAAGTTTCATTATAATTATATACCAAGGAATAAAAAAATAAAACATACGGTCTAGTAGGAGGACTCGAACCAAAAGATAGCGATTTTCACACACGAAACTTACCAATCTTTTCACGCAAGACCGGAAGTCATGGAAAATGACCAGATAACTGTAGTCGATAAAAAGCGATATGCATTTCCCATTATTTGCAAATAAGTTGACATGCACAGATTGCTTATTAAAAATATATATACTATAGTCATTGTTATAAATGTAAAATAGACCGCCTGAAAGTCTTTATTTTGAAAATGAAAATAACGAATTATCGACACACTGTTCTGATATTTGTTCCCAATACTTCCGGTCAGAAGAGAAAGGTTGACAAATAATTTGCCGGTAAATATATCTAACATTATTGATACACATTACTTTATTTGTGCACTAATCCTCCGATTTTACGCAACTTCTTGAATTGAAAACTTAACAAAATACATATTACTCATCAGCTTCATTTTTGTGACATCTTTGAAATCAAAACGTATCGAACTAAATTATACTGTCTCTGTGCACTGTAACACTGTTACAGCTTCCTTATCTGATCTGGATTTATACGTGCAGGTGAATGTAGTTGATTTTTGCATCAAGCTACTACCTACTGTCTGTAACTTGATGAAATTGACAATGTAAATGAGTTCCCCGATACTAGATATAAGCATATACCTTGAAATGTGTTCTGACAATCAATAAACCGACTCCTATAAAAAAAGTTATCTCCCTTCTTACATGTAGATCTACTATATATCATAAAAGTGCATTTACAACAAAAGACGCCGGCATTATAGGTTGCTAACTAGATGCAGACGCCTTTGGAAAGACTGTCCGATTTTAAGCCAACATTGCTAAATGCTTTTATAGTGTGTTTCTGATTTTTAATCTATCATTTTTCTGTAGACACTGTATGAAAAATTGAGGAAATATGCTGGCATACATACACTGTGTATATATGAATAGCTACACTTATACAGTATATAAACTATCATACTTTGAGATTGCTGAAAAAAATCAAGTTTCGCATACACCATGGGTTAATTAAGTTTGAGATAAGCGTATCCTAATTTCTAGCTGATGCATAATGATGTTGGAGTACAGCTAGAAGATTTTCTCTTAGCCTTGACAGATCCTACATCTCTTTGAGGATGTCTATTCAACATGGAATCATGAGAATCACTAATATTTTTCATGCTTGAGCCCAAATTTATTTACAAATTCCTGGAAATTTGCAATATGCTATCATAATGTTAGATGTAAGTTTGAAACACGTTGAGTAAGTTCTGTTCATAAGTCTATAGGTTGGTATTAGTTATCTTTAAGATATCAATACATTCTTGATAAATTGTAATGATGTACACGGTAATACATTTGTTCAATTTTCAGTTATTACAAATACAGTATGTATACATCTTAATTTGGAAGAAAGGATCATGTCAAAAGCTCATTGTACAGTACAGCTCGAGTGGCCATTGCTAAATCCACGCTATATCACGGACAAAATGAGGCTGTCCACTCAAATGTCCACAAGTGGACAAGAAGCCCACGCAATACCGCGAGCCGTGACGGATCAGCGTAAACCGCGGACGTCCACGGTATACGACGATATGTCGCGGACCACCAGATACCGCGGTCCACTAGATACCACGAGACACAGTGGTCCACTAAATACTGTGGATCACTATCTAGCGTTGGGTTGTTTGTTTGTTTATGTTTTACGGCCCATCGACAACTAGGGTCATTTAGGGCCAAACAATATACGAACATGTTTTATTTTGTAAGTTAAAATCAGATAAAATTTGTCATTTTTAAAAGCATCCGTATTGTATATTTAGATTATTATGATAAAAAAGTTGGTTAAAAATAGTAAAATATGTATATGTACGAATAGATTATGTGAACTTTGTTATATAAATAGAACGTCAAAGACAGTAACGTAAAAGACATCAAAGTCTATAAAATAGATCGATTTCTTTCAAGTAGCTAAATATTGTTTTCGAATCCACGGAACTGAAAAGGGTTTTCATATCCGGGACTCGAAAGTATTTATCACGAATGTGCTTGAAATCGGAACATTCTATTAAAAAATGCTCCACTGTGAATTGAGCATCACATGCATAACACACCGGTGGATCCTCTTGTTTCAAAAGGAACGAATGAGTAGGATATGTGTGCCCGGTACGGAGCCGAGAGAGGACTATTTCCTCTCTACGATCCTTCCGACTTGGTTTTGATATTTTAAGTTTTGGTTGTACTTTTAAAAGTTTGTTGCTCGTCTCGAGAGACCAGCGTTGCTGCCATTTACTGTGAATGGCAGAACTAATTACAGGTTTGAAATCTGTATATGGTATTTTAATATTTGTTTGTTGCAGATTTAGAGCAAGTTTTGCCTGGCGGTCAACAAGTTTGTTGCCTTTAATTCCGACATGGCTCGGAATCCAAAGTAGTGTTATTTTGCATTTTTTTAAGATACGAGATATTCGTAAAACAAGGTTTTGTATGAGTATATTCTTTGGATCTCGTGATTGTAAATTCTGAAGGACAGATAGAGAGTCGGAACAAATGATTGCCTTTCTAATGCGTTGTTCTTCGATATGGTCGAGGGCCAAATCGATGGCACATGCTTCCGCAGAGAAGATAGAGGCACCATCTGGTAAGCGGATTGAAGAGCAATGGTGATCGGAATAGCATGCTGCGGAGACCTTTACTCCATCTTTTGAGCCATCAGTGAAGATCTGAACGTGATCGGGAAAATCTTTAATGCATTCCCGAAAGGAGGATTTGTGTTCTTCGGGTAATGCACTCGATTTTGCCCTCACGTGTAGAGTAAGGTTAATATCAGGTGTTTCGACAAGCCATGGCGGTACATCCGATACGGTGTATTCGCCTATGTTGTCTAAGCTTATGTTAAGTTCATGAAGAAAATTCTAGCGTTGGCCCCTAAATCCATGGGAAGAACCACTAAAAAACATGAAAATCTTAGCCGTGAAAATCCATTGATTAATCGGATATCAAATCAGTCTGCATTCAAACAATTGTCTTTTCCCGAGCGTAAGTTATTATTGTGTACAGTAGCGATCCTCTACGTATTGCCATATTCCAGAAACACGTGTAAAGGTAGTTTGCAAGAGAAGCAATACACTAAAGATGAAATAAAAGTATCAATTGTTTTAGAAAAACATTTTATCATACATGGTTCATAAGTGTTTTGCTTCTAAAGTGTTTCATCTCGGGTTGTGACGATGTATAGTTCAGGACGGCGGACGAACCAGTTCTTACAGATGGTTTTGAATATTACTAACATTATATTATTAACAGAACCATTACCTTTTATTGGACATATAAAATACTGTTTGATCGACCTACTTACTTTTTATTGATAACCACGCCATTTCGTTGTGTATTAGCACCGAAGTTGGGCTGAACATGTGCGTATAAATTGTTACTGTATTTATCCGATTTAATAGACAGCACTGACCGTTACAGTTGTACTCTGAACACCTCGGCAGTAATTACGCTATTGTTTCAGCAGTTTAAAGATTTAATACGCGCCGGTGACTGTGTCATTTCTACACCTGTAAAAACATCATCCGGGTAGATCTACCACCGGTGTGTCAGAGATTAGTTCCGCTTGAGCGAACGGGTAGATGAGTTGTTGACTATCGTGTGTACTAATATCGGCGACCGCTTTAGGAAATTACCTGATGTAAGTTAAGCAATTCTTTTTATCACCAAGACTTGTTGTTATAAGATTAAACCGACAATTTCATGAATTTATGGAACACTTATAATAGCATAACTATTACAGACTAGTGTTAGTCTCTGAACTCCAAAAAATAAGTATGTGACATTGATAATCTATATATTTTAATCATTGCATAATTTAACAATAACGGATAGCATAATTGATAGCTTTTAATAGATTTTAATCGTAATTAGTGTCTCATAAGCCAATAATGGCTGGATGTCAATATGTATTTTATTGTTCTTATGTACATTTTTTAATCAAGTATTGTATTGACATGTGACACTCAAATAAAATAAAACTTGAACTTGAACTTATAATAGCATGTAGGTTAGTGGTGCCGATATGTTCAGTATTACAAACGGAATTTAGCTCTTAAAAAATGTCGGCGTTTACCACCGATCGACGAAAATTATACTTCAAGTTATTCGATCATTTCAAATAGGATTTTTATTGTTGGGACCAAATTTTCACTTCGTATTATCCGAGTTTTTCGAGTTTTCCGAGTTTTCTTTACTATGATAAAGAGAGAATTCGGCCGGGACCGACGAGGTACTTCGAGTTATGCGGGGTATTCGAGTTTCCCGAGTTCGAGTTAACGAAGTTCCACCGTAGTTATATTCGTAAGAAGCTATATTTTATTGTTGCGCCGACTCTAATTGGTTGATGGGCGGAGTCTGAGTGAATTGATAAAGAGTGACGGGTGTAGCATTGCCTCGGGCTTTGTTATCAATAGTTTTTGCAGGCTTTTGAACTTGTTAGAAACTGAGCGTGTATTGAATTTTCGTAATTGATATGCAAAGATAAATGAGACACTGATAATATCTGACTAATTTTCAGAATACATTTTGAATTTTTGAAATAAAGAGATGACCAATATATTTGTATCAATAAAGAAGAACGCTCCTGTAATCATTGATATAAAAAGGATAAGAAATCCTATATACGTACATCGTAGTTAGTAAACTACTATTTGTAACTAGGAAATGGCAGTCGTCGTCGCTAGTCATTTTCTGTGAAACATACATGTACATTTACTAGCACCGTGCCAGAAGTGTATTTTTTTTTCATGCATTTTCCACCTTTTATTTAGTGTTAACTTTTATTGTTTCATACAGACAAAATACAACAAATATCGCTTCAGGACTGAACAGGATATGGACTGTACCTTTACTGAGAAACAATAACGTTTCAGAAAATACATCAATTACAATGAATTGAACTCTTGTTGCATCAATAATTTATTCTATTTTATCAAAATGTATAGCCAGGAGTTGCGTGATAGTTTGAAAATATGGACGGTGTATACCATTTTACTGCCTAAATCTTCTGCTGGATTTTATATACAAAATGTACTTTGTATGTATTGTGATTGTTACCGTGCCGCTAACGATTGCTCTTTCTCCATATTAACAAAATGAAAATATGAATTTTCAAATTAAGAGCAAAAGATAAAAGTTTTCCGAGAATACAACATGCGGATGTGAAAATCTAGAGGATATTTTTCAGATTAAGATAAATTCTACCTATAGTGTTTCACCTATTGTTCGGCTGTACAGAACCGATGTTTACACTGTCTCTGTTCTTGATACAAATGAAATTATCTTGAGGATGAATCATTTTATGTCTTTATGTTCAATAATTAAAAGCTATTGACGCTATGAGTTGTATCTAATAATTCAGAAATGATTAACGAAGATTCGTGTATTGTTGTAGGATATACAACTCAGATTCGGATATTTTGCATTTAAAGTGTACCCTGAACGAAAAATTATATTTAAATATGTTATTGGTATTGGTTAATAAACAAGAATGCAGAAAACCGCATCAAAATCGGCCGACCCATTACCGAGTTATTGTGATTTTTCTCGAAAACACACCTGAAGCCCAAAGCCGAATACCTCGTTTTAGTGACCTTTGACCTGTGACGTCACAGGTTGAACACGATCGGAGCCGCCATATAGAAAATATATAGAAACAAACGTGAACACGTGTCTGTAATTATTGCGAATAAGACAACAAAAAGGAAAGTGCTGAATAAACTCTCTGAGTTATATTTGTGAATTAGTTAATAGCAAGTGCTACCGAAACCAGGGACATATAATTTTCTTTTTAAACGGTGCCATATATAACATGTAGCATCTCACTAATTTTCTCTCATAACGAGCCATATACAACATGTAACATCTTACTAATTTTCTATTATAACGGGCCAAATACAACGTGTATCATCTTATTTATTTTCTATTATAACAGGTCGTATATAACAGGTATATTAAAATATTTTATTTGTATTTTTTATTTTAACGGTTCGTTGTAACATGTATGACATTTGAATAACGGGCCGTTTATAACGACTTACATCATATAGCCTTTATTATGGGGGCATGACAGGTTTGTTACATACAAATGTACCAGTATTGATTTCGGTTATAATACTTCTAGTAATACAAGTTCAAAATGCAATTCATTGAAGATGTGAAAAAAATGCTAATCATTTTGATATTTTTATTAGCCAAAACAGAAATTATACCGTCATTTGTGATTTTTGGGTAATTGTCCGCAATTGATAAAACGTGTCCATGAAAGATCAGTAACTCCCAGACAAGATTCATAGAGTGCATTTTCAACATCATGGGTTATATATATGAATGAAGTAATTTAGGTTAATTATTCTATAGACAAACCTTTGAGATATGATTTTTTTTCGTTTGTATGGAAAACGAAACTCACTGAATTCCAAAAATAATTTGTTTGATTTCAACAACTTGAAAATGTATTCCCTATAGTATTGTATAAACGCAATTCTTAATAAAATTCAAGCTCAATTTATGTACAACCTGTAAAAGCATGTCTTCGGAACTCCTTTGAAATGCACAGAAACCAAACGCGTGAACTGACAAGCAATTATCGGCGTGTGCCGATTAGAACACCCGAAATCACGGACACCTGTGGTGCAGTGACAGGTGTGACGAGCTTGTGGACCGTAATTTCACACCTGGTAATTGTTTAGCGGTATACCAGAGACATATATACACTGGTATTCATACGGGAGAGAGATTTAGAATACTGTAGATCATGATGATTATAATATATTACTTTCTAAATTAAGTGTCCTTCATGACTAAAGCGGGTTTTGTATAGAATATAACGCATAAATTTACTGTGCGTGTGTTCGTCTTTTCTCACAAACCAGAGCATCCAGAACTGTTGTATTGTTGGTATGTTTATTTGAATATTAATTTGCGAATGAAATGGCACATTATTTTAGTTAAAAATGTTGATGCTGTGTTCCTTTCTTTGATAACGAGTAAGAAATGGTAAACACATAACTAATATACATTTATTGGTGATTGACCGATATTGCACCAGTCTGTGTTAACCAAGCGGTCATTTTCAGAGTCAATTTCACTATGTTATTATTTTTTTTAACTCAAACTTATATTGTTGGATTCCGACTTCTCGTCGGCAATATTCGCCAAATTCAACATCCTCAAATCTCATGTCCAGATCGCATTCAAACATATTTGTGCTGATACTGTTCACACTGTCCTCTATGCTACTGGCCACCATACCAGTCACTCTGTTCAACCTGTGACGTCATAGACTGAAGAGTGACTGACCGATACGCTGATTAGCAGTCGACCGACAGGTGCAAATCGCGTACTTCGATGTGCGATATCTCGGCACTCGGCCAACCGATTTTGATGCGGTTTGCGACATTCTTCTTCGGTGGTTACTAAGAATAACATATTTGATTATCGTTTTTCGTTCAGGGTACACTTTAAATAAATAACGAAGGCCGCAGTTATTGCTTAAAATTGGATAGGAAGAGAGGATATACAACTCGGATTCGGATATTTTGCAATTTTAAGCAATTACTGCGGCCTTCGTTATTTATTTAAAGTTAATCTGTTGTATTTTATATCTGTTACAGGGTTTTATGAACCACATTGTCTGGTCAACAAATAAATCCGGAATATACGAACTTATCATGTGGTTGTGTTTCATTGAATAATACCAACACCCCGCTACATCGTCCAGAATTCCAGAAGGTGGGCGTGAGAAACGGCGATATGTGGAAAGTGGAAGAAATATTGAAGACTAGAGAAAAGGCTGAAATAAACAATGCCATGTCAAATTGCTTCATTGGCCGAAGAAATTTTATTCCTGGATACGCGCATCTGATTTTACCGATTTACTCTAGAATGGTCTAATGTCAGGACCCCGTATTATAGGAAAGAGTATACATATGCACAGGTCACTCTAGTAGTACTTTCATGCTCCGAATTCACAGAAAACTTATCTTTGAATCGATATAACACGCAATGATAGGACGGCTTATAGAATTATTCAAAAATAGATTTAACGACGTTTATCGTGAAGAACTCTTATTAAACATACAAGCAATTCCAAAGGGTTTTCTATACAGACGTAGATAATCTTACACAACAATTTTATTTAACCAAACCTATAAGTTCGGCTTATCCATAAAGTTTTTTTTAATTCTTTACATACCACAAGAACAGAATGATTTATCCTAAAAATCAGAGACGTGTATTTCACATATAAAATGCTCTGTCACATTGGGGTGGATAAAAATACTATTCACACGGATCGACCAATCAGCTGCGTATATCTGTGTGATTGACAGGTTACCGTCAGACACCCGCCAATGAAATGTAGACACCCCGTTTGATTGACAGATGTACTTAACATTATACTTATTCTCTGTATTGCCTCCAAAAATGAAGAGTACATAGGAATACAGAACATATATGCAAAGCATTCAGTACAATAAAATAATAAACATTACATATAAACACATTATATGTATGAATCTGTATATAAAGTGCAAAATAAATAGATTATTAGGGTACAGTGGACCCGCGATAATCCGGACGCCGATAGTACGGAAAACCAGGGAAAACAGAATAGCACGGGAACGGATTTCCGTAACGTTATTTGTACTCACCTGTACGGAAATTCGGATTCCGAAAGCCCATTTTGGGAACGGAACATACTTTTTATTAGTAAATTTCCCGCAATAATCCGGACAATTTTTGCATCACGAGGAGAAAAAAATGTCGGGGCAAGTCACCCGTGTCGAGTCGACAGCTGTACAGATTCTCGCTTGACACTGTGGTAGTCAAAGCGACCGCTGCCAGGTCATAGCCCCGAGTGTTTACCTGTGTTACAATGAAGCTCTGTTTTTATAATAAGACTTCATGCACTAACATACAGTACGTGATACGATAATTAATCAATCTCAAATACATGTAATAAATTTATGATCGGTATTTAACATCACTAACACTTGTATTGGGTAAAACCGTTACGTGAAACGAAGACTCATTGAAAGGTGCATGTTATCAGAGACATATATACAGAGAGATTAGTAACATCGCTATTTCCCCGTACACGTAGTGGCTCCCTTTATTCGTGACCACTCAAGCATATCCCTTATCGAGAGCGTCCTGTCTCCTATCAAACACACGCGAGCGCAGGTAAATCGGGCTATGCGCATGTGTGTATCGTAGTATTGGAACTTATTCGACATGTTCTGGTTAATCCGCCATTACGTCAGACCAAAACATCGTCATTTTAAATACACACAGAAAGCACATCGTTTTATTTTGGCCACTACAAAAGTTACCACATTAACCAAAAACTATCTAACTTATGGGATATAGTCTTATTGATCATGCACATTGTTGCCATTCATCCGTATTTTCTAAAATCTATTGGGTCCTATTCGACATGTCCAAGTTTGTAAATAGCCGCCATTACGTCAGACCAAAACATCGTCAATTCTAAACGCACACAAAAAGCACATCATTTTATTTTGGCCACAACAAAAGTTACCACATTAACCAAAAACTATCAAACTTATGGGATATAGTCTTATTGATCATGCACATTGAGGTCATTTATCCGTATTTTCTAAAATCCATTGGGTCCTATTGGACATGTCCAAGTTTGTAAATAGCCGCCATTACGTCAGACCAAAACATCGTCAATTTTAAACGCACACAAAAAGGACATCGTTTTATTTAGGCCACTACAAAGTTACCACATTATCCAAAAACTATCAAACTTATGGAAAATAGTCTTATTGATCATGCATATTGTTGTCATTTATCCGTATTTTCTAAAATCCATTGGGTCCCATTCGACATGTCCATGTTTGTAATTAAGCCGCCATTACGTCAGACCAAAACATCGTCAATTCTAAACGCACACAAAAAGCACATCGTTTTATTTTGGCCACTACAAAAGTTACCACATTAACCAAAAACTATCAAACTTATGGGATATAGTCTAAAATCCATTGGGTCCTATTCGACATGTCCAAATTTGTAAATAGCCGCCATTACGTCAGACCAAAACATCGTCAATTTTAAACACACAAAAAGCACATGGTTTTATTTTGGCCACTACAAAAGTTACCACATTAACCAAAAACTATCAAACTTATGGAATATAGTCTTATTGATCATGCATATTGTTGTCATTTATCCGTATTTTCTAAAATCCATTGGGTCCTATTCGACATGTCCATGTTTGTAAATAGCCGCCATTACGTCAGACCAAAACATCGTCAATTTTAAACGCACACAAAAAGCACATCGTTTTATTTAGGCCACTACAAAAGTTACCACATTAACCAAAAACTATCATACTTATGGAATGTGGTCTTGATTATCATGCACATTGTTGTCATTTATCCGTATTCTCGAAAACCCCATAGGGACTTTTCGAAAATTGGAGATTCCCGCCGATCTTTCCTGCGTTGTGCTTGACGTTCATACTCAAAATACAAACACTTGGACAGCAAATTGTGATATATTTCATATTGATGACACTTCTGCACTTTGATATTAATCAAATTAAAGCACATAATTGGATCTTGGTGATGATTTCAAATAGAAATTATCGATAATTATGTGTCTGGTTTTCAAGTTTTCTCCAATATGGCGTCTAGATAAGACTGAACCGAGCGACCGCAAAGGATTGTGGGAAGGTCAGGGGCCACTATGTAAACACAAGGGCAAATAGAGAGCTGCCAATCTCTGTATATATGTCTCTGATGTTATTAATTACACACATGATGCATTTACGTATTAGGCAGTGATCACAAGAACTGGGTTAATTACACACAAATTAGTTAATAGTGTCTGATACCTCTGATCCACTTAATGTTTAGTTTAGTTTATTTCCGAATGTAGCACAACATATAGGAATTACATAATACATAAACGTACATTACAATTCATTTGAACAAAATGGCGGAGAACACAACCGATATAATTATAATTCATACCATTACACACATGTATATAACACACTCTCTAAAGCAAGCAAAATAACGAAACAACGTCAAAAGCTAACGTTGCACAAACGTTTGACATGAAACGTTCTCAATACGTTGTAGGAAAGTCCCGGACGTTGTGACAGGAATAGGACGTTGTGACCGGAATAGGACGTTTTCCGGACGTTCTCCGAACGTTTTGTGTCCACTGGGTCTGGTCAAATTTCGCTCTGACAGTGATTGTACAACCGGACAACTGGTATGCGTTTCGGACAAGCAAGTGTCCACCCTATATCGCGGAACACCGCGAGTCTTCACGGCCTATCGTGTAGTGGTTGCCCACTCAATATCGCGGATCGCCACGGACCACGATATCACGTGGATTTTTCATATGTCCACTTGATTCGGTGGACCTTGACGGGTCACGGTTTACCGTGAATGATCGTGGACAGTCTTGCCCACGCATGCCCACCCATTTCGCGCATGAGTGGATTTAGCAATGGCCACTCGAGCTGTACTGTATATATCATAATGTTAGATGTAAGTTTGAAACACGTTGAGTAAGTTCTGTTCATATGTCTATAGGTTGGTATTAGTTATCTTAAGATATCAATACATTCTTGATAAATTGTAATGATGTAATACATTTGTTCAATTTTCAGTTATTACAAATACAGTATGTATACATACATCTTAATTTGGAAGAAAGGATCATGTCAAAAGCTCATTGTATATATTATATGCCAGCCCTTTTGATAAATCTATCATACCACAAAATACATTTGAATAATTTATGAAAATCGTTAAGGTGTCACTGGACCAGTATTCATATTTCAAGGTGAAGTTTTCTTGTGATTAATTTATAATCAATGAGTTTCTCTGGTAACTACACAAAGTTAAAATTCAGAACTTGAGATCTGCGCATCCGCTATGATCCAGTAACAGTAAACTTGAGGCATCAGATCATTAATGCCGATCATGAACTGCCAAGAGGGCAAGTAAGCTTTCAATTATGTCGTGGTGTGGCGTCTGTATAGACTGATGTCCATAATTAACATTTTCTCTACAACTTCTCACTGACCAATTCAAGAGGCCCTGTTTTGAGAGAGCTGATGATATTCAGCCTGTAGATAGCCTGCATGGGTGAAGGGCTATCAAGTTTGTTCAAATGAATGACCTTAACTGTCAAGGTGACAGGGGTCAAATATGCCTAAATCTTTAAACAGCTTCTTTTCAATTATCATGAGGCCCAGAGACTCGATATTGTGCCAGTAGCATGCTGGTATGAACCTGTTTTTCGTATAATGTTTACTACCCGGTAATCTATATGTACATATGCATCCTAACAATTCATGCTTATATCTCTTATATAAATTATTTATTCTAATAGATGGCAGCACCTGGACATCAATTCCAACAAATGATGCCTGGTTCCCAAGCACAGCCAGTACAACAGCCAGCACCTTTTCCTGGTGTCCAGCCGGGTCCCGGGCCAGGGCCTGGTCCGGGAAGTCAGCAACCAATGATGAGTCAGCCCCAAATGCAGCATCCTCCTACACAAATGGCTCCCCAGATGGTGTCCCCTAATGCTACCAAGGAGCTAAATGCTATCACTCTCTGTAAAAAGGGGCAAGAGTTTGTACAGGACATTGTTGCCAAAGTCACAGAAATATTCAAACAGTTACAGACAAAGCAAATGCCAGTAAGGATTTTTTCTTAAAGATTTTTCCTAAATGGAAAGTAAGAAATCCGGAACGAATAAGCATGTAGGTTTGTGTAACTGTTTAAAATTTGAACAGGAAGCATTGCACATATTAATGTTTAAACTGGTTTCCTTATACAAATGTTACAACCAGAACCCTTGTACATTTATTCATGCCCTCATACATATTCATTTTTAAAGTGCCAGGTTACAGTTGAATATTTATTGAGGGTTCAATTCAAAATGTTAATACTTCTGTAATTATTCAAGGGTTCTGGTTTGAATGTAAATATGTATGAGGGGTTCAGTCTAGGAACCCTCAAAGTTTACATATTCTTTTTTAAATTGGAACCGTTGTATATTATATTTACCGGTATGTTAAAACTGGAACCCTCATATATACATGTTCATATTTAGATTGGAACCCTCATAAGTATTCATGTTAAGTTGAAATCTTCATAGTTTTTTTTACATATTCATTTTTAAACTGGGACCTTCGAATTCATACATATTCATGTTTAAATTGAAATCCTCATACATATTCATGTTTAAATTGGAAAGTTCATACATCAGATAAATAAAACCTATACACTAGTATACATATATACTTATCAAAACAGATACACTAAATACTAAATAAATGCCAATACAGAGATTTTACAAGATATAAATCATGTAAAGGATAGAAGGGAGTTTTTGATGACACTAATGGTCTGGCCCTGGTTTCATCAACATTCTTAAACTTAAGAAAACGTTCCTTAACTTAAAATTTTCCAGACTTTTAAGGGAAAAAATCCTAGTTATGGAACCCTTCTTATATTCTGTAATGCTTTCCTATTCAAAATTCTAAGCGAAGGAATATTAATGAAACTAGCCCCTGATCTCCACAGGAACAATGATGTGAACATTTGCTTTTCAGTTACCAAATGGTGTCAATGCGACTGTCACTTCCTACATGGAAAAGAGGACAAAGCTGGAAGAGAATTTACAAACTTTGTCCATGGGATTTAAAAAACTTCACCTTTTCTACAGCAAGGTCAACGAAATGAGCAAAGATTGTGACAATTTATCTGAAGAGGTATGCAAGTTATGAGTGTAATGTATGATAATAATTACCGATAAATTGTTAAAGCTTTCATTAGTTCCTTTGATTTCATAACAAAATTTATGGAGGACTATGGGTCACTTCTTACTGGTAATTGCATAGTGAAGAACTATGTTCTATATTCCAATGTAATTGTTACATCTGATTTGCATAACAATTATGATTTAAATATTTTACATAGAAGGTGTTTGTAATACAAAAATAAGTAACATTTAATTTTACCCACAATGCTTAATCAATTTCCTGTTGGGGGGGGAAAACCCCCATGAGGCAGAACAACAACACAGTTCTAAACATGACAAAAACCTGACATAACATTATCGTTTAAGGTAATATTTTACCGTTTTTTTTTGACATTATACCCATCTTAATTACCCTATTTGTTGATAAATGTCTAAAACTTAAAGAAATACGTGATGACTTTCGTGAAAATTGGAGCATTTCTATTTTTTTTGGTCGGATTGCGTAGTCGAATAACCGAAATTAAACCCAATTAAACAATTTTTTTAACATGATTCAAGAGAAAATGGTTTGGGTTTTTGAATTTTTACCTCAATAAACGAAATACCCTATTAAGCATTACCCGATTAAGTGGAATGTACTGTTACTGTACTACATGTACCAATAAAAATTATATTAATTCAAATTCAATTTTGCTTGTAATCTATTTATTTTATGATCAGGCATTGATACCTATAGAGGGACAACCGTTTGAGGACAGAATGTCTACGAATAGTTCTGAAGTCTACTATAGATTTGTTGTGGATGAAAACAGAGAAATCATAGAGGTACAGTATTAGCATTTCTTGATATCAATCGGATAGAAAAAATGACTTTTTACTGGACCCAACATGAAACATTCTTCCATTGTTCTGTACGCTCCTCACCCCAAACCAACATTTTAGGTCGTCTGAGACAAAATAGTTTTATATACGCGTAGCTCAGTCAGTTAGAGTATCAGCCACATTATCTCAGATGAAGATCTGAGGTGCTTGGTTTTAATTTCGTAATGCTTTTCTATGGAAAAATTAAGCTAAGGAATATCCTTTTGTTCATGAGTATTGGTGAAGTAGGGGCTTGATAGGTTTGTCGAAGTGAACAAGATGAAGAATGTTTTTCTCATAGCTGATGGAATACTGTATATAACATATTTTATTTACAGCAATTGCAGGCAAAAAATCGGGAACTGAAGGACATCATCGATCAGATGAGGATGATAATCTGGGAAATCAACACAATGTTAGTGATGAGGAAAACGTGACGCTAGAGGAGGGTGGTCAAGGGACAATGAAACATTTTGTTTGTCAAAGGAGAGTTAAAAACCGTCAGCAGTACCTCTGCTTTTTTCTGAATAACATGTTGAGGAGTTAAATTTCTTCTGCAGTTACATTTTATGCTGCTCTGATCAGCTAAATTGGTCAGATATCTCAGTCTATGACAAGTGTCCAGAAAAATGTTCGCAATATAATGTGCTGTACAGATGGCTGAACAGGGCCGGGTCAGCGAGTTTGAGGAAAACTCCAAACGATATTGTAAGGAAAAGGTTCATTTGTGGAATCAGGATCTGCATGTATGACAGCAAATAAATGACTAGTATAATCTAGTATAACATGGACTCCATTTTGTTTGTTCTGAAAATGAAATATAGAAATGATCTATAGTATTGTCTATAGTCACGTTTTGGTTATGGTAAGATATCATGAAAAATTTAACTCGCACCAAGTAAGAAATATTTACAAAAAAAAAAATATCTGGACAAACTCAAGATTGACAACAAGGGACATACACACGTACTGTAAAATGGGTAAACATAGAAATCTATGTAATTAAGGTCAGGTGGTAACTACAAAAACCCATAACGTATAGTCATCATATGGACAGGTGGACAGTCAAGAGTACAGATGGACGGGTGGACAGACAAGTGTACAGATGGACAGACAAGAGTACAGATGGACAGACAAGAGTACAGATGGGTGGACAGACAAGTGTACAGGTGGACAGACAGGTGTACAGATGGACAGATGAACATATAAGTGTACAGATGGACAGACAAGTGTACAGATGGATGGGTGGACAGACAAGTGTACAGATGGATGGGTGGACAGACAAGTGTACAGGTGGACAGACAAGTGTACAGATGGATGGGTGGACAGACAAGTGTACAGATGGACAGACAAGTGTACAGATGGACAGGTGGACAGACAAGTGTACAGGTGGACAGACAAGTGTACAGATGGATGGGTGGACAGACAAGTGTACAGATGGACAGAAAAGTAGTGTACAGATGGACGGGTGGACAGACAAGTAGTGTACAGATGGACAGGTGGACAGACAAGTAGTGTACAGATGGATGGGTGGACAGACAAGTAGTGTACAGATGGATGGGTGGACAGACAAGTATACAGATTGACAGGTGGACAGACAAGTGTACAGGTGGACAGACAAGTAGTGTACAGATGGACGGGTGGACAGACAAGTGTACAGATTGACAGGTGGACAGACAAGTATATAGTTGGACAGACAAGTGGACAGGTGGACAGACAAGTAGTGTACAGATGGACGGGTGGACAGACAAGTAGTGTACAGATGGACGGGTGGACAGACAAGTATATAGTTGAATGGGTGGACAGACAGGTATACAGATGGACAGACAAGTGTACAGGTGGACAGACCAGTGTACAGATAGACGGATGAACAGATAAGTGTACAGATGGACAGGTGGACAGACAAGTAGTGTACAGATGGACAGGTGAACAGACAAGACTACAGATGGACGGTGGACAGACAAGTGTACAGGTGGACGGATGGACAGACAAGTGTACAGATGGATGGCTGGACAGACAAATGTACAGATGGACGGTGGACAGACAAGTGTACAGAACGACGGGTGGACAGACAAGTGGACAGATGGACGGATGGACAGACAAGTGTACAGGTGGACGGTAGACAGATAAGTGTACAGATGGACGGATGGACAGACAAGTGTACAGGTGGACAGACAAGTGTACAGGTGGATGGATGGACAGACAAGTGTACAGATGGACGGATGGACAGACAAGTGTACAGATGGACGACTGGACATAACAATCTGATTCCAGAACCAACAACATCCTCCATCCATATATTTCTCTTGCATACCATATTTGAAGGAAATCTGTTAAACATTATAAATTTGAATAGTGAGAGTTTCTTCTGGCACTGACACCAGACTTGGAACATTCTGACAGCTTGATGTCTAGTGCCTACACCAGACATCTAGCTGTCAAAATGACTGACCCCCTGTCTTTAAAGTCTAGTGTCAGGGCTAAAAGAAACTCAGGCTAAAATTTTAAGTGTGGTTGGTTACACAATCATACAATACAATAGTAACAAGTTGACTGAAGTAACAAATTTGAAAGTAGTTACGAAGTTTGACAGTAGCAACGAGTTCGACAATAGTACCTGGGTAACAAGTTTGACAGTAGTAACAAGTTTGACAGTATTAACAATCTGAAAAAAATAGCATCCTGTTTGATGCAGAACCTCAAAGGCCAGTTAGGAATGTGATATACAAGAAAGATATACATTTCATTGGAACTGGCCACAAGATTAAAACAAGGAATAATATAGTTATGTTGCATAAAGCTGCAATAAAGGATACATTAAAATAATGATACTACATATATATAAGTGATTTATGACATTTCCAACTCAGCTGGTTGAGGTGAAAAAATTTCTATAAAGACCACTTTCCTAAAAAGTACACCTGTCTGTAAAGACAATCTGTCTAGAAAGCGCAAGTCGATTTCAAAAAACCTGTTTTTATTTCCGTTCATTCCTTCGATAAAAAACATGCGCAGTGAGATTTAATGTTGATTTATGGGTAAAAAAGAAAACTACTTTAAAATTCGTCTCCTATAGGCGACGAAGATATTTTGACACAATGAATCGGTGAATGCACCCCACAAGGATGTTGAGTGAGCACGGACGGACGGACGCAGGCGCTATATACTATGATACGCCCGTCGAAATAAATGGACATATATTAGCGGAAGGAAGAAAGGCAAGTTTAGTTTCAATAGTTATTAGTTATCATTTAATATTTATATTTCCACTCAATTCAGACTCAATGAACCTACCACAGTTAACTCGAGTCATTTTTCAATGAACTACATGTATATCAAGTCCGGCGTAGGAATACATTTGTCGAGCTTTGACTATATTTTTTAATTCCTTTTCAAAAGTGATCATATTTATATGAAATAAATTCCTTTAAAACTTATATTTGTTTTAATGTGCTATTAAGTTTGTTTACGAAAGAAATCCTAAAAGTATTAACCATATGTAGACGAAGAGTGATGACGTACATTTCGGCAAGTTCTGTGGTAGACTTGCTCAAGTCCCTATTAGTCAAAGACAAAATATTGTACAAAATATCAAAAAAATATAAATATAAGGATTGAATAAAGTTATATTGAGGTGTATGGGGGTATAAACCTCAATAGGTCTTGAGACAAATTTATTATGAACTGCTCTTCGCAGTTCATAATAAATTTGTCTCAAGACCTATTGAGGTTTATACCCCCATACACCTCAACATAACTTTATTAAATCCTTAAATATGATTCTTTGATGCTGTGTTCATGGGGTGGGTTACTCGATTATTTCATCATTGCTGAATCATCGAGTTGCCGCCTTACGACTTAAATATGTTGACATATTTCTCAGAAGATGTCGACATCATAAAAAAATATGCCGACATAAACTGAAAATATGGCAACTTAATAGTTTACTTACCAAGAAATATTGCCGTGATAATTATCTAGGAAATCGATGGCAGACATATGCCACCGTACGATATAAAACCAAGTTTCCGACTTCCTAAATAATTATCACGGCGTTATTATCTCGGCAATTCAGCTAATAAGTCGCCACATTTTTCGAATTATGTCGACATATTTGTTTACGATGTTGACATCTTCTCGGAAATATGTCGACATCTTTAAGTCGTAAGTCGGCAAATCGATGGCAGAAATATGCCACCAAACATAAACGACGTTTGTGTGAATTCCGTTAAATCAAAGGTAACCTATGCCGTTTCTTGATCCAAATCAGCAATGTGTGTGACCATCCCTGGCATCAGCCGCTGCCCTCACTCTTCTTTGACCCAATCAAGGTGTTTATTGCCCTTTGAGGAATATCATTCCACTCCTGAATAAGGGCTTGCGGGAGTTTAGCGACGTTATATGGGACGTTGACGCGCTTCCTAACCCTCCTGTCCAACTCGTCCCCCAAATGCTCGATTGGGTACATGTCTGGACTGTTGGCCAATCAAGAACTGGAGCGTTGTTTTGAGCCAGAAATCACGACAAACCCTACCAACATGGGGCCTCGCGTTGTTTGCTGCAACGTGATGTTGCTTTTATGGATAAGAGGAAGAACGTGTGGTCCCAAGACCATCTCCTACATCATTTCCCCCAAATACCATAGATTTAACAAAACTGTGCCTGTCACCATGGTACCTGTCTATTATATACAGTATCTGGCACCACTAACACCGGAATTATTACAAGTTCTTCCTGATTCAGACTTTCAAATAAAATTTCAGCCTCAACGTATCCTAAAAACGGCAGAGTGTTTCCATCTGCACAGTACAAATCATGACCAAATTCAACCAAAGACAGTAGCTCAAAGCCTGGCAATTGCTCGAAAAAACTTCTGCTATATGTTGACACCTCAGACCATGTACATCCACCAAACACTTCATTTTAATACCACAAACGTTTTAAGAGGTCTTATTATCACTACCAATCTAATCCTGTCTACCTATTAGGGCTTACCTGATTACCTCCCCCTATCTGCCCTTTTAAAGTGGAGGCTTATCGTTTGACTGCTGTCCATTGTCAGAAGCCGATTTATCTTGTCTATGTCTTTTACTTGTGTTGCATCAGTATGCTGGTATTAACACACCGTATTTACAGGACGAAATGTCCCAGAAAGTAGATGACTTTTTTGAAAAATGCTATGAAGTCAGCATATCAAAATCAACCACTGACAAAGACGCATTCAGCATTCTGGGTTGTGCGGTCCATGTGCATGACCTGCAAAACTGCAGGCAAAGCTGTGATCTGCAGCCAATCCAATACTTCTGAAATAAATAAGGGTTGTTTTGTTGTTGGATAATTAAACAGTTTGAAAGTTCTTTTTCTTGTTATAAACTGAATTGATATATGAAAATACGAGATTATGTATTAAAAAAAATAAATACACAGTGAGAAAATTGTGGGTAGGGTAACCACAAACAAACATTTTTTATATGATGGCCTAAACGCATACCACATTCACGTTTTGATGGTTATATTTCGAAAAACTAATATTTAGGACAGATTATCTCGTTTTTTGTATTAAAAGGTGATTTACAAAAGCATTGACTGTGTTAAAATAATAAGATATATTCCTCAATAATATTCTATTTCCTTGGTCGAAGCACAGGACATTGCCCCAGATGATCTTACAAGGGCTGCTGATCCGGCACGTGCAGCACATGTCCTAGTGATGCCTCAGCAATATGGCAGCTTCTATGTTACTTTGTGTTTATCTTGAATCCAACACCTGTCAATTTATCACGTTTCATAGGTGTCTACCGCAGTCAATGTCATTACAGCACTGTTACATCTGGAAGAGTAGCGCAAAGAACACGTACGAATTCTTTTTATTTCATCCAACATGGAAGTTAAATCAGGTTAGTTGCATGCCAATATGAATCAATATATATATTTTATAAGCATACATATGCGAGTGCGACCCATCTCGCATATCATGTCATTTGTAACGAACCCTTGTGCTTGGACAGTACCCAGACCCCTGCCATTTTCAAAATATTTAACATTTATGCAAGCGTCTATTGGATGACGTAGGATGGAAAATCAAAGTTAAAAAATTTTTTTAATCCACATCCATTTTTCACAAGACAGTACTGCAATTTTAACTCTGAGAAGCAAAACTCTGCTTGTAACTTCCAACAATAAAGACGAAAATAATCATGAAAAGTTATCTAACAAAACGTACATGAACAACACGTTTTTTTCCATCGGAACAGGTGCTTTCGTTTCCTTGTAAGCTGATACTCTACCTAACACCACAGTAGTTACTCGTTCATTCACTTTGTCGAGACTTTACAGATCTCTCTATCTGACCGACTTTCAGTGGCTCGGAAGTTAAGCAATAATTCTGAACATGGAAAATTGATTTTAGCAAATATCGTCAGGAGCGTTAAAGAAATAAATGGTTTCACGGGTTTTAAATGGCCATTTTTCATGAATAAGAAATACTTAAGATTATCCGAACCCAGTATCGTACGTATCCAGCGAATCAAACATCAGACAAAGAATATATCTCCTTTCTAAACTAATGTAGTTGTCACAATATAAGGTAAAACATCTTGGATTGTGATAACTACAATAGCTTCACACGCACAATTATATATATATATATATATGGCTTCTTTTGTTAATACATATACACACACATATGCACCAGTGTTCAATTATAGAAAGTGAATGATATGCAATCGATATGGCAATTGAGTTTCTCCCCTTTGATAATAAGAAACAAGTTTGCCCGGGCTTCATCAGTTGAGAGGCAAAAAGATAATTTTATAAAAAAAAAATTAGAATTATTGAAAAAGTAATTAAAATTGATCTGAAATCTATTAAGAATAAATTTTGAAATAATATCTAAAGAAATCAATTAAAAAGAATTATCAATAAATTCAAAAAGAAAATCAAGAATGAATTTCAAAAATCAAAAATTGACCTTAACAGAAAAACAGCCAATTAAAAATTGACCTGAAAAATGAATTAGAAAAATATTAAATACATTTAAAATGATTTCATTTATTAAAAAAATCTTGAAAGGTTACACAAAAATGTTAAACCTACAGGTCAAAATTGATCTGTTTAGTAAATTCAAAAATTTATTATTCAAGAATATTTCTTAGCATTTAAAGAATGAATTCAACAAAATTAAGAATTGTAGTAATTAATTATAATGGAAACTTTGTAAAGTAAAGGAATAGACTTATTGATCAAGCACAAACATCATTATTTGCGTTGTATGCAAATTCGTAACTTGTTATTCCAATTCATATACAGCTCTTTATCTTTTACTGTAGTGTTGCTATATGGCTTCGAAGTATGGGTATTTAAAAGCTGAAACACATTGGAACAAATCCACCTGAAATTTGTAAGAGAATGTTAAAAGTAAGATCTAGCACTGCATCTTTTATGGTTTATGGCGAACTCGGTCGAATTAAGTGTCAAACTTAGAATGGCACGATTTTGGAATCATGAATCTTATTTGTAATGAAAATAAATTGAATAGTATATTACTTAAATTACCACTGAACCAGCACGACGCCAGAACGTATTCCTTTAAATAGATTAGAAAATAAAGTTAATGATTTTTAATTCAAGATGGATCCGTATAGAGAGAGGGATTACAAGGGAGTGCGTTTTTTGCTAAAATGTACATTGTATCCATAAAAAGTTTATTAGATAGCGTTGACAATTTTTGAAATGATGCACTTATTGTCGATTTAAAATTAATATACCAACACAAGTTGATGACATGTGTCTGCTTAGTACACAGCGCAAAAGTTTTCAGAATATGCTCGAGATATGTGAATTGTATAGTAAACTGTGGCGCTTTACACAAAATAGAAACGCAATATTGATGCGAATTTATATCTTTACGAACATCTTCTCCCATTGGTTAAGGATATAACACATGTTGGTATGATGTTAAATTATAATTTTAATAGTATTGAACGCACAGTACGTGTTTGTAATGAATCTAAAAGTGGTATCATGACCTTAACTAAAAGTGGAGCTCAACTATGTGCGTTAAATCCTCTATCTATCGGTTAAATAATTAAATCAAAAGATTACGTTTCGGCACTTTATGGGTGTGGATTGTAGTGACTACCAAAAAGTTGAATTTCAATGCTAGCAAGATCACAGCGTTTTATTTTAAAATCTATTCAAGGGTTTCTTGGATGATGGAGTATATAGAAGCGTATATAGATACCAGAGACCTATATTAATTTAGTATACAGGTCTCTGTAGATACTAAGTAATTCTTGTTCTTGGTAGATCATGTAACATAGAAAGAACTTGTATATCATATCTTGTATTTTTTACTCGATTATTTATGGCATATACATGTATATGGAGACCAATATGTATAATATAGAGTACATGTGGTTACATTGTTTGTATGTGTGAGCATGCTTGCACGCATGATTATACAATAGCGTTTATATAATTATCATTGATTCAATTGTTTTCAGACGAAATGCAGTTTTTTATTCGTCTGACCAATCAATTTGCGAATACCTTTTATAAGGGTGGTCGAGCATCAATAATTTGCTGTTATTTACCTGGAGCGCGTTATGCATATGTTTCAGTACTGACTGAATGAAATATAGTTTAATTATGCGGTAATCTAAATGGATTGTAATTTGACATACATACCTCTAGAATTCGGAAATTAATGCTCAACCACCCAGTAATGTAAATGTAATATCCTAGCACAGTTATATGTACAACGTACATTATCTTATTATGTATCATTCCCCCTCATGCACCTGCAACTCCCCCTCTCCAAATCGTATGATGGAACCAATTTCCGTCATTTACGTATTCCGTATTATTTTACCCTCCTTCCCAACTGTATCCACCTTCTCCCTGCACAATAATTACTTCCCCTGTCACATTTCTAACACGGAAACTGTTTATGCATTCTTCATAAATACTAATCGTGCCGATTACTACATTTCTTACCCTATCCAGACACTAAATACACTCATACTTCTCTTAGGGCCATCCTCAGTAACCTGAATGCCTATTTGCCATAGCTTGTATTGTGTCCGGATAGGTGTTTTTCTTTAATCGCGCTTATTCCCCATCATGCTTTTCCACTTACATCACCAGGTCTGTAATTATCGACATTTTATACCTACTAGTTATGTTACAAGTATTACGATTCCTAATTCACACGCTACGAGTTGCAAATAAACTGAAACATTACTTCTATTACAGTTTCAGACATGTTCCAAATGTAGTAAAGAATGTTATATCTCCTTCTTCTAACTTATGTATCTCTTTTCTATTAATCAAGCTGCTGCTCCTTCTCTGTGGCGATATTGAATGTAATCTTGGTCCCCAAGAGTCCGAGTCCGATTTATCATCCATCTCTTCATTTTCGTCCAATTTTACAACATTGTTTAGTGAAGCTAAGTACGCGTTTGTTCACCTTAACGTACAGAGTATTAAGCAGACATACGACATACTATATAGCGAACTATACAATCTCGATATTCTATCGTTTACCGAAACCTGGCTCACTCCCGATGATACTGCTTCAGACTCCGACTTTCCCGGGTTCTCTTCTCCTTATAGTTACTGTAGACCAAATAGACAAGGAGGGGGAGTGTCTGTATATGTCAGTAACAACTTATCGTCAAAACGTAGACCCGATCTAGAACTACCCTCTATTGAATGTGTATGGCTAGAACTTAGTTTAGCTGGAAAACCTACTTTATATGGAACGTTTTATAGACCCCCAAACGCCCCTGTCGCTTGCTGGGATCACATTGCTCATTCCATTGAACTTGCATTTAACAATATTATAATTACTGGCGACTTCAATGCAAATCTCTTAAGCGATAACAACCACTCCACACATCTTCGTAACTTACTAACTACATGTACTTTAAACCTCACGCAGAGCGTCGCGAGCCCCACCTTCTTCACTGAATCATCCTCCTCCCTCCTTGATATAGTATGCGCTAGCGATCCATCATTAGTTAACATTTGTCATGTTGGCGAAAGCTTTCTCGACCAACCTTTGAGATACCACTGTCCTATTTATGGTAGTATCAATATATCTAAACCTACCCAAAAATGTTTTAAACGCAGTATATGGCTATACGACCATGGTGACTACAATGATTATAGAGATAGACTTTCTCAAATCGACTGGGACACTATATTTGATTATGCTGACATTGACAAAAGCACAAACCAACTTACCGATATTATACTCAGTACAGCCAAAAAATGTATACCATTCAAGACTATAACCGTAAGAAATAATTCTCCTGCATGGTTAACCAACATGGTAAGGAGAATGATACGCAAAAGAAAATACCTACATCGTAAAGCTAAGCGATCTGGAAATGAAGACGATTGGGCTAATTTTAGAAAACTCCGAAATCTATGTGTTAATGCTATTCGTAAATCCAAAAGTAATTACTTTAATAAACTCTATAATAAGTTAAACAATAATACTAACACTAGTGCAAGGGATTGGTGGAAAATTGTAAATAACTTAATGACTAACTCTTTTGAAAAAAGCCCAATTCCCCCTATCACTGTAAACAATAGCATTATATATGACGAACTGGAACAAGCTAATGCATTCAACAATTTCTTCTCCTCTCAATCTACCATTAATGACACAAATATTCACCCTCCTGACCTACTTCAACCTCCTCACACCCTTGCTAACATTGTTATCTCTCGACAAGACGTTCTCGACGCAATACACTCTCTAAACACCAGAAAGGCGGCTGGTCCTGACTTGATAAGTCCTCGATTGATAAAGGAAGCCGCCGATATTTTAAGTTACCCTCTACAGCTACTATTTAATCTGTCACTTACCTCATCTACATTTCCGTCTCCCTGGAAAAAAGCACATGTCACACCTGTTTCTAAAAAAGATGACCCCTCTGTTATCAGTAACTACCGTCCAATATCTTTATTGTCTATTATTGGCAAATTAATGGAAAGATGTGTGTATAAATATGTCTACAATTTCCTTATCGATAAATCACTTCTAACCCCGTACCAATCTGGCTTCAGATCTGGTGATTCTACCATCAATCAACTTCTATCAATTTCCCATGATATTTTCTCTAATCTTGATAAGGGTAACGAAATCAGATTGATATTCTGTGACATAAGCAAGGCGTTTGACCGGGTTTGGCATCGAGGCCTACTATCCAAATTAAAATCTTTCGGAATAACTGGAAATCTCTTTTTATGGTTCTCAAATTATTTACGTAATCGTTGCCGAAGTGTAGTTATCAACGGTAAGCAATCCAACTTAGCCTATATTACAGCGGGAGTTCCACAAGGTTCAATCCTTGGCCCACTACTTTTCTTAATTTTCATAAATGACATTGTTAATAACATTAGCTGTGCCATAAAACTGTTTGCTGATGACACATCTCTGTATGTCATCGTTGAATCTCCAAATCTTAGCGCTAACCTGTTAAATGATAACCGTAGTAAAATTAACGAATGGTCTAAAACATGGCTTGTTAACTTTAACCCTTCTAAAACTCTAACAATGACCGTAAGCAAAAAACTAACAAACCGATCAACCCCTCCCTATTCATGAATAATACCATACTTACGGAAGTCACCTCACACACACATCTAGGTATCACACTCTCAGCTAACGGAAACTGGACTGATCATTTACAGCACATTATAAGTAAAGCCTCTAAAAAACTAGCTGTCCTTAGAAATCTCAAATTTAGCATTGATCGGAAATCCCTCCAAACTTTATACTGTTCATTTATTAGACCTTTACTAGAAAATGGAGACATTGTCTGGGACAATATAACATTAGGCCAAAGTAAATTATTGGAAAGTATACAACTTGAAGCTGCTAGGATCATTACCGGGGCTACAAAACTTACAAGTCACGACCGCCTATATTTAGAGTCTGGTTTAGATACTCTTGTTAACATAAGAAGAAAACATAAAATTATTAAATTTCATCAGATAGTTCATGACCAATGTCCTACCTACTTAACAAACTTGCTTCCAGCTCGCCACTCCAATATCCACTCCTACAACACAAGAAGTGCCGACTCCTTCAAATTAATTCCCTGCCGAACTAATCTTTTCAAAGACTCTTTCCTTCCCTCTTCTGTTGTTCTGTGGAACGCACTACCTGAGGTCATAAAACTAACCCCTCTATTATTAATCTTAAAAAATTCCTCAATGCTGGCACTGAAACCGTACCCCTATATTACTATCGTTGTAAAACTAGACAAAGTCAGATTCACCACGCACGACTCAGGATGCATTGTAGTTCTCTGAACAGTCATTTATATATACGCAATCTAGTTAATAGTCCCCTGTGTTCATGCAACTTATCTGACGAAACTACAGAGCACTTCCTTCTTCACTGTCCAAACTACCAGCACATCAGAATTCAATGTTTAAGAAACTTACCTCCCGACTATAATGTTAACATTTTATTATATGGTAACCCTGATATGCCAGACCAGTATAACGAAAATATCTTTGATATTGTTCAAACATTTATTATGCATTCTAAAAGATTCTAGAGTCACTGGTACACGTCTAACATCACATTCTTATAATGTGTGCTTTTTATATGCGCAATATCTATACGTACCGAAAACACCATACGATTCCATACCGCAGACCTTGTTACCGATATAAGGTTGTAAGGTTGTAATACAATTATTTCGGTTAATACATGTGCAAATATATTTATATACATATATATATATATTAACAAATTAATCCTATCGGTAAATCCATGTAACAGTTTCCTCTTCTCAACCCCACACGCTTTCCTCCCCTCCCCGCACCCCCTCACTACATTTGTACCTGTATTAAATAATGTAGTCCACTTTGTCAGTACCGTCATTTTGCCAATATGTTACAACTTATGGAGACAGATTAATATAAGTACACTGTACTTGTTTCTGAATCCGATCATTTTCATTAATGTTGCTGTACTACATGTTGTATCTAATCACAAATAAAATACAATTTAAACTAATATGTATAATAACGGTTTTCCTTCGTGATGAGTGAGTGGCATGTCGTTTTTATCGATTAGTATAACGTGCTATCATGTTTATCGGTTAGTCTTACCTACTCTATCATGTGTTTTATCATGTTCAGGTAGCATGAAGACGAACGGTCGTGATTTAATAAACAACAACACACGCCCTGAAGCATGCAAGTTCTTTATAGAGAACACAACATGGCACACAATTTGGAATCTATCTCTGGTCAGACAGATGTATTTCAAATAATGAAACAAAATTTACCTTTATCTGACCATTCTCTGATCATATTTCTATGTACGTAATATGTCACATATTCGTTGCAAAAAGTTTGTTCATAATTTATGTAGATCTACAAAACTAGTAAAATTCAAGTAAAAATACCTACAATTACGACAGGTAGATTCTACTACGAAATAGGACAGGAGATTTTATCAATCTAGGTCCATTGAAAGTGCCTTTCATACAATATGCATATTACTCAATTTCAAATCTAGATCAAAATTACCGAAACAAAAACACAAATCGACAGTAATAAACTAACTTGTATAAAGCCAGAGGAGATCCGATAGAGACAATCAAGAGTTGTCTACCCTGCTGGTAGTGGTCCGATTTATGGATATCCATAATTCATTTTTAAATATCCATAAATCATTTATGGATATCCATAAATAAGTCGAATTATGGATATCCATAAATCATTTTTAAATAGCCATAAATCATTTATGGATATCCATAAATAAGTCGAATTATGGATATCCATAAATCATTTATGGATATCTAAAAATAAATTATGGATATCCATAAATAGGGACTTTTTTCCACTCTGGCTTGCCATACATTTTCACCTAAGATATATATTTCAGTCCGATGGGATAATAAGAAACGCGGCTTTAAATCATAAACCTATACATTTACAATAATATGTCTCTGATAAATCTTACACTTGCCATAGAAAAGCATAAGTTCATTTAAAAGTTCTTTAACAAAGATTTTCCCTTTAAGTCTAGCAATGCTTTCCTCATCTTCGCTAGCCAAAGCTTCTGATTACGTTACACAAGTTCGTGGAGTATAACGTAATCAGAAGCATTGGCTAGCGAAGATGTGCTTTCCTATGGGAATTTTTAAGTTTAGATGTGTTCTTAATCAAGTTAGGGGACGTCATTTTAACGGTAAAGTGTTTAATACTGACACCCGAACAGAGCAGAGCATGTTAGGTGTGTTTCACGATAACTTCGATTCGTTCAAGTCTCGGAACGTTTGCTTTTTATTTTACGGAAAATACCGAATATTCTCGATTGGATATCTGTATCAGTACACGTATACATATCATATTACTATATTTACAAATAACCCCTAGACACTACGATGTACAGCCCGCGGCGAAATGATCACCGTAATTATAAATGGAGGCCACTAAAAGGTTGAACTATACATGTATCATACTGTACCAGAAATCCAATATGTCTTGATTCTAAAAATAAATGAATAAAATAATAAGTCGTTAATACTAAATTATTTTGGGATATATTGAAATGGTTTATGTAAGTAATATGTTACAGTAATATTATGATATCAAACTTCACGTGTATGGATATTGAATAAATGATTAATTCTACGAGTATCCCCTTGGGTGCCTCATCGTATACTACAAAGGGTACTGATTGATATATAAAGAACGGTTATAGTGTAATTGAGTGGGATTGAGATCGATATCTATCATATTGCTTAAGACACACCTTAAGTGAAATGCATTAACATACATTACAACGTCTATGCAAATATATATATAGATATATATCGATATACTGGTATATTGTTATAAATGTATCTCCTATGCCGTTACCTTACTCTGTGATATATTCCATTTACTCTAACATGGTCACCCGTATAAGGAACACGCTTCGCTTTTACATATAGCTACACATACACATGTAGTATATATATATAATTATCAAGTTCCAAAACTTATATATATTTTACCTACATCAATTACTTCATGATCAGTATATCAACATGCCAAGAGGAGCTTTAAGTAAATTCCAGAACGTATTTTTTCACCGTGTGATATTGCTGTTGGTTACCGGAATAACCCTTTGTTTGGTGCTATTTTTAGTAAGAAGAAGACACGTGATGAAAGGTAAGTCTAAGATAGCATGTTCGTGTTTACGAAATCACAACATAATGAGTTTTATATATTTTTTTTTTATATAATTAGGATGAAATTGATATAGGACACCGTCAGAATATGTGTTGACAATATCGGATCATGTACAGTTTCTCAACAATTTCTGTTGATCCAGATTATATTTTATCCTTTTGTATTTTCACTGTGGTATATTAAGTCCTTGTGTGTTGACTCTGTGGTATATTTTGTCCTTGTGTGTTAACACAGTGGTATATTTTTCCATCTTGTGTTTTCGCTGTGGTATATTTTGTCCTTGTGTGTTGACACTGTGGTATATTTTGTCCTTGTGTGTTGACACAGTGGTATATTTTGTCCTTGAGTGTTGACGCTGTGGTATATTTTGTCCCAGTGTGTTGACGCTGTGGTATATTTTATCCTTGAGTGTTGACACTGTGGTATATTTTGTCCTTGTGAGTTGACGCCGTGGTATATTTTGTCCTTGTGTGTTGAAACTGTGGTATATTTTGTCCTTTTGTGTTGACAGTGTGTCATATTTCGACAATGTGTTTTGACATTGTGGTATATTTGGTCCTTGTGAGTTGACACTGTGGTACATAGTGTATATTTTGACGATGTGTTTTGACACTGGTATAATTTGTCCTTGTGTGTTGTCGCTGTGGTATATTTTGTCGATGTGTGTTGACACAGTGGTATATTTTGTCCTTGAGTGTTGACGCTGTGGTATATTTTGTCCCAGTGTGTTGACGCTGTGGTATATTTTGTCCTTGAGTGTTGACGCTGTGGTATGTTTTGTCCTTGGGTGTTGACGCTGTGGTATATTTTGTCCCAGTGTGTTGACGCTGTGGTATATTTTGTCCAAGTGTGTTGACGCTGTGGTATATTTTGTCCCAGTGTGTTGACGCTGTGGTATATTTTGTCCCAGTGTGTTGACGCTGTGGTATATTTTGTCCCAGTGTGTTGACGTTGTGTTATATTTTGTCGTTGTGTGTTGACGCTGTGGTATATTTTGTCGTTGTGTGTTGACGCTGTGGTATATTTTTCCATCTTGTGTTTTCGCTGTGGTATATTTTGTCGATGTGTGTTGACACTGTGGTATATTTTGTCCTTGTGTGTTAACACAGTGGTATATTTTTCCATCTTGTGTTTTCGCTGTGGTATATTTTGTCCTTGTGTGTTGACACTGTGGTATATTTTGTCCTTGTGTGTTGACACAGTGATATATTTTGTCCTTGAGTGTTGACGCTGTGGTATATTTTGTCCCAGTGTGTTGACGCTGTGGTATATTTTATCCTTGAGTGTTGACACTGTGGTATATTTTGTCCTTGAGTGTTGACGCCGTGGTATGTTTTGTCCTTGGGTGTTGACGCTGTGGTATATTTTGTCCCAGTGTGTTGAGGCTGTGGTATATTTTGTCCCAGTGTGTTGAGGCTGTGGTATATTTTGTCCCAGTGTGTTGACGCTGTGGTATATTTTGTCCCAGTGTGTTGACGCTGTGGTATATTTTGTCCAAGTGTGTTGACGCTGTGGTATATTTTGTCGTTGTGTGTTGACGCTGTGGTATATTTTTCCATCTTGTGTTTTCGCTGTGGTATATTTTGTCGATGTGTGTTGACACTGTGGTATATTTTGTCCTTGTGTGTTAACACAGTGGTATATTTTCCATCTTGTGTTTTCGCTGTGGTATGTTTTGTCCTTCTGTGTTGTCGCTGTGGTATATTTTATCGATGTGTGTTGATACAGTGGTATATTTTGTCCTTGAGTGTTGACGCTGTGGTATATTTTGTCCCAGTGTGTTGACGCTGTGGTATATTTTGTCCTTGAGTGTTGACGCTGTGGTATGTTTTGTCCTTGAGTGTTGTCCCTGTGGTATATTTGGTCCTTGTGAGTTGACAGTGTGTCATATTTTGACGATGTGTGTTGAAACTGTGGTATATTTGGTCCTTGTGTGTTGACAGTGTGTCATATTTCGACAATGTGTTTTGACATTGTGGTATATTTGGTCCTTGTGAGTTGACACTGTGGTACATAGTGTATATTTTGACGATGTGTTTTGACACTGGTATAATTTGTCCTTGTGTGTTGTCGCTGTGGTATATTTTGTCGATGTGTGTTGGCACAGTGGTATATTTTGTCCTTGAGTGTTGACGCTGTGGTATATTTTGTCCTTGTGTTGACGCTGTGGTATGTTTTGTCCTTGGGTGTTGACGCTGTGGTATATTTTGTCCCAGTGTGTTGACGCTGTGGTATATTTTGTCCCAGTGTGTTGAGGCTGTGGTATATTTTGTCCCAGTGTGTTGACGCTGTGGTATATTTTGTCCCAGTGTGTTGACGCTGTGGTATATTTTGTCCCAGTGTGTTGACGCTGTGGTATATTTTGTCCAAGTGTGTTGACGCTGTGGTATATTTTGTCCTTGAGTGTTGACGCTGTGGTATATTTTGTCCAAGTGTGTTGACGCTGTGGTATATTTTGTTCTTGAGTTTTGACACTGTTCTATATTTTGTCTATGTATGTTGTCCCTGTGGTATATTTGGTCCTTGTGAGTTGACAGTGTGTCATATTTTGACGATGTGTGTTGACATTGTGGTATATTTGGTCCTTGTAAGTTGACAGTGTGTCATATTTTGACGATGTGTGTTGACATTGTGGTATATTTGGACCTTGTGAGTTGACACTGTGGTACATAGTGTATATTTTGACGATGTGTTTTGACACTGGTATATTTTGTCCTTGTGCGTTGTCGCTGTGGTATATTTTGTCTTTGTGTATTGACGCTGTGGTATATTTTATCCCTGTGTTGACACTGATGTATATTTTGTCATTATATATTGATGCTGTGGACTAGTCATCTTTTCTAACCAAGGGTACACTATGCTAAGCTCTATTTCTAGCCTAGTGTAGTGTAACCCCTGGTAAGGTGTTTACTGGTATATATTGTCACGCCTTACTATTTATTTGTATTTTCATATTTAGTTTTCTATTCATTAGTCTACATATATTAAAATGTGTTTTTTTCTGATTTCAGGTATAGAACAAACAAACAATGAGAGATTTAATATGAAGGACATACGAATTAAACCGGTAAGATTTTTAATTGAACAATTACCATTACTCTCAACAATTATATACATGGTCACCATGATGTTGTGTAAAAGTCGAAAGAAAGCTTTAAGCAAAATAACTTTCGAACAATATTATACCTTGCAGCCTTTCTTATTATAGGAGAGTCACTAACATGCCACGTTTGAATTAACACTAAATTAAATTTACGGAAGCGTATATTTACGCGAAATGCTGAAGTTAAAAATCACACGGGAGAAATACGCTTTTGTATAATTATACTTTGTTACAGAAAGTTTTTATAGACATCATTAATCTACAACAAGCTCTTTTTCTCCCGTTCAAATCGGAGTTTCAAATCTCGCTTTTTATTTATTTCACATACACTGCACTCAATATTCTTCTGGTGTCTTCTCGAAATTAAAAAAAAAACAAAACAAACTTTCTCTTTTAGATTGAGGGTTTGAAGGAGGAAGACATTTTCTACCCTTCCACGACGTTTTCCTGGCTCCCTTCTACCTTTACCAGTCCCTTGGTGTCTTGGAGCACTACAACACAACCCTTTACTACAGAGGGTACACAGATACAATCTAAGAGGGCACAAGACGACAAATCTGATAAAAATGGAAATGAAATCGAAGACAGCGACGTCCAAAACACATTACGTGGTCAGCTGACGAAAACGATCTCAAGTAGTTCTAATACGCAGCAAGGAAATAAAAGTCCGGATTCTGGCGTAAAATCGAATGAAGACGGACGAAAAGATAAAATACCGATAATTTCTGAAGCAAGTAAATCTAAAAACATGGTAAATGAAAAAATCGGGTCGAAAGACAAGGTATTTGCCAACATGCAGAGCAAAACAAAGCTGAAAAAAGCAGCGTGAATCAACCATCAAAGAATACAATTTCTGCTCAAAGTTCTAGGATTGTATCCAACACGCGAAGAGTCGGATCTAAGTAAGCCAATACATCAATGGCAAATAAAGGGATATAATTAGGAAAGGATAAATACATGCAAATTTAGTCTCATCAAAGTCACGTGACCTGAGGAGGAAGCGTTGAAAATTGACCAACCAAAAAACGCATAGCAGTTGCCATAACAACTGATAACACGTGACTGGGATTTCAACGTGGTCATTGGTTCAAAA
The DNA here is from genome assembly GCF_902652985.1 of Pecten maximus. NCBI lineage: Eukaryota > Metazoa > Mollusca > Bivalvia > Pectinida > Pectinidae > Pecten > Pecten maximus. The sequence goes on along the minus strand of NC_047032.1, from coordinate 14,536,542 downwards.
GAAAATGTTGCGTGATGGAAGTCATGGGGAAAGATTACGCTATGTTTTAGAAATACTTGTATGCATGGCCAGAGGTTCAAAGAAGAAACGTCAGTGTCAAAAGCGATGCCGAATATAAACAATCATTTGAAATTTCCAACGAGATTACCTTTTTTTCAATATTGTTCCCTAATATTGGTATATGTACGTGAAATGATTACAATCTTTCAAATATGACTTAAATCCTTTGTGCATGTATTTATTTATTTTAATATCTGACTACAATTTTCAGGATCTCTAGATATGAGGCGGCCCTCTAATTTAGATCCGATAAGTCGTACTAATTACTGATTAACATAGGTATTATGAAACTAAATGATTCGAATAATTTTATAAACATGAAAATGAAATTAAATCAAACCGAGCACAAAATAATTCTGAAGTAATTGTTGTATCATTTTAGATATGTTTTTATGATATTTACCTCTGAGGAAGAACGCAAGGGAAAATTACGCTATTGTACCTCTTTCCCTCTGTGTAAAGTGTTTTTAGAATCAAAAGTTCACATTATCGTATTTTATAGTATTTGCATACTCACGTACTACATGTACGTCCTATCAACATTAAACGACGGTGTCCCCGAATGAACGGACCATTGACGGACGTTTTTACAGTGTTATCACACTGAAATGCCACACCTGTAGTGGGACACCCGTATTATACAGACAAGGGAAGATACAGTCATTACCATCAACTTTAATGATAAACACCGGGCAGGGAGTACGAAGTGGTTTTGTAGGCTTCGGAGAGTACTCAAAGTCTTCCGCACGGGAGCGAGCTCTCGTCTAAAAGTTAAAACTGAGACAGTGTCAAGCGAGACAGTAGTTGTTTAGAAACAAATTACAAGATGAAATCCCAAATTTAGTCGCTTCTTAGAGTTCTTGCGCCCAACTTTCAGGAAAACAACAGTACGATATGTCCAAGTGGTTGTTGTATAGATAATTTTACTGATATGAACTCACTTGAAATTATGGCATTATACCATTCAAATTAGGTCTTTAGAACTCTACAAAATGAAAAGCTTTTATCTCTAGATAAAGTCATGCGACGCGGGTTTAATAGCAGACGACACTCATTCAACTGAAACGTAATCGTACTTCCGGTGTTGAAAATAGCCTTACAAAGAATGAAAAGTTTCTGATTAAGATAAAAACCGTGTCTTGGCAACGGCATTGACGTCATAGTTTTGTTTTTACCCTAATTCATCTCTAAAATGTCGACATACCTGATTGTTGTACCTCGAATGAAATATGGATGACCATGCTTGTGTTAGGTTCGCGCCATTTAATCTACCTAGTTTGCTTACTTGTGTTTGTTAATATGAGCCAATGAATCAAAAAGTCAACGAAAGCATAAGATCTTTATATAGTAATTACATAGTCAAACCAATTACTAAACGTGTTTCTGGTTTAAATAGAATTGTTATTTTAAGTCAATCTAATTAAAATCTAGATGGTCGGTCATTCCCACTACGTTACATTTGTACATGAACATCTAACAACATCCCATAGGGGGTCACGTCAGGGTGACCTTTTGTATTAGCCAATCAATTGACTACTTCCAGAATCTCAGAAGTGGATTTTATATGTCCGAATTACCAAGACTAGAATGCATAGCTTGCATAATCTGTCAATTTGTTTCAAGTCATTTCGTCCTATAAAGCATAAAGCTCTATACATGCGTGACGAAATGGTTTGCTTCAGATGCATGCTGTGACGCAATGTTTTGACAATTGACAATTCGCCCTGAAAGTGAACTACAAACATCTCAAAGGTCATCAGAACGTGACCCCTTATGGGATGTTGTTAGATGTTAATGTAACGTAGTGGGTATGACCATCTTGATTTTAATTAGATTGATTTTTAAGTGTTCAATCAAGACGTTTTTTCTGCATTTTTCAATGATGAAATTAAGTTGGAATAATATCGCATCTAAATTCAAGATAGAGTTTTAGACAATAAATGGCAACATTAATTTCGTGCACAGGAAATTAGCGTTGGGTATGTTATTTCTGAATAGTGTAAACAAAGATAAATATTTCCGCAAATTCAGTGAAAAGTAATAAACATACCCAACGTATCATACTGAAAGTTAGCCATATTGTTTGGTGTCAGCTTTGAGAGACATCGATGAAACCAAAATTTATCTGCTAATTTATTTTTGGCTCTCAACACCCATTTAGGTTAAAAAAAAAATTAAAAATCCTGTTGATCTTATCATAGTATGACGTAATAATCAGTGTGTTTAAGTGTCAAGTTTCAAAAGCGGGCACATGCTAAGAGAGATGAGTGTCAATGTTGTTGATGTGTAGTGATGTGTTCGACTTGTGCACAGGAAATGCTGACGTAAAACTTACAGTACAATGTACAAAAAAGACTGTTTAACTACAACATGTCAACTATGGATGATTTCGAAGAACTGTAAGTAGGACTGAGATCTTTTGTTGAAAATTGTATTGGAAAGGTATATATTTAGCATTGGTTTCATACATATAGTTTTCAAATACTTCAACTAAATCTAACATTTATGAAAAATGCATAAACAAGTATATCTAATTACTTGCCAAAAACTAACATTGGTCACAGTCTTATCATGAAAACGTACTAATCGACTAATACTGAAACTGATTTGATATCCGCTGACTAAATGTGGTTTCTCGCCTGTAGCAACACGTGTTTTGTTTTATGGCAAGACCATTATACGTAAGTTACTGACCAGTCCTAGAAGGGCAAATCAATGGTATACATGTACTACAGTTTAGTTATTTTTCAGTTGTACTGTATGTATAACGTTCAATTTGTATCGAAATGTGTTTATTGTGTGTCTTTCTTTTTTAAAATCCTTTGAGATTGCAGAAGGAAGCACCGTTGGTGCATTTTAGTCCCCGAGGTTTGCCGTCACATTTAGCGATAGGGTTCATAATACAAAATATGAAATGATGTATGTCATGCGTTTGAAATCATCATTAGAAGTAATTGAATTAGTTTAATTTTATAGACTCTGCATGATTTGGCTTCATTTGATAACTTCTACAATATTAACACTGCTTCAACGATGGAAAAGAAAGTAATCAGATCAATATTATCCCCGGATCTGAATGGATCACGTTTCCTAACCGACCCCTCTCTAAACCGACAAAATGTTCATGTACCGTGCATGCTCGGGTTAGAGAAGTTCTACTTTACATTTTTTATGAACATGTACTTGACGTGCGTTTGAAATCCAAAGTTGCAAATTATGAAGGGTTAGATTTAAATACGGTAAAGTGACGCCCCCAGAGTTCTCTATATACATTGTAATGCCTCTCGAGGCAGGTCTGTTGTGGTCCCTCTAATGTTAGAAAAACCCCGATTCTTCAGGCTAAAGACACTTTATTCTTCCACCAGCACACAATTTATACGACAAACAACAGAAAAAATTACATGTACGTCTCATTGCTTTCATTAAGTTCTACATAAAATAAGTATTTGAATAATGTATGCTATTTTTCTGTATTAGCAATGGGACTAACAAACTTGATGAAGGAGAGTTCGAAGACAGACTCTTCGTCTTCTTGGCCAACGATGACAATACGGTGTCCACCGAGCAATTCATTAAGGTACTAGAATGTGATACAGCAATTTTTTAAATCCAAATAGACGTATATGACTCACAATATTATTTAAAGCCAAATAACAAAACCATAAGGTAAGATTTTTAGTAATCGAAATTTCTATACAATTGATACCTGTTGAACGTTTGCTTAAACACTACTCTCTTTAGAAAGCACTATAGTAGTCTACATTATTTTTTGTATATCATACTGTAATATTCGCAGGTACATCATTTTACTTCATTCTTCGACAGTGAATAAACAGATACAAAATTAGTATTTGTACAGATTTAATCTATGTAGACAAATTAATATTTTAACATATGTTCATGTTCATTGTGTGATAAGCAAAAGTAGTACTCGCGAATTAGTTCAAACCGTGACAACCGCGAACTATAAGCCCTGTGAAATCAAGTATACCAATGTGATGCCGTTTTATAGAATAAATCTACAGTTTTAACCGTACCAGTATAAGGATCATTTCACTCTGCAATTTCCAGTGTTTACTGTAAACGTACTTGATTTGGCGAACTCAGATTTTAGCACATTTCCTAATTTAAGAAGATTTGAGCATTGCTGAATAAGCGCGCCAAAATCATCTTATACAGAAATTGTAATTAGTGCAATCATAATTTAGCGTAATGCTTCTAGTGCGAAAAGAATTAAGATAAGATTACGATTTAAATAAGCACATTTACAGTAGTTGATATATCTTGATGTAGGAACTGGAGAAGAGGGGGCTACGTGAAAGTGACCCTCGGTTGGCAATGTGTATGGCATTGCTATCAAACAGGGAAGATTCACGAATGAACAAGAAGACATTCAAAGAGTAAGTAATTCCCTATTCTGTTCACGTTCTTTAAATTTGGTTATATACAGAAGAACAATTACCACAAAAGATCCTCAAATTCAGCATCTTTGAGTGGTTGGGTAATGTTTGACGTCACATTAACATAATAAGATGATTCAAAACCGATGTCATCTTGAATTGGGCCAAATGACCCCTGGGGAAGTCTAGAAAATGTCATATATCAGGTGTATTGTCAAGACATTGTTTGATTATACTGACTATGAATTGAGAAAAATAATCACCCCCTACCTTGAGGACGTGACAAAGCCCAACCTTCGGGGTGATATTCGTGATTGTCTAACCCTCAGCAGAGCTGCTCTGTCACATCCGCAAGGTAGGGAAGATTATATCAATTCTTTGATACTCTTCCCGTGACCATAGCTATTGCGAGACATCATTTTCATGACACCGGCAACGTAACCTCAGGTGAAGATTCGCGACCCAAGGTGTGTGGTTCGACTTTTCCTACGCGTGTTGTTTTGTGTTTCTCGAGAAGCTAAGAAACAGACCGGTCTTTGCTATTGTGGCTGTGTTCTTTGGCAAGACCATTTACCCTGATTGCTCTTAGGGACTATACACCAAGTAAATAAACAATAACAGTATTACCACAGCAGGGCATATATGACATATGATTGTAGTACATTAGAACTTTCATATTTTTTCAGTCTAACCACGCTTTGTTGTTGATAAATGACACATTTTTATTATCAGGTGTATCGCCCCCAATATCGTCTTAATCAGCAAGACGTTCCGAGATGAACTCGTTATTGCGGAATTTGAAGACTTCCGGAAACGGATTGATAAGTTGTACGAGAGATCAAAGATGAACAAAAATGGGAAGGTAGGAGGCTGTTCAGTTTGTCCCAGGTAACATAAAATCCGTCTTTTATACTCGCTGCCCAGCCTCGAGGAGCGATATTACATAGGCTTAGCAAACCTGACTTGTAATTCCAAATCTCGACCATTCATCATAAAACATCCAATCTGTGATTGCTTGTTTTTGTCCTAATTTGGAAAGTTATGTTAAATAATATCTATTCTTCATTGAAAAAAGATTGTTTCTTAAAAACATAGTTGCTACGTTCTTTTTGTAATAACAGAAAAGTGGAAATTTATCAAAGGTTATATATAAACAGAGATAGTTAAGGTTAAGAGAGGCTGAGAGAATAAAAAAATACATTCCGCTTTTAATAAAAACAAACAAGGAGCGGACAATTGTCAAATGTTATATTTGGTAGTTAGAGATCCAAATTGTGTATAATCGAAGGGAATTAAGGTTGTAAGAGACTGAGAAAATTTGAATATATAAACATATAAGAACGCCGATATGGCGCAGCGGTATAAGCTTCGGGTATTTCTGGCTAGACGACTGGGTTCCGTAGATCGTGACTTCGATATATGGTGCAGATTATGTAAATAAATGTATATATATGTAACAGATTCCATGATTAATTAAATCTAAATCACTGCCTCCGCTAGGGATCGAACCCGGGACATCTGGCTTACTTATAGTCTTACGCGAACCGATCGAGCTAAAGAAAAATCTCTCTAGCCGAGCTAGTATTTACCAGGGTTACATACTCTCCCTCCAGGAAAGAACTCGTCCTCGAGTTTCCAGGGGTAACAGCGATGCTTTCGCAAGCAACAATGAGTATCATTCCCGAGTCCCTACATGGGCGCCAATGTAACAGAGCGCATGCTTAATTAAATTTAAATCACTGCCTCCGTTAGGAATCGAACCCGGGACCTCTGGCTTACTAGTCTAACGCTCAACCGATAAAGAGAAGCGGTATAATATATATGGTATTATTAACGGTTATAATCCGGGTAACACTGAATCCTTGCATAAGTTTGTCTGCAGGATACGAATTACTTGAAGTGTTATATGGGGCAAAGAAATATTTCTAACAGTGTTGACAGGAAAAATGTTGAATTTTCGAGGCAATCCACCCCTTTATCAAGACACAGAGAATGCAAATACAAACACATGATATATAAACAGTACTAGAAAATACAATAAGATACAGTAAGACTAGTATTTTTGGTAGTAGTTGAAATAACAACCATGAACCCTTCGGCTGGCGTGGGCCGAAGGCGGTGGCTAGCGTGACATGTACAGAGCCATGTTCTATGATGGAACGCTATGTGACCAACGGCCAAGACATTTGAAAATATCCCGCGCGTGCAAATGCCGAACTGTTAATGGACGTTTCGTCCCCAAAATGATTATATACGGATACAGCGTATAGGAAAAGATGGACGATATTGCATAAATACTTGATGCACTGTCGTCAATGAAATGATAATGGATAATACGTATAATGTGTATTTTTTCCAACAAAAATAGCGGATATTTGTGTCAAATGATATATTTTGTGATTGAAAGATTTAGGGAGGCGAATTTTTAAAATATCTGCGGCAATAATCATTCAATTTTGACATTTCGGCGAGATTAAGAGTAGGAATCCTATTTTGTACTTACATGTACACTACGCTTCAAAGGAGCAAGCAGCATGCTAATGATATCAGGTACACAGATACGACACGTGTTGAGGAAAATATGCCATCAAAAGCTGTCTCATTGAAATATTGGAGCTGATTTAAAACACATTATTTCATCCTTGATTGCTCTACTGTCACTAATTCATGTTATCGTGCACTCACCTGAATTATGTCTGATAGAGAAGAGACACAAGGCCTGCGTCACTCACCTTTGTATTTCAGTAATTATGCCAAAATACTATAATTTAAGTTATACAATGTATTACAAATGGTTCAAACCAAATGTGAACTAAATCCTGAGGTTCTTTATGAAGATGAAAGATTTTAAAGAATTCATAATATTCCCCTCTCTGGGCCCCAGGGGAACCAAATATTTCTTATTATACAACAATGAATTTTGACCAATAATGCTCCGGGCCAAATTCATTTAGTCGATCATAACTAGAAGTTATATAAAGTATTCATCACAATTCCCCCTATTGGGCCCCGCCCACATTCTACGTTATATAAGATTTCCTTAGCCTTATAATGCTCCAGATGATATTTATCAAAACTTATCCAGGCGTTCAGGACTGGTAACGCTTTAAAGGAAATGTTGACAGACGACGGGCGATGGACGGACGACGGACGGACGACGGACGGACGCTGCGCCATGGTATAAGCTCACCTGTCCTTCGGGCCAGATGAGCTAATACGAAAACAGAAAATATGACCTTTGAAATGTCACAGCATTATCTTGATTGACGTAAGGCAAACTTATCCTTGTGTATAAAACACATATAAATTACAATGGATAGACGCACGGAAAGTTATATTTAGCATCCCATAAACTAAGGATGTATGCTAAGGTCGTCATCCAGGAAAGAAAAGACTTTCCTGACGTCAGTAGTGTGTTAAGTTTCTAGATAAATAATCCTGGGTTATCATCTTAATACGTTACTAAACTTGTTACTATATACATGTATATCTAATCAAATATAATATTGAAATGCAGATCTGCTTGGTACAATTTCATTGTCTGTATAGTTTTAAACGTTTAGACAATGGCCCGTCAAGTTGAATAGCCACCATAACATAAATAGCATGAAGTTAGACAATATTGTTTATATATATCTAAACATTAGACCAAATTTTAAATCTCCTTTTCTTTTCTTTTCTTTTCTTTTCTCTTCCTTTCTCCCCTCCCCATTTTGCATTCCCGTTTTTTCTCTTTTTTTTTCTTCCCTTCAAATATAAAATCTAGCGAAAATAAATATCGCATTGACCTAAATGATTTTTTTTTCAGGTAGCAACTTATATTCCCATATTGGCCAGAGCTGACCCCGACAGTTGGGGCGTGTCTGTGTGTACTGTGGATGGGCAACGGTAAGTATCGACCTTTGTTAGTTTTCCAACCCCACACAAGTTTTATCCCCAGTCTCACCCCCAAAGGGATGAATTATTATTTTTCTCTTACCCTGTTTACCCTCTTATGTATCTAATATTGACGTTAAAGCAATACAAAGAACTGTTGACATGACGTGATTGAATTGTCGACGTGGCGTCGTTGTACAGTTGCCGTGAGGTCATGGTATTGTTGACGTGACGATATGCAATTGTTGAGAACGTGAAAAGAGCACGGGTAGCTTGTCTTTTCCCTAGGGTGAGATAAGAAAATCTCACCCCGGTAAAACTGACGATATTCCTGTCCAGGGTAAGAGAAAAGGGAATCTCAACCCGCGGGAAATATTCCTAAACTGCCAAACACGAGGCATCTCGCCTTAAGGGTGTATACGGTGACATTTCTCTTACCCTAGTAGCCTTCTTGTGTATGTATTATTGGCGTTACATCAATGGAAGGCGTTGGCATGACGTGATTGAATTGTTGACAGTTCATCATTTAATTATGACGTCATTGTATATATTCCGCGACGTCATACTATTGCAGTCAGTAGGGAATCCCAATCTAAACTCCGGCTAAGTGAGCGTATTGTCTCCTTGGAGTCTTCAACTTCTGTTTAACAGGACTTTATTTCTCGCTCTGCAGGCATTCCATCGGCGATGTTAAAGATCCGTTTACCATCCAGTCGGTCAGTAAGACGCTGACCTACGCCTCAATCCTTAATGATAGAGGATCAGAGAAGGTTCACGAGTACATTGGCTATGAACCTAGTGGTCATTCCTTCAACAAGATTCGCTTGGACGTCAATGGTAATTTTCTCTCAAAAAATCAATTTCGTTATCAAGTATTTTGTTATATATTGAACGTGTTGCTTTTTTCAACAATATATGTCATAGTTATTGGAAGTATTGATTTTCGTCCATCAGGAAAACCTCATAATCCTATGATCAACACCGGCGCCATATTGGCCTGTTCGTTGCTGAAGCCCGAGATGGACAAACGTCAGAGGTTTAATTATGTATGTATAAAGAATAAATAAGTTCAATAAAAATTTCATGTACAGCCCTAGTTAGTACAATTTGTTTATGGATGTATGTACATACACAATCATGTACTTATTATAATGTAAGTTTTATCATGCACGCATTGGCAAAAAAGAAAATTAAAAAAAACTTTCAAGTTCAATATTTTCTTTCCTGCCCCCAACCTACCACAAATCTTCCATGCTAAAGACTGACGTCAATTTAGGGAAATCTGTTTTTCAAGTGATACACACCCGGAAGGTCCTCCCGTCCTTAAAGAGAAACAGATGAAAAGGGCGTTTAGTATTGTTCTCGGCCCATGACACGCCATTGTCGTTGAAAACGATACTTAAATACGATAGCTACGTGACTTGCCCTAATCATTGTAATAGACCGGGAAAGATATCATGCCTGCGACCTACTATTTCATTTAAATGAAACATTAAAGGGACAGGTGTGAAGGGTCGTCTAAATATTAAATCCAGTGATATTTTACGAGCATATAAATACTACTATGGTGCAATTTAACATTGATCAATTGTTAGTGCACGTTTTTTTCATGGATAACCACGGGCCTTGCCGTTGTCATATGTTAAGCTATTTGTAACTTTCGGTAAAACGTCCGAAAAATGCATGTTTCAGGAGAGCATAATGAGCTCATATGAATCGCATAAATCCTGTCAAATGAATACCTATTAAGAGCTTTTGACATTTTTTTGTGCAACATTATATTATGTGATTTACATGAGCTTACTGTATTCTCCATGTAACATGCATTTTCACATGTTTTGCTTAAATTAACAAACAGCTATTACATGCCAACAGCAAACCCCATAGTTAGCCATAATGCACACAATTGATCAAGTTGCTTGTGTTCAATTTCATAGTGTAGTGATTCATAGGCTTGTAAAACGCCCTTTAGCCGGCTCCGATCAAGCTGGAACCAGTCACAAAATGACATTCCATCGTCATCTACATGTATGTCTCAATGATATAAATCTCATAGGTAAACACAATCTATAGTGTACACTGGTGTTGTTAATTCGTAGGTTTAAGATGTGAATTTCCTGTCGTAAGAGCAGAGTGTCCGAATTACTGTAAACCACTTAGATTTTGCGAATGCTTAATTTCGCGAACTTACCTTTTAAGACATATCTGCAAATATATGATTTCGCGAACGCTGATCTAGGAATGACTTTGAATTTGCGAATGATGAACTATTAGACTCATGGGCTCTTCAAAACCCATATATCGGAACACTTACCGATAGGTAGGATTGCCATCCAAAGATGTTGTTTTCTTACACTATAATCGCGAACGATTTGAATTCGCGATTGACTCTCCTTGCTTATCAACGCGAAAATAAATCCAACGCGAAATATAAATGATTTACAGTATATTATCATTGTAAACTAACTTCTGCATTAATATCTATATATACATAAATACATACTAAGTATATATGCTCTACTTCCAGGTCAAAAATAAGTTCCAGAATTTGGCTGGTGGCGAATTCATGCGGAAAAATTTAGGCGCGTAAGTATAGCAGTAGTAACCGATTTTAAAAACAAATTCGCAATATGAAGACTTCCTCTTTCTGTCACCACACCTCTAAGCTGTATATACTCCTAAGTGGCATCTGTTATAACGTATACAATCATCAATGCTTTTAGGGGAATTCGCATCTTCCTTTATAACGAGAAGTGATAGACAGATTTGATCTAAAATAGCTAAAATTCTATATGTTTCCTATGAGAGCAAAGCGATATAAAGTAACTGGTGATCTTCCATCTCTCGAAACTGTATAGTAGCGGGATATACACCCACTCAATCTAAATTTTTATCGTACGGGGCGACTAGTTGTGCCCTCCTTGCAGGATCGAGATGGCTTTTTTGATGGCCTGTATTAATGGCATTGGAAATTCATCTGCATGATCATCGTGTGAAGAAGTTAAAATTAGACTCTAAAGATCCAGGACATTCTGCAGTACCGTCCATTGAAGGGACAGTACGACCAATGAATATTTTTGGTCTTTCTACTTTCTATTTCTTCCCTGATTGCTTTGTGTTCATTGTTCTATAAGCAACTTTTTTCTTTCCAGTTTCTCCCTTGATATTCCCTCTCTTTTGGCGTTCAGTCATTTGGGGAATGTCATGAATTATGTATCCTAGCTGTCTTTGGCACGTGCTTTACGTTTAGCTCTGAAGGTGCGGTAAGCACTAGTCTATCCACGGTCATTTTATTGGGAACGGGTTGAATGTCATGCTGTAGTGTCAAGGTGTGGCTTTCAGTGTGACGGAACTATAAAAACGTCCGCCAGTTGCCTGATCATTCCTGGGCACCGCCCCTAGGTACATTATTGCTTACTAAAACATAAACAACGCCAAACGAATCTTCTGTAATATGTGCTTTTATAAACAAGGTGAGATTCATCAAATCGAGCCTCTGTTTCTGGATTTTAATTCCAATCTACCGGAGGCGATCTCTGAATACAGACAACTTTTTATCTTATCGAAAACAACGAATTCGCTCTATATTACTTTTACAATTAATAAAATTGTTGATACTGAATTAGAATTCCTTTCATTATTGTGCTATTACTTATATCATAGTATCTTTTATTTATTTGTTATCTAATTTCTAGTTTTCTCTCCGAGAAAGATAATGCTGACCAAAATTTTGCAATAGCCTACTACATGAAAGCCAATAAGGTAATGTTGCTATTGGATGAACAGTTGAATAACGAACGAGATTTGTTTTAATCTCGCGTTCAAAATCTCCTTAAATATCAATGATTCAACATTTCTGTTAACCCTGATTGATTGTTTAGACAACTAGTGTGAAAACTTTGATAATTAAATCATCAACGATAACAAATCATTATTGCGGATAACTGTTTTTGCCCTCATGTTTTAAAGATATGTGTTTAATAATTTCATAGCACTTCAGAATGAATCAAGTAACATGTCAGCTAAAAAATTTCATTATTTTTTAATTGCAATTTTCTACCAAATATACGTATTTCCTGAAAAGCTATCGATATATCTAACAAAGGACATAACATATAGTATGCTCTTACGTATTTTGATCTGGACGGTTTTCTGCTTGTAGTGTTTTCCAGAAGGAACCATTCTAGAAGAGGTCCTAGACCTTTATTTTCAGGTAATACCAATAAAACACACATAATAAATTATTCGATTTTCTCCTAGATGTAACTTTGCATCTACAGAATAAATTCGTAGAACGGGGATATATCCTTATATCGCCACTAGTGACAGTATAAGCAATGACGATATATTCTTATATTACCACTAACAATCACGATATATCCTTATATTGTCACTAACAATGACGATATATTCTGATATTACCACTAACAATGACGATATATTATTATATACTACTAACAATGACAACACATTCTTATATTGTCACTAACAATGACGATATATTCTGATATTACCACTAACAATGACGATACATCTCATATTACTACTAACAATGACAACAAATTCTTATATTACCACTAACAATGACGATATATTATTATATTACCACTAACAATGACGATATATTCTTATATTACCACTAACAATGACGATATATTCTTATATTACCACTAACAATGACGATATATTATTATATTACCACTAACCATGACGATATATTCTTATATTACCACTAACAATGACGATATATTATTATATTACCACTAACAATGACGATATATTCTGATATTACCACTAACAATGACGGTATATTCTTATATTACCACTAACAATGACGATATATTATTATATTACCACTAACAATGACGATATATTATTATATTACCACTAACAATGACGATATATTCTTATATTGTCACTAACAATGACGATATATTCTTATATTGTCACTAACAATGACGATATATTCTTATATTACCACTAACAATGACGATATATTATTATATTGTCACTAACAATGACGATATATTATTATATTACCACTAACAATGACGATATATTATTATATTGTCACTAACAATCACGATATATTCTGATATTACCACTAACAATGACGATATATTCTGATATTACAATTAACAATGACGATATATTCTTATATTGTCACTAACAATGACGATACATTATTATATCGTCACTAACAATGACGATATATTCTTATATTACCACTAACAATGACGATGACAATAAATTCTTATATTGTCACTAACAATGACGATATATTCTTATATTGTCACTAACAATGACGATGTCTTTTTATATCGTAAATAATGTTGCTATATTCTGATAGTGTCGCCAGTAAGTTATTTGCAACGACCATACTCAATAACACATTTTTTTGTATATATCGCTGGTAAAATATCAATTATAGTGACATTTTGTCATACAGCTCTGTGCTATTGACATCAACTGTGAATCTGGAGCAGTCATTGCAGCCACTTTGGCTAACGGAGGGGTCTGCCCCATCACTGACGATCACCTACTGAGGTCAGAGACAGTTCAGGACACACTTTCTCTCATGTTTTCGTGTGGAATGTATGACTACTCTGGCCAATTTGCCTTCAAGGTAAAAGGATGATGGATAGGGTTAAGTCACATTTAATTATGATAACAATGAAAACATGTTTTTCTTTTAAAATTCAAATTGATAAATCAATTTTGAGTTGGAAATATGGTTTTGTTGTTATGTCGGTGTTCTGTGATGGTTTTGAGATGCCCGTGTACGCATCGATTCTCGTCATTTGTCACCATTTTATATAATGGTATAAAAATATTCATGTATATTAATTTAAGTTTCCTTGGAGACACGGTGGTCTAGTGATAGGACGCAAGGCTATTTGATCGTAGGGTCGCTAGTTCGAGTCCCGACACGGTGGTCTAGTGATAGGACGCAAGGCTATTTGACCGTAGGGTCGCTAGTTCGAGTCCCGACACGGTGGTCTAGTGATAGGACGCAAGGCTATTTGACCGTAGGGTCGCTAGTTCGAGTCCCGACACCGGCGCTGAGTTGTATTCTTGAACAAGATACTTTACTCCATTGTGTTCTACTCAGCTGTATATTAGAACGTGGTAGGGCAGTGGTAGAAATATTGCGTTTAAGTTGTTAGCGCCAAATCGCTATATGCTCCCTAGGGAGTTACGAAAGACATTGGCCGGTTGCACTAAATGCCCAACAACCCCGGATAAAAACTTGTGAACCGCTTTGATTATTCCTTTCATTTTGTCACACCGACGTTATATGCATTTGAGGAATATTGTATAATCGGTTATACGCGCGAAGATTTAATTTTGGTTCAAACGCGGTCATTATAGGTATCGCGAAAATAAATACCTAGCACATCTCTATAAACCGTGAATTTCAATCTCGATCAGCGTCATCAACCTGAACACACCCATACCTAGATATATTTACCGATTTAACAGAAATGTGAAAAGGAGGTGTTGTGCAAAATTAAGTACCTACGAACTAGTTCCCACCTGAACAACCACGAAATATTAGCCTCTCAACATTGATTACATAGTTTATATCAGGTATAATTGATGTACATTATTGTTTTTTTTATTCAGTCACCATCAAAATTGCATGTATTTTTTTTTAAATCCGCAGGGAAATTTTATCAGATTTTTTTCTATTGATCTTATCTTATCAAATCAGTTAATTCGACAACCCCAAAATCACGCTTAAGTAAATTAGCAAATTGTTACCATCATAAGATATTGTCTTTATATGATATATTATAGTATATTTAACTTTTCTAATCCATGTTGTTTAGACCTATTGCAGCCAATTGACATTCTGGTTATTTGGAATTTCGTTGTGATTCGTCCTATAGAAATGGGTTAGAATAGATTGTGTTGTCTATACGACAGGTTGGACTTCCGGCTAAGTCAGGCGTGTCCGGGTGTATTATATTAGTGGTCCCCAAAGTAATGGGAGTGTGTTTGTGGTCTCCTCCACTCGATCAGTGGGGCAACAGTTGCAGAGGAATCGAATTCTGTGAGGTAAATATTAAGTTATATCACACAAGATTTATTTCTTTGTCTTTTCTAGTCTAAAGAAAATAACTTTAGCATTCAATTCTTCAGCGAGAACAGTTTATTGCAACTAATGTGAAGTCTATCAAATCTTATTCGAATTATTCGAATATTGTTTTAAAGCGGACTTTGATAAGGGAGTTAACATTGTCTCATTTTATCACCATTATAAAATTTATTATCATTATTATCATCATCATCATTATTATCATTATTATCATTATCATCATTATTATCATTATCATCATTATTATCATTATCATCATTATTATCATTATCATCATTATTACATTAGCATCACTATTATCATAAGTATTTACTTAAATACTGGATACAGTATACACAGTTTCTGTGGTTTCAAAAAGAATACTGTACGTTGAAGGAGAATCTTGTTTAATGATCTAAAAAGTTATCATCTATCTCATTTAATATCTTACTCATCCACTGTCGATGATGTACTGTATAACATGAAATATTCTTTTTGTTTACTTTCTTAGTACTTTTTTAGTTTCGCGCTTTCAAACTATTTCGTGGGTACAAGTTTTCGTGGTGAACACATTCAATAATAATGTAACAATTCTCAAATCAATATCCGTTGTAGTAATATTCATGGTTCCATATCAACCACGAAAACAACGGAAATTTATGCTCAGCGGAAGTGCCAAGTTGTTTAGTATTTTTCTAGATGCCTTTCTGCAGTTAGCTCAAAATAGTATTACTTTTGATATATTTAATTTTTTCAATGTACCAAACTAACGAAATCGGCAAACTATGTTTTTGCACCTTTCCTTGAATATTTCAACATTTTTCTCTAGGTATGTTAAGGTATTTTGGTTTTTTTGATATCCTGTCCTGATTTCAACACTGTTGGAATTCAGTAATACGTTAAAATTTAAATAGGGACATTGACAGTATACTTCCTATAATAAGATAAGAAAAATCTATTAATTATTCAACAAGATACGCATTTCTAATGGTTCACTCAAAACTGTTTCTCAATCAGAACTTCAATGAACAGTTCCATTTCCATAACTTTGACATTGGAAAAGAAATGACACTAAGACAAAGGCATACGTCAAGAAGTAAATACCAGAACAAAGCCATGGAAGTCGTCAAAGTCCTGTTCGGGGCTTTCAAGGGAGACGTCACGGCCATGCGGAGGTGAGAACGAAGTTCAAGGTCATTTAAAAAAATCAGCAAAGTCAATGCAACATTATGGCAAAAACTTCAAATATGTTCTCAATAGCGAAAAGTGTCTTCCATTCTTCATACACGCCATACATATTAAATAAAGCATTGCATAGAGTGCCTATTTCCGAAGGAAATTTGTTCAAGGAAGAAGCTGAAAGTGAACGAAAGCGATGAAACCTGCTTTGTCTGTAACGAAAATACAGGTTTGGAGGAGATATACAAGCTCCATGACTTATGCCAAATCCTTGTTTTTGAGTGGGTCACGATCGTTCAATGGGTATTGCCCAATGTAACCTGAGGTAGGTCTTCATTCCTTATCCGGGGTGGATTTTTTCTCAGGAAACTGAGATTACACGTACACGCCGAGTTGTGGCTGTGTCCTTTCCCAATACACCTATACCCAACTGGTCGGGATACAATGCAACTTGCATCCCGCATGTTGTTCAAAAGATATAATCATTAGCTACTTCAAGCAGACTCCATCTCAGAAAGGTTTTTGGACTCTTCAAAGGGCGATAAATCCGGTTGTACCAAACAAAGAAATTTCGCCTGCACGATTATTGCTTTTGACAGGTATGCTCTCCAGGGTGTTGAAATGAACCAACAGGACTATGATGGGCGGACGGCTTTACATGTGGCAGCCGCTGAGGGACATCTGAACGTCGTCAACTTCCTCCTAGAGGAATGTCACGTGGATTTTCGTCTAAAAGACAGGTGTGTTCGGTTCAATGTACATTGAAAATTGCACTGACTTTTCACTACCTCATTTATTTAATATAATTAGCATAAACCACCCACTGTGTGAAAATTCGGTTCGGACGTGTAAAATAATTGGAACACCTGCCGAACACGTGGGTTTTCTCCGGTTCCTCCGGTTTCCTCACACACGGGGATACTATTAATTTATTAGCATAAATAATGGACGCAGGCTTGTAGCCTCTATATCCATATCAATATCAATACATAGTATAATATAAATATTTCCTATGTAATTAATTGCTATATATTAGTTCCTGTACATTCATGAATAAAATATGTTGGTAGAATCTAAAGTAGAATCTAAAGTTTACATTTACATATATATGATACAGAAATGTTCAAGTATGGTAAATATACTTTTTTTCTAATACCTCAGTGAAATAAGATAACATTGTAATCTATCAACAAGATATGATAAAAAGTAGCAGAATCACATATAAACACAGTCAATAAAGTAAACGATGACGTAATATTTGTATCACGTGGTATGACCAAACATGAATTCATGCTAGATTTATACATTTAACCCTTGGTCAATCGCTCATAGATCAACATGAGCGATCATTTGAAATCGTTTAATGAATAGACAAACAATAGAGAAACGAATTTATCAATTTTATCATATAAAGCATATTAAGAGATGGCCAAAACAAATTATCCATTATATCATATTAAGAGATGTCCAAAACAAGTATTCAATTTTACCATATTAAGAGATGTCCAAAACAAGTATTCAATTTTACCATATTAAGAGATGTTCAAAACAAGTTATCAATTTTATCATATTAAGAGATGTTCAAAACAAGTTATCAATTTTATCATATTAAGAGATGTTCAAAACAAGTTATCAATTTTATCATATTAAGAGATGTCCAAAACAAGTTATCAATTTTACCATATAAAGGGAGGTCCAAAACAAGTTATCAATTTTACCATATTAAGAGATGGCCAAAAAAGTTATCAATTTTCCGTATTAAGAGATGTCGAAAACAAGTTATCAATTTTACCATATTAAAAGATAGCCAAAGCAAGTTATCAATTTTACCATATTGAGAGATGGCCAAAACCATTAATTAATTTTACCGTAATAAGAGATGGCAAACTATTTATAAGTGTATGATCTCTCAAGGTTTGGAAATTTTTATATATTTATACTTAGGATTTCTCTATCAATCTAACAAATTGTGCTGAAAAATGAAAGAATTATTCTTTCAAATTTTGAATCAAAATAATAACATGAACACAACCAACAACCAAAAATGAGAAAACTCACTGTTTCTGCGAAATATGTTATCTTCCATGTTTTTTTAACGAAACAATAGGATACGATTCAATATGAGTTAATTTACCACTAATGCTTCCGATAGTGAAAATGTTATGCAAGATATATTTTTTTTCTTTTGTGTTTTTGTGTTTTTGTTTTGTTTTATAAATATGGAGCAAAACCAACGGAAATATTTGTTAATATGGTATTCAATACTCGTTACATAGGAAATTGCTTAGCATTCCTTTACAAAATTGTAAATGAATACACTGTATTACAATTCGCAGATGGGGTTATACACCATTGGAAGAGGCAAAGCGATTCGGAAAGAAAGATATTGAAGAACTGTTGGAGCAAATGGCTGGATACGAAGTGGAAACTTGAATAAGGATATACCTTATAAAGAACATTTACAACCAAGACTTATCCAGTTTAATATTATTTATAAACTAATTCCGAAATAATATAAACACAATCAACACGTTAGAACAAATAGATTACGTGGTTAGTGTCTGAAAATATGAACCGTATTTTGGCGAGGGTAAAGAAAGACAAAAGTGGCGAGCCTTTGCGATTTAATTTCGCCACAGTCACGGTATAGCGCGAAAAGACATGTTAACACAATGCAAATATGTATACTGTTTATTATAATTCGCGTTGATGTATTCCATATACATGTGTACATATAAACAAATGTCTAGACGTACTAGCATTTCTATTGCAGAAGATTGCCAACCCGGATGTGCGCGAAATCTAATACCAGCGAATTAGTTCTAACCGACAACCTCAGTAAAAGAGATATACAGATAATATATTTATTCATATATATATATATGACCGTGACTACTGGGTGCAGACAACTGTAAATCAAATTATGAGATTTATTTCGCGTTAATACGCGAGGAGAGTCAGTCGCGAATCCAAATACATCGCGATTATTATTATTATTATACCGATATAGGAGTCTTGCGGAGTCCATTATGCTTATGGTTCATCATTCGCGAATTAAAAGTCATTTCTAGATCAGCGTTCGCGAGATCATGTATTCGCAAATATGTCTGAAGTGAAAAATGCGCAAAATAAAGCATTCGCGAAATCTAAGTGATTTACAGTATTGTATCAAACTGACAATGGCATATTTTGTCAAGGGATCATATTGCAATGGATATACAATGTAGTTATCTACGTTTAAGTGTAGAATAAAAACAATTCAAACATTTGGTCATTGTTATTCTTCAGGGGTTACGTTTACTTTTTATCAAAGCACCACCATCGCGTGGATAAAACAAAAAGAATTGGTTCTTCTGGTACTTAAAACGAACCTCGAGGTATCCGCACCATTAAATTGGCTGGAATGAATTCATGAATTCTAAATGGATCACTTAATTGTAGATTTTCGTCAAATTCTTATTTGAATTGTTGAGACGCGAAGACAAAGTGCGTTTAAAAACAAAACTTTTTTTTCTCTCAAATCTAAGCTAAACATTGAAATATGAGTCCGAACTTTGGCTGTAAAACATATCATACTAAGTTGTTAAGGTCAATAGCATATGTTCCAGAAATAAGGTATTGTAAATGTACATAAGGGTAAAGCTAAGCAATGTCACGTGAATCAGCCCCAGAAACATTGAATACCAATGAACACGTGGAACTTTATAGCGCGCAAGGTAATGAAATTTCTACCACTCATATCGTACGCGTGTATTTCCCTTCCTCTCTCGAACCTTGTTTTCTTTTTTTAATTTGCAGTCGGCTACAACTTCACGGAAATCGTGATCCCGAATCAATTGTTGGTTTGGATAGGAAGGATGCAACAGATCTAAAACAAACACCATCATTGTGACGGTTTAATACATTTGTATTTTTTCCTGCATAAATCGGAACTCCTCGGGTATTCTTAACAATAATCCACCCGAGCTTGACGGAAAGACCCGAGGTTGTCAGATTGGTCCTGCCTTAGACATTCAGGAAATCGCCGTTTTGTAAACATTATGTGATTTGGCGGTCCACCATTTCACATAGTGAAGTATGCGCCCGAGTATATTTTTAGCAAGGATACTTAGAAATGTACAGAGATAAAGGCAATAGTATCCGATTTGATATGCATAAAAGCGTGGTTTAGTATGAAACGGAGTCCAATGACAATGTGTCAACTTTCGACGGTAGACATTACAGTAGGATTTAATCATTCACAAAACATTCTCACTGTTTCACACAAACTAAGGACGAGATTTGTTAATCAATCGTAACCTCCACAATGAAGTGACGATAATTTACAAAATATAGGCTCAAGTTAACATACCTTTAAATCATAGGCACTTGTATCTGGTAATTAACACCGAAATTTAAAATACGATATCCTCGATATGCGATATATTCTGTGTATAGTGCATATCAAGGATATTGTATCTTACCATCAGGTGTAAATTACAAATCTTTCATTAGCCAACCGGAAGCAAACATAATGTGTTTAATTGTTACGTAAAAGGATACGATGTGGATATCCTATACGGAATTTATTGTAATGTAATTAATATTCCTGGTGTACCTTTATTTCTGTAAAAAGGAATTCATGAATTAAGTGTGTTTGTTTTCAAACATCAAATAGATATATATTTACTGCGCCAATATTGGTATTGTAGTTTATACACGTCAATTCCGGATATTGTTATCCGGTGTATTTTGTATGTTACATTCGCTTGTTGTTTTCCGTTCTCCTGCTCGACCATTAAACCACGAGGTTATATTAGCCTGGGCTGTTTGTGATTTTGTGTTCCATCCACTCAACTGGCGTGGTGGCAGCGATTTACGATCTCACTCCTGACTACAAACAAACTTTGTAAGTACATGTTATACATCGGACACGCTAAACACAGAAGTCATACCGTAGTAAAGTCTACCGAGGATAGCCCAGTCTATTTACAGTACAGTACAGTATAGCTCATCACAATGGCTAACACACACAGAGCACCAAAACAATGGTGTTTAACCAAAATCGAAACAGTGAACTCTTTCGAAAATTGGCGTCAGAACTTATTATATACACGTTCATTAGACCCCAACTTCGCCCCGTTTTTGGTCGACGGTGCCCACTGGTTAAAGAAATCAAAAGCATCCGCTTTCCGTGGATTTGTGAATGATGGTGACGAGGTTCCTCAACGCAATCGTCGGACTCGTGAACAAAAGGTCAACATGTTGGAGTTAATGTTAGGCCAAATAGCCAACTATTGTCCGGTCGTATCTAGAAACACCATTGTTAAGAACTCCATTTCTATTGACCAAATATGGCAAACCATTCGCTTACATTATGGTTTTCAATCAACCGGGGCCTACTTTATTGACTTTTCAAGTATAAAATTAGACCCAAACGAACGACCGGAAGATTTGTACCAACGCCTTATCGCATTTGTTGAGGACAATCTCTTGTGCAAAGATTCCGGCATTAGTCATCACGGGGAGGAAGTCACCGAGGACGAAGAACTTTCACCGTCCCTGGAAAATTTCGTTGTGTTAACCTGGTTACGTCTGATAAACCCGGATTTACCGAAACTTGTCAAACAGCGTTATGGTACTGAACTCAGATCTCGTACGTTGGCCTCAATCAAGCCAGAAATCTCTCAGGCTTTAGACTCATTGTGTGAAGAATTACAGGCTGGTGAGGACGCTAAAGCTATGCGAGCCGCCGTGTCAAGCTTCCCAAAATCAAAAGCTGTTTTTCATGGTGCAAGAAACAAACGCGTTTGTCCGCTTTGCAAGGAAGCTAAGAGGCCACATGACCACTTTCTCAGCAAGTGTACATTTCTTCCGCCTGGTGACAGAAGTTTTATAGCCAAGGCTCGCACAGTCGTCGGTTTGGATGAAAACGCTACCAACGACGATTCTGATAACCCTGACTCCAACGAAGGCCCCGATCTCATACAGCGAGTTGTTATTCGACAATCACCTTACCTGGACACCTTCCATGGTCATATTCCTGTTCGACTTACCATAGATAGTGGTGCGACTGGTAATATGATGAAGGCATCTTGTGCCGAGCTCCTAGGTGCAAAAATAACAGGAAGTACCCAATCCGCACATCAGGCTGATGGATCTTCTTTGCTCAAAGTTATCGGAGAGACCCGTACTCACTTTTCTCGTGATGGGCACGATCTTTTCTTTGAAGGCCTTGTCGTCGATAATCTAGACTCCGATGTATTGGCGGGCATACCTTTCATGGAGAGAAACGACATATCCATACGCCCTTCCAAGCGAGAGGTCATCCTCAAAAACTCCCACGTGTATGTGTATGGTTCTGTAAAAACTTCTGCGGATAGGCATGCAGTGAGACGCGCCTGTGTTCTCCGTGCGCCCACTAGGTCTGTCGTATGGCCTGGTGAGTTCCTGGAAATTGATCTCCCAGAGGAGTTTGCTGGTTCCGATGGCGACGTCTCAATTGAACCCCGCTGTGATTCTGTCGAGAGACACACTCCGGACTGGCCTAAGCCAACAATCGTTAAAAGCATATCAGGGAAAATTCGTTTGCCTAATCTCACAAGTGAGCCTGTCTCTGTGAAAAGGCATGATCACGTTTGCATGGCTCGTACGACCGTCGTACCGGACATCACAACTACTACTGAACCAACGCCCATTGCGCCCAAACAGTCTAAATCTCCCGACCCATCCGACAGTATCCGCCTGGTCAGTCTTGACCCTGACAATATTATGACTGATGCTGTTCGCGCACACTTCCGGAATGTTCTGACGGAATTCAGTGAAGTATTTGATCCCAAAATCAAAGTATACAACGGAGCTGCCGGTGCTTTCAAAGCCCGGGTCAACATGGGACCAGTTTTGCCCCCTCAACGTAAAGGACGCGTCCCACAATACTCCCGAAACCAGCTACAGGAACTGCAAGCCAAGTTTGACGAACTCGAAGACTTGGGTGTCTTCCGCCGACCGGAAGATGTGGACGTCGCCGTAGAATACGTCAATCCTTCTTTTCTTGTGAAAAAACCCCGCGGAGGCTTTCGTTTAGTCACAGCATTTGCTGATGTAGGCAGATACAGTAAGCCACAGCCGTCTCTAATGCCCAATGTTGATGCGACGCTACGACAAATTGCTCAGTGGAAGTACATAATAAGTACAGATCTCAGCCAGGCATTTTACCAAATTCCTCTCTCGAAGGACTCTATGAAGTTTTGTGGCGTTGTCACCCCTTTCAAAGGCGTACGCGTCTACACCCGCACTGCTATGGGTATGCCAGGTTCAGAAACTGCCCTAGAGGAGCTGACTTGTCGTGTCCTTGGCGACCTTGTTGAGCAGGGGAACGTTGCCAAGGTCGCCGATGATTTATACTGTGGTGCTAACTCACTTGACGAACTACTTGCTATATGGAAAGCTGTCCTCAGTGCGTTGCGTCGATGTGGTCTTCGCCTCTCTGCCCACAAAACCGTCATAGCTCCAAAGCAGACAACCATTCTCGGATGGATATGGCGTCTCGGGACTATTCAAGCCAGTCCTCACCGGATAGCTACTTTGTCTAGCTGCCCGCCTCCCACCACTGTCACAGGACTAAGGTCTTTTATTGGTGCATATAAAGTGCTATCCAGAGTCGTGAAACATACCGCTGTCCTACTTTCCGCTCTTGACGATGCCGTCGCTGGACGTGAATCAAAGGAAAAACTACATTGGACTGACGAGCTTCTACATTCTTTCGCGAAAGCCCAGGATGCGTTATCAACAAGTCGTTCCATCACCCTTCCTCGTCCTGATGATCAGTTATGGATTGTGACTGACGGTGCAGTGAAAAACCCAGGACTTGGTGCTACTTTGTACATTTCTCGAGATGGCAACGTGGAAGTTGCTGGGTATTTTAGCGCTAAACTCAGGAAAAACCAAGTTAATTGGCTTCCATGTGAAATCGAGGCGCTATCAATAGCTGCTGCCATCAAACATTTCAGCCCATACCTAATCCAATCTTCGCAAACTCCTTGCGTCCTTACAGACAGTAAACCCTGTGTTCAAGCGTACGGGAAGCTATGTAAAGGAGAATTTTCTGCAAGTCCACGCGTAACAACCTTCCTTTCAACAGCCAGCAGGTATCAAATTTCAATCAGGCATGTCGCAGGATCAGCTATTTTACCATCGGACTTCGCAAGCCGTAACGCTACTGAGTGTTTGGAGCCTACATGTCAAATTTGTTCCTTTGTTGCATCTACATCCAACACGGCTGTCCGCCGTCTCTCGGTTTCTGAAGTACTTGACGGATCAGTTAAACTCCCGTTTACCAGTCGTTCAGCATGGTTATCAATTCAGTCGGAATGCGCGGATCTCCGACGCTCGTGTGCCCACTTGCGTCAAGGTACACGTCCTTCAAAAAAACAAACTAACATACGTGACGTGAAGCGTTACCTCAATGTTGCCACCCTTTCCAGCGATGGCCTTCTCGTGGTACGACGTCATACACCACTCTCTCCCTCTGCCGACTGTGTAGTTGTCCCACGTCAGGTTCTTGACGGACTTCTAACGTCTTTACATATAAAGCTTGATCATCCAACTTCTCATCAGCTCAAGACTGTGGTCAGCCGCTATTTTTATGCCTTGGACTTGGATGCCGCCATCAGTCGCGTATCCGACGGGTGCCACCAGTGCGCAGCTCTTAAGAGTGTCCCTGCTTTTGTTAAAGACCAAACCACAAGTGAACCTGCCGACACAGTCGGAAGTTGTTTCGCTGCTGATGTCATTAAAAGGGAACGACAGCTTATTCTTGTCGTCCGCGAATGCGTTACATCCTACACATCTGCTACACTTCTCCCCGATGAACGCCACGACACTCTACGTGAAGGACTTATCCGCCTATGCATCGAACATCACCCTCTAGATGACCCGTTTGCTATTGTACGAACTGACCCGGCTCCAGGCTTTAAAGCCTTATTAAATGATGACATTCTTCACCAGTATAGGCTTTCGATCGAGGTCGGAAATGCTAAGAACCCTAACAAGAATCCTGTAGCAGAAAAGGCAATTCAGGAGCTTGAATGTGAAATTCTCCGCTTGGAGCCCGGATGCAGAGCAATAACTCCGTTGCTACTCGCGTCGGCTACAGCACGCTTAAATACGAGAATCAGAGGACGTGGTTTATCATCTCGTGAAATGTTGACCCAAAGAGATCAGTTTTTTAACAGACAGATCCCCATTAGCGACCGTGATCTCATCATCCAACAAAACCGATCTCGCATTGAAAACCATGCTCACAGTGAAAAAAGCAAAACCCCTTCTGGTCGTGTACTGCCTACTCCGTTACTCAAAACAGGGGATCTCGTATACCTCTATTCTGACCGCAACAAATCTCGAGCAAGGGATCGATATTTAGTCACCAGCATCGATCACCCATGGTGCAATATTCGAAAATTTGTCGGCAACCAACTTCGCGAAAGTTCGTATCGCGTTCGCCTCAAGGAATGCTACAAAGTTGAATCACACGACAGTGATGTGGTTGTCATCAGTCCGTTTCAGGGTGACAGATGGGTTAGTGATGACTGTCCCCAACATGTCGGCATGCTAATCCACCCCAGCAACCGGATATCCCGTCAGTAATATCCCAGCCTCCTGTTCGCGATCAGGACACTAGCACTAGTCCCCCTGATGACGTCAGAGGTGGTGCTGACTCTTCCAATAATCACACATCTCCTGGAAGTGACACTGGTTGTTTCAACGCTACCACTGATAGTGACACTGAAGTTGTTTCACCCACTACTAACTTTAATCAGACTCTCCCGCTCAGTGATGCTCCCAGACGTTCCAGTCGCACAAAGCAGATGCCCACGCGTCTTGCAGACTACGAGTTGTATTAGTTAACTGTTTTAATGGTATATCCTAGACTCCTCTGTTTTCTTTGAAGACCGGTATTCTTAACTTGTAATTTTGTTTACTCTATTTGAATGATTTTCCATTGCTACCAACCTATAGAAGTGCCATAAACATTGAGAGAACAATGTGAACTCTGATAAGCATATCTTTTGACAAAAGAAAAAAGGGTAGCGCCAATATTGGTATTGTAGTTTATACACGTCAATTCCGGATATTGTTATCCGGTGTATTTTGTATGTTACATTCGCTTGTTGTTTTCCGTTCTCCTGCTCGACCATTAAACCACGAGGTTATATTAGCCTGGGCTGTTTGTGATTTTGTGTTCCATCCACTCAACTGGCGCTGTGATACAAGTGAAAATATATTTTATACCAACTCATTAATGTTTTCACACAGATTAAAATTCGGTAAAAATGACATCCTCGATGTCCATTCCGAATTTTTTTTTCTGAACCCCCCACCGCACCACACACGCACACGCAAAACATAATCTCAAAATGTGCCATAAATACAAGGGAAGGTCGAAATACATTATATTGTAACAAATTCTCAAGTCCCTGTGCTAGGGAGTACGTGGTTATTGCACTGCTAGTCCTTTAAACCAACAGCTAGTACTGTAAACGTGCCTATTTCAGTGATTGATAGTTCAGTCGTAAGGCAGATGCAAGTAGAAAGTTTCTTGTACAAACTTTCTGCTTCCCACTAATGGTTGTAAATGAATAAAAACTAGAAAGACCATCAGGTTTGGGTGATAGCTAAGGTTTATTACTGTATTGTCATTGTTACGTAATATTGCGTAAATTATCTGTCATTACATAATATCACTTTTACATAATATTGCATAAAGGATTACGTATCACATTCATAATTAATACAGATACAGTTAGAGGAAAAACATGTAATAAACCATGTAGTAAATAATAATACAGTTTAATTAATAATATATAATTAAACAAATTTATTTTGGATTTCCGATCAGTAGATTTGAGTAAAGGGCGAGTGTTAAGAGTGAAATAATGACCCGGATATCAAAGGTTAATTTAATGGCTGTTCACTTATCTCTCAATTATAGATGGTCTTGCCATTAGTCAGTGCAGGGGGATATAAATTTTATAGCTGTCAGGGCACCGGTCTCGGTGGCCGTTTGTATATGTCAGATAAGGTTAACTGATGATCCCTCCGGCGTAAGTGAGGCACAACTAATAAGCTTCATGCTAGCCCGAGTTTTCTCTGGCCCTGTCACCATGTCTGGTGTAGGGCCAGAGCGCACTACTATATGAAAACGTGGAATTCTCCGACACCGTTTGGTGTCGCTAAGAATTTGGTGCAAATATAATGAAATCGGGTGTGACGTAACACCTACCTTACATATATGAATAAATGAGATATTTATTTACCCCAGAACACCCATTTAGCCCCATCTAGGTGTTTTATTCCGTCCGTATAGAACCTTGTTTTACGCTAGTCAAAATTTCATACTTGACTCGACGCCATATTGCTAACTACATGTATGTAGGTCGCGGGCAGCCTAATTACCCTAATCAGTGCGTGATGGAGCGAAAAGGAAAAAAATACAACATTTATTTTTATATATTTTACCCCTTATAATTTATGAATAATGAATTTTTGAATTAAATGTAACAGGTTTTGGTAAATAATAAGCTTAGTTTTCTTAATTTAAACTATGCAAGAAGAAAAACACAATAAAACATATGTGGTCTTTTTGGTCCATTGCGTTCCGATTCGGGTGGTTAGTCGTACTGTCACTTACAAAATGGCGGGTCAACAGTACGAAATTTTGACTAGCGTAAAGCGAGGGTCTATACGGACGGAATAAAACACCTAGATGGGACTAAATGGATGTTCTGGGGTACATACATATCTCATTGATCCATGTATGTAAGGTAGGTGTTATGTCACACCCGATTTTATTGTATTTGCACCAAATTCTTAGCGACACCAAATGGTGTCGGATAATTCCACATTTCTAGTTTTCATATAGTAGTGCGCTCTGGCCCTACACCAAACATGGTGACAGGGCCAGAGAAAACTCGGGCTAGCTTCATGCCTATTGCATCTGATAATTGTTTAATTAATCATTTTTCATGTAAAGGTATATCAGGGAGTATCCTGCATGAAGCTGATCAGTTCTCAGTAGACCCCGTAGCACTTGACACGCTCACTAGCAGCACTCTTACAACAACCTGTTTTGAGTATTAATTGTTAAACTGCGTCATACTGGAAATATTGTTAAACTGTGTCATTTTAGAAACATTGTTCAACAGTGTTATATTGAACATAGTGCTAAACTGTGTTATATTGGAAATATTGTGTTAATCCCGGATATCTTCCGTGGTGTTTGAACATTGTAGGAGTGATAAGTACGGCTAGTGGGAACATTGTATTACTAAATTGAACAAATCATACCAGTGTATAAAAAGTCGTCAACAAAGAAGAGGCCTGCAGGGACTTCCCTCTAGAGCGTCAGGTCAGAGAAAGAGAAGGAGGCCAGGCACGTCTCCAGACGGAAGTAAACACAGAGCCGGGAGCTGGAACCTCAGTAGGAGATGGGGCTGGAGCCGGAGCCGGAGTCGGACAATGTCCCGGGGGAACAGGCACGGGCGCCCGTTGAGAATGGTAGGCCACAAATTATTTAAATCCGGTGAATATTAGGCCGCAAAATGACTTGTCTACGTTTGGAGGGTGGCTTTGAATGAAAATAATGTTGGTAGGGGCGACTCGCTAACTGCTGGGGAAGTTATACATACATGTAGCAGGCCTATTTTTACCACTAATTGAAGGGTTGACATGTAGTTTATGTCAGGGGGGTTTCACCTTTTTATTCTTCGCTACCGGACTTAATCAACTGTGTGGATGAGAACGTAGCGGCTCAGGTACCGTTGTAATTATGTCAGAAAATATGGGCAAATCAATACGTTGATTTAGCGTTGTTGCTAAAAGGTAGCGCGGAACTCCATGATTTTTATGTAGGAAGTAATCTATGTATTATTGAACAGGGCGTTCTGGAATCAAGGCCTAGAGTTCTCAAGGATAGGATCCCGAGCATAGAGAAATTTCCGGATGCCTTCCTGATTTACATGCACATTTATGTGCGGAAATTTCAAAAAAAAAAAAAAAAAAAATCAAGAACTTATCCAGTACATGACAATTATTAGGGACGCAGCCAATAGGTGCCAGGGGGCGAGTTGGAGGATCTATGACGAGCAATTCAGGCTACATCAGGCGATCATGGGCTAAACTGAATTCAGACTTGTGGTTAAGGTTGATGTCAGTACCACGTAATATGGATGGGGCGAATGCTAGCACATACGCAAGTAGCGCTGCTGGTTCAAATTATCAGAATATCAGAACAGGTGTGTGCAACGCATACAATGACGTAGGGAAATGTAAATACAATCCATGTCGTTTTAAGCATGTTTGTAGGAAATGTAATGGTGGACGCTCATAAATGAATTGTGATTCCTTTCGTGCCAAACAGGAATCACAGCAGTTAGGTATAACAGAAAGGGAAAACACAGCTTGGGAGCAACACAAATAAAAACTGATGTGTTAGAAGCTTTACTTAGGGATCATTTGAACAGAGTTTTAGCGTCAGAGTAAGTAAACGGTTTTAAACATGGTTTCCCACTACACTATACTGGCCCTCGAGAAACAGCACATGCACATAATTTAAAATCTATTCGCGAAGATAATCATGCCGCTAGGGAGAAAATTAGGAAAGAGATCAGGTTAGGAAGAATAGCAGGTCCATTTAAAGTACAACCTTTGCCTAATTTGAGAATTTTACCTTTGGGCTTAGTTCCTAAGAAAGACACCTGGCAATTTAGGCTAATTCATCACTTGTCGTACCCTCAAAACGCTTCTGTTAATGACTTCATTGATCCAAAATTATGCTCAGTGTCGTATACAAAATTTGATAAAGCAGCTAGTATGGTCCAAAGGCTTGGAAGGGGGGCGTTATTAGCTAAGGCAGATATCAAATCTGCATTTAGGATAATCCCAGGGTGGCCTGGTGACTTTGATGTTTTAGGCTTTAAATTTGACGATATGTATTTTTTCGACAAATGTTTACCAATGGGTCGTTCTATCTCCTGTTCTATTTTTAGAGAAGTTTTCTACAGTCATAGAGGAAAACGTGCGTAAGCATTAACATAAAAACAGTCCCTGTTAGGAGCTTTAAATTTTGCTTGTAGAGCTATCCCACCAGCGAGAACTTTTTGTAGGCGCCTTATTAACGCCACCATGGGGACAACCAAACCTTATCATCATATAAGGATCACACATGCTCTACGCAAAGCTCTAAAGTTTTGTTGTTTTTTTTTCCATTCTTTTAACGGCGTGTCTGTGTTTTGTAATTAATTATGGATCACCAATTCAGATTTACAGTTATTACTGATAGCTCGGCCAGGAAGGGTAATGGATTTGGTGCATATTTTGAAGGACGGTGGGCATTTGGCACGTGGCCCGAATCCTGGTTTCAAGCAGACTACACTGATGACATAACGGTATTGAAGTTTATCCCAATCCAAGTTGCAGTGTACATTTGGGGGATAGACTTAAGAACAAGAAAGTCCTATTCCGGTGCGACAATCAATCTGTTGTTGCAATTCTGAATTACATAACAACCAAATCCTTTACTGTCCTGGCATTGCTCCGGGCGTTTGTACTTCGTTGTTTAAGGAGGAACACTTTACCTTAAGCGGAACACATCCCAGGTAGTGTTAATTTTTTTTCTTGACTGATAGTTTATCCCGCTTACAGCTGAACAAATTCAGGGAATTGGCTCCGCAGGCGCACCCGGAGCCAGAGCGGGTCCTGTTATGGCTTGGTCGATCTTCAAACTCAGCTTGGACGACTTTTAGTTGCCAGTATGTCAGAAAATAATACGAAGTCACTTTACTCATGTGCATTAAATAACTTTTATCAAATAAGACAAGTTATTAAACTCGATCACGTATGGCCTGTCCCTATCGAGCATGTTTTTCTGTTTATCTGCCATCACTCTCAGAAGGGCTCATCTCTCTCTACAGTAAGTTCGTACTTGTCGGCGATTAATTAAGTACATAAGCTCAATAGCTGGCGAGATCCAACATCATGTTTTATTGTACGGAAGGCAATTGAGGGCCTTAGAAGATTAAAAGTCTCTATATAATAGATGCCAAGGCTCCAATAACATATGATGTACTGACATTGATTCATGGTAAATTATCGCATGTTTACTTCAGTTAAATATGAATCATTATTATTTAGAGCAGTGTTTTGCTTAGCATTTTTTTGTCTATTCCGGGTTGGGGAGCTTGTGTGTACAGCTGCGAAATTGGCACATAGACCTTTGTTAAGGTCTGATATTCAAATAAATAAAGATTTTACAGAGATGGTCATTATATTAAAGTGATCAAAAACAGATCAGCTTGCTAAAGCATTTACTGTGATAATCACATGTATCCCTGGAAATGTCGTCTGCCCTATTAAAGACATGCATGCCTTCCTACAAGTACGAACTTGCTGCTCAGGATATCTATTTTTACATTTAAACGGTACACCTCTAAAAAGATATCAGTTTGGTGAGGTGCTGAAAAAATGCATTATTTCGTAAGGCCTACCTCAAGTAAATTTTAAGTCACACTCATTTAGGATTGGCGGGGCAACAACGCTAGCAATGAAAGGCGTGCCTAACGATAAAATCAGACAACTAGGCCGGTGGCAGTCATCGGCCTACAAAACGTACATCCGCTTTTGATTGATATATGAATACATGTTACGAAAGCTGTCCCCCTTTGCATATGAGGGTAGTAATCGGCGCAAGACTGGGCACAACGGATGTATGTGAAGCTGCTGGACAGCCCTTTGAAGCTTAGACACAGAGGCGTTTTGGTGCGATGGTCGGGGCACAGGGGAATGTCTTGGTTTCAGCTATTGGATGTTATTAAGGACCAGCTGTCACTAAGGCCTCCACCAGATTGTCTAATACTTCATACTAACTTTGTGTCCATCCCCACTGGTGGCCTGTGTGCCCGTATAAGGCACAATGTCGAACATCTACACTAAATATTGCCTGGGTGCACTATGATATGGTCTGATATTTTACCAAAGATCACCTTTCGGGGTTGTGACAAAGTACAATCTATTGAAAGGAAAAGAAAGATAGTAAATAGGTCTGGCAGACTAGCAGCGTTAGATGTTGGGTGTAGGGTAAGCACCCAGATAGAAGTCACACATGTAAAGGACTATTTAGGCATGACAAGGTTCATTTAAATACGGTTGGTAACGCAATATTCCTAAACACGTTGCAGGAAGCAATTGATAGAATGTTTTGTAACATTAACTGATCATTGTGTTTATGATTAGTGATAATGTATACAACCTCATGTGTTTTTGTATGGATTACGGAACTGTATAGACAGTTTCGAGTGGCAGGATATGGCAGGCAGGCATATAATTACACATTTGTGTGTCATATTATTTAATTCTGGTGGTATTAATTATACTAGACTCTGGTCGGCCAATAGTCTTGCTAGGGTTTACCCTGGGGGACTAAATCTTGCTACGGAGGTATCCTAGGAGTTTCTGGCAGGCCAGTGCTAAGTCTAAACTAATAAGCTTCATGCCTATTGCATCTGATAATTGTTTAATTAATCATTTTTCATGTAAAGGTATATCGGGAGTATCCTGCATGAAGCTGATCAGTTCTCAGTAGACCCCGTAGCACTTGACACGCTCACTAGCAGCACTCTTATAACAACCTGTTTTGAGTATTAAAATTTTCCCACCATCCACCCCTTTCACACCGCCCTATTTCAAATAATTTAGTATTTTGATTTTAAAGTAAAGATTACATGTATTTAAAATAAGGTCTCATATGTTGTATTAATAAATGTGTTTACCGCTGACGGTGTATACGTATCTGAGGCTGATGTACAGATACAAAGCTATACGCATATATTCAAAGTTGATATTTAATTATTACTTTATGCATTTGAAAGCTGAACGCTTTTGTGTTTTATTTCCACTTTTCTGCTGTCGAGTTTATCTCTTTCAGTACTTGACTATTGTGGACGCAACAGCAGGTGGACATGAGCTTTGAGTGTAACAACATTTTCTGTGAACTGTCTCCAATCATCAACCATATGGGATCTGTGTATCTTGAGTGACTTTGAATCTTGGTGAAAGGAGGCAATCATATAAGGACTGGAACGCGGGTCAGCGGTTTCGGAATACTGTGTATTGGACTACGACCGCGAGTGCTATACTTTTATGCTGCAGTCTTTATTTCTGGGCAGGATATGGCGGGCAGGCATATAATCATACATTTGTGTGTCATATTATTTAACTCTTGTGGTATTAATTATACTAGACTGTGCTCTGGTCGGCCAATAGTCTTGCTAGGGTTTACCCTGGGGGACTAAATCTTGCTACGGAGGTATCCTAGGAGTTTCTGGCAGGCCAGTGCTAAGTCTAAATATAATAATCCTGATCTTGTAATGCTTGCCACGTGATATCCTGGGAGCTAAAGGCAGGATTATGGTTTTCTCCAGGCTGGAGAGGTTGGTTCCTCTTGCGAGAGGTGGTTTCGGTTTTTTACAAGTGCAGGCAAAATCTGCTAGGTCAGAGGACAAGGGGCTTTATGTCCGGGTACCTGCGGGTAGACATTTAGCATGGGTCCTTGCCTTTGCATGCACTTGTAATAATAAGTTTTGGCTGCGGCCATTGTCATACTAAATATAAAAGATAAACTAAATTGTCCAAACACCCAAACCTGAGTAATGTAGTTATAATTATGTAGTTACTAGATAAAATATGTCATAAAATAAAGATGAAATCAATTATTGAGAAAAATAGTTCGTTGAAAATTAGTGGAATCTTGTTTCATGAGCACACGCATGCCAAGTGTCCATATAATGACACACTACACAGGAATATGAGATTATTCCTGATAATGTCCACTGCATATATCCAACATATAAGGGTTCAATGTTCATTGGGGGCAACCCCGGGTCCTCAGCACGTATGGTTATAATCCACAGGTATCAGTATACATGTACCTTCACATAATGTCCATAGAATATACATACAAGTAACATGTCACCGTCCAATATGAAAAGTATATAGTCACTGTCCAATAAACATTTTACAGTTCACTGTTCATATATCGCACATGCATATGTATATATCAAGTGTAGGTATCCATGGCAAGATTCGGGACATTGATACATGTACTTGATTTTATCTTTAAAAAAAATCTTAATTTTTTTTCTTCCAAGGGAATTACTGAGATGCTGACGATGTGCCAAGGAAGGATCTGTGTAGTTTTTATATGCATCACTTCTCCAATCACCTTGTGCTTGAATAAGTTCTGAGGGCGACTCAAGTGTTTCTCAGGACTAAATTCTTTTAAGGAAGCAGCTGAGTAAGTTAGACTTCCTAAAGAAGGAGAAAAAGGCTACCAAACAAGCCGCCCAGAAACAGATATCACGTGGTGCATGAAGGTGTCAGCTGTGAGACTTCTACATCTGGAAGTTGACTTAAACAATCCAATTGACAATTTTTTTTTTTTTTTTTTTTTATATTTTTTTTTTATTTCCAAAGACATTTCATTTTCATTCAGGATTACAAGGCAATAAACATCACATTCACACACTTCACATTCACACACTTCACATTCACCCACATATATACTGAAGAAAACCAAACTGTCAATTAATGTTTTTTTTTTCATTACTGTATTATGGAATACATTGTATATATGAAATTGTCAAAAGTCAATTGATCTATAATATTGAGTATAGTTAATTGATTAAACGACATAATAGTCACTATATTGCTAAAGAACTTTTAAGTACATATAAGTTGTCCAAAATATTAATGCTATATATAAAGTTATATGTATATCCAAATTACTATATAATATCAACAGTAACATGTAACATAAACACTGTACACCTTTACATCCATTCACCATGCATACCAGGATAATACAGTAGACAAACATTGAAGAGATAAAAATTAACTGTATTAAATTGAAATAGTAACACTAAATATTGTAGGAGACAGAGACACACACAACATAGAAAGAGAGAAATAAAGAGAGAGAGAGAGAGAGAGAGAGAGAGAGAGAGAGAGGTTGTAAGTTGGAAAGAAAAGGAAGTTAGAGGTCCCATAGCTAAAATATCCGAAATATATTCAAAATTCCTTGTATAATTTGAGTATTAAAACATTACATTTTCGAACAATAGGCAAAAGTCAGAGCATGCGATAGCATTAACAATAAAAAACATGTAAGATGGGCATACAGTATTAATAATATTATTTGTACTGCTGTTACATTTCAACAATGGCTTTCCATTTCCTACAATTAATTTCAAATTTCCTTTTCATGTATTCATTTTTGCTGCTGATGATATATTTCTGAACAATGAAGTGGTCTTTAATGACATTGATAAGAGTATTCAGACTCAAAGATTTATGTAGACATCTACTTTTATAGATGCAGTGTTTTATAATTACTAAAATTTCGTTATCAACCATATTTGCTTGAGATGATAGTATACCAAAAAGAAAAGATTCTTTATTTATAAAAATAGGAATGAGGAAAATGTCACATAAAGTTTCAAATCGCTGTAGTAGTTCCTGCACTTCTGTGCATTCCCATAGACAATGGACAATAGTTTCTCTTTCCATGTTACAGAGTGTACATAAAGGACTAGGGTATATGTTTATTTAAAAAAAGAAAAGTGTTAGTTACTAGAATATGATGTAAAATTCTAACTTGAAACCATTGCAATTTAGAACTTTTCGTGATAGTAAATGGAAGTTTAAGTATTTTAACCCATTTTTCATGATTAAACTCAAAGTCAAATTCTTCATTCCATTTTCTTACCCCATTTGGTGTTGAAGGTGCTGTAATGATGCAGTTATCAAAGTCTTTAGATCCCTTTTTACTCTTATAAAATATTTCT
This sequence comes from Pecten maximus, assembly GCF_902652985.1. Classification (NCBI taxonomy): domain Eukaryota; kingdom Metazoa; phylum Mollusca; class Bivalvia; order Pectinida; family Pectinidae; genus Pecten; species Pecten maximus. The sequence goes on along the minus strand of NC_047032.1, from coordinate 14,500,072 downwards.
ATGTTTGATGGTAAAAATGGTAAGTCTGGTCTTTCTATCATAAACTCAAATCTTCTAAGAAAATGCTTTACAGCTGTGACTAGACCATGATATTGTAGAAAATTTGTATTTATTCTATAGTTTTGACGGAATTCATTAAGGGAATAAAAAGTCATATCACAAATATTTTTGACAAGGTCATTTATAGTATAAACAGTGACTTTAAACCAGTGTGGACAGAAAACAAATTTATTCCCTACTTGGATGTCATTGTTATACCAAAGTGGTGTTTTTAATATAGAATCTTGGCGTATCACCCTCATATAATTTGAGTTATTCAATCTAACCCAACATTTGAAGATTTCCTTCCAAAATTTATTTTTACAATTAGAAACACATGTACTTATATATTCCTTGCCACAATTTTATAATTTTTTTTATATCAACAGTCAAATTTAAAAGTACATTCCATTTCCCTGATGACTGAAAAAATCTCCTGACCCAACTTAGCTTAAGGGAATCGATAAATGCATGCAGATCAACCATTTTCAAACCTCCATCTACATAATCTTGAATAACAACATCCTTTTTTATTTTATGAGGTTTACCACCCCACAAAAAGTTGAATAATACAGAATTCAGTTTAGTAATATATTTTTCAGGTGGACTTGGTAGGGTAATAAATAGATAATTAAATTGAGAGATTAGTAAGGATTTGATTATGTTAATTTTACCAAGAGGTGTAAAGTTCCTCCTACTCCATATATTAATTAGAGATTTAAGTTTCACCAACTTTTTGTCAAAATTCATTCTAGGGATTTCACCAAGATCCACAGAAAAGTCTATTCTTAAAAAAGTGAATTTGTCTTTTCCCCAAATCAGATTCAGTTCGGGTAAAAAAGCTTCCTGACTGTATTTTTTTTTTACTGCCAATCCATATTACCTGAGTTTTATTAGTATTAATATTAAGCCCTGAAATATTGGCAAAACTATTAATTCAGTAATTGATTCTTTTAAAGACATCTCTGAACCATCTAGAATTAATCCTGTGTCATCTGCATATTGTACATTCAGAATATCTATATTTTGGAGTTGTATTCCCTTGATGTTTCTATTGTTTCTTATTCTTGCTGCTAAAACCTCAACACAAAGGATGAAGATATATGGGGCAATAGGGATCCCCTTGACGACAACCACGCTGTATGCTAATTGATGAAGAAATATTACCACCCTGATTAATTGAAGAAAAAACATTATTATGAAGAATATTAACCCAATTCCTTATATCTGTCCCAAAGTTAAAGTATTCTAATACGTTATTGATAAAACTCCATGAAACTGAATCGAATGCTTTTTCAAAATCTATCATAAGTAACATACCTGGGATGTTGAGATCCTCTGCATAGTGCATTATATCATATACTGTACGAATGTTTTCCCCAATGTAGCGCCCCGCTAAAAATCCTGTCTGATCTTCATTAATGAGCTTTCCTAAATTCCTAAAACTGATTTTATTCGATGGGATATAATTCCAGAAGCTATTTTATAAGTGATATTTAGGAGTGAAATGGGTCTCCAGTTTTTCAAAAAAATGACGTGACTTATCTCCCTTAGGAATACAAGTTATAACTCCTTGTCTTTGTGTAATTGACAGTTGACCTACTGAAAAACTATAATTAATTGAACGAAACAAAAGAATCACCCAGGTAATACCAAAATACCTTAAAAAATTCAGCTGTAAAACCGTCAGATCCTGGACTCTTATTATTTTTCATATTTTTTAAAACATAGCCAGCTTCATTCAAAGATATTTTACCTTCCAAACCTTTTGCATCATACTCGCTTAGCTTTGGAACACCACAGCCTTCAAGAAACACATCAAGATTAACATCATCAACTTCTCTAAATCTATATAATTCCTCATAAAATAATCGCACTTCATTTAATATTTCATCCTGATTAGTGATTACAACATTATCTTCCTTCTGTATCTTCGGAATGATTTTTGAAGTAAAATTTCTATTTTCTAGGTTAAAAAAATATGATGTTGGTTTCTACCCCTCCTCAATCCATTTTGCTCTTGATCTATTCATGCTACCTCTAATCTTTTTCAAACGAATAGACTCTAATTGCTTTTTCTTATCACTAATTTCATCCTGGTCAGAGTCTGAATTACCTTCTAAAGTTTCTATAATTTTCTTTAACTCTTCTTCTCTCATATTCTGTTGCTTTTAGAATTGACAATTATTTCACCAACAGTCTCTTAAGAGGAGCTCGTAGAGTCCTGGGTGACTCTACTTGTCCAAAACTTCCTATAACACCAAGCATCCTGTTAAAGATTTTATCACAACTGGAGGTAATTCCTTATTGAGGAGAATTGTAGGCGGAATGATAGGAAGGCAATGTACCGTCCTAAATCCGCAGCAGGAACTGGTTTTATAGCATGGTCCCCACAAAACTGTATGTGCGTCTTGTAGAAGAAGCCAAGGCGTTAGCCCGTAAGAGGGATACTTGTTCATCCAGCCTCTTGGTATCTAAAACCGTGTCTAGATAAAAGAAGGGAAAGAGACTTGATAGACATATGGTATAACCAAGAGAAAATAGGGACTAGAGGTTGGAGCAATAATAAAAATGTGTGAAGGGCTATCTGTTCATGTAATCGAGAAACACAATCTGCTAAACAATTATATTTTCCCTTTATATGTCTGGATGACAAATGGAAATTACATGTGGCCGATAGCCAGACAAGATATACTGTAAACGTACTTATTTTAGCGCAGTCAAATTTTAGCGCAAACACGGAAAATTGTAAAATATGATTTATTAGCGTGGACGTGAATTAGCGCAGTCGTCCCGACTACGCTAAAAAAATCCGGAAAATATTTCAGTTCTAAAATTAGGCACCGACAAAACAGGCAAGCACTGACAGACGGGTCGACCCGTGTTCTAAAATTAGACACCGACTAATAGACGACCCGTGTTCTACAGGTAAGTCACTAGTGAACTTTTTTCATTAAAATTACATGTGAGTTGTAGTTGTTATGTTATTTATTATGGCAGATGTTTGGGGGGTCATCTCAAAATGCTCAAACAGCGAATATGTTTTCTAATTTTAGCAATGTATTAGCCTACCGTCACATCATAAGATGGTCGCTAATATATATATACGTGCTGCATAACAATTGTTTTAATTCACGGAACACATATGACCTGTTATTTTTGCCATTCGTGATGTTTTCGACGGCCTGCATGGTGATACCCAGACAGCAAGCTTACGTTGGGCCAACATCGGTAAATCACGTTGGGCCAACGTAATGTTGCTCATCGGCGCAACGTTGGTCCAACGTGCTGGCCCGACGTTGGTCCAACGTCAAAATGAACAAATCCATGTTGGCCCATCGTTGGTCCAACATCAGATTTAAACAATTTATGTTGGCTCTACGTTGGCAATATCCGGGAAACTTACAATGGACCAACGTTGGATTAATGTCAGAAGTTTGACCTATGTGTTGGTTTTCGGTTGTGTTGGAGCTGATACAGTTGATTCCATACAGCACGAAACCGCGTGGATATGGTTTACATCCTTTGCCTAATACCACACCTTCAATGTACACGTTTAACTTCAAGAGCATGATAATCCAACGGTAAGGTACGCATTACAGGAGATAAATGCTAATTTAGGGCAAGTGAGCTTATGTCGTGGTGCGGCGTCCGTCGTCCGTCCGTCCGTCCGTCTTTCCGTCTGGCGTCAACTTTTTCATTTAAAAGACTTCTTCTCAATAACCAAGAAGCCCAGGGACTTGATATTGGGCCTGTACCATGCTGGGGTGAAGGGCTACCAAGTTTGTTCAAATAAATGACCTTGACCTTCATTCAAGGTCACATGGGTCAAATAGGCTATAATCTTCAAACAACTTCTTCTCAATAACCAAGAGGCCCAGGGACTTGTTATTGGGCCTGTAGCATGCTTGGGTGAAGGGCTACCATGTTTGTTAAATAAATGACCTTGACCTTCATTCAAGGTCACATGGGTCAAATAGGCTATAATCTTCAAACAACTTCTTCTCAATAACCAAGAGTCCCAGGGACTTGATATTGGGCCTGTAGCATGTTGGGGTGAAGGGCTACCAAGTTTGTTCAAATAAATGACCTTGAACTTCATTCAAAGTAACATCGGTCAAATAGGCTTTAATCTTCAAGCGACTTCTTCTCAATAACCAAGAGGCCCAGTGACTTTATATTGGGCCTGTCTGTATCATGCTGGGGTGTAGGGCTACCAAGTTTGTTCAAATGAATGACATTGACCTACATTCAAGGTCACAGGGGTGAAATATTTTTAAATCTTGCGATAGCCAAGAGTCACCAAGACCCAATATTAGGCCAATAGTATGCTGGAATGAAGGACTAGAAAATTTATTGACATGAATAAACCTAGCTTACTCTGATATTTGAATAAATTTATTATCAGCATAGTATCTGTTGAAATGTCCTCAATCAACTGCAAATTTGCTGTAGAGCCAGGTGAGCGATACAGGCCCATTGGGCCTCTTGTATTTTCTCACATGTAACGCAAATTCTAAATTTTTTACTAACCGTAGGTCCAAACATGTAGATGGATTTTCCGGATACTTGTGTGATACTTGGCGACAATGTTTATCCATTTACTTCACCCAACAGAAGACAACAGATTTGAGAAGAAACGTTAGGCAGCGTCGAAAATGTCGAACATTTAACAACATTTTGAATTAGTTACAGAGTCAGAGTGGAGCATGCCCTTCCGAGAAATGAAATGAAATTACCACGTAATCGGAACGCTGTGGAACGGTGCATTTATTTAAGATAGGGACATTAAGGCAAACGGTCTATGTCCATCAGAACCATATGAGTTATCATACAAATCTTATTATGATTTTCAGTAATATATAAAAAGTTTAGTGATAATGTATTGCACCTCTTGCTCACCATAGAATCTCAGGTGAGTCAAGGACATATACCCCTCGGGCCGTCTTCAAAATTCTATTGACAATAACACGTATGGTGAAAGTAAATAAAGTGAATACAATATGCAAAAATATCTTTATGTGTTGCAATGTATCTATCGATTTAGTTATTATTTATTTTTTCATGATCGAACGAAATATGACATAATCCTATAGTATTCGGTATTTTAGCATTTTGAGATGACCCCTCAAATAGTCGGTGTCGGTCTCGGAGTTCACGTCTGAGGCTATGTTAGAAATGTCTACTAAAAGTTGAGTTTACAGAGAGTATTTTTTTGTGATTAGGTCTAAACAAACATTCTATCCAGCTATTGGGCTGTTCTACGACTTCATTAGGGCATGTCAGGTATTACCTGTGTTGGATATACAAATGTATTCCCCCTGTTTGATACCAATGGCATATTCTAGCTAGTAGTGGTATCGACAAATGATGGTCGCCGGCTTGCATTGACTACCGTTAAACGTAAGTACACTTGTGTAAATATTCAGTTTTAAATTCAAAAGTTTAGCGCTGTACATGAATTAACGCTCCACAAAGAGCGCGAAAAGCGCTAAAATTAAACTACCGCTAAAATAAGTACGTTTACAGTATGAGAAACCGCATAACAAAAGGATTTCGAGAAGTGCACTTGTTTATGCTTGATACAGTGACCATATTGTCCGAATAGACAATAATCCGCTTATTAGCCCAGGCCGGAGCCCAGTAATGTGCTGCAAGGCATACAGCTAAAACTTCCTTCTCATTTATGTGAATTTGTTTAGCACCAGGGATGTCAGATGGTCAGTTGGAATAAAACCAGTCATTGCCCCAATGCCCCCCTGTCCCTTCATTACTAGCATCTGTGTATATATTTGTAACAGGGACTTTGTTTAGTAGGAGGGATTTACCGTTAAAGGTTTGAAGGAAGGTATGCCACCTAGCTATGTCCCGGAGGACGTCTGCATTAAACCGGAGTTTATGAGAATCTTTTTTGAGGGTGCAGATAACATGTATCAGTCTGCGAAGGAAAACTCTCCCGCCATACACTACTGATGATGCCCAGTTTAATTTGCCTACTAAAGATTGCAGTTACTTTTTGGTTGCACGACGACGAGAACTGAAAATGTCCAGATCTGACTTAAGTGCTTGAAGCTTCTCGTCAGGAAGCCTCAGATGTATTTCATGGGAATCTATCTCAATACCCAGAACAGTTAAAGTGCGTGATGGATCGACAATTTTGTTCCAGTTAATCATGAATCCTAACCTTCGTAAGAGGTATAATAAGGTATTCAAGGTATACATGCATTGTTCCTTAGATAATTCACAGATAAAGAAGTCGTCCAAGTATGCTACTATGTTACGAAAACCCTTACGATTCATGATACGAACCACAGCCTGGGAAAGTCTATGAAAGATACTTGGTGCTAAACGAGAGCCAAATGGTAATTTTATATCTTTAAATTAACGAGTACCATCTTTAAATTCCCAATGAATACCCGTTACCATATGACTTTTTTGACTAATTGGGACTACCCGGTAAGCACTTTTAAGATCTACTTTTGCCATATAACAGTCTTGTGAGACTAGTCTTGCAGCGGAATCAACAGTACTAAACTTGTTCCTGGGAATGTCAGTAACATAATCATTTACTGCTGATCCTTCAGGTCTACTACAGTCATGTATCAACCTGACACCCCCATCAGGTTTTGGTATGACCCCCAAAGGGCTTATGACCTTTGGTGGGTTTGGAACTTCAACATAGTTCCAAATTTCAATCGCCGTCAAAATTTGGTCTGTTGCTTTCTGATATAGTGGGCCTGAAATTCTTGCAGATGGGTGTTTTTTTAAAAAGGACCGGGGTAGGGTTTGTTAAAGGATCAATTATGTCAAAACCATTTTTAATTCCATTTAGGATATAATTCTTGTCTACATCATTTTTAACTCATTTTCCCAGGCTGTGAAGTTCAAACTAGGTGAGGGTTTAACTTAAACTAATTTTTTGATGCTGGCTACCCATTTCCTGCGCAGCAAATCAGCCTGGCATAGAACAAACATGTTCATATTTGCATGATTGGCTCAGACAACCCCCTTTGGAATTAATTTTTTTTTGCAGATCTCTTTTCCCTGAGGAGTAAAATGAGCAAATTTTGCTGAGCTTGAACTAGAAGATTTGTTCTTCTTCTGTGTTACTGACAGAGAAGGCTGAAAATGAGTGGTAAAAACTCATTTGACACGACAGTGCCCCAACGGAATTTGTGTGCATGTTGAAGGCGCCTATAATCCCTATCGTACAGAAAGACAGACACCATCTCATGCGATGATATCAATCGATAGATTCTGGATGTGTGTGACAGATAGTCAAACACATTATCTTTGGGTAAAATACCATCCTGGACTAATTTGTGCAAAATTGCCAAATTTGCATTTTACCACTGCGTCAAAGATATATTTTCAAGTTTGGGTTTAGGTGGTCCAGTTTTATACACAAATTGAAAATCATCATTTTCAGTCACAACCTTCTCAGTCTGCAACCCCCCATTTACAAAATCAGTGATGTCCAAACACCGACCATCATGAGTCTGATTTAGAGATTTTAAGTGGACCTGGGGGTCTTGCCATGAGTACCCACCTTGCAATATTTGTGCTGGAGTCTTGTGTACTACTGGTCCACCTCCCTGCTGTCCTCATGCTCTTTGTAGGTTTGATAGGACTTCCCTCACGAGAATGTCCTGATCTTGGGAAAGGTCATCACTGTTAGGATCTTGTCCACGTACTTGGTCGTCCTCCTCCTCATGACCAGTCGCTTGTTGGCTGGGGTCTCGTGCTTGCTCCGAGATGAAGGTCTGTTTCACTGCCTTAATGATTAGCTTTGCCTGTCCTACAGGTATTTTTACCTTCGACAGGTCTTCTTGACTTAAACTGGATAGTGCTTCCATAGATTGGAGCCAAATAGTATTTTGAGAGACTCCATGGTTATCTTTTTTTGAATTGCCCATGTCTCTACTTTTTTCATGTCAGTGTCCATTGACTCCATTTTGGTAAATTATAAAAAGAAAACGTTTGTTGTATTAACTTAAGTCAAAAATGATGATAAATCCAATATGATGATAAATTCAAAGTTTTCTTGTTTTGTATTAATGTATTAATTAAAAATTAATTAAAATTGATGTTAATGCCGAAACTCTTGTTTTAGTGAGAGTCCATACTAATATGATGTCCAAAAACTAAGCTGTGTTTTTTGAGTTGTCACAGAAATAACACCCATCACAAAATGTGGCACAGTCCAGGCGAAAACAGAACAATGCAGGACCTAAAGATGCAGAATTTTGAACGATGTCCCGAAGTCTTAAAACCGTTTCCTCGCTGAGAACAACAGCGTTTGGTATATTAAGAAAGTTCCTGATATTAATTTCTGCCATGATGATTTTACAAAACATTTTCCGGGTCTAAAACATATCGTTACTGTACACTCTTAAAGATAGAATTTTGAAGCTGCCGACTTTCAAAGCAGCAACCTACGTAGTCTGTACAGTAACACAGAATTTTTGAAAGTGAATGTTGATCTGCGATTTCAATATACATATTAGAATTTTGGCTTGATTCAAAATGATTGGATGTTCCTTACCCTATCGAAAATTTTGTTGTGTCCCAGGGGGAAATACAACTGGGCCACCATTTGTTTACATCGCTACGCAGTATTAACAAGATATCCCAGAGAGATATTGGCGCCCACCATTGAATGATCTTTATAGGTTCCATGTCAGATTGATCTTCTCTCTATTTTTCCCTTCCTCTTACTAATCTGTGTTAATTGAGAAACACCCCTCCAGTACTTTTCGAACATATACTCTGGATAGATTTTTGAGTATGAGAAAATTATCCTAGTCCTATATGTATTAGGAAGTGTCGAGTTTGTGAGGGATCCCGTAGTATGATGAGAATTAGGGTTTATTTGGTGTGATAGGTAGTACTTATATTGTATGTTATGTCGTTATTTGTTCTTTTGTAAATAAATTGTTAAGTTTACACATTTGCTTTTAGTTATCTGTTGGTAGCTTCCAGGTCTGTAAAGGTATTGGCCCTCGGGTTCGTGACAGCCATGTTGTTTTCCGATTGGTCCCATAATGGAAAAAATATATAGCTACAGACCAAAGGCAACCTACATATGAAATATCAGGGATATCCTTGCAATACTTTCTGAGAAATAGCGATAACAAACTTCAATTGTCAAAATCCAAGATGGCTGCCTGTTGGCCATGTTAATTTCCGATCGGTCCCAAAATGCAATATGCATAACTACAGACCACGGGGAACCTACATATGGAATTTGAGAAATATCCCTTCTGTACTTTCTGAGAAATAGCCATAACAAACTACAATTGTCAAAATCCAAGATGGCTGCCTCTCGGCCATGTTGTTTGCCGATCAGTCCCAAAATGCAATATGCATAACTACAGACCACGGGGAACCTACATATGGAATTTGAGAAATATCCCTTCTGTACTTTCTGAGAAATAGCCATAACAAACTACAATTGTCAAAATCCAAGATGGCTGCCTGTTGGCCATGTTAATTTCCGATCGGTCCCAAAATGCAATATGCATAACTACAGACCAAGGGAAACCTGCATATGGAATTTGAGAAAGATCCCTTCGGTACTTTCTCAGAAATGGCGATAACAAACTTCAATTGTCAAAATCCAAGACGGCTGCCTCTCGGCCATGTTGTTTGCCGATCAGTCCCAAAATGCAATATGCATAATTATAGACCAAGGGAAACCTGCATATGGAATTTGAGAAAGATCCATTCGGTACTTTCTCAGAAATGGCGATAACAAACTTCAATTGTCAAAATCCAAGACGGCTGCCTGTCGGTCATGTTGTTTTTCGATCGGTCCCAAAATGGAAGTCCGAGAGGATCGCGAGACTACGAGACATAGAAAATGTTATTTATATTCTAATAAAAACGAAAAGCTTACAATATCACGAGTATAGCAAAATAAAGTTATAATAGGTTACCATACCAGAGGATAAGATTTTCTTGTGTGTAAAAATATAAAGATTTCCGATGCCCAATACCGGAAGAAAAATGTGTATACACCCACAACCGGAGAAGAAACACTTGTGTAGCAGACCACGTAAGAGTGCTTCCTCTCACAATTAATAACATATTATCACAATAATAAATACGATATCTTATTTTAGCGTTTTCGCGTTGAAAGCCTCCAGCTAAATAATAATTGCACTAATTGAAGTTTCATATGTTGTTTTCTATGGTTACTATTAATAATACGCTAAAATTTGAGTACACTAAAAACAGTGAATTTACAGTATACATTCTATATGAATGAAACTTGGGTGACAGATAAATAGAATCTCGCCCGATGACGTCAACAAGTTAAATGTTAAAAAAAATGTAATTTCACGTCTGATCATAAAAAGGCAAACCACAAAAACAATTTTGAGTACAAATTAGATTTTAAGTTTTTTTATATGAAATTAGAACTTTATCGTAAAATCATTCAAATTAAGTTTATTTTTCATTTTATTTAATTTGTTGTTAATATTACATTTTGCCAGCGACAGTACATGTATGGTGGTTGTGACATTTGTTGTTGACGTAAAACCAATAAATGTTGAAACGGAGAATTCCTTTAGTGTGTAATCTTTTCCACATTGAGGACAGGGCGGATTAAAGTGAATTCTGGTTGTATGATATAGATCCGTCTATGTTAACTGGTCGTATTTAAAACCCCTCCTCATATTTGAAGTACAATGTTGGCCTGGTTTCACACAAAGCCCTTTTTTCTGTAGAAACTCTCGTCTTTTGTATATTGTCTGACCGATTTCAGATTGATTTTCATATTTCTATTGGCCCGGTAAATGAGAGCTATAGCGGCGATTATACTTGTACGAACGACTCCTTTATACGTCTGGCTAGTTTCATATACAAAAACAGTAACGCGGAAGTATTTGAAACAAATGAAAGATTTTATTTGAATGACACAGCACATTAAAGCAATTGAAGCTTATGAAAAGTAAAAGAAAGGAACCAAGAAAAAAAGAAAAGCTGGAACCCGGTTTCTAAAAATGATCGTTGTTTTCTTTGTGAAGTGCAAACATGTGTACATGTATATAGTGAAGTACATAAAGATGAAATTTTCATTAAGTTGTCAGGAAAATTAAATAAAATTACCTTAGCTATCCCTGATTTGGTTTGTTTGGTTTGTTTTTGTTTAACGTCCTATTAACAGCCATGGTCATTTAAGGACGTGCCAGGTTTTGGAGGTCGAGGAAAGCCGGAGTACCCGGAGAAAAACCACCGGCCTACGGTCAGTACCTGGCAACTGCCCCACGTAGGTTTCGAACTCGCAACCCAGAGGTGGAGGGCTAGTGTTAAAGTGTCGGGACACATTAACCACTCGGCCACCGCGGCCCAGCTATCCCTGAAATATTATGTATAAATGCATATTATGTATAAATGTGTGTATTGAAGTGCATATGACTTTCTAGCATACAGTGTTATGTCCCAGCTATATATTACTATCTCTGTATGTACATTTGTAGGCAGTTAATGACAATTAGTTGTTGCAGGTGGCTGAATGAATCAATTATCATATCCATGCACGATAATTCCATTTTAGCTGTTTAATAAACAAATCATATGCATGTGTGAACTTGTAGTAAGTACATTAAATAGTTTCTGAAAGTCAAATAACTTTTTCTATTTTTGTGTTTATGTCTTTCTTCAAATGTTTCATTGAACAGTAAATTTTTTAAGGGTGACACAGGTATACAGATTTTGTGTCATCACCTTATTTCAAATATTTAATTTTATTGTGAGTATTAAGGCACAAAATAGAATAAACATGTATATTTGACATAATTGGCATTGATATAATTGAGTCACTGTGACTATAAGTTTTTTTTTTAATTGATTTTATCTTTTACATTTAATGCATTATAACTATGAAGAAATATTCCAAACATATAAAGTTTCGTCAATGTTGGCGCAATCGGCAAATTGACCCTTCACTTTACCCTCTCACAACTCGAATTTTATGTCATATGACCACCTAACCCCAAGGTATCTACATACAAAAAAAAAAAGAAAACCGATCGATGATAGTCACCAGAGAGCCCAGATTGGCAATCCTTCTTTAACTGACATATCAGATTCAGTAGTTCCGCAAGAAATTTCTTTAGCTCATTATGTGAAACTATTCTACTGTTGGCATACTGTTATATATAGTATTGTAAGCACTCCCTGTTCTGGTATAATGTAGCAGCTGGTATAATGTTTCACCGTGGAAGCGCCCTTCCCGTAGCAGCACTCGTCTTTTGTATACCGGTTCGATGATTGTATGATATTTCAGTGCATTTTTCTGACAAAATTACCTTGTTTGATTTAAACATATTTTAATTTGTAACTGAACTTTACAAAGGGATTGGGCACAAGTTATACAACTTATATAATAAAGCCCTTTCCCGATTTAATTATACATAATCATTACAACAAAATGGCATATTTATATACTTAAACTGCTGGTACTCATGTTTTGTGTTCTAATGACCAATAAAACGATCTAAAAGCTCTATAGATATGCTCAGAAATGGCTAACATGATATGCTTTTTTTCTAACCAGGAATGACAAGTCGTAAGGTACGTAGTATTGTGTGTTTGAAAGTTGTATTTATTTATTTATTTATTTTATTTAAATTCAGACAGGTAGTATTGAAATAGAAAACTGACGTCACAAGGTACACGAATTCCATTATCACGCTATCAGCCAATCAGAAGCTGTAACAGGTAGTCATACTAAAGTAATAAATATTTGTTTGTTTGGTTGACTGGTTTTTATTTCCGCTTTAGTTACAACAAGGGGAAGAAATCGGCTTACCCGTCGAGTTGCTTTTTAAACCAAGGGACGGTGTGAGAAAAGAAAGGAAAACATCCGTCTTCTTCGGGGTGAGTTTGGTATTTTTTATTGTTTACATGTCCTGTTTTTTCTTTTTTAAATCCACAGATAACCTGCATAAGATAAAGAACTTACCTTTGTATACATTTGTTATTCCTGATTAATGATTTACCTGACAAGTACAGCAATTCTATCACGTACAGGTACACTATATTTCTGAACGGGGTGAAATTTAGATAAGATTTCGATAAGATTCAATAGACAGGTATTTGATTTTTAACCTGACGACAGGGAAATCTAACAGGAAAGGAAAGACGTCCAGGTAAATATGACTGCTACTTTATGTTTTTATGTAGAAGCCAGTGCATGTTTACTTCACTTGTTCGTCGTTACAAAAGTTCTTAATATTTCTTTGACAAAACATCAAAATTAAGATAAAAAATCAAGTGTATACAATTTTATAATAACTGAAACGTGATTTTATACATACATTGTATGTAGATACATGATATTTTCCGCATGTTAGTATATAACAAAACGGCATATTCAATGCCATAGTCCATACATATAGATAAAGTGGTAGATTGGCCATTAGTCCTTGAGTTTGTGTAAATATTCATTCAGTTGAATTAATTCTAAATCAAAATGATCTTCTCCCAGTTTGATAACGACAATTATCTATTTCAAAGATATCGGAAGTATGCGTCTCATAACTTGAATATTTGAGACACAGGGGCCAGTTTAAGGCCGTGGATTAGGGGATTTTTGCCATGTTCCTGTGATATAAACAATGATTAATTTTCTAACTGTATTTTGTCCCGTATTTTTTAACAATAGCTTAAATCTATAGAGCCCTTGGAATGCGTTTCGTGATGACATGCAATAACTATTTATGCTTTATGGATTGTTTTTCTGCAATCTATCAACAATGATTGTTTAAAAATCTTTGCCCGATTTCTCAGTCATATTAGTATATCGATATCTAAAAATGTTTTATTATATATACCAACTTTGTTTTTGCATTCAGAGTACGGAATTGGACTCAGCTTTACATTCACAACGTGAAATACCGACTATTTTACATAGAACAAGTATATTGTTCGTTATATAAAGATTTAAAACCTGATAGGTATACTTACATGTACAATATCCACTCGTGATAAAGACATACAAATGTTGGTACTTTTTAATTTTGATTACATTGATCTAAATAATTTAAACCATCCACTATAAGTTATTTAACGATGCTTGGATAGTTCAGAGCACATTTTTACAATGTACAAAGTTGTAATAAAGAAACATTTCATTTTTAAAAATGCGCACATGGCGCCTCAAAATCTATTCAAAATAAATTTTATTATAGATTTTACTGAATCCAAATTTCAAAATTTCCGTTCAAACAATACATTGAAACATTCGGGTGTGATGTCCTTTCTTAAATAATTATTTTGAAACTCTTAAATGCACGAAGGAATGGATTACAGGCAGATTGTCCTTCTTAGTGACCTTTAAATATACCAAGCAGTCCACGCTACGGCAGATCACATTTATAACATCCTACCCTGCTAGCCAGAGCCGTGCACAATTTGGAATAAGTTACCTCGCGATCGGTAGCCGTGATCGCTAATGAGTTGACAGTAGAATGCTGTCGTGAGAACTCTCCACCACAGTATGGTGTGACGTTCAGGGATATGAACATTTCAGCTCCATAGTCCAATAGCTAGCTTTTGTGACTGTGCAGTTGAATGTCGTTATTGATGGGTGACCGCTCCGTTGTACCCCGATACACGTTACATGTGGTGGCTGCGACCGGGCCTAGTGATCCTGTAGGGTGACCTCGGACGGCATAGGAAGCACAATGTTCGAATTCCTGAAGATTTGTTAGTGGCTTGGGGGTCCAACCGATATAACAACGCTAAGAGGAATAGTTGTGAATGCTGAGAATGTCAGGTTGAGCCAATGAGAGCTTCGGCGAAGGGGGTAATGTGTATATTCGTTGATATGGGTATTTCAACTGTATAGTCTAATAGATATATTTTGTGGCTATGCATTTGAATGTCGTGACATGTACCGAAGTAAGCAACGTCCTGCGTGGCCAGTTCTTTGATGACACGTTAACGTTGATGACCGCTCCGTTGTTACCCCGGTGCACCTTAGGATCGGTTCGAGACGCACTATTCTGCTGATAGGGCATATGATGTTCGAAAAAAAAAACTGAAAAAGACTGCGAGAAGACGACCCAGTCCGCCTAAGGTACCGCGCCTATATCAGTCCAAGGGAGTTGTCCGGCCCTGTTACAACCGGTCGGATAGAACAAGTCTCACCAGAGACCGGAGGATTCGACGACCGTCCCCTCACATCACATGCACACAGCCCATGGGAAACCTATAACAAAACCAGGGCTGCAAGGGACGATGTTACCCCAACAATGTTAGAGAATCCATATGGCGAGCGACATTTGTCAGGCACCATTGCAGTCGGCATAATAACGCCAGATAATAAAACGGCCAAACGGAGGCATCGCATATTGTAGACGTAGGGATTGTGTATGTTGGGTTAGTTGTTTTCCAACTGATGACACGTGGAGTTTCCTCCTACATCTAAAACAATATTTGTTCCCTTAACGAATTCGTAATAAAAGCTCAACTGAGCTTATGTTGATTGTTATAAACGACTTAAAATAAAACAAATGTTAGTTTAATTAAGCCTCTAGACAATAAGCAAGAATTAGTTTTAAAAAATGAGCATGTTTTTACCCTTGTGACCTTCAATGTAGGTCAAGGTCATTCATTTTTTTTAAAATAAATCCCAAAAAACTTGATACATTGTAGTTCTTCACCCTTGCAAGCTACAACCCTGGTCTTAGCTAAGTGGTTATTTAAGAAGAAGTCATTTAAAAATAGCATATATGATCCCTGTGACCTTAAATGCAGGTCAAGTTAATTCAATTTAAACAAATCTGGAAGCCCTTTATCCAAGCACGCTACATGCCATATATCAGGTTCCTTGACTTCTACGTAATTGAAAAAAGTGTCGTTCAAAAAATAGCGTATTTGATCTTGGTGACATTGAATGTATCTAGCTCAGTGCCATTCATTTGAAAAAAAAAAAAAAAAACCCGAAAAAACAAACAAACTTGGTGGCCCTTCACCCAAGCATAGTACAGGCCTAATATCAGGTCTTTGTGTCTCTCAGTTATTGCGAATAAATTCTTTAAAGATTTGACATTAGAAAGACGGCTGGACGGCCGAACAATTGATGTTACCAAATAAGTGCTAATCCGTATCTGTATTACAAGTGAGTTATGTGTATGTTTCCCGAGGGAATCACTATATGGATGGGATGTGAGTAAAACATCCTCTGTAGAGAAGGTGTAGCCTGTAGGTTCCAAGAGGGATTCGCTGCACATTCAAGTGTTAGGCGTGGGTTCCTTAGGGGAATGGTTGACGGCTGTACATTAAGGTGTTACGTGTAGGTTAGCTGAGGGAATCTATGATGACTGTACATAAAGGTGTTACGTGTAGGTTACCTGAGGGAATCACTGATGACTTTATATATAAGTGTTACGTGTAGGTTACCTGAGGGAATCTCTGTTGACTATATAAAGGTGTTACGTGTAGGTTACCCGTGGAAATATCTGATGACTGTACATAAAGGTGTTACGTGTAGGTTACCTGAGGGAATCTCTGATGACTCTACATAAAGGTGTTACGTGTAGGTTACCTGAGGATATCTATGATGACTGTACATAAAGGTGTTACCTGAAGGTTACCTGAGGGAATCTCTGATGACCGTACATAAAGGTGTTACGTGTAGGTTACCTGAGGATATCTATGATGACTGTACATAAAGGTGTTACGTGTAGGTTACCTGTGGGAATCACTGATGACTGTACATGAAGGTGTTACGTGTAGGTTACCTGAGGGAATCTCTGATGACTGTACATAAAGGTGTTACGTTTAGATTACCTGAGGGAATCTCTGATAACTGTATATATAGGTGTTACGTGTAGGTTACCTGAGGGAATCTCTGATGACTGTACATATAGGTGTTACGTGTAGGTTACCTGAGGGAATCTCTGATGACCGTATATATATAGGTGTTACGTGTAGGTTACCCGTGGGAATCTCTGATGACTGTACATATAGGTGTTACGTGTAGGTTACCCGTGGAAATATCTGATGACTGTACATAAAGGTGTTACGTGTAGGTTACCTGAGGGAATCTCTGATGACTCTACATAAAGGTGTTACGTGTAGGTTACCTGAGGATATCTATGATGACTGTACATAAAGGTGTTACCTGAAGGTTACCTGAGGGAATCTCTGATGACCGTACATAAAGGTGTTACGTGTAGGTTACCTGAGGATATCTATGATGACTGTACATAAAGGTGTTACGTGTAGGTTACCTGTGGGAATCACTGATGACTGTACATAAAGGTGTTACGTGTAGGTTACCTGTGGGAATCTCTGATGACTGTACATGAAGGTGTTACGTGTAGGTTACCTGAGGGAATCTCTGATGACTGTACATAAAGGTGTTACGTTTAGATTACCTGAGGGAATCTCTGATAACTGTATATATAGGTGTTACGTGTAGGTTACCTGAGGGAATCTCTGATGGCCGTATATATATAGGTGTTACGTGTAGGTTACCTGAGGGAATCTCTGATGACCGTATATATATAGGTGTTACGTGTAGGTTACCCGTGGGAATCTCTGATGACTGTACATATAGGTGTTACGTGTAGGTTACCTGAGGGAATCTCTGATGACTGTACATATAGGTGTTACGTGTAGGTTACCTGAGGGAATCTCTGATGACTCTACATAAAGGTGTTACGTGTAGGTTACCTGAGGGAATCTCTGATGACTCTACATAAAGTTGTTACGTGTAGGTTACCTGAGAGAATCTCTGATGACTGTACATAAAGGTGTTACGTGTAGGTTACCTGAGGGAATCTCTGATGACTCTACATAAAGGTGTTACGTGTAGGTTACCTGAGGGAATCTCTGATGACTCTACATAAAGGTGTTACGTGTAGGTTACCTGAGAGAATCTCTGATGACTGTACATATAGGTGTTACGTGTAGGTTACCTGAGGGAATCTCTGATGACTGTACATATAGGTGTTACGTGTAGGTTACCTGAGGGATTCTCTGATGACTGTATATATAGGTGTTACGTGTAGGTTACCTGAGGGAATCTCTGATGACTGTATATATAGGTGTTACGTGTAGGTTACCTGAGGGAATCTCTGATGACTGTACATAAAGGTGTTACGTGTAGGTTACCTGAGGGAATCTCTGATGACTGTATATATAGGTGTTACGTGTAGGTTACCTGAGAGAATCTCTGATGACTGTACATACGTAATCTACGATCATCTCGTTCCGTTCAGTTTTACTGTCAGAGAAGTCACTTTAATGTTAGAAATTATAGTGTTTTAATCAGGATTCAATGTAAGTTTAACTCTTTTGATTTTGTTCCAGACTGTGATATGTTTTATTTGTCTCTTGCTATGTTCAAAGTACGACTAAAGAATAATGTTTTCCACTAGCTTAATATCTTGTATAAGTCTGTATTACATGCATAACTGACTGTGATATTTTATACGTATGTTGTATTTGTTATCCATTCTGTAAGTGGACCCCCGGGTCTGTAGAATTGGAAATAAATAATTAAAGGTGATCCCATATCTTTTTAGATGATGTGTTTGAAGATATTTTAGAAATGTATTCCTTCAAGCTATTGTTTTTGTCGGACTTAATAGATCGCCGAGCCTTCGCCCTCCAAACTTTAAAATTATAGTAATTTTCAGTTATAGGGGAAGTCAAGAATCGTCTTTGAGCTGCCTTTCGGCCGGATCTATTGATAAAAGATTCTTCAGATAAAAGGAACTTTGTAGGTTTTGGGACGGACTTTGGTATCGTTTTCGTGGCAATAGAAGTAATCGTTTCAGTGAATGTTTTAATTGGGTCATCAAGGTCAGTAAATTTGTCTACAGAAAGCTCCTCGTTGCACAGGTGTTGGAATTCGGCCCAATCTGCTTTGTGTACATTCCATCGAGGAAGTGGTTTATCAAGAAGGGTTCCAATATTCTTAAGAAAAATAGGGAAGTGGTCACTCCCACATAGATCATCATTTACCCTCCAGTCATAATCGAGTAAAATGGATGGCATCAAGGTGTTCTGATGACTGTACATAAAGGTGTTACATGTAGGTTACCTGAGGGAATCTCTGATGACTGTACATAAAGGTGTTACGTGTAGGTTACCTGTGGGCATCTTTGATGACTGTACATAAAGGTGTTACGTGTAGGTTACCTGAGGGAATCACTGATAACTGTATATATAGGTGTTACGTGTAGGTTACCTGAGGGAATCACTGATGACTGTATATATAGGTGTTACGTGTAGGTTACCTGAGGGAATCACTGATGACTGTATATATAGGTGTTACGTGTAGGTTACCTGAGGGAATCACTGATGACTGTATATATAGGTGTAACGTGTAGGTTACCTGAGGGAATCTCTGATGACTATATAAAGGTGATACGTGTAGGTTACCTGAGGGAATCTCTGATGACTGTATATATAGGTGTTACGTGTAGGTTACCTGAGGGAATCACTGATGACTGTATATATAGGTGTTACGTGTAGGTTACCTGAGGGAATCTCTGATGACTGTATTTATAGGTGTTACGTGTAGGTTACCTGAGGGAATCACTGATGACTGTATTTATAGGTGTTACGTGTAGGTTACCTGAGGGAATCTCTGATAACTGTATATATAGGTGTTACGTGTAGGTTACCTGAGGGAATCACTGATGACTGTATATATAGGTGTAACGTGTAGGTTACCTGAGGGAATCACTGATGACTGTTTATATAGGTGTTACGTGTAGGTTACCTGAGGGAATCTCTGATGACTATATAAAGGTGATACGTGTAGGTTACCTGAGGGAATCTCTGATGACTGTATATATAGGTGTAACGTGTAGGTTACCTGAGGGAATCACTGATGACTGTATATGTAGGTGTTACGTGTAGGTTACCTGAGGGAATCTCTGATGACCGTACATAAAGGTGTTACGTGTAGGTTACCTGAGGATATCTATGATGACTGTATATATAGGTGTTACGTGTAGGTTACCAGTGGGAATCACTGATGACTGTACATAAAGGTGTTACGTGTAGGTTACCTGAGCGAATCTCTGATGACTGTATATATAGGTGTAACGTGTAGGTTACCTGAGGATATCTATGATGACTGTACATAAAGGTGTTACGTGTAGGTTACCAGTGGAAATCTCTGATGACTGTATATAAAGGTGTTACGTGTATGTTACCTGGGGATATCTATGATGACTGTACATAAAGGTGTTACGTGTAGGTTACCTGAGGGAATCTATGATGACTGTACATAAAGGTGTTACGTTTAGATTACCTGAGGGAATCTCTGATAACTGTATATATAGGTGTTACTTGTAGGTTACCTGAGGGAATCTCTGATGACTGTACATAAAGGTGTTACGTTTAGATTACCTGAGGGAATCTCTGATAACTGTATATATAGGTGTTACGTGTAGGTTACCTGAGGGAATCTATGATGACTATATAAAGGTGATACGTGTAGGTTACCTGAGGGAATCCCTGATGACCGTATATATATAGGTGTTACATGTAGGTTACCTGAGGGAATCTCTGATGACTATATAAAGGTGATACGTGTAGGTTACCTGGGGGAATCTCTGATGACTGTATATATAGGTGTTACGTGTAGGTTACCTGAGGGAATCACTGATGACTGTATATATAGGTGTTACGTGTAGGTTACCTGAGGGAATCTCTGATGACTATATAAAGGTGATACGTGTAGGTTACCTGAGGGAATCTCTAATGACTGTACATAAAGGTGTTACGTGTAGGTTACCTGAGGGAATCTCTGATGACTATATAAAGGTGATACGTGTAGGTTACCTGAGGGAATCTCTAATGACTGTACATAAAGGTGTTACGTGTAGGTTACCTGAGGGAATCTCTGATGACTCTACATAAAGGTGTTACGTGTAGGTTACCTGAGAGAATCTCTGATGACTGTATATATAGGTGTTACGTGTAGGTTACCTGAGAGAATCTCTGATGACTGTACATACGTAATCTACGATCATCTCGTTCCGTTCAGTTTTACTGTCAGAGAAGTCACTTTAATGTTAGAAATTATAGTGTTTTAATCAGGATTCAATGTAAGTTTAACTCTTTTGATTTTGTTCCAGACTGTGATATGTTTTATTTGTCTCTTGCTATGTTCAAAGTACGACTAAAGAATAATGTTTTCCACTAGCTTAATATCTTGTATAAGTTTGTATTACATGCATAACTGACTGTGATATTTTATACGCATGTTGTATTTGTTATCCATTCTGTAAGTGGACCCCCGGGTCTGTAGAATTGGAAATAAATAATTAAAGGTGATCCCATATCTTTTTAGATGATGTGTTTGAAGATATTTTAGAAATGTATTCCTTCAAGCTATTGTTTTTGTCGGACTTAATAGATCGCCGAGCCTTCGCCCTCCAAACTTTAAAATTATAGTAATTTTCAGTTATAGGGGAAGTCAAGAATCGTCTTTGAGCTGCCTTTCGGCCGGATCTATTGATAAAAGATTCTTCAGATAAAAGGAACTTTGTAGGTTTTGGGACGGACTTTGGTATCGTTTTCGTGGCAATAGAAGTAATCGTTTCAGTGAATGTTTTAATTGGGTCATCAAGGTCAGTAAATTTGTCTACAGAAAGCTCCTCGTTGCACAGGTGTTGGAATTCGGCCCAATCTGCTTTGTGTACATTCCATCGAGGAAGTGGTTTATCAAGAAGGGTTCCAATATTCTTAAGAAAAATAGGGAAGTGGTCACTCCCACATAGATCATCATTTACCCTCCAGTCATAATCGAGTAAAATGGATGGCATCAAGGTGTTCTGATGACTGTACATAAAGGTGTTACATGTAGGTTACCTGAGGGAATCTCTGATGACTGTACATAAAGGTGATACGTGTAGGTTACCTGAGGGAATCTCTGATGACTGTATATATAGGTGTTACGTGTAGGTTACCTGAGGGAATCTCTGATGACTGTACATAAAGGTGTTACGTGTAGGTTACCTGTGGGAATCTTTGATGACTGTATATATAGGTGTTACGTGTAGGTTACCTGAGGGAATCCCTGATGATCGTACATCAAGGTGTTACATGTAGGTTACCTGAGGGAATCCCTGATGACTGTACATAAAGGTGTTATGTGTAGGTTACCTGAAGGAATCTCTGATGACCGTACATAAAGGTGTTACGTGTAGGTTACCTGTGGGAATCTTTGATGACTGTACATAAAGGTGTAACGTGTATGTTACCTGTGGAATCTCTGATGACTTTATATATAGGTGTTGCGTGTAGGTTTCCTGAGGGAATCTATGATGACTGTATATATAGGTGTTACGTGTAGGTTACCTGATGATATCTCTGATAACTGTATATATAGGTGTTACTTGTAGGTTACCTTCGGGAATCTCTGATGACTGTACATAAAGGTGTTACGTGTAGGTTACCTGAGGATATCTCTGATAACTGTATATATAGGTGTTACGTGTAGGTATCCCGAGGATATCTATGATGACTGTACATAAAGGTGTTACGTGTATGTTACCTGTAGGAATCTCTGATGACTGTATATAAAGGTGTTACGTGTAGGTTACCTGAGGATATCTCTGATAACTGTATATATAGGTGTTACGTGTAGGTATCCCGAGGATATCTATGATGACTGTACATAAAGGTGTTACATGTATGTTACCTGTAGGAATCTCTGATGACTGTATATAAAGGTGTTACGTGTATGTTACCTGTAGGAATCTCTGATGACTGTATATATAGGTGTTACATGTAGGTTACCTGTAGGAATCTCTGATGACTGTATATATATAGGTGTTACGTGTAGGTTACCTGGGGGAATCTCTGATGACTGTATATATAGGTGTTACGTGTAGGTTACCTGGGGGAATCTCTGATGACTGTATATAAAGGTGTTACGTGTAGGTTACATGTACCTGAGGAAATCTCTAAGACTGTACATAAAGGTGTTACGTGTAGGTTACCTGAGGGAATCACTGCTGACTGATCCGCTCAGGGAACCCACGCGGTAAATTTTGTTAGGCAAAATTGTCGATTCTGTAATTAAGGGAACCATCCAGCGGCAAAATTATCGTTCTGTAAAATAAAACTTAAATGGCCTCATTTGGAACTTTCTTTTAACTACACAAATATTTTAACGTGTGGCCAGGTGATTCCCACCCTCTATACAATAGCATGCTCAATTCCTCTAGATACAGAGAAGGAGCTATTTGTCTCTGCCATAATACTATCGTACTTTGAAGTCTTTGAAGTATTTGATACTTATTTATCTTTACTTGTGTAAATTAATGTGAAGTTAGGGAAGGTTATGAGAACTTGAAGCATCAACACGAGGTGTGCTTAACATGACAGTCTCTCTAGAGTTTAATTGTCAAGAGGTCAGACAATTGGTTCTACAAAAAAACAATGTAATTCCTTAGCTTTGATCTAAATGGGCAAAGGTAAGACAATTGGTACTATCAAAACAATGTAATTCTTTAGCGTTCGATCTAAATAGGCAAATGTAAGACAATTGGTTCTATCAAAGCAATGTAATTCCTTAGCTTTGATTTAAATAATCACAGGTAAGACAATTGGTGCTACCAAAACAATGTAATTCCTTAGCTTTGATCTAAATAATCATAGGTAAGACAATTGGTGCTACCAAAACAATGTAATTCCTTAGCTTTGATTTAAATAATCACAGGTAAGACAATTGGTGCTACCAAAACAATGTAATTCCTTAGCTTTGATCTAAATAATCATAGGTAAGACAATCATTATGTGTTTGTGTTTATTTCTTCTATCTGACAGAGATTCCCAGCCAATTTCTTCATATAATTTAGTGTGTGGTGTTCCTGATCTGAGTCCTGTAATGATTCTGGCTGCTTCTAACTGAACAGATTCTAATAATTGTTTTGATTGGTGAGTGCAGTTATCCCAGATTATGTCTGCATATTCTAAAATTGGTCTTATAAATGCTGTATATATTTTGATTAAAGATTTACGATTCACTTTAAATTTTATGTATCGAAGAATATTTAATCTACTGTATGCTTTTCTATACATATTAAGGATATGTTCTTTTCATGTTGCGTCTTCTTGTAGTGTAAGTCCAAGATGTTTGTGAACTGCTGTGTCTGTAATTTGTCTATTTTGGAAAGTTATTGGAGGGTGATTTTTGTTGAGAAAAGATAACTGATTTAGTTTTGTTAGGGTTAAATTTAATGTCCCAAATACCTGCCCATTCACCAATATTAGAGAGATCATCTGCTAGAGCTTGTGCTGCTTGTGCTGGATTATCATCTATTATTACATACAAAGAAGTATCATCAGCAAAATGTTTGATATTAGTTGAAACATTATCAGTGATGTCATTTATATAGAGGAGAAAGAGAAGAGGTCCAAGAACTGATCCTTGAGGTACCCCTGCATTTACAACTTTGAATTGTGAGTGATAGCCTTCGGTAGAGACTCTTTGCATTCTGTCTGAGAGATAATTTTGAAACCATAAAAGTAAATTTCCATCAATTCCATACATTTTAAGCTTCTGTATAAGACCTTCATGCCAGACTCTGTCAAATGCTTTACTTACATCACAGAAAATAAACCTGAGCTCTTTTCCCTTGTCCATATTACTAGATATCTCATTATAAATAAACAACAATTGATTAATTGTGGAATCACCTGGTATAAAACCAGACTGATGCTTTGTTAAGATTGAATTTTCAATAAATAGTTAAAAAGATATTTAAATATATTTTTTCCATTATTTTACTGAAACATGAAGTTATAGATATTGGCCTATAGTTTAAAACATCATTAGATGACCCACTTCCTTTATATATAGCATTTATGTTTGATTGTTTCCAACTATATGGCAGTACTCCTGATTCTAGGGTTTTGTTGAAAAGAATACTAAGAGGTAAAATAAGAGAGTTACTAAGCTTTTTACAATTTTAGGAACAATACCATCAGGGCCAGGTGGTTTGTTTACATTGAGAATACTAAGTTGGTCCATTACATCTTGCTCAGTGACGTGAATATTAGTTAAGGAGTGGGAAGCATATGGTTGTGCTGTCTGGGGCAACTCAAGATCAGGTGATGATGTTGAAATATTAGTAAAGTGATTGTTGAGGAGCTCTGCTTTATCAATAGGATGACAGATAAGTTGATCATTGGATTCAAGAGGAGGAATCGATGTAGATTTATTTGAGAAGTTAGTAATAGACTTTGCTATCTTCCACCACTTGTTTGAAGGGACTGTGTTTTCATTTAAAGAGTTTTCAAGAGTTTTAATATAATTCCCCTTTGCTTCACGAATTAAGTCAATCATTTCATTCCTTAAAAATCTAAATCTCTCCCAAAAGTGGGGGTTATTTTTTTTATTTTTTTTTATGGATTCTATTACGTTGTCTCATTTTCAGTCTGATAATGTTATTCATCCAAAGCTTGTCATTTGGACGTATGCTTATAACTTTTGAAGGAATGAAAGTATTGACTTGCTCAGTAATTGAATCCAGTATAAATGAGTTGAATGTGTTAGAGTTTTGATTTGATGAAATGTTCAACCAATCAATATTGAGGAGAGCATTATTTATGCTGTCAAAGTCAGCCTCATCATATTTTAGTAATTTTGTTTATAGCTTACTTGTTTGAATAAAGTAAAAGAAATTTGAGTATGGACTGGAGAGTGGTCACTGCAGAATGGTGGAGATACATGAGTGTTTTTAATTAGGTTCAGATTATTAGTAAAGATTACATCAATGGATGTGGCACTATCAGGCGTTATTCTTGTAGGTTCACTTATAAGGCTAGATAAGTTATGTTTAATAAGTAGTCTTGACAAGTGATCGTTTAATGGAATATTCAACATGTCTATATTAATATCACCTGTTAGTATAACATCCAATGACGTATCAGCCTAGCTCTAGTTAATGAGTCATCTAATTTGACCTAGTAATCAACATTATTATCAGGTCTATAAATACAACCAAGAAGAAATTTATGATTATCTACACGAACCTCGAGCCTGAGTAATTCAATATCATCTCTCTCGAATTCCAATCTTCTGTTTATAACAACATTATCTTTATGATAAACTATAATTCCACCACCAGGACCTGTACTTCTATCTTTTCTAAAAAGTTTATTACTAAAAGTTTGTAATCGAATGTCGACATCAGATACAAAATGTATCTGTTGATTTAGATGAGATTCAGTTATACTTCCGATATTAATATTTTCAAATTCAGCTTCAATAATTGATATTTTATTTCTGAGAGAACGCACATTTAAGTGAACAGGTTTAAGTTATGTGGAGGTCCAGGATTTCTTTCGATATCATTACAACAGGATAAAAATATAAAAAGTGATACAAGGAAATATGATAAATTGTTAAAATATGATAACAGAGATGTAATTGGATAGCCATGACAAGAATCCCTACAAAAATAAATAGATGTAGCAAAGCGCCAATAATCGACCGTAATTATTGCTGGTAACATAGAAATATCCAAAATATTACCCATTGTCAAATGAGAAAAAGATGGTTGACAAGTAGCGTCGGTCGATCATCCAAGGCGGGTTTACGTTGTTAAATGAGTGTTCTGGTAGGTGACATGAGCAGCAGTTGAGTATACACATAGGACAAATGCAGGATATACAGGAAATTAAAAATACAACTTTCACACACACACAAAACATTTTTAACATCATACACTTCGAAGCACATGTACAAACTTTGGGAAACGGAAGTGATCATGACTCATCAAGGTCATCATGATCTAAATAATCAAATGTAAGACAATTGGTGCTACAAAAACAATGTAATTCCTTAGCTTTGATCTAAATAATCAAATGTAAGACATTTGGCGCTACCAAAACAATGTAATTTCTTAGCTTTTATCTAAATAGGCAAAGGTATGACAATTTCGAACCACGAGTGACCCCGGAAAAACCCTGACAATCACCTCATCAGAACCAATTTCTAGTGATATTACAACTCTGGACAATGAAGCCTAGAAACTGGAACCTGTGAGTAACAACAGGGTCGAACAATGTCCAGTACAGGTGACATTGATGTAAATTCCTACAGGGAACCGCCACAAAGCGATAGTCCTAAAGGTAACGGAAACCGATGGTATATATCGACAGTGGGTATTTTCTCAACAGGCCGAGCTGATAAGGTGGTCAGGATATATTTGTTTAGAACAGCTGGTTGTGATATTTTCGATATAGTTTTAATCTGATCTTATTTCACATAACTGTGTTTCTACAATTTCCTGTGCGTAGATAGGGGGCTCCCCAACTACTCAAGTGGTTGGAATCTGGCCTATAATAAATGCCTTTGTGTTTTAGCAGTAGATCGTTTTATCTTAGTCAATTCTGACCGTAGTAATCCTATATAGATAGAATTCCTGAGATGAGGATAGAAGTTGAATTGACTCATCCTTGGAACTATAGAAACTTTCCTTGGTGGGTACTAATTACCTCACAAAATAAATCCCTGTATAAACATCCTGGTCTTTTGTGAAAACAGACAAGGGGGGGGGGGGGGGGGGGGGGGGGGGGGGGGGTCGGTCACATTTCTACACGTCTATCGCTCACCCTTGACAATCCCACAAGCTGCATGCAATGTGTTTTGGATTATTGTTACTCCTGTCATTTAACCCTACCTGAAAGTCATGAGTGTGGTCACCCATAAAAAAAATAGCTCTAGTTACGTCTTGTTGATATATAGTGTGACCATGTTATTTCGTGCAGATCACCAATGACTCAGACAGAACATTACCGTATCCCGGTAACTTAAGCTTATATATTGTCACGAAGTTGTATTTATATTGACAAACAAGACAATATAGATTGGATGTAGGTGTGTAAGGGCGTTCTCACTCTACGATTTAATTGTGTTATTTTGGAACGCCCCAGAGGCCCATCCCTTTTAATATGCCCAGACATTTATTTGATTTTTACATTATTTGCATTTATATTGCTTCATTGTAATTCGGTTTATTGGTTATTTCCATAACGGAATATAAGCCCCATTTTTTGCGATTAGCATAATGATGCTTGTAATGGATATAGACAGATAGACTTACTACACATGGTAACATTCATTGATAACAAAATCTAACAGAAAATCATGAAGGAAAATATATTGAAAACTAGCGTTAATAATAAGAATATTATATTTTAAAATTCATTCGTGGATTGATTTTTGATGCATATTGATCGGGAAATGATCGGATTAACCTACTCCGATAAAACAAATCAGTAAAATAGTTTTTGTTTTGTTTTTGTTTTTTGTTTCATTCACTTTTCGCTTCCGTACGTTTTACAACTTATTGTATAACATAATATATATGCAACAGAGAACAATAACTCAATATAACTTGTTTCGCAATTGTTGTAAAATAAATAAAGTTTACATTGTTTAAACCAGGAAGATGAAAATAGCCACAGTTAAGAGTAAACAACTGTACAAGGAAGACGGAAACCTGGAGAAAAGACCCAATTTCCCACCTCGATTAGACTTGTTTACAACTGTATGCAGTCTTAATATGTCGATTAAGTTTCAACAAGCCTGGTACCATTAAATGTCCTTTTATACAATAATTACATGCAAAAATATATCATATATCAGTAGATTTGTAGGAATCTACAGTTTCCAATATTGTTGTAAATCTTAAATAGTATGTTTTGTAAATCTTAAAAAAAGTATGTGGAAAAAGGACTAATAGTATTTGTAACATGCATATGGAGCCCCCCCCCCCCCCCCCCGCCCCCCCCCCCCCCCCCCCGAAAAACGAAACAAAGTTAAGATTGAATGCAAGCTGAATAAGAAGATGTATCTTTTCAAATGACACATTAATACAATTATATTTCTGATTCAAATGCAGTCCTATTATCACCAAAAACGATTCAAACTGATGTAATTTTGTTATCTGTCCTGAAACACATTAGTTCGTTCATTTATTTCACCAGCAGATTTATATTATAACCACAGGCATTTAAACTATGCCGTTTATCTTTTTTTAAAGATATTTCTTGTTTAGGGTTGAAAGGGCTAAGTCAAGGCCCGTGTGACCTCGCTCTTGACAGAATCTTTTGTATTCGATATTTACTGTGCATTTTATAAGATGGTGGTTCTTTAAGGGAAGTGATTTTGGCGTGACATCACGACTATCTACTGTTTCCTGATATAGATTAACAACATTCTACAGTCTAACTACAATTTAAGTATGGATATGTATATATATTTTGATATTTTTTTCTTTGTATGTGAATGACCCTGGCTGTTAATAGGACGTTAAACAAAAACAAACCAAAACCAAACCAAAGTATGTGAATAATATGTAAAATATTATTGAATCCATGGCACCCCCATCTCATCTCCTTAGGGGGCTTGTTGAACTTTAATATAGAAATTAGATAGTGAATACAAAAAAGTGAAAATTGTGTTATACAGCAAATGCCAAAAAACGACGGAAACATCTATATATGTGTCTTGATGGTTAATCATTGTTCTTCTCCTGCTGGCAATAATTGTTAATTTGGTTTAATTACAGCAAATTGTGTGTGTAAGATATTAAATATCTCAGCTAAGAGATTGAAAACAACAGAGAATACCGTCGAAAAAGACACGGTTACATCGCCCCGCGAGCAGCCAGGGTCATTTTGATGCGGGGCATCCTTGTAGCAGTTGGTGACCACCTCACTGATGTATAGCAAAACGGGGGAAGTGTCTTGCCCAAGGACACAACCACAACAGCACCGGCCTGTTTCTCAGCTTCCCGAGAAACACAAACCGACACGGGTGAGAGCGTCGAACCACACAAATCGGACCTTCACCCGAGGTTCCGTGACCGCGGCACTCTAACCGACTGAGCTTTCACAGCCTCTGCGAACTTGTTCATATGATTTGATGAAAAATGAAGTCGTTGGAGCGATGACGAAGATTTTCTATAAATTATGACTGTATCCTTGACCTTGATATTGGCCCATTAATCCGAGGCATTCTCATATTTTGCTATATATATGAAGTTGGATCCTAATCCGTTCAAAATCTGAAAAATGAAGTAGCGAGATTGATGACAAAAAGTGGAATTTTCTATTCCCTCTTCGGCTTCGTCGCGACGGGGATGAAAATGTAAACACCACAATATAGCCATATATAGATAATGGCCCAGTTACGTAACACAGTTATCATAAATACAAAACAAATGTAGCTCACGTGCCGTCTTCGAAAGGTAATCGGAAATCCTAGATGGAATCCCTTCCTAAATTTACAAGATGTAATCAAATCTTACTTCTATAACATTATATTGTTCTTCTTACTTTTGTTATATAGTTTTTTTTTTGTCTTGCATAGGAATTATAATATGCAATATAGATTCAAACAGCCTACACTTTTCTGTTGTAAAATACGATATACGATAGATGCAGCTGTTAGGGCCTAGTATTGTTCAATTCTTTTCCATATAAAATTGAACTTCCAAACAACTTATTTATGGGGAAACAGGGGTGTATAATTTCAGGGGAAAATGAAACCATGTGCAAAGTTAATGCAGAAATTATGACTGCGCAGTGCACATAACAAAGAGAGAATCATGTTCTATCAAGTTTTATGAAGAACTAGATGTTGACAAAGAATTCAATTTCTGTTTTTAGTTACAAAGTTAAAAAAAAACAAAAAAAAAACAAAAACAAAAATAAAAAAATACGAAACCCTAAACAAAATCAATGCAGAAATTATGACTGATCAGTAAACATAGAAAATAATGATATATGTTCGATCAAGTTTTAAAGAAAACCAGTTGTGACACAGAATTCGTTTTTTCTCCTTTAGTTAGCGAGATGAAAAAAACCCTCCAAAGATTATTTAAATCATTTGTAAAAGCATCTATGTGTGTATTGTAAAGCACATCACTTACTGTCTGACAGACTGTTATCTTCCAGCTATATATTACTATTCGTATATGTTTACACGACAAAATTTATGAAATTGTTATTTTTTTTTAAAGTGAAACTCGACCAGCAGTTTCTATCAATTGGGTTCTATTTTTATGGATATTTTTGTATCAGGCAGATTCTGTCGGTTCTGTAACAGCTTTAAAAAATATGTTAAAGTTTTCATCCGGAGTAAATGACAAGCAAATTACATTGATCACTAAATGTGCATTTTGAAATTATGTCTATATTCACTATACAGTAGGCCTGATGCATTTCATACTGTAGCTCTCACACAACTAATTTAGCCATCAAGTCACAGAAGAAAATGTGTTTCTTAGGTTTTTAGCTATTTTCTGAGTAAAAAAACACATGCATCGGGTACCTTCTATATACGAGATTAAAGATTAGGGTCTTGAGATTTTAAAAATGAAAAATAAACAAACCTGGTATAAATAAAAAGATGCAGGATTCCAGGTGTAAAAAGGCTGGAATTCTCCTGTCCATTGTAAATACATGTATCAGGTTTACTGTCTTCCAAGTACTGGTGTGTTCTTATATGCTGTTAAACCTATCCAATAACATCATTTTACTAGTAGGGAAATCTTCAAACTTTAACTTGATATAAATTTCACAACATTTGATCTTCAAATGAGCGATCGAGGGGATGGATTCATTAGTAATTACATATAGTGAAATAATTAGTTGTGTGAGACCTTGAAATGTGTGCTAGAGTTATGTCCCTTGCCTTGTCGGTTGAGTTCGATGGTAACCAGAACATATACTGTAGAACACATACAGAGGCACGGATTTGTTTGTTATGAGAACGTCCTATAGATATAGGCCTATATGGACTGCTAACTATTGGAGAGGTTGTATTGAGGCGAATAGATTTGCGATATCCGGTAGGTGGCAGTAGTATTGTTAAGTTGACTTCCGGTAAAATATGAATGCAATACGCTGAAGACATCGGTAAGGCTTTTTCAATTTCTTGTGTCTCGATCTGTTTATATATATATGCAGACTTGGATTTATACCTTTTTACATACAACGTAGCACAGTGAAATATATCTATTCCAAATCAAAGAAACACCTGACGTCCTAACGGACAGATGTAGCCTACAGAAAACCAAAAATGAATCTAGAACTCTACCTAGACTTTGCCTTTTTTATACCATTATTAATAAAATAAACTAATCTACCCAGTTTTTAGATATCTGAATATTTATAAATATCAGAAGAACATTGCCTTTTTGGGGCAAGTCATTTCGACTAAAACCATGAATGAATCTAATTGACCTAATGGCGTCACAAATGTTGCATTTATATGAATTTTGGTATATCAGTTCAGTGACCATTTCGTCCGTATCGGTCATTTTGACAGGTTCAGACAACAAGGCATATTCTGAGGCCATATACAAGTAAGTTATTTACCTTCAAATTGTTTGTTATTATTTTTCTTTTCATCAATAGATTAAGATGCTCAAAGCTATTTTTTAGTGTGGTTTATTATACCCCCTGAAATGATGTTGGGGGTACATTTTGTACTGGAATCAGGTTATTCGTCTGTCTGTGTCATACTCTAACCCCTGATGACGCAGTCTACAGACAACTCTTCTTAGGTTTTATTCAAATTGTGGACTAAATTATTGATGTAGTCATGGCATCAAAAACATTATGCATCTATTTTTATTTTTGGAAATGTCTGCTTTTTTATTGCAGTTATACCCCTTCTACTATGATTATAGACTTACAGCATTCATCCAAACATGTACTTGAAGTTGTGCATCTGTGTTTACTGTTTATCTAGTATTTGGCTCCCTTTTATTTTAAAGTTTTAGTTTTAAAATTGATTTTCTGCTGTATAAGGCTGAGACATGTAATAAATGTACTTGAGATGTAAATAAATTTTCTTTAAAAGGGCAATTCTGTGCTAAATTTAGAAAACAAATTATAATCGATAACGGATCGATTTCAAGTGTCGGATTATTGGTTCTGAAAGTGAACTGAAACCAATATTCCCATCACTAGTGAATGGTAGTTTCATCTGGCAGATAATGAATATTTTGATAAATAGATATTCGGTGTAGGTTGTGAAATTTTCTGACATGTTCTGATTTATGCAGACAAAATTAACTGCCACCAGATAACACCTACCTTAAGTTACAAGTAATGATAATGTAGGACTTGATTCTTGGATTATTTCACATTTATAAGTAGGAGTTTAGTAGAATTGGCCCTGGTTTCATTAATGCTCCTTAACTTAAAATTTTCCATAAAAAAAGCATTACAGAATTTAAAGAAAAAATATTAGTTAAGGAACCTTCCTTAAATTTAAGCTAAGGAATTTTCTGAAGTTAGAAATATTGATAAAACTGACCGCTAGGTTCAATCCTAGTGGCTAAGTAGCTCTTAGTAATACTACAAATTTTGAGGAGTGTCCACATAAGGTAAAAATCACATAATGGCAAAAAAAAAAAAAAAAAGATTTCCCATTAAGGTCAAACTATTTTGCTTGAATATTGCAGTATACATTATTTGACACTTTGGCATGCCAAGCAGTTTGGGTGTGAGTCCTGGTCTGGTCATTGTATATTTGGTACTCAAATAACTGTGCTGAGTCATGGAGGTGTTATAGGGTTCTGAATGTGTTATCAGGGTTATAGGTTTTGTTCAAGGAGTGTATAGTGAAACTTAGAGAGTCATTCCAGTCTGATTAGAGTTTAAAACTCTTATTAGGGTTTCAAGGTCCAGGGATCACATCTGTATCTTTGCATTTTCCTTCTATTGCAAAAAAAAAAAAAAAAAAAAAAAATTAATTAAGCCCCCCCCCCCCCCCCCCCAAAAAAAAAAGATATATTGATTTAGCCAAAAACACTAACTTAAGTCTCAAATCAATGTTCTATTCTGTCTGTATTCATTTCATCTTGAGACCATTCTGTAAATGTGTAGATTGCAGTAGAAATAAAATCAAAGTATTAGAACTCAACTGACTATAAAAAACAGATAAAGAGATTTAGAGGAATTTTCTCAACCCGAGTTGTTAGGAAGCCAAAGTATCTACCAAGGTTATATATGATATTTTGATCATTCATTTATACTATCTTTAGCGAAGAAGGTTCAGCACTCTATAGCTGTGTTGGTTTGTGCTTCTTGGAAAGCTGAGAAACAGGTCGGACTGACGTGTTGTCCTGGTGATATTTTGGGCAAAATATTTGAATTCACCCTTATTGCTCTGGATGTCCTGCTCTGCAGGTAGGGCGTAAGAATTGTACCTGCTGCCCCCATTGCATGATCGTAAGAGGCGACTAAACTTGGGATCTTATCTTTTCTCTTCTTTCTTAACAACTTTCTTCTTCCTAACGTCTCCCTTGACACTGCCTCACTTTTGGCCTTTAGTTGAGCGTTCGCCCCTGTGAGGAAGGCTTTGGGTTCTGTCCACTAGCCGAGACATACCAGAGTCTTTAAAAATGGTAGTTGCTGCTCCTGCTTAGCGCTCAGCATATTAGGAGTGGGACGACTGGTTCGCCCGTTGTCAGTATAATGTGACCGGGTGGGGTGTGCTGCTGGGTGTCTTCGGCAGTGTATGCTTCAGTGAGGTAGCACTATAAATCGGCAAAAGTTCCGGCCTATCACAAGGGGACTTAACACGAACATACCGCAGCCTCCCAAAACACACATACGCACTCACCACACGCATACATGTTCCCATGCATGGGAGGCCGTCCTTAAATGACCTTAGCTGTTAATAGGACATTAAACTAAATAAACCAAACCAAACTCTGGATGTCATGCAACTGGTGGTTTATGGGGTGATAAGTGAACTTGTTTTTAGAAAAACACCAAATGGGTGCACTGAATAAAACAATGTACAGGGAAAAGTTTCCATGAAAGGTGGAAAAAAAACTGTACATAGCTAATATAATTCAACAGTCAAACCTACCTGAACGGTCACCTTAAACAAGTGGCCACCTCCGTTATGCAGCCAGTCTGTGGTCCGCCCAAGGGAAAATACTATCTAATGGACCTTAAATATGCGGTCACCTGTCTAACAAGGCCAGTGGTTACTAAAATCTGGCCCTAGTTATTGTCTTATCCCATATTGAGCAGCTATTGTGTTCGGAGGTAAACAATCGAGATCAAAGATCACATGACCAGATTTTATTATCGATCATCCCATGATTTGTTTTGTTTATGATATTCTTCACACTCGGACCCTTCACACTTGTCAAGTCATTGCAGGATTATTAGCGTTATCATGCAAACCAAGGCTGAACATGGCAAACTTTGTGAAATGTAGCAAACAAACTACAATTGGAATTATTTTTGAGAAGCAATGCATTTATGAAATTTTTGTTTTGTTGTAAGTTTCTGGTGAACCTGGTTTTAGCAGCCACCTGTCTTAAAGCAGCCAATTTCTGTCCATTCCTTGAGTGACTGCTTAATACAGGTGTGACTGTATTTGGTTAAAAAAGACTGAATATATATTGAGAAGTTAAGTGAGGTAAGGAATTTTTTACATTCAATTAGCTCACCCATCCTTTTTTTCTGAAAATAGGTTGGTGCAAGTTTATATTGACAGGTGCAGTTATTAGGTTGAATATGATAATTCTATTAAATGACTGGTCAAGTGGAATTTAGATCAGTCCAAATTGAGGGGTAATTTTAAACTAGTAACAAGTATATCATCATTCAGTATATTTAAGGTAGGTGCTACATTTGTTATGCCTGATTCATTTTGTCTTCAGCAAATAGTTTAAGATAATTCCATCTTGCATTCAATTTCTTTCTATAGCGGGAGTTTCACCAGATCAAAACGTAACCAATCATTGTCCTTGCAGATCAACAAATCAACCAGGATCACAGATCATGGTGCACAATGTATGACTTGAAAAATTCAAAAGTGATTGACAGAGAAGGCAATATTTTCAGGGGTCTGGTAAAAGAAGCTGTATGGATAAAGTGACATATTCTAAATAGGGATGAGGGGGCCCATAGACTTTCTTTCTCATTTCTATGACCAGGTATTAAAGTGTAGCCTAATCGACAGTCCATCTGCAGTTAATATGGCTGCTCACTAGATTAGGCTACTTTGGAAGTGAAGCCACGCTGCATGTACACAATCACTGCAAACTGAGCTTACCTGTTGAGGATAAATATTATATTACCATCTCATTCACACTTATTGTTAACATCTTAAGTTAATTGTACACACTCACCATCTAGTGTACACATGCTATACTGGTCATTCAAGTCTGAGGAAGATAACGGAGCTGTTATCAAAACATAACTAGCGATGCCTTTATTGGTTGTGTTACCAATCTGAAGAAATGTTTCACAATACATAATTGTTTTGGTCCCACACCAGGTGCTTATTCCATACAGGCGTAATGATTAAGGTCATATGTTGAAAAGATAAACAGCTTGAATTAAGATACTAAGACTACTGTGGAGGAGGGTTAATTTTTGTGATTTTTCATTGTTGCTTGCATTGGCTGGTTAACATAAACTGGCTTGTCCACTTGTTCGGTGTCTTATAAAATTCTGATCCCCATGAAATACTAGGGGGGGGGGGGGGGGGGGGGGGGGGGCAAATTAGTAACAATTAGTAACAAAAATTGTCTCCATGTTGTTTATTTGCATTCTATGATCAAATGATCAACATTCACAACATTTCACTTTATACTGACGATAAGAAACAAAATCATGGCAAAGTGTACAATGGAAGTGACAAAAGTAGTTTAATTCAGAACTTGATCTGCTATGCAGATGATATACCTATAAACTTCGGAGGGCTTTCAGAAATATGTAATAAGCCTTATTGATGTGTTTGAAGTAAATAAGCATAGTGGTGTAAATTTGTCAAGAGCTGCACTACTGCATTACTACACTTATCTTCATGTCCAAGTCAGTTTATTTCTATTCTTAAAAGAAAGTTTCTTAAAATCAAAGACAGACAATGGGACAAGTGATTATTTCATTCCGACCAGTGAATATATATGTTACCTATACATGATTGTATATTTAATTATGATGCAAGTCCAAACTTTATATTTTTAGTGACTGAACTTACAGATTTCCTGGTTTATCAATATATGGATGCATTGACAGGGTTGCCACCCTCTAGAGATGCCAAAGTGGGATATCTAGCTCCCACTAAGGGATTGTTAAAAGTGAGAGATCTAGCTCCCATTAAGGGGTTGTTCAAAGTGGGAGATCTAGCTCCCACTAAGGGGTTGTTCAAAGTGGGAGATCTAGCTCCCACTAAGGGGTTGTTCAAAGTGGGAGATCTAGCTCCCACTAAGGGGTTGTTCAAAGTGGGAGATTTAGCGTTGC
Organism: Pecten maximus; assembly: GCF_902652985.1. NCBI lineage: Eukaryota > Metazoa > Mollusca > Bivalvia > Pectinida > Pectinidae > Pecten > Pecten maximus. The sequence continues at coordinate 14,462,743 of NC_047032.1, read as the reverse complement.
GACATTTTAATGAAATGAAATTATTTTATGCAGTAATTTTCATCATGAAGTACCCAATATTGTTTTATTAGTCTAACAGAATAAAGAATTAGATATTTTTTAAATACACATCTAGATACCATATATATGGTAAGTAATATTGTCATTGTTTTTTGTCACATACATGTAGTGGAATATTTATTTTATCAAGACTAATTGCAGTTATTCAGCCGTTGTTAAGTTATATTCATTGATCTGTTTATTTCTTTTTTAGCATTTCTTTCTTTGTTTTCATTTTAAAGTTCTGGAGTAAGGGAGATAACTGTAGATAATTTATGTTACTGTAAGGAACAATACATTTCCGAATTTGATTAAATCATGTCACAAATTATTTATAACATTATAAATATCATAAGACGTCACAGGGCTTTTTCTGATAGCTTCTTGGGGCTGTTAATTGGCCCTGTACCCAATTAAAATTATTTCAAATTTGGGGGTTGGGGTTAGTGAAAAAGGTATGGGGTCACCTAATTTTTGTTGTAAAATAAATAAAGTATACAAAATTGGTTGCCCTTTGCCTAAGGATACTTCAAAACATATATAGACTAAATCCTTTCATTTATACAGAAGAATAATTTTAAAGAATTTGTTTTATTTCACCTACCGAAAGAATTCGTCCCTCTGAAGTGATGCTGGCTGTAACAGATGCAATATCTCACGTGAAATATGTTTTCCACATGAAACTTATATTTGTGCAATCAGTTACTTGTTCACTGCAATCGAAGGAATGGAGGAAAATAAAAGGAATTTGCAACAATTGAAAAATTTCTCGGTTGAGTTCGGCATACATATTTTCATCTCTTGAATTCAGCACGTCGATGATTATCTTAATTTCAAGTTGTTTTATAACTTAAGCATGAACGTCACGTCCTAAATCCAACGCATACTACAAGATACCAACACTCAACAGCATATAGAAGTACATGTATGGAGATCTGACTGTATGAAAATGAAAAGAACAAAAAATAAATTTTAAATGGTAAATTAAATTGACAACGTTAAGAAATGACATAGCAGCACGAATGAAAACAAGAATATGTCAGCAAGACGTATTGGAACGTAAGAAAGAAATATATAATTTGTACGGGGATACCCTTCCATGATTAAGTGAGAGGGGTCTGATTGTGGGGTATCTCGCTGGATGTTGGTCGTATCCTTGGATATTTAAGGTTGATATTTGAATAGTAAAATGTATAAAATCATGCATCTGCATTTAAAAATTTATTATTATACGCACTTGTATGCATGTACGATCTTCCCGTATTGAGCAGAGATGCAGTCTAAGCTTTGCTGAAATTGTGTCGTCTTGGAGTTTATATGTGGACTGCGAAATTATGACGCCAACACCTTTGCTTAGTTAAGTGTCTGGTTTATATGTATGCCTCTCCGGACGACTTAGTCGTGGCTACAAAGAATATACTGTTAAACTCCGTGTTCGTCACTTGTGAGGTGAAATCACTGTTGATTCTATAAAGCTCCTAGACTACATTTCCTTTAGGAAATGAAATGAACTTGGATAGTGTTTTCACCCATAATTCACCACACAACTTCTCCTCTGCGCATGTGCTTTTTATGAACAGAACGAATGGAAATTAACACGAATTTTAATATTTATAAATGATTACATGCGAAATGAACCCCAAAGGTTAAATAATAAGTCGATTATATCCGGGAAATTCATGTTGCGACAACACAACCACAATATCCCTCTCTCCCTCCCTCCGTCCGTCCGTCCGTCCGTCTTGTACGTAAACGTACGTACGTACATAACACAAAAGTTTATCAGCGCTATAGCGGCTTTATTCTTTATTCATCAAACTTCACACAATTACAAAGGAAGCATGGTATCTCAGACATAACAAGTTTTACTTTCAGAGTTGTAGGGTCAAGGTCAAGGTTAAGGTTGCCGTTTTTTGAAAAGAAGAATCAAGTTTCTTTAAAAGTCACGACAGTGTGCAGATAGCTGGCGTGGCCGGTGGAAGACATGTATTGCCTTAGCAATACTCTGTTTGATTGTTGATTAATGCTATTGGTAGCTAATGAGAGAAAACTACCATTTCCATGTGTTGTCATGGGACCAACATGAAATCATATGCATACAGAAATGTGCTAACATTTTGTTGTTTTTCTTTTCTAGAATAATTCATGCTGTCTGAAGTTGACCAGACTTTCACAGTTGAGAGACTTTAGCGGCATCCAAACCTAAAGACTTCTACAAAGGAATTGATTTAAACGACAGAAATTGGCTTCATAGCTTCAGTTGATGGACGAAATTCCGCAAAAGGACAAATATTAAAATTTAAAAGTACAAGCAGACACAGCTTTGATTTACCGACGAAGCGCAAACACAATGAGAATTATTAAAGGTATTGCGATAGTCACCTTGAAGATAGTTCAGAAGACAGTTTGGAGAATTATGCCTCTTTTTTTCTTGAGTACGCTTCTCCTGTATTTGGTATATAGTGTTCAAGAAAATGTTCTGCCAGAGGTCCGGAAGGAACATTCGGTCACGCATACGACAGTTATAACTACATTGTCGACTTCGCAAATTCCTTCAACGACTGAGAATGTGACGCTGACATCTGCTTTAACTACTGAAACTACAACAGTTGCTTCTATAGTAAATTTTCCCATGGATATAGACTTAAAAAAACATGTCAGAGACAAAATTGAAAAGAATATCGACATCCCTGCTAAGCCAATCAATCAGCATAAATATAAGTATATACACCAACCTCCAAAATGTCAATTTACCAACACCAGCGACAACGTTACACTTCTAATTCTTGTAAAATCGGGTGTCAGAAATGTTTTTTTACGAAACGCCATAAGAGATACTTGGGGCGAACAGCTCGGGGGAGATATCATTCTGAGATTTATGATCGGGTACTCCATATCACACATAGAGACAACGAAAAAAGAGGCTGAAACATACAATGACATCATTGTTGAAAATTTTGTGGATTCATACCCAAACAACACCTTAAAAACCATCATGGGATTCAACTGGGCAGTTGCTGCATGTGAAACCGCAAAAGTGATTATGTTTTTAGACGATGACCATTTACCGCACATAAGCAATATAATGACGTACTTGCGTTCATTAAATCAGACCGAATTAGATTCTTTGTTGTGTGGTTACAGAATCAACAAAGGAAAAATTTACAAAGGGAAGCATCACTGGGCTATACCAAAAAGCGATTATCCTTATAAAACATGGCCGCCATATCTGAGAGGTGGGACATATCTTGTGTCACAAAAAATAGCGCTAAGATTTTCAATAGCCTTTCCATTCGTCAAATATTTACACGTAGATGATGGCTATCTTGGCGTGGTGGCGTTAAAACTAGGCATTGAACCACAGCACGATGGACGTTTCTTAACGAAGAAACAAGACATGGAGAAAGAAAAAAACCATTTTGTGTTCAACGATTATAAACATCCACATAATCTGAAAATGGGTTGGAAGCTCATAAACAAGACATTATAAATATCTTTAGGGAATCAAACACATTGATGACTATGACATTATAATGTACAAACAAACATGTACAACTTATGTATTCAACTAATCATCATTAATGATGTACACTTATCATCATTATGATGTATTCAACTTATCATAGTTAATGGTGAATTCAACTAAACATCAATAATGATAAATTCAACCAATCATGATTATTTATGTATTCAACTTACAATTAATGATATATTCAACTAATCGTAATTAATGATGTATTCAACTAATCGTAATTAATTATGTGATCAACTAATCGTAATTAATGATGTATTCAACTAATCATAACTATGGATGTATCCTGCTTATCATGATTAATTATTTTTTCAACTGATCTTAATGATGTATTCAACGTATCTTAAAAATTATGTATTCAACTCATATCATAATTGATAATGTGTTCAACTTACCATATTGTTAATATCCATGCTTATCTTTATTGACTTCCGTATACTTATTACATATTGATCGTAGAGTTTTGGGTAACCCCTTTCTCTGAATAACTTTATTACTGTACACGTGGATATTTTCGCGGGGGTGGGGGTTGGATTTCGGTATACTATACGCGCGGGGATGATTTTCGAGATCGATCCGCCTTCGTTTGTAGTTCGAGATTACGCCAATTGATATTAAAATTTTACGCGTGGGAGAATGTTCGCGATCAAAAGGACTCCGCTTAATTCCCCCTCGCGTAAATTTCTACGTTTACAGTATCATTTTTTTTTTATTATTATAAGATGAACTTTTCTTATGTGCAAGCCTTGTTTTTACTGCCAGTTACAGAAAAGTTTCACCGGGTTATCTTTAACATATTTTATTTAATGTTAAATAATTTTAGTGTGGACTCTTCAGGTAAGGGCTATTTCTGAAAAGCACAGCAAAGGGTAAAAGCTGCTACTAAGTCGCCGAAAGTCGGTCGTTTAAGTTCGTTTTGTTCAATATTTACTCGCTCCACATAGATACGGACTGTTTTCTCACTTTTCAATATATATATATATGTATTGTTACTTGTGTCTTATTAGATTTTGATTATCTGCCGGCGTAGCTGCTTTTTAATTCGCATTATATTCAGTAAATGTTCTGCAAATACAATTTAAACAGTTTTCTATATAAATATTGATATTGTTAGTGTTTTATACCCATGTCCGTTATAACTTGTGTACAAGTGGATGTGATTTGTCTATGTTTACTAAAACCGTTAAACTCTCTGTCATCGTTCACGTATTGTCCTCTTAGTTATATTTTTAAATGAGTGCAGTGATATGGATAGTGTACGGGATAACTCGCAATGTCGTCGGCGTTGTTTACAATCTCAAAACAGGGACAGAGCCTCGGGTTTTACGACATTTTGTGACCCCTTGGATGGAATATCCCTAACCAGTTCCTACATCCCAACATATGTACGAGTGTTGTAGTGTTAACTGGTGTATGAAGATGAGCTGTAAAGCTCAATATAATTAGACTAAATGTTATATATTTTGCTGAAACCTCACATTTTTGTTTGCATTTGACAGACTTGGGATTCAGTGAGTTTCAGCTTAGTTGGTCAAAAGTAAAAAATTCTTGCCAAAATTTTACTTTTTATTTTCTTATTGACACATTCTGCTAAAACTTTTCTGGTCAAAGAGCAAAGGTCAATGTAACTAGAAATAATACCACAACTTCAGAAGTATATTTTTCATCCTATAATCAACCTTTGAACTTTAAGCTTACTCGATAGTTCCTTCCGTGTATGTTGTAAGGGAGCATGAAAGAACAATTCTTGTTACGAATACAATGTTCAATAATTCAGAAAAGTATATTCAAATCGAGCAGTACTCTGAACCAAGGAACAAGCTGTCACACATGTTAAATAGAATGTAGATACAGTGCTATTTTTATGGATATACTTACAGTGTACCTGTATGAAACATCATTTTCAGTTGCAAAAGTTTGGATTCGATGGTTAAATTTCATTCTTTTTCTCCTAGTATTTGATTTTGAGAAAATGTGATAATACATAAAAATAGACTATTTACAAATTGTGTAGTCTCCAATCTTTCGCCGATCAACACTCGTTGTTATGTATGCTATTTGATTGTGATCGGAGGAAGCTATCAAGTGATTTCTATGAAATTGATTGAGAACTAAATTGTAAATTGGAATTTAGAGAAAAATAAAGTTTATGCTAAATCAAGGTTTTTTCACACTGTTCATTTTCCTTGGTAGTTGCGCACGCTTAGACAAGAAAAAATGTTTTCGTAATATGTATGTATATTCAAGCCTATTGTATTCAATCGATTATAATATTTCTTTGTGGGAAACTTTGCACCTTCCAATGCCATACGCCTTGAAGTATTTTTATAAAATCACACAAAAATAGGTTTTGAATTAAAAAGATTATTTGAGGGTGGTAAAAGCGTAAAATTGGTAACGTTTGGTAATGTTTCAAAATAAACATCACCCTATTCATCTTTTTAATCGATTGTAATAACACTTTGTTGGAGACGTAGCACATTCCAAAGTCATACATACAGAGTTTTCAACCTTAGATAAAAGTATCCCGGCAGCGCGTACGTTAACTTACTGGCAGTTACTGTTTTGAATTGGGTGCGTGGTCTTTTGCAATCGCCAACAAGACGAAAACATTCCTCGACGAACGGTTGGTCTGTTTTGTTTTGTCGTTAACTGTCAATTCGCTGACCACAAACCAACGGTTTTCTTTTACATTTCGTATTTAAGCATTGTAGCGGATTCTTACAGAAGTTTGCAAACAAAATTTGTTTCATACCCCGATGAAACTAAAAAATAATTGACATCAACGCTTATAATTAATTTTTGAAAATGATTTTCTAATTTAAAACATGTTTTATGTACAATTTTACTGATTTTATATGGGATTCTTTTTCTCAAATCAATACGCAACGTCAATTGCCCTATTGTGACGTCAAATTTTTCGCGGCATTATTTATTTTTCTTTCATAGATGAATGAAAAGAATTTTTCGACCAATCACATTTGAGTATTTACCATGAAAACAAAGAAAAATTAATTATATTCAGATGAAAACAAAGAAAATAATTTGTAAAGAAAATCTATAAATCTAGGTAATTAAGAATGTAGCTTCATTTTCAACATGATAAAAGCGCCCGGAAACTTATCACTATTATACAGCTGTAGCTTGAGTTACGTATTAACAGTCATTTAGAGCTGATGTTTTTGTTATCTTCAAATAAAGCCGTTCAATAGCCAATGACCTACAGTACAACGCATGCTAACAAAGCAGGGATTCATGTTATAACTTTATTGAAACTAGAACGTACAATAATATTAAACTGAATAAAGTGCCCTATCATTCACTGACAATATGTCTTAATACATTACATGCGAACAATATTTCTATTTAGACGATTCGTAGATAATGGATATATTCATACAATAATCGACTGAAATATAACCTGCCACTTAAACCAATACAGATTCTGTTAAAAGGGAAAGATGTTTTCAAGATTTCATTCTCGGTTCATTTCATCCTTGGCTTTGGCATCGTTTTCACAATTAAAGGGACATGTTTATGTAAATCAAATCATTACTTTTTCAAAATTATGGAGCAATCTGTAAGCCTATATTCATTGCTCTTCTTGATCCGCATTATATCGCGCGAATGGGCTTACGAATACTCTTGAAAAAAAACCCAACATCAAATGATTTAATCTGGCCACATTGGACAATATATATATCAAAGGGTGGAAAAGAATAAACCATCCATTTCATAAAAACACATTACAATATACAGGTGGTTTTATCATTTGAAAGACAAAAATGTCGAAAAGATAATTACAATAAACAGTAGAAGATACCTACGGTCTGATTAAAGTACATGTAATATGTAATGTTTGAGGAGGAAAACCCACTTCGGTTTTGATTGCATCCAAATAATGCAATATCATTTGCATATCTGTAAGAAATTACAATATTGAAAATGCTCCCGCTGCCATATGACCTTTGCATAAAATTTGACCATAATATGTTAAAGAATGAAATTACTAGGTGTTTACATTGAAATGGGACACGGACGGACATGGGCAACACATGTACTTCCCCATATTTTATGGCGGGGAGATAAAAAAAAGTGAACAAGTTACCTCCAGAAGTCATATTGTAACATAAAGGTCGACAAGAAAATATTACAAATGACAAATGTACTTATAAGTCTGCCACAGGGTTCCCCGCTTGAACCTTTACTATTATTACTATTTTTTAACTTCTTTTTTTTTTGTAACGACAGGTTGGATAAGTATAATTAGGTCGGTATAAATATCAGCCAGCTTTCTGGTTGGTCAAAAAAATTCACATTTCAAAATGATGTATTATATGCTTTCTTCGATCATGTTCATGCTAACGCCGATGTTTTTTTCCTCCAATGTTAAGTTCCCCATTGTCTTGTACAATAAACTATTGTCCATCACAGCATCAAACGTTACCATGATAATAATAGATTCAACTTGTTGACCTATTGACAATTTGATATGTTTTTCCACGTGTTCTTTTAACTTTGACCCCTCTCCTATGTTACCATGGAAATCAATGCATAGTTCATCTCCTATGTCACATTTGAATGACATGCCAACAGACAAAAGTGGTTGACCGGACAGATCTTCCGGATCCACAGAGGTGCCAATCACGTTGTGATGGTCTGAGTAGAAATATTCTAAATTAGACGGCACCAATCTGTATGCAACCCAGTTACATACAATCCGTTCTGTCGGAAATAAATTTGAGCACAGATTTGTGCACGTGAATATCCGGGATAGGGCATCTCGATTCAGTGGCTTGTTTTCAATGATTCTGGTGATTTTCGACAGAGTAGATGTGGCGGTTCCTACAAACACTCGCACGTTCTGAAATAAGTCATAAAGAAAATGTGAAAGAGGAGGAAACTCGAAACAGGATAATGGAGATTTGAACGAAGAACACACATGGCCATTTCAATCTGATTAAAACCAGCGGAATGTCTATGTCGGAGCTAGTTTGATCATCAACAGCAGTAACTTAGTTAAACTACCATTGAAAAAAAAGAAGAGAAAGAAGAATGCAAAAATAAAAACCAAAATAACAAGTGTTGATTGTAACAAGGCCCCCAAAATTACACCCGCAGTCGCTAATGAAGTTAAAACAAATCGCAATATCGTTTCTTATGCCATAATACCTTTCAATACAAGTTTATTGAAATCAAACATGCACCAATCAGAAGCTAGAAACTGACTGCTATTACTTAAATCTAAAAAAGAAAGCGTCAGTCATATTTGTAGTATCATAAATCACCTACATACCAAATTTCAAAATCTAACAAGAAGAATCAGTGTAAAATCTTCGTTTGGGGGACTTAAATATGAATGTTCAACCTCTAATCTAAATAGTCAAATCACATCAACTATAATATATCATACTGTGTTTGCCACAGGTGCTTGTGGTTAGATATTATATATGACATATGTATATTCTATAGCCTGGTATTACCATATAAAATAGTTAGACACTTTCTCAATTTTATATAGCCATACGAGGCTTTATAGTTCACATATGTAATATATAAATTCTTTCCCCAAGCTGAAGTATTTGTCATTGAGACGGAGTGGTGCTTGGGACATGTCGCCCCTCGCAAATGGTTGATGATAGAGTATTGGAAAGAGTGCTGAGAGGGATCGCAGCTCGCAATTACATTACATAACCGAAAGTAAGAAGAGGTTCTATATTGCACTCTGATGAGCAAACCCCACACAAAACTCTGCCACGAGAAAACGAATTCTTCTCTGCTAGACGATGTTCAGGAAGACTTTCGTTCTTCAAACACTTTTAATATAACTCGACTCACAATGTTGCAACCTTACCCGTTTCCCTATGAAAACGGCACCCTTCTTTATCAGACGGTCAGCATCAGTATCCAAATGAATTGCTACTGCACTCCGCTTTAATTTTTGGTTGGTTGAAACGATTTGACGGATGTAGTCAGTAAGACCCCGATAGACTCCCTTCCCTTCGTAATCCTCATGCACACGTGCTGCACGAATCAGCGATGTGGTTCCGTCGTCAACGGAAGTAAGACACGCAAATCCGACCTGCAAGAAAACACAATATATTTTTGTTTGTTTATTTGTTTGCTAGATTTATCGCCCCGTGAACAGACAGGGTCATTTTGAGGTTTACCTTTAGTAGTTGGTGACTACTTCACTGAACTACATACTGGTGGCCCGTCACAGTGTCTTGCCAAAGGACACAACACCGAGAAACACAAATCGACGCGGGTTGGGATTGTCGAACCAGACTCCTCGAACCTTCACCTGAGGTTACATAACTATGTCAACCATTCCGAAAAAGAATTCTATAATTTGTGATCTGTGTAAAATCTACATGTAACAAAGCCTGGTAGTTTGTCGTCGCCAGCAACGATAGTGATGTATAGTATCACACAAGTTTGAGCGACAAAAGAAAAAAAAATGAATAAATAAATAAAAAATATATAAATGAAATAAGAAGAATTGAAGGAAAGTTGTAAAATGAATACTTACTTTCTTTATCATCACGTCCCGGGAGTACTGGAGAACGATATATTGACTTTGACGATTATCGATCTGTACACCTACCATTTTGTCGCCGTCCATCGCAACATAGCCTTGATGTGTTCTCAGCATTGAATGGTACCTTCCCGCCAAATAGTCCAGCCCGTAATATATACCCCGTCTAATCGCGATGACGTCATCAAAATCATCGGAAGTGACTCGGCGGAAGGTCAGATTCATGGCGATAACTATAGTATGTGATGGCTGGCGCGATCAAGATTTCATTTATTGCTAAAAAATGAATAATAATAAACAAGTGTATAGTCAAACCAGAATGACCTGTTGCGTTCACCTTTTCGTGGAATATTCAAGGTAGGGGATATTAACAAAACATATATTGATCGGGATTACTACTGTGTCCATGTGTCCAACAGGGTGCTGTTTTGGACCATTCGTTTTTGTTACAATTTTTTATTCACAACACGGGGTCATTTATTTTTGATGCATGGTTTACACATATTAAAGTAACTAGTTGATCAATTGTTCACATGTTAACAGTTTTGTCGCTAAATCTAGACCAGTATAAATACAAATGATGCAGCTGATGATAAGGTTAGTTACATTATAAACAACTAACAGATATAAATGTATACATACAAAGCACCTATTTTCCCTAAATGACTATAGACTCGTCTGTAATCAATATTATGTTAATCAAAGTTCAACATGACAGGTCATTCTGGTAGGATATAATGATAAATTCCAGGGTCTACACACAAAATGAAATACAAAATCCAAATATCTCTCCCTCTCGATTTACAGAGATTTAGACATCGGTATCAAATTCCTCTCGATTTACTGACATTTAGACATCGGTATCTAATTCCTCTTGATTTACAGACATTTAGACATCGGTACAAAATTCCTCTCGATTTACAGACATCGGTATCAAATTCCTCTCGATTTACAGACATTTAGACATCGGTACCAAATTCCTCTCGATTTACAGACATTGGTATCAAATTCCTCTCGATTTACAGACATTTAGACGTCGGTATCAAATTCCTCTCGATTTACAGACATTTAGACATCGGTACCAAATTCCTCTCGATTTACAGACATTTAGACATCGGTATCAAATTCCTCTCGATTTACTGAAATTTAGACGTCGGTAACGAATTCCTCTCGATTTACAGACATTTAGACATCGGTATCAAATTCCTCTCGATTTACAGACATCGGTATCAAATTCCTCTCGATTTACAGACATTTAGACATCGGTACCAAATTCCTCTCGATTTACAGACATTTAGACATCGGTATCAAATTACTCTCGATTTACAGACATCGGTATCAAATCCCTCTCGATTTACTGCCATTTAGACGTCGGTAACAAATTCCTCTCGATTTACAGACATTGGTATCAAATTCCTCTCGATTTACAGACATTTAGACATCGGTATCAAATTACTCTCGATTTACAGACATCGGTATCAAATTCCTCTCGATTTACTGCCATTTAGACGTCGGTAACAAATTCCTCTCGATTTACAGACATTGGTATCAAATCCCTCTGGATTTACTGACATTTAGACATCGGTATCAAATTACTCTCGATTTACAGACATTTAGACATCGGTATCAAATTCCTCTCGATTTACAGACATTTAGACATTGGTATCTAATTCCTCTCGATTTACAGACATTTAGACATTGGTATCTAATTCCTCTCGATTTACAGACATTTAGACATTGGTATCTAATTCCTCTCGATTTACAGACATTTAGACATCGGTATCAAATTCCTCTCGATTTACAGACATTTAGACATCGGTACCAAATTCCTCTCGATTTACAGACATCGGTATCAAATTCCTCTCGATTTACAGACATCGGTATCAAATTCCTCTCGATTTACAGACATGGGTATCAAATTCCTCTCGATTTACAGACATTTAGACATCGGTACCAAATTCCTCTCGATTTACAGACATTTAGACATCGGTATCAAATTCCTCTTGATTTACAGACATTTAGACATCGGTATCAAATTCCTCTCGATTTACAGACATTTAGACATCGGTATCTAATTCCTCTCGATTTACAGACATTTAGACATCGGTACCAAATTCCTCTCGATTTACAGACATTTAGACATCGGTATCTAATTCCTCTCGATTTACAGACATTTAGACGTCGGTATCAAATTCCTCTCGATTTACAGACATTTAGACATCGGTATCAAATTCCTCTCGATTTACAGACATTTAGACATCGGTATCAAATTCCTCTCGATTTACAGACATTTAGACATCGGTATCAAATTACTCTCGATTTACAGACATTTAGACATCGGTACCAAATTCCTCTCGATTTACAGACATTTAGACATCGGTATCAAATTCCTCTCGATTTACAGACATCGGTATCAAATTCCTCTCGATTTACTGCCATTTAGACATCGGTATCTAATTCCTCTCGATTTACAGACATTTAGACATCGGTAACAAATTCCTCTCGATTTACAGCCATTTAGACAAATCGGTATAAATTCCTCTCGATTTACAGACATTTAGACATCGGTATCTAATTCCTCTCATTATACAGGACATCCGGTACAAATTCCTCTCGATTTAACGACATTTAGACATCGGTACCAATTCCTCTCGATTTAACAGTGACATTTAGGACTTCGGTATCAAATCCCTCTCGATTTTCTGACATTTAGACAGCGGTAATCTCATTCCTCTCGATTTACAGACATTTAGACTCGGTATCAAATTCCTCTCGATTACGATTACATTGAGACATCGTATCAAATTCCTCTCGATTTACAGACATTTAGACATCGGTATCTAATTCCTCTTGATTTACAGACATTTAGACATCGGTAACAACTTCCTCTCGATTTACTGACATTTAGACATCGGTATCAAATCCCTCTCGATTTACAGACATTTAGACATCGGTATCAAATTCCTCTCGATTTACTGTCATTTAGACATCGGTATCAAATTCCTCTCGATTTACAGACATCGGTATCAAATCCCTCTCGATTTACTGCCATTTAGACGTCGGTAACAAATTCCTCTCGATTTACAGACATTGGTATCAAATTCCTCTCGATTTACAGACATTTAGACATCGGTATCAAATTACTCTCGATTTACAGACATCGGTATCAAATTCCTCTCGATTTACTGCCATTTAGACGTCGGTAACAAATTCCTCTCGATTTACAGACATTTAGACATCGGTATCTAATTCCTCTCGATTTACTGCCATTTAGACGTCGGTATCAGATTCCTCTTGATTTACAGACATTTAGACATCGGTAACAAATTCCTCTCGATTTACTGCCATTTAGACGTCGGTATCAAATTCCTCTCGATTTACAGACATTGGTATCAAATCCCTCTGGATTTACTGACATTTAGACATCGGTATCAAATTACTCTCGATTTACAGACATTTAGACATCGGTATCAAATTCCTCTCGATTTACAGACATTTAGACATTGGTATCTAATTCCTCTCGATTTACAGACATTTTGACATTGGTATCTAATTCCTCTCGATTTACAGACATTTAGACATTGGTATCTAATTCCTCTCGATTTACAGACATTTAGACATCGGTATCAAATTCCTCTCGATTTACAGACATTTAGACATCGGTACCAAATTCCTCTCGATTTACAGACATCGGTATCAAATTCCTCTCGATTTACAGACATCGGTATCAAATTCCTCTCGATTTACAGACATCGGTATCAAATTCCTCTCGATTTACAGACATTTAGACATCGGTACCAAATTCCTCTCGATTTACAGACATTTAGACATCGGTATCAAATTCCTCTTGATTTACAGACATTTAGACATCGGTATCAAATTCCTCTCGATTTACAAACATTTAGACATCGGTATCTAATTCCTCTCGATTTACAGACATTTAGACATCGGTACCAAATTCCTCTCGATTTACAGACATTTAGACATCGGTATCTAATTCCTCTCGATTTACAGACATTTAGACGTCGGTATCAAATTCCTCTCGATTTACAGACATTTAGACATCGGTATCAAATTCCTCTCGATTTACAGACATTTAGACATCGGTATCAAATTCCTCTCGATTTACAGACATTTAGACATCGGTATCAAATTACTCTCGATTTACAGACATTTAGACATCGGTACCAAATTCCTCTCGATTTACAGACATTTAGACATCGGTATCTAATTCCTCTCGATTTACTGACATTTAGACATCGGTATCAAATTACTCTCGATTTACAGACATTTAGACATCGGTATCTAATTCCTCTCGATTTACTGACATTTAGACATCGGTATCAAATTACTCTCGATTTACAGACATTTAGACATCGGTATCAAATTCCTCTCGATTTACAGACATTGAGACATCGTTATCAAATTCCTCTCGATTTACTGACATTTAGACATCGGTATCAAATTACTCTCGATTTACAGACATTTAGACATCGGTATCAAATTACTCTCGATTTACAGACATTTAGACACCAGTAGATTTTGCTCTCGACATACTGATACATATAGACAGTAGTAGCAAATCATCCTGTAATCTCACTATACTGACATTATCAAATCCTCCTGAGAGGCATTCAGATAATCCTATCAGGTTTTTGACTCGGTACCGTATAAAAAAACATTTTCTAAATTGTATTTAAGCAATAGTATAAGTTTTCCCCTCAGAACATGACACAATCCACAAGGTGTGTCTAGTTCCCGTGAATTTCCCGCCATTGTTATTTGTCAGCTACATTCCTCAACAAAATACAATTTGAGTGTATAATATTGTCCTTATCAATCACAATTGCACTTACATGTTTTAAAGTTAAGCAAATTAAAGATTTACCAACATATACTTACTAATGCAATCAAACTACTTACATTCGTGTTCATAAATGATAGAAAATGTCCTAAGGCCACTCCATATACGAGCACAGGTAATCAGATATACTCTAGACAATATAAACGTGTATTATGTCTGCTTCTCCTGAACGCTATGCAAGCGCCTGTGAGAAGTACTGCTGTTGTATACGTTCACCTGTTTGCTATGGTTAGGTATGGTCACCAAACAACAACGTTCAGTCAGATTAGATACCTGGCGAGCTTGGCCACTGGGTCTTATCTAAATAGCTACTACGCTGGCGTAAAACCGTCCGCACATTTGAAGCATTTCAAACTTCGTTACTCTTACGTTACTTTTACGTCGTAAACGTTGTGACGTCACCAATCGGATATATGCTTAAATTCTTCTTCTTATAATGACTCTCCTCCGTCAATAATGACGATTATGTGGATTGTGGGTGCACAGGGGCGCTAATTAAGAGAGAGAGAGAGAGAGAGAGAGTGTGCGTTTTTTTTTTAGCATGGTTAAAAGGATATTTTTTTTTTATTGTGATCTAGTGTTTGTTTATGAGGGGTTCAACAACTGAGTGTGGTATGTGTGCCTTTAAGCCCTATAGTGTGGTGAACTGTACTGCTGCTACCGGGGTATGTCCCGAGTATGACCCCGCCCCACGACTAACAAGGATATGTAGTCGTGGGACGGGTCATACTCGGGAGAGACTTTTTTTTATCTGGCACTTATTTTTTGTGACATACATGTATGTCCGCGTCTACCCCCTGTGTTTACAGCAGAACGCTTTAATTGCGTCGTTTCTGTACTGGTCAAGTTTATGAGTCGTATACAAACGAATCCAAGACTTTATTTCTGTAAAACCGTATCTTTATTGTGGTATTTTTGCGTAGTAAATAAATAAATCTACGTTACATATCCTTCGTATCATTTAACGTTATTAGGGTAGTTGGTGAACATTTCTGTTGGCAGTTATATACTTGTTTTAGTCATGTGACAGTCGATATAATATGTGGTCACGTGCACGTGGAAGTTAATGTTTTGAGATATTAATATTTCTATTTTTAGAAACACCCGAGTTAATATTGTCTTTATGACGTCATGATTATTTTTAACGTCACAATGCCTGAATGTTAATTTCCTGTTATGAAGACAGCTATAGTCGGATTCCTCCGTTCTGCAAACAAGTTTCATGTCTAATACAAAAAACTAGAACCTTGGATTCGGTTAATTTGGTGTTATATCAACCTATAACAATACTTGGTTTGGTTTGGTTTGTTTTTGTTTAACGTCCTATTAACAGCCAGGGTCATTTAAGGACGTGCCAGGTTTTGGAGGTGGAGGAAAGCCGGAGTACCAGGAGAAAAACACCGGCCTACGGTCAGTACCTGGCAACTGCCCCACGTAGGTTTCGAACTCGCAACCCAGTGGTGGAGGGCTAGTGATAAAGTGTAACAATACACCATATTGACCTCACAAAAGGTTAATGATTAAAAATTATTTCCATTTGTATGTATGATTCATATTGCTTTGTTCAATCACAGTCCGTTAAGTTAAAATTTCCCCTTTGGCAAGGTTTGCAAGGTTTGCAAGGTTTTATTAATATCACTCTGACACTCCAACGTGTGTAACAAGAGGTCAATATCCTCTAAAAAGAAGTAATGGAAGAAAATCACTGATTCTTCAGGAGGCCGACTTTAAGTAGCCTTCTATAATCAACTTGCAGTAAGATAAAGAGGGCCTTATTCCTGGGGTATCCAATGACCCCTTAACAGAAGACATACATTTATATCATCAACCGTGGGTTGGAATTCGTGTCAAACCCCTGTGTGTTATTGTGGAGAAATGTCTGTATCATATTACAATAACCTATATTATGCATTTGCAAGGTTTGGTCGATTGTACAGTAGAAGTTTTTAGTATGTTCACTGTATATACATATATATATATATCTATATATAAGTATACAAGGATTCACAGTTGTGTATGAACTAAAGAGTGTCCGGCGAATGTTGTAACATAAATTTTAACTATTTCTGAGTTCGACTTTGTACGGTCTCAGTCAGGTTGTTCTTACAAATGAATAATTTGTAGCTTAAAGTGCACTTCTATCTTCTGTGATAATGATGGTCCGCCATCTTTAAAAGACCAATCCCTAACGGGTACACGACAGTGTCAATGCACCAGACACAGTATGTGTATGTCAACACATCTTTCCTCGCTACACGTTATCCGATGAACATCTTTACAAACGTTCATGTGGAAATGTATCTCATATTGGAAGAAATACTTGTCTGTGTAAGTGTTATTTACATGTACAAGACGGTTTTTGTTGTTGTTCTTTTCTTTTTTTTCAATAAAACATTGAAAATTATGAAATTTGTAAGAACTTTCAATTACCCATACATATTTTGAAATTTCTTAAGACTTTCTTTCAGTTTGACATTCACTGCCAATTAACTAACACTTTAGACTCTCAGCATCTCATACAAGTCGTAGACAACGACACGGCTGTATGACGCAATTTAACCAATGTTGGCTCTAGAAACTGTAAATGTATGTGTACTGAAAAGCTCTACTTTCTTTAGTGCTCTTTGTACAATTCTTTTGAGCGCTCTGAGCTGGCTTTCAATATCAATTAATTTTTTGTAAGTGTTAACTTTGTTAAGTTGAATGAAATGCTCTCTGAGAGAAAAAATGACAGTAATGTTCCCTGCGATATACATTATAAAACAATATTACATATTTAGAAAATTGATAATCTCGGAGATAACAAAAACATAAGTTAAAACAGTAATTGCATACAAGAATACATAAATCAGGTCATAATTTTCAAAAGGATCTGGAAACAAGGTTATAGCTTATATCAATCCATCTCCCTCAAATGTTCAGCATAATTTCATCTAGCATATTGTGGTCAAGTTACAACTCTCCTTCATCATCACCAAAACATTATTACAACGTATACTGAATACTTGTAGATAGTAATCCAGTCTTTAACTAGAATTTCCCATCACGTGATGTCCAACTTAGGACATACGAGGATGTCCTACAGACTGCCCAGCCCGCGGTAGATGGCGCCCCATGCTAGGGAACGGTCTGATCCTTTGATTTAAACATATTTATTACAAAATTGAGCAGAGGATTAGGTACAAGATTTTCCAACTTATCAACGCCTTTTCCTCTAATACAGTTCATGTATTGATATTTACACGATGACATTTAATAAGGCATACAAATCATAATATACAATCAATACATTTTACTTAAAACCTGTTGCTGGATTTGATGAAAATATGCACGTGTCTGAATACTTCTTTATTTATGTCTACGGACAGATTTTAATTTTCAAATATATATTAAACGACCTAGTGTTTTGTGCGGCATTATAAAGTTTACATTCTAAGAAAAAATGTGTAACATCCTCACAGGAATGTCCACAGTTACATGAAGGGTTGTCAACAATATTAACATGTAACAAATCATATTTCAAGGAACTACACTGATGCCTGAGTCTTGTATGTAAAATATTTACATTCTTGTTGCCAAAATTAAGATACATGTATGGTGGTGGCGGCGAATTTGCTCCGTCGGATATAGCAGATTTGAAAGTACTTAAAAAAGATAGTGTTTTATGGCATTATCTAATGAATTCCAAAGACGTAGATTAACGAAAGTCTGAAAGAAGGAATATCATAATCATGTTGATTTCGTAAGTTGTCCCGAATGTTGACACCCACAGAGTTTGGCAAAAGGGCCGATAAATAGCTGGGGGTTAAATTATTTTTCATTTTATATAAAACACTCAATTTTCGCCTTTTTCTTCTTTCTGACAGAGTTTCTAATCCCGTTTCAAAATATAATGAATCATTACTCGCATACAAAGGTAGTCCAGTTATAACTCGAGCCGCCACTCTTTGCGCTTTTTCTAGTTTCTCAGATTCGTAAGCAGTGCAACCATCCCACAATTCACATACATCTTTTTTTATCGTTGATAAAATGACAATTTATATATCTTTAAAAGTGAATCTCTTTTCAACATATATTCAAGTTTACGTAAGACATTTATTTTTTTCATAACTGAAATAAACACTTCTCAACATGACTTCCCCATTTTCCATATACATTTAATACAACTCCTAAATGCCTATGCATGTTTGTAGAATTTAAGTGTCTTTCCCATCAAATATAAAGTCCAAATCTTCATCAATATCGATAGAATTAGAAATAAAAAGAACGTCAGTTTTTTTAGTATTAAAAGAAACTAACCAACGTTTAGCCCA
Organism: Pecten maximus; assembly: GCF_902652985.1. Classification (NCBI taxonomy): domain Eukaryota; kingdom Metazoa; phylum Mollusca; class Bivalvia; order Pectinida; family Pectinidae; genus Pecten; species Pecten maximus. The sequence goes on along the minus strand of NC_047032.1, from coordinate 14,443,457 downwards.
CTTATTTAAAGAGTCTAGGTCCTTGTTGAGAAAAGTTTCTATTTCGTGGCATGAAAAGGCAGAAAAATGTAACCAAGTATCATCTGCAAATAATCTAGAGGCGGAATCAAGAACATCAGTAATATTATTAATATATACCAAGGAGAGAAGCGGCCCAAGTATAGAACCTTGTGGTACACCAGCATCAATATTACCTAGTTCCGAATAAGAATTCCCAGTTAAAACTTTTTGTTTACGCTGATGTAGATAATCATTAAACCAATTTACTAATTCCTCTAAAATTCCGTATGCTTCTAATTTGCTTTTAGACCCCTGTGCCAAACACGATCAAAAGCTTTAGATATATCACAGAAAAAAATGCAAGTATGTTTTTTTTCTTCTAAGGCAATACATATTTTATGGTAAATTTCAATAAGTTGATAAACAGGAGAATGAGATGACATAAAACCTGACTGATACCGATAAAACAAGCCCCTTAGCACGGATTAGGAATCCTTTCTCACCAGAAGAGGATACAGATCACCCCTCGCGTTGCCTGCACGTAAAAACTGTACACTATGGCAGCCATTATAAGAGATTAACTTTTCACAAAAAAAAAAAAAAAAATTAACCCCCTCCCCTCCCCAAGGACCTTCCCTAACATAAACACGTGTAATGGTAGATAGAAAAGGACACACAGTATTGTTCGTTACACAAACGAATCTATAGCGCCCTCGGAAGACAATGACTCACTATCGGTGTCACTTATACATTGTATAATTAACATATATACCATGAAATGAGAACTAACTCGAACATGCATTTAAATAAAACCAGTAATCCGTCATTTAAATTCAAGTGTGTATATTTATTCAGGAAACAATGAACTTAGGCTTTTGAATAAAACATTTCCATTTATGAAATCATCCGGACTTTACACTCCCTTAAGACACAAGTGAATTTTACATCTTATCTAAGCATTGATTTCAATAGTTGTTTAGTTTCATAGGGGTATGAACAAACAAATTGTTTGCAAACTTTTGTAGGAATCCGCTACGAGAATTCATACAGTTTGTAAACAAATTTTACATACCCGTATAAAATATATTGACATCAGTACTTATGATTAATTTCAGAAACTATATTTCATTTAAGAATAAATAAATACGCAACGTCAATGGTCGTATTGTGACCTCAAGTTTTCGCATCATTCACACGTTTTTTTTGTCTCTCATAAAGGCATGAAAAGAAAACTCGACCAATCATAATGCAGCATTCTTTATACAAACATATATAAAACTGAATGGATATTATAATTATCTTGCTGTGTTGATGAATTTCATGTAAAATATATTTTACTCAGAATTTGAATTGATTTTCTTTTCATTTAAGTTATAGTTTACATCAAATGAGGACCTCATCAAAGATGATAAAACAGGCCTGGAAGTCCAATTAACTTTGTACATTTAGATATACCAGAGTTACGTCCCTTCGTTTAACTCTCGGGCGCTATGAACTATCGATCACGTGATAATGTCTTGCACGTGCGTGGTGATGTCGTTATTACAATAGCAATAATGTTGTAATGTCATTCCAAATTTCACCAAAATCGGACAATATCTAAATTTTGACCAATCAGAGGCCTCGGTTCAGCTAACTGGTCGAAAATGACCGATCAAAAAACAAACACACTCTTGGGCGCTACGAACACTCATGTAAAGTTTCGCTGCCTTCCACCCTACGGTTTACGAGACGACATGTCGAAAACATCTTCTAATGGAATTAGATGCAATTTAAATTGCATGAGATCATACATTTAGCCAGAGACTCTGATTTAGCATTCTGTGTTCTTGTTTTGATAACGCAATGTAATAAAACAATTATGACACTTTGCTTCTATCGATATGATGATTTATGGAGCAAAGATGACCGTTACCGACCGAGGCATGCATAATACCAATCACCAAGAATGTGATCGTGCCAGTATATTATTGACCATGGTTTCCTAAGGATCAGACAGCTCCCTGGAACGGACATGGGCGCGGGCTGGGTGACCTCTGGGTGATTACTATGATAGTACGTAAGACCTCCATATGAGGTGACTAATGTGTCATCCTCTGTAGAGTGTTTTTTTTTTACTGTGTAGGTAAATCGTTTATTGGAGACATCAAGGACAGTGTATACAATCTTTAACTTTCTCTGTTCAAAAAGTTTTCAATCGGTGGCTTATTCCAAATGCTACGGATTTGGGGAAAAAAGGCTGACGTTGAGCCGTTATAGCCTTTTCTTACTTAGATGTAGATACTCTCTTGTCTGTAACAGAACTACACGTGTGACGTTCGTTCTTAGTATTTCGAACGGATTGCAATATTTCCACACATTTTCGCCTAAAATTTCCACTGAAAAAGCCGTATATTACAGGGTTGAATGCGTTACCAAGAAAATACGACAGTAAACCAATATTGTACCAGATTTGCTGGGATTCTGATAATCTTCCCGGGAAATGCGGTATAAAAGACGTGCACATCATAAGAACAACATAGGGAAGAAAACCGATAAATTCAAGCGCTGTGATTAGAAACAGGGTAAGCGATGTTTTCTGACTTTTCATGATCCGAGTAGATCGCCTTCGCATCAGCTTCAAATTAACGGAGACTTTGGATAAATCCACATATGAGGATTTCCGAACGGCTGGATTTCGGATGTTCCTATCCTGGTTCTTTAATGTGTTTGAACGAGATACCTCTGTTGACAGGTCAGGTAGGCAATTGCCGGATTGACTTTGTTTACATTTTTCAGTCATCACATTTGAAATGGAAAGCTTAGACTTTGATCGAAGACGGCAGAGTTTAATACCGACTGAGATGTAGAAAAAAAATAAACATGTAGACACAATGACGAATATGAGGAACATCATGCTGAAGTATAGACGAGGATATATCGTCCCTCGTAGGTGCTGAACTGTGCTACAGGAAGTCTGAAGAATAATATCTGGAGGAGTTCTTCGGTCGAAGTTTCCGAAGACAAACAGTGCAGGCCATGATATGCTGAGAGATACAGGTAGGGATAGAATGCACAGTCGTTTAGCGAGAGTGGTTGAGATCTGAGTCTCTGTGTATTTACACACACGTAAATATCGGTCAACTGCTATCACTATCAGCATAAAACCTGCAGCGATCGACGTCACACCACGTGAAAATCGTAAAATCCGACAGAGGTCGCTACTGTTGGCTGTTATCGGATTGGTATACAAGACAATTTCCAGTGGCATGCACAAACCGGAAGTGATCAGGTCGAGTGTTGCTAAGTAACCAATGAAATATTTGACGGTTGTTGATTTCCATGTAAATATATACACATATGCTACCACCGAATTTCCAAGAAGGCCAAAACACATTAAAATGTAAATATAAATGGTGACAGGCAGCAGTTTTTGTGCAATTTCTGAATTGGACATGAAATTATCATTTTCAGATATAGTTCCATTCATGTGCACATCTTGGGAGAAATAAGTTGTTTGATCGATCAGAATACTCATCGATGTCGTTGTTTGGTCTGTGACATGCTTGACTGATGACGTAAGCAATTTTTGTGTTGAAATATACATTGTTTGGTTTTCCGTTGAGACTTCCATCATTTGCTTGGCTATCTGAAAAAAATGAAGATAATCAATAGAATTTAAATATCTTATTCGAAAAGTTAACGGACAACAACATAAAACAACAACATAAGACAAAACATTAGACAACAACAACAACAACAACAACAACAACATAAGACAACAACAACAACATAAGACAACAACAACAACTTAAGACAACAACAACAACTTCAGACCACAACAACAACAACATAAGACAACAACAACATAGACAACAACATAGACAACAACAACAACAACAGCATAAGACAACAACAACATATAAGACAACAACAACATAAGACAACAACAACATAGACAACAACATAGACAACAACATAGACAACAACAACAACAACAACTTAAAACAACAACAACTTAAGACCACAACAACAACATAAGACAACAACAACATAAGACAACAACAACATAAGACAACAGCATAAGACAACAACATAATTAAGACAATAACAACATAAGACAACAACAAAACAGCATAAGACAACAACAAGACAACAACAACATAAGAACACAACAGCATATGACAACACCATAGACAATAACAACGGCATAAGACAACAACAACATCAGACAACAACATAAGAAAACAACAAGAACAACAATAGCATAAGACAACAACATAAGTCAACAACAACAACATAAGACGACAACAACAACATAGACATCAAAACAACATAAGTCAACATCAACATAAGACAACAACAGCATAAGTCAACAACAACATAAGACAACAACATAAGAAAACAACAACAGCATAGGACAACAGCAACAGCATAAGACAACAACAACATAAGACAACAACAACATAAGACAACAACAACATAAGACAACATATAAAACAATGGCAGTAACGCAGAAGTATGTTTTTTTGACGGATATCAAATGAATTTCATGGATATGTTAATTACTGATATCTATGAAGCGCACGAGGCATAGTAATCCGAAGGTTTCAGATGTTTCATTAACCCTTTTAAAACCAGATATGGACCGACTATCATCATAACCCCTTCAATAACGTCAATAAGTCAATAGGTGCCAAGGACAATTACACTTAATACCAATTGATAATAATGTATTTTTCCTCGACAGTTGCTACGTTCTCAGCCCTTTTTGGTGCCAGTATATACACACTTAATTGCGCATTAACCTGGTAGAATATGATGCCATCCAAAGTGCCCACATGACGTCACAGTTAATGAGATCTCTCCAAGTAGAGGCCGTTTTCAAATGCTACAACTGTGCTGATAGGATGTTTATCAATCGAATCAACCAACCGCTGTTGTCGTTAGTAATACGTTTTTTCCCCATTTTCCTCAAAATGATCTACTTTTTTATTCGATTATTTGACATTCATACAGCACTCCATAGCACATTGTTTCAATATATAGTATAAGCATGTACTTAGTACTATTGGGCGTTTTTGATCTCGCGACGATGATTAACACCACTTACAGGTCAAAACGTTCAAGCTGGAATGAATCAACCGAGGTTATATAGCGAGCAGAGTGCATGATACAAGTACACATAACTTCCGTTCTGGTCACCAATGACACGTGTGTCATATGTTTATCAAGATTTATGAGGTCTAGAATGTGTACGTGACCTGTAACAGTATTCTGATATGAGATACACAGATCTAGAACGTATACACTTTGTGACCAGTTTTCCCATGAAATTGACATTAGACAATAAACACGTAAATAATGTAAATAAGAAATACTGAATTTAAAAAAAAAAAAAAAAAAATAATAATAAGAAGAAATGATTAAATAAATGACGATATCATTTAACATGTGATAATGAGAAGAACCGAAATATATTTCCCCTCCCCTTTTTAATGAAATTCGAGTTATTTTTTGAGGGAAGTAGACTAATATAAAAACAATCAACATGAGCTGTGTGAGAGAACATCGTGTTAAATTGTCACAGACCTCGAATAGCAGTCTCCTTTCCGTTTCACATACATAGTCCGAACAACCAGATATAGCCATAATTGCCATCCTTCCTGATACCGTCATTATTGATAAAAAAATCCAAATCACAAAGCTTGAGAATTTTTTTGATATTCTGTGTGTAGGTGTGTAAGGGAGTGAGCTTTTATCATATTTTACCGGGCAATACTGTTTTTTTCTTTATATATATATATATACATTTTATATTTGAATATTTCCCCCTGAATTTAGAGTAGACATTTTCTTTGCGTTTACATCAAGCTGATCATTCTTTTACAACCAGACAAACAGTACATTCGTCAACTCATAGCGTGAACGATGGCGACATTTGCATCAATAGGCATACCATTATGCTCTGGAGTGAGGAATGCTCTAACCGCTACAGTAAAATCTCAATATAACGCCCACTTTTTGATTTGCCGTCTTCTTTTCCCCCTTAAGTTCAGTAAACTTATTTCCCATTAAACCGTCAATCAAATGTAAATCATTTACATACTTCCTCCTTTTCAGATTCAGAAAATCTGTTCCACATCAAACCGCCAAAAAACTGTAAAACATTTATATCGATGCGCCATCCTCTAGTTTTCTTAATATTTTATATGAATGCATACATTTTCCATTAAAGTCCAATACAGTGAAAATTGCTAGAGCGCATCATTAGTTATGTGTTACCGTTTGTCCCCATCACCTTTATATGTCTTCCGAAATGAAACGCCAAGTCATTGGTAACCATCAGTGTTTAATTGAATAATCGTTGGCAACAACAAAAGGACGTTCTCTTAAGAGGGACAAGTATTGCTAACTTCCGACAATACTACAACCGACATTTAACGACATACTTGTAATACCTAAGGTTTCCTGTCAATTTTTGCGCAAATAGTGAGGTTATATTAATTCATAAGACCTCTGTGGTCGAATATGGTAAAAAAAAAAAAAAAACAAACAAACAAACAACAAGCAACATTATGCAAGGACGTACAAACTTGAAATTTTAACTTTTCGTAGAATTATATAGTTGGTCATATTTGCGGCCATTGCATTCAGTGCAAAGTTTCCATAGGGATTTTTTAACCGTTTATTAAAATTTCTCAACATATGCATTAAGTACATAAGCAATTAAATAGATTCGTTTACCTGTTTACTGTAGAATATTGACAAGGCGGTGTTGCGCAAAAATTGATGCCCGAAAACTTATTAGCCCGGACGTGAAAGATACTAGACGATTTCATTATGGCGTAGAAAGGAAATGATTGATATAAACATATTTTTATTGCCTTAAAATCAAATCAAAAAGTATTGGGCACACGTTATAACAACATTATTAAAGCCCTTTCCCAAACAATTACAAAGGTTCAACATTTGGCAAAAAGAGAGTGTGAAAGTCATCAATTAAATATGTTTTGTAGAAAAAAAAACACGAGGGGGACTAGGTTTATGACCTCTGGTTACCCACAACACTGCGCCCGAGTTGAAAAGATAAATCTTTAAAATCTTAGTAGTAGTTACTGCATATGCTGTGAAATCCGGGGAAATATTTGCATGTCATCAGCTAGCTTAGTATCAACACGAAAACTTCTGAGTTGGGTACGATAGGAGAGACTGAGTCTATTTCAATCCAAAACAAAGCTTACCATACATCAAGTAGAACTATTTTATGGGTAAGAACACGTGTTGCGGTTAACCAAAACTGACGGTAAATTCCAAAGTTTGTGGTTAAATAATGTGTACATGTATTATTAAAACAAACAATGTTGAGCTGTACTAATTAACTTACTCGGTCTCGAATGACTACACGGTGGTGTTTATGACACACCACACAGAATGTTTTTGTCTCTGTTCTTGTGTTACAACTTACAATGATTCCGACATGTGATAAATTACTAATATACTTTCCATCAAATAACAATGTTTTTAAATTGATGAAAATATCATGTTAAACAGTTTGGACATATTTAATTACTGTTTAATGAACACTTTGCGTCATTCCTACACATCTTTGAATATACATGTAGTATAAGTGTTCACATATGTTTGTGTTGAACGATTCGTAAAAAATCTATGAATGGGTGAGCATGGTAACACTGTAAACATACTCCATTTTATTCAGTTCAGTCTGCATTCGATACTGTCTTGATTTGCAATTTTTGATATTTGACCAATTTGTTGGCACGAATGAGGTGTAAAATGCCGTTAAAATATCATTGATCGAAATCAAGCTTCACCATGGGGAACCAACGTGTCTCTCTTCTATCGTTAACACACGTGTCTCTGTTCTGTCGTTAACTCACGAGCCTCTGTTCTGTCGTTAGCTCACGTTTCTCTGTTCTGTCGTTAACCCACGAGTCTCTGTTCTGTCGTTAACCCACGAGTCTCTGTTCTGTCGTTAGCCCACGTGTCTCTGTTCTGTCGATAACTCACGTGTCTCTGTTCTGTCGTTAACTCAGGTGTCTCTGTTCTGTCGTCACCTCACGTGTCTCTGTTCTGTCGTTAACCCACATGTCTCTGTTCTGTCGTTAACCCACGTGTCTCTGTTCTGTCGTTAACTCACGTGTTTCTGTTCTGTCGTTAACCCGCGTGTCTCTGTTCTGTCGTTAACTCACGTGTCTCTGTTCTATCGTTAACTCACGTGTCTCTGTTCTGTCGTTAACTCACGTGTCTCTGTTCTGTCGTTAACTCACGAGTCTCTGTTCTGTCGTTAACACACGTGTCTCTGTTCTGTCGTTAACCCACTTGTCTCTATTCTGTCGTTAACCCACGTGTCTCTGTTCTGTCGTTAACTCACGTGTCTCTGTTCTGTCGTTAACTCACGAGTCTCTGTTCTGTCGTTAACTCACGTGTATCTGTTCTGTCGTTAACCCACGTGTCTCTGTTCTGTCGTTAACCCACGTGTCTCTGTTCTGTCGTTAACTCGCGTGTCTCTATTCTGTCGTTAACCCGCGTGTCTCTGTTCTGTCGTTAACTCACGTGTCTCTGGTCTGTCGTTAACCCACGTGTCTCTGTTCTGTCGTTAACCCACGTGTCTCTGTTCTGTCGTTAAGGATACGACAAACCAAAGTCTCGTGGATTTCCGACGATGCTTAAGCCATAAAAAGATCAATATATCAATAAATAAAACATTACAATAGAGTGATGTTTGATCAAATTCAAATAGAACTGCCAAGAATTTTACTTAGAGTTTAAGGAAGTTCCTCACATATGTCCGACGGTATCTAAGTACATCTACATGAACTACTTCAGACCCTTCTCCATGACATGCACTCACACGCAACTAGAGTTACAGACTGAGTGCAAACATCAGTAAAGAGGAAGGATGTTAAAATGGACAGCTAGATTATGGAGACTTGATAATGCTATGTACATTTAGAACGACGAACCATAAATATGATTGAAACAGGAATGTGGAATATTATTGCACGAAAAGACAGAATTTGCATATATCGTAAGAATGGAAAGGATGGAGATGAGTTGAACTTTTTGTTATAAAGTACTAAATTTATCAGTTAAGGAGGGTTTTACTTTGGAGATTATTTCTGTTCGAGAATAAATGTAATTATAGTCCAATCTTTAAAGAATACTAATGATACTGACTTGCTAAAATGATACATTAATATTATCCGATTTATATCTTCCATCCCATAAATAAATTTATGAATGTACTGTTGCATCAAATGTAACACCATTATTGCTTCTCTATACACATGTGTATGTAACGAGAACGAAATAAAACATTGTAACTATCAAAGTGTGGGCTTTCATAACTTTATTTAGTTGAACACAACTAAAGTTGAACCCCTTCCACAAATTAAAGTTAGATTTACCTACATTTGGTGTTCATAAAACATAGTAGAACCAAAGACTAAGACTTGCTGTTTCCGATTCTATACGATCGTATCAGCGAAAAATATGAGGTCACCAGCAGTTTATTTTAATATTTTCCCTCTATAGTCATTCAATAGAATGCATATTTCTCTCATTTCAATAGCTAGCATTCTTCATTCCCTTCATCTACTACATTATATCTACGCTTTCTGCGTAAGAAAAGTTAAACAATTCAAAGCGAATTAAAAGAAAAATCTATGCGAGATTATACGGTTTAAGATGGGTGAACATTTTTTCTACGCTGGTATTTATATCATAGTAGAAATGGGCCGAATATCAAGAATTGTATACAAACATGTAAGATATCACTTTAAAGGGTAGCCCGAGTTTTCTCTGGCCCTGACACCATCAGGACTAGAGAAAACTCGGAATATTTCAAGAGCATACTTTTGTTTATGACGCATTATATACAATCTGTCAAAAAAGAAAAAATATAATAATTATCATTCGAAAATATACAAACGAATACATAAAATTGGTCGCACCAAGGACATTATTTTCTCGATCGGAATCAAAATTTACAGAAAAAGAAAAGATATAAATCAGTATACTTACTGTTTCCAGCCGATGTCGTTTGATAACTTGTTTAAGTAGGCTGGTTGTTCAGAGTCCGATGTACATGTGTTACAATGAGTACTCTGTTTTACTCGTATATATATATACCTATCCACTTCAAAACCAGGATGTAATTATGAACAATGTGTTACTGGAAGGACATATAATGACCCTGAATTTATCTTCATATCAGTGAAAATCTGCTTAAAACGGACGTGATGGGAACTGATTCACAGGAATTACTAGGGAACATGGATATTGTAACAGTCTCCATCTGACATCACTAAAGAACTTCCCTTTTCCTGCTTTCATACAATTTCCCTGATGTTCTGAATCAGAGGTCAATACATGTAGGTACGTTAACGTTGTATACGTATTTTATCTAGGAATATTCCCATGCTTCAGATCATCTTAAAATTCGATAATAATCACAATGAATCATTATCGAAGTGGAAACGAAATTTCTCAAATTCAGTGAAACGACAGAAAATTATACACAATGTATATAGATTTTTACTAGGATTTTTGAAAAATACAAACGCAAACGGCCAGCTATTCCGAAAGTTTAGTATACACCATGTCCTAGGCCACAGAGGGTAGGCGCGGACCTACGTCACAAAAAAGTATTTCAAGACAATTATTTTTGTGCCGTAGGCCCGAGCCTACCCTCTGTGGCCTAGGACATACACAATATGTATTTTATATAAAAAAATCTTTAAATCGGGAGAGTGACTTTATCAGTTATCAAGGAAATTATAATATTTCTCCGTTGGATGAAGTTAAAGATATTTAAAACTGTACATGTATTTTTAAAGAATGTTTTAAGGAAATGAAAGTGCACAATCAGAGCTAGATTGTAAATTTTAAAACAGGAATCAAACAATTCTGGAATCGTATTCATACTTAAGTATACAATTTAGAAACAGTTCACAAGGTTGATCTAGAGTTTTGTGTTGTATTGTTTAACGGCCCATCAACGATTTAAGTCATACAGGACCAAACAACATCAGATTAGAAGGACGTTCATAGAAAGAAACTCATCAGACTGGAGCTATTCAAATAAAAGTTTAAAGATATTTTTCTGCAAGAATGTTTTACTTTAGTAAACAATGCATTTTAGGGAAATTTAGATAAATATCGTATCGCTTAACTACTAGAGACACACTAGATGTAACAGAATCATTACTAAGATACGGTTATCTGCCCATAACTTATATAAAGAGAGAGAAGATAAGGGATTTTCACAGAAATCAGATGATATTGTATACTTTGTAATGAGAATAACATTGAGGACGAATTCCATTTCTTAATCAAACGCAATGTTTGCAGCAATTTGTACAAAAAATATCCACCAATACATTATGCTTAAATCAATTGGTTGGTCGGGTGGCACAGTGGTAACACTTTCCGCTTTTGCCTAGGCGGCCAGGGTTCGATTCCCCGATCGGACGTGAAAGTGTATGGGGTCACCTGCCCGACCACGTGGGGTTTCCCCCCGGGTACTCCGGTTTCTTCCCACAGTAAGACCCGGACCCTCGCGCGCTCATCCGGGCCAACAAACGTGATTAATATAAGTTGATATAACTTGTTTCGCAATTGCTGTAAAATAAACAAAATTTACATTTTACATTAATTCAAATACCTAATACCCTTAATGTAAAGAATGACATAACCTTGGTTAATACAGTCATTCCAATTAGTATTGATATGTATGGTATCATAAGTTGGCGTGAATGGTGACGAAAGTGATGCAGAACATGTGTAGGAATTATTGTGTCAAAATAAAATCTGACGGTAATCAACCGTAATTACTTTGTATACCGTGGTCACATTAGGCAATTACGTTTATTTTTTAATTAGATGTTAAGTCAGAAAATGAATAGTGTAACCAGGAAATGTTAATGCGGTGTGTTGGTTAATGTTGATATTGTGTCGTGTCTCGTGTTTTCGTGATCAGTTTTAAAATCTGAACCTGAACACGCTTTTAACACAGCTCAATCATGATCAGACATTTAGTAGTGTAGCTCATTTGTTAATACATAAGTTATGTCATAATCGATATTTGATTGATAAGCGGGCTAAACTTGTCTATTTGCTGGTTGATTGCCCCGTGAACAGCCAGGGCCATTTGAGACGGGGTCACCATGTAGTAGTTGATGACTACCTCACCGACGCTTTAACCGACTGAGCTATCACGGCCCTTACACCTATGCTCTACTTCAGAATTTACCTAAAGCAGAATTTCTATCACACTTGCATTTTATTTTCGAAAAATAGACAGATACTCATACGACTGGCATCGTTCACTTCTATATTCCATCAACCATGCGCATGACAACACATTATCGTATATATATTACAACACCTTCCCATTGCTTGGACTTCGATACCATGTTTAGAAGTCTATACACTGTCTTCTGTTGATGATTTAAACTTAGCCTTTGAATTCTAACCTTTTGGGGCCGCGGTAGCCGAGTGGTTAAGGTGTCCCGACACTTTATCACTAGCCCCCCACCTCTGGGTTGCGAGTTCGAAACCTACGTGGGGCAGTTGCCAGGTACTGACTGTAGGCCAGTGGTTTTTCTCCGGGTACTCAGGCTTTCCTCCACCTCCAAAACCTGGCACGTCCTTAACTGACCTTGGCTGGTAATAGGACGTTAAACAAAAAACAAACCAAACGTAACCTTTCAACCTTACATTATTAACATTGAAGCAGGTGATTTAAAACTGGTGTCTTCAGCCTTTCCACCACTGCAGTTCTGTTATAAGGACAGGATGGTTGACATCCGAACGAGATAACCGGCACAATGACTTGAGGACAAGCAGAGACGTCTCTGCTTGAGGATAATACTAAAGACATTTGCATAATGTTTGGTCTTGTATAATACAATGTATTACAGTTTGGTTTATTTGGTTTATTTTGTTTAACGTCATATTAACAGCCAGGGTCAAACAGGTATTACAGTACATCGCACAAGAACAATAAACAAATAAACAGATAAATAAATAGATAAATAAATAGATAAATAAATAGATAAATAAATAGATAAATAAATAGATAAATAAATAGATCAATAAATAGATCAATAAATAGATAAATAAATAGATAAATAAATGAATAAATTAAAAAAATGAATGAATAATAAATGAAATAAAAACTAACGTAACAGAGTGGTGACCAGCGGGTCTCTCGACTGACAATGTGTTTACCCGTGTTACAATATAGAATTGTTTGAATTGTTGACTTCTATATGTAAATTGTTAATTCCTGTTTATAATCAATTAGTCTGTGATGTGTAGAAGCTACCGTAATTAATGCCAATTCAGTTATACTTAAACATGCACATGCATAACAATAGTAGTGTGCGTTTATATGTTGTCAACATAATGAAGACTTAAGTTATGGGAAATTTGGTCAATGCATGTACACAGTTGAACAGAACGGTGGGCTGGAAACTCGTGCCAAGTCCCTGTGATAATATAATACATAGATTTATATATGGACCTTGGGTTGGGAATTCAGACCAAGCCCCTGTGATAATATAAAACATAACTATAAATATGGACCGTGGTTTAGGAATTCATGCCAAGTCCCTGTGATAATATAATACATAGATTTATATATGGACTGTGGGTTAGGAATTCATGCCAAGTCCCTGTGATGATATAACTCATAGGTTGGGAGTTCATGCCAAGTGCCTGTAATGATATAACTCATAGCTTTATAGATGGACCGTGGGTTGGGGATTCATGTCAAGTCCCTGTGATAATATATTACATAACTATAAATATATTACATAACTATAAATATGGACCGTGGGTTGGGAATTCATACCAAGTCCCTGTGATAATATAATACATAGATTTATATATGGACCGTGGGCTGGAAACTCGTGCCAAGTCCCTGTGATCCAAATGAATGAATACATACCAGCACCACACTGTTGTTTTCCGAAGTGATACTTTGAGAACCGAAATTGTAGAAATCCATAAATAAATCAGGAAAGTAAAAAAAAACATCAATAGATTTTTATGAAATAAAAATTGTGAGGTGTTGAAACCACGATTCTGATTATACTGCGTATTTCAAAATGTTAGATAATTAACACAAAATACAAAAGAAGGCACTCGTTATAACGAATAATGACTCGCTGTTACGATATATATGTAGCTCACCTTAATAAAAACTTTGCTGACCTTTTGTCGAAGCATATCAAACTAATTTTACAGACATATACCTCATTCGTTATAAAGACATATACCTCATCAGTTATAAAGATATATACATCATCAGTTATAAAGATATATACCTCATCAGTTATAAAGATATATACCTCATCAGTTATAAAGATATATACCTCATCAGTTATAAAGATATATACCTCATCAGTAATAAAGATATATACCTCATCAGTTATAAAGATATATACCTCATCAGTTATAAAGATATATACCTCATCAGTTATAAAGACATATACCTCATCAGTTATAAAGACATTTACCTCATCAGTTATGAAGACATATACCTCATCAGTTATAAAGATATATACCTCATCAGTTATAAAGACATTTATCTCATTCGTTATAAAGACATATACATCATTCGTTATAAAGACATTCGTTATAAAGACATTCGTTATAAGTAATTATGTACATGTATAAAGCTGATCTATCGTCATGGTTACAATGGATGTTTTAGTCCGATTGACCGTTGATTACGACACACGAAGATAAAAACCAGAACATAAGTCCCAGAGCAAACAACAGTTTTATCACGATGAAAATGGGAAGGAGAGGTTCTTCCAGGTGGGGGACAGGTATTGTTTCGCAACTCTCGGAAAGACAGCAGAAAAGGAGGAAAGTTCGACCCGACCTTAGCGGGACTGTTTACAAATAAAGAAGTTCATAGGAAAAGAGCATACCAGATGTAAATGGTTCTACGAATGTATCTGGTGCCTGTTGAAGAAACCTTGAAAGGAAACGGGACAGAATCTGCACCCAAAAACAAAATCAAAGTAATCAAACAGGAGAATAAGCCACCAAAACAAAAATGGTGTAGATCCGTAAAAGTTAAAGGAAGATAAGAACCAGGAGCAGCACTTACCTCTAAAGAAGAGGAGACATTATTACCAACCATTGATTAGTGATGACAGTGATACTATAATTGTGTAAGAATGGGAGGAATCACTTGAAAATAATTTGGAGCAAAACAGTTGCATGTGTGCTGAAGAGAGTATCCGATTAAAAAAAATATATATATAAAAAGAAAAACGTCAAAAACCCTTTTAAGTAATATTTTCCTTCCCAGGGAACTCATTAAGTTTTGAATTGTACGGGTACTTTTTCTACGCCGGGTCACTTTTTCACGGGACGAAAAACCGAAATTATCAAGGCGGGTCATTTGTCAAGGGCACCCGGGTATGATTTCTACTGTAGAATAATGACCCCGGGTAGCGTTTGCTTCGTAGAATAATGACCCCGAGTACGTTTTCTACCCCGGGTCACATTTTCACGTTACACCGGATCAATGTTCTGAAAATAAGACAACAGAGGTTGGGACCAATCGCAACATTTCCCCGAGATGTTGCGATTGAGGTTGGGACGAGGGATGTCGCACTCCAAACACGTGAAATATATGTCACACAAGGAAATAAGCACACAACTTCCCCATGATCTTCATCAACCTGCATTTCTCGAAACCACATGCTTTTTTGATCATCAGTCATCATCTATTACGGCTATCGTGACAAGGAAAATGAAACATTGAATGTAAATGTATATGTAGTAATATTGTGAGAAATAAAGAAAAAAAATACTCATGATATTTATTACATAAAAACACTGATATCAGGCCAGTACAACAAATATAGGAAAAACGTAATATCAAGATAGATATTTCAATGGCTGTATCTTCATTTGCCCACTTTTTAAAATCACAATATGGGGAAAATGTTGTGATAGGGATTATAGTCTATTTCAGAGTAGTTCACCTTGTTTTTACCTGTGATTTACCTGTGATTTTCACCTGTGTTACCTGTGCTACATGGCTCATACCTATAAGGAACTATTATTATTTCTTTATTTCCTCCAAGATTTGAAGAGTATACAGAAATGATTTACAAATTAGAACAAAATTCATTCACACTCATTATCACCTCTCGCATAAGGATTCACGCGTTACACAATAAACTACAGATATAATAATGATAACATGATGTTAATAAAGGAAATTTCTTTGCATGTTTCTTAAGTTAAGACACATTAGATTCTTAATTAGCACATATATACGTACTTCATTTTTAAAATGAATAGCAGTCATTTCATTCTGTGGTCTAACGTGAGATAATATAATTTAAGTGCCTACATGTGTTATGTAGGCTTGCAAATGCATTTTATATACATGTATGAATATCTATAAAACAACATTAATAATAATTACAAGTTCTCTTTTTCATATGAAATAATTACAAAATACCACTGCATTGAAGAATCTTGAATACAATAACGATTGAATTAACTCTGAAGTCCTCGAGTTCGTATGAGGATAAGTCATAATTGACGATACCCCCAAGAAGAACATGGAGAAGATGGTAATTTGACAACGTGTTAAGGTAACATACAAAATCGACATCTTTTATAGTACAGAGAACACACCACAGTTGGTCACGCAAAGACTCTGTATGAGAGCATTCAAGCACGCTATGTAAGATTACATCATTGTAAATTAAACCACAATATTGACACAAAAATACATTTTCGTCATCTCGCATTTCAACACAAAGTTTAACAATTTGTTTAAAACATGAACTGTATTGGGGGAAATGTAGAGCTAATTTCCATATTGAATATGGTTGTATTTTATTATGCAAGAGACCGAAACGAGAAAATTCTTTATCAGTTTTCATTATTTCACATAGAATAAACTCCTCACAATTTCTTACATGGTCATTCACTAATCGTTTCCATTGGCATCTGTTTGGGAACAAGCCACTCTTCAAGAATTCACCAAGAACATAATTCAAATTATATTTTGTCAAAATATTGACAATAAAACCTCTGGAGAAAGTACACAGTTTGTAATCAAATATGCGCTTTATAAAAATTTCGCGCGTCAAAACTCCAACATCCATGGAACATATTCTACCAAGGAATAGTAATTTTTTCACACTGATATATACTTCTATTGAAAACCAACCAATCAATGACGTACACATGTCTGTTCTTGTTCTTACATTAAAACCCTGAATTGATTTTACAATGAAGTTCTGTGCTTTTTCAAGCATGTACATTTCATTTTTCTTTAACTGCAACAATTCGCAACCATAGAGTGCGGAAGGATATACTTTACATTTAATAATTTTAGCAATGGTTAAAGGATTGAGGGCACATTGGTGTGCTCCAGAACGAAGTAAGGACATTACACCACATTTTAATTTGGAGCAGGCACGTTCTGTACGTTCGACATTGTTGTTTCTATTGTTAACAATGTTAATAAAACACAACATACTCAAATGTTACCAATAAGTGGATTATACTTTTATTGTCCAATAGATTTGGCCCTGTTGCAGGATAAGGAACTATAAGATATAAGTAGCTACATGTATAATTTTATGCAGTACTTTATATAGGAAAAAATACACATTGATTACAGTATTATTATTTTGTTGTTATTTATGATGCGCAATGTACCTGTTTATAAGTATTTATATTTAAATATACAGTACTTTATATGAAAAAAAAATTGTTTAAAAGCTATTAATGTTTAATATTAAAAGTAATAAGATGTATTTTCATTTGATGTTGTACAATTCAAAATATATGTCAGCATTTAAATTTCGTTTACCTATCTACTATCTATGTTTATGTAAAGAGAATTCCGGTCGTTATCCAAGCTGATGTTAATTAATTTCTATGGGGGGAGGGTGGAGGATTATAGGTGACCATTGGTCAATTATGATCCAAGCTGCTGCTGATGACTAGAGGTCTCTATTATGTTGTTGACCATTGGTCAATTATGATCCAAGCTGCTGCTGATGATTAAGTGGAGGACGTCTGGTTTATTGCGCTAGAGGAGCTGGAGGATGCTGACCTACCCGTGGACACCCTACCCTTCACCGACTATGTTTTATCCCAGTGGATGGAAGGAGACCGACAGACCTGGAACCACTACGCAACAGAAGGACACCGGACCACCAACAACCTGGAAGCTTGGCACGGGAAGCTGAAGAAGAAAGTCCGTCATTCCCACCCCAACATATACACAATCATCAGAGTGTTCCAGGAGATTCAGGCGAGCAACGAGATCGACAGGATACAGAAGGACGCAGGAGGACCAACCAGACCAAGATGCAAGAAGTACAGAAACATCGACCGCCGACTGACGCAACTGAAGGAACGCCTGGAGAACAACACATTGAGCCTGATGGAGTATGCTGATGCATCTTCACACCTTCTGCACCTGGAGTAGATTTTGACTATGTACTTGATATACATGCATGTACAGATACATGCATATAAAGATAGAGAGATATATCTTTTTTCTGAAATGTTACGTAAATTGTATTATATTATGCAAGTGTAATGAAAAAATGCAATATGTTACTGCTAATGTATTACTAGTGCTTAATGTATAATGTGCTATATATGTTTGTAAATGTGTTATGTATCTAATATTATATATATGTGTGAATATAATGTCCTTTTTTAACTGAAGAATGTAATATAAAATGTATGAAAAATGTTTTTAGTATATATATTATAATGTATTACCACTGTGCTTATGTATAATGTTTGTGGATATGTTAACTATCTAATGTGTGTTCTTTCTTATATATATATATTTATATTTCCACTCAATTCAGACTCAATGAACCTACCACAGTTAACTCGAGTCATTTTTCAATGAACTATATCAAGTCCGGCGTAGGAATACATTTGTTGAGCTTAGACTATAACTTAGTGTTATTTTCCCCACTTCTCAGGTACATAAATATACCTCTCTTTTTGCCCACTTTTTAGCACAGGTAAATCATACAGGTAAACACAGGTAAAATTATTATAGAACTGACTATAATTGGTTTTCCATTGTTCTCCTATGTATACACTTTTCTTTGTTCTAAAAAAAGTGGGCAAATGGAGAACACACCATTTCAATAAATACATCAGTCACCTGCATGAGATTCACAAACAATCGCTATCAAGCAACATCTACGTACAAACGTGGTCGGCAAAAACGAAATCTGTAGTTTATATCATTGCGACATGTAATATCCCTTCCAGCCTATCAAATCTAGTATTGTGAACTGTTCATTATAATATCCGAAGTCTTTTTTATTCTATAATTTTCATTTCATGTGTTTATGTATATATACTTTTATTATTTTTTAGGAATCTTTCTTTGATATATTTCGGAGTGAATCACAAAACTTAAATCATAAAACAAAGATTTTATACATATTATAAAATAAATAAATAAAAAAAAAATAAAAAAAAAAAGAAGATAATAAGTACAGATATATTATAATATAACAAAATATCCCAAAGGGACCTTGGCGTCGGAGGCCGCGATAGCTCAGTCGGTTAGAACGCCAGCTACGTAATATCGGGTGAAGATCCGGCAACGTAACCTCAGGTCCGAGGTGCGCCGTTCGACGCTCCCTACGTATATCCGGGTCAGTTTATATCTCGGGAATCTGAGAAACGGACCGATCTGGGATGTCTTCGGGCAAAACACTTAACCTTAATTGCTCTGTATGGCAAGCGATGGGCCTCCGGTATGTTGTCCAGTATGGAAGTCACCAACTACTACAGTACAAGGAAACATTGCTTCAAAATGACCCCAGCTGTTCATGGGGCGATACACCAAGCAAACAAACCTTGGAGTTCACTTTTTAGGGAGAAGTACTGTTCCTTAGAAGTATAGGTACTATGGAAAGAATAGACATTGGCCTTTGGTCACATGATATTACTTGTTCAATTCACACTTCATTTGATAAGACATTTCGATATCATCACAAAATATAATTAACCTTGATCTTTGTTCTGATAACCTTGACCCTTTGTCAATTCACTCCACGTATATGTACTATTCTAATCAGTATTGCTAAAGTAATAAGTAAGTTACAGCTGATGAGAAAACATAAGCAAAATCTAACTGAGCAAAACTATTAAAGGGACATCACGGTAAAAACGTTGTTATTTTCATTGAATGTAGTGTTTTATTCCTTTCCAGTTATGTGTCTGTGCTATCCCAATATTCGCAGTCGATCCCTATGTCCAGATTGACCACTCGATTAAGTTGGGAATCCCCCTAAATTAAATTAAATTAAAACTTTGATAACCTTTTTATAATTAATAATTGATGTTTTCTATATACATATATCATCATATTCGAATGATTATTGTTCATAAGGTTATTTTTTTTAAAAGATATACCCAATAATATGAAAAAATACAAACTAAAAATTGGTTTACCGTAATGTCCCTTAAATGGAGGATTAGCTGAATAATGTTTAATTTATTTTGGATCTACTACATGTATATGTGACTAGATTAAAGGTGCTAATATGTTGTATTTTTACTACAAACATTCTAATCTTATCCCAATGGCCTTGAAACTGGTCAAGGTAATTCTTTGAGTGAACTTGATGTTTTATTTATTATTAAAATGTTGTCAACATTATACTTGATTTGTTGATTTTTTAGGATTTGAATCCACTGATTAAAATGAGAAGTACATAAACTTATTTAGATAATTAGTTTGATAGCTTTTCATAGCATATACTACCGAAACCGAGACAGAAAATTATGGCGAGGGGTCTGGGGCCCAGAAGTTACATGTATGAAGAAATGGTTCAAAATCCCGAATTTGAGACTTTCGGGGCCACATTTCCAACAAAATAATGACCGAAGTTTTAAGGAACGTGTAGTGTTTTCTATGACAGCATTTTAGTTTAAATTTTTTTTTTTTTAATGTTTAGCCGCTCAACATACGACATACGACATTCAGATTTTGATTTTGAATGTTCAGCGATTTGAATGTTGTGTGTCGTATGTTGAGCCGCTGAACATTCAAAATTTGAATGTCGTATGTCGTGTCGCTATACATTCAAAATCAAAATTTGAATGTCGTATGTTGACTAGTGAAAACACAAGATATGAACTTTTTGAATGTTGAATGTCGTATGTCGAATGTTGAGCTAACTTCACACAGCCAGTAATCTTAACAAAAGTTGTCAAGACGAAAATTTTGAAAAAAGAGTGACTGTGTGGCCTGCTATCAATCTCACTTTTCACTACAATTGTAAATACTAGTACATGTATTTAATTTTCTTAAAGTTTGAGGAAAACAAGTTCTCATTAAGTCTTCAGGTAGCACACCACAGTAAGACAGCCTGGCCATGGGCAATTTTTTTGTTAAGCAAATAACTCCTGTATTATGATATGTATAAAAAATGAAAAAATAAATGTACACTATAATTGGTATATCCAGTATGAAAAGTATTCACATTTATTAAAACAAAAACCAATAAATTGGTTCCGGATTTTAAATATCCGGATTTTCCGAACGTGTGTTTACACAGGAAATTTAGTTTCGCCTACAGCGCAAAATGGAAGCCCACAGAAAAGGTAAGATAGCGGAAAAACTTAATTTACAACATATGTCCAAACAAGATTAATTCTGTCTTTGGGATAGAGATATTTAATTTTAAATAGGTTTCAGAAAAAAAATTGTGTAGAGAATTGTGCCATTTTGGGTCAAATATCATAATATTTTGCAATTTTTGAGAATTGTTTAAGCTGTTACCATGGTATTCACAGCTCTAAAAATCACAGAAAATATCAGTTTACTTATCTTTCAGAGCTCTATTAAAATTGCAAATGTTGTACAGATTTCAAATATATATACTTTATTAGAGGTTATATGTAAGGTTAACTGGCAATGTTTACATATCTAAAGCATGTGCCATATTTTTCAGAATTTGGCATTTTTACTGTACACTGCTACCTCAGCACCAGAAACATAACTTGGATCATGACTTTAATACATTCGAAGTTTCAAAGAAATCAGTAAAAAATACAGGAGATCTCCAGACAAAGATCAAATATATTTTATTGTACTAACATTTACAGAGGGTAATCACTTTCGCAACAATCGTGGAATCGAACAACTTTCCAGGGAAAAACACCAACATATGATAGTTAAGCCTACGTAGGTTCGAAAAAAATAAATGGTCGAAAAATATAGATCTCCAGGACAATAAAACAAATATTAAAATAAGCAAAGGGGGACAACTTCTGAAACAAGAGATCCCAGAGTGATATTGGCGCCCACCATTGAATGATCTTTATAGGTTCCATGTCAGATTGATCTTTTCTCTACTTTTCCCTTCCTCTAAGTCTTACTACTCTGTGTAAATTCAGAAACAGCCCTCTAGTACTTTTCAAACAAGGGAAACCTATATATAAAATTTAAGATTTAGCGATAATGGCTGTCTGTCGGCCATGTTGTTTTCGGATTGGTCCCAAAATGCAACACCAGGGACCAAGGGGAACTTACAAAAAAGTTTGAGAAAGATCCCTTCAGTACTTTCTGAGAAATAGCGATAACAAACTTCAATTGTCAAAATACAAGATGGCTGCCTGTCGGCCAGGTTGTTTTCGGACTGGTCTCAAAATGCAATATGCATAACTAGGCACCGAGGGAAACCTACATATGAAGTTTGAGAAAGATCCCTTCATTACTTTCTGAGAAATAGCGATAACAAACTTCAATTGTCAAAATCCAAGATGGCTGCCTGTCGGCCATGTTGTTTTCCGATTGGTCTCAAAATGCAATATGCATAACAAGGCACCAAGGGGAACCTATATATGAAATTTGAGAAAGATCTCTTCAGTACATTCTGAGAAATAGCGATAACAAACTTCAATTGTCAAAATCCAAGATGGCTGCCTGTCGGCCATGTTGTTTTCCGATTGGTCTCAAAATGCAATATTTATAACTTGGTACCAAGGGGAACCTACATATGAAATTTGAGAAAGATCCCTTCAGTACTTTCTGAGAAATAGCAATAACAAACTTCAATTGTCAAAATCCAAGATGGCTGCCTGTCGGCCATGTTGTTTTCCGATTAGTCCCAAAATGCAATATGCATAACTAGGCACCAAGGGGATGCTACATATGAAATGTGAGAAAGGTCTCGTCAGTGCATTCTGAGAAATAGCGATAACAAACTTCAATTGTCAAAATCCAAGATGGCTGCCTGTCGGCCATGTTGTTTTTTTGATTGGTCTCAAAATGCTTTATGCATAACTTGGTAAAAAGGGGAACCTACATATAAAATTTGAGAAAGATCCCTTCAGTACTTTCTGAGAAATAGCAATAACAAACTTCAATTGTCAAAATCCAAGATGGCTGCCTGTCGGCCATGTTGTTTTCCGATTAGTCCCAAAATGCAATATGCATAACTAGGCACCAAGGGGATGCTACATATGAAATGTGAGAAAGGTCTCGTCAGTGCATTCTGAGAAATAGCGATAACAAACTTCAATTGTCAAAATCCAAGATGGCTGCCTGTCGGCCATGTTGTTTTTTTGATTGGTCTCAAAATGCTTTATGCATAACTTGGTAAAAAGGGGAACCTACATATAAAATTTGAGAAAGATCCCTTCAGTACTTTCTGAGAAATAGCAATAACAAACTTCAATTGTCAAAATCCAAGATGGCTGCCTGTCGGCCATGTTGTTTTCCGATTGGTCTCAAAATGCGATATGCATAACTAGGCACCAAGAGGAACCTACATATGAAATTTGAGAAAGATCCCTTCAGTACTTTCTGAGAAATAGCGATAACAAACTTCAATTGTCAAAATCCAAGATGGCTGCCTGTCGGCCATGTTGTTTTCCGATAGGTCTCAAATTGCAATATGCATAACTAGGCACCAAGGGAAACCTACATCTGAAATTTGAGAAAGATCCCTTTAGTACTTTCTGAGAAATAGCGATAACAAACTTCAATTGTCAAAATCCAAGATGGCTGCCTGTCGGCCATGTTGTTTTCCGATAGGTCTCAAAATGCGATATGCATAACTAGGTACAAAGGGGAACCTACATATGAAATTTGAGAAAGATCCCTTCAGCACTTTCTGAGAAATAGCGATAACAAGAATTGTTTACGGACGGACGGACGGACGACGGACCACGGACGCAGGGCGATTTGAATAGCCCACCATCTGATGATGATGAGCTAAAAATTGTTAAATCAGAATTATTTTTCAGCCTATCAAGTTTCAAAGAAATCACCTGAAAAACTCACGAGGAGATCTCCCGGCAAAAAATGAACACTGAAATAACAGAGGGCAATAACTTTTACAAAAGCACTTAGATAGAAATTCCTTTCAAGGAGACACAAATAATATCAGGATCATAATGTAGTCAATGAAGGTGATTGGCAGACAAATGAAAGCTTACGCCGGACAGATAGCGCCATACCATAATACTCCCATCATTTGACGGGCCAATGACAATGACGCTGACTATAACCAAATAAAAACTTAACCAGCATATTATCACCATAATACAACTACATGCCTCATTATAGTTAAATATCAAAATATGTTAAAGAATAAATGAGCAGAAACAAAATTATGACTGATTATGATGACTAAGTAACCTCCGCCCTGTGAATTGGTTAGGACATATATATATCTCCGACCTGTGAATTGGCTAGGACATAAATATATCTCCGACCTGTGAATTGGCTGGGACATAAATATATCTCCGACCTGTGAATTGGCTAGGACATACATGTAAATATATCTCCGACCTGTGAATTGGCTAGGACATAAATATATCTCCGACCTGTGAATTGGCTTGGACATAAATATATCTCCGACTTGTGAATTGGCTAGGACATAAATATATCTCCGACCTGTGAATTGGCTGGGACATAAATATATCTCCGACCTGTGAATTGGCTAGGACATAAATATATCTCCGACCTGTGAATTGGCTTGGACATAAATATATCTCCGACTTGTGAATTGGCTAGGACATAAATATATCTCCGACCTGTGAATTGGCTTGGGCATAAATATATCTCCGACTTGTGAATTGGCTAGGACATAAATATATCTCCGACCTGTGAATTGGCTGGGACATAAATATATCTCCGACCTGTGAATTGGCTAGGACATAAATATATCTCCGACCTGTGAATTGGCTTGGACATAAATATATCTCCGACTTGTGAATTGGCTGGGACATAAATATATCTCCGACCTGTGAATTGGCTGGGACATAAATATATCTCCGACCTGTGAATTGGCTGCGGCATAAATACATCTATATATCTCCGACCTGTGAATTGGCTAGGACATAAATATATCTCCGACCTGTGAATTGGCTAGGACATAAATATATCTCCGACCTGTGAATTGGCTTGGACATAAATATATCTCCGACTTGTGAATTGGCTTGGACATAAATATATCTCCGATCTGTGAATTGGCTGGGACATAAATATATCTCCGACCTGTGAATTGGCTAGGACATAAATATATCTCCGACCTGTGAATTGGCTAGGACATAAATATATCTCCGACCTGTGAATTGGCTAGGACATAAATATACCTCCGACCTGTGAATTGGCTGGGGCATAAATATATCTCCGACCTGTGAATTGGCTAGGCAATAAATATATCTCCGACCTGTGAATTGGCTAGGATACCTCCGACCTGTGAATTGGCTAAGACATAAATATATCTCCGACCTGTGAATTGGCTGGGGCATAAAAAAGAAAGTCAACAAATACAGTATTTCTGATTTAAGGAATGAGGACATCTTTTAGTTTATTTAGAATTCATTACATAGGTCATACATACATTGTGAAATAAGGAATACATGAAATTTAAAATGTAACAAATATGTAAAAGAAATCCCATGATATTGCTTCACTGACTATTAACAAACAAAGTTATATGTTATGATAGGTGACATGCATGTACACTGTAAAATAAATGTTTAAAAAAAAAATGTTTATAAAAGGCATATTGTTCATTGTCTTCAATTTTAACAAATTCAAAAGTCATATTGGCACGGGCAATCTGAGTCTGAGAAAAAATACCCTGGCATGATTCCGGCATATCTATGCACAAAAAAAAAACCCAACAACAAACCATCAGACATTGCATGGACGCTGATCTTCAATCTAGTGATATGTTTATATGCATAATAGGATCGTGATTTAACTATTTATCAACAGTCCCAAACTTTCTGTAATTTTCTCAAAGATGTATGCTATCTTACTGTGAAAATCCATTTGAGAGTTTGGACATAACATGGTTCGTAAAGATTTTTTGTACCAAAATTCAAAGATCTTTACAAGCACTTTTACTCAACTCTGCTTGTGCATTTTTCTGTTTCAAGATTTTAGGTAATAACGGTCATTTTCATCTTAAACGTGATTAAAACAACAAAAGAAAATTAGCATTAGCATTTTATTACTCATTACCTTGAACAACCATTGTCTTGCATCAAAGAGCAAATACCAGCACTTAAATCATCTATATGAACCATTCATAGGGTCAAACCATTATCACTTACATGAAAAGTCAGATATTTTTTCCTACAACATGTTCAAGAAAGACAACTGCAATCAAAAAAAAGCAAACTGTTGAAGACAGCATGTAAATTTTAGTGTTTACCATAAAAAACTCAGGTCATCTCAAGGTAGCCCCAATTTTCACTTGAAAGATAACCATGTGATAATTTATGTATTTATTATACGTGTACCTGTGACATATATCACATTGCTGTATTCTATGGCAGAACAGGCAAGCTACATGATAAATATCATGACACAAAATCAGTGATGTGTACAAGTGATATACATGTATAATATTAAAGGTAGCATACACCCTTAACTCTATAAAAATCTAACACAACCACTAGGTATTAACCCCAAATGTTCATGGTTTTTTTTAACACAAAACAATGTCAGATATACCATTGGTACCAGGCTCATCTGTCAATAAACCCTGTATATAATTGATTATATAATGGGTGTATTCACAGGCAGGACAGGTACTCATCATTACAATTAAAAGACAAAATCACTTTCTCCTTAATATCACTTACTATGGCATCTAAACGAGCATTTAAAAATATTTCATTCTTTATCCTGTTAGACTTAATAAAACAATTTTGGGTACTATTTGATGAAAATGAAAATGACTGCACAAAAACAATTTGATGTTGTTAAAATTTTGTCACGCTTAATCTCCCACTTAAACTATCCCATGGTGGTTGGAGATCTCCCATCTTGGCATCTCTAGAGGGTGGCTACCTGTATTGTATATCAATTAAATGTGTACAAATTTAACAGCATACATACTTAAATTTCAAAACACAAAGCCACATGGTATACAAGTGTTACATAATGTTTGGTTTAACAGCATACATCCTTAAATTTAACACCTGAGTCATGCAGAAGTCAAAATCGATAAGTTAATTAAGGTAACACATTTGCTAAAAATGCTCCCTTACAAAGTAACAAAATTGTAAAACAACAAAACAAAAGGATAAATAATAACAACGTTTGAGAGATATATTAACAGGACACAAGGATATTAAGTAGTAGGTATAAGTATCTTCAAATATCAAATAGCACATCAAACTAAAATGTATCATATATATGACACGTAGATAGTGAATAAAAATATTGTTTAAAAAAAAAAAAAAAAAAAAACTCATAACTTCTGAGGAGTATATGTAGTGTTTACAAAAATCATGGATGGAAGGACAGTTGATCGACAAATCACAGACAAAAAGTGATTTAATGATGAAAAGTTAAAAAATTGTGGCAAGGTATGTTTTCATTAACATACATATAGCTCATTGCATGAAGGAATTTAAATGATTTAAACTCTGTATGATAGTAGAACTAATGGCAAAAAAATATATGAACTTTGTGGCACTTTTTACCCTACAATTTTTAAGTTAATAATTCAAACTCAATCTGAGGAAAGGTTTAAAATATCTTCCACATATATCATCCACACATTAAACATCATTCATAAAATAAACAATATATTTCTACTACACAAACTTTGAGGAACATCACACTTCTCTTTATTTCACAGCCGTTACTAACAACGAATTCTCATCTTTTACCGTTTGGAAGTCTGCAATTGCACAGACCCCATTTCCAAGAAAGTTCAGTTTCAAAAAACGACCAATTCATATTAAATATTTTTCAATATTTCACAAACTCAAGTCAAATTTCATGTTTCACAAAATCTCACATCTCCTTTATGTACTGTTCTAACAAGTCTGCCACATTCTCATTCCCAAACTGCTTTGCCTCATCTAATGGTGTGTGTCCCCATCTGTTGACAAAAAAAAAAAAAAAAAATGCAATTATTTCACAAGAAAATGAATTGTTTTCAAGTTCTTAACATTTCCTATTTCCTCTGTAATTCTTGCATACATGTCCATGTTTGTGATATACAGTCAAACCCACTTAATTTGAAATCAGATATATTGAAATATCGTTTAATTTGAAGTGGAATAAAATCCCCGTCCATGTTTGTGATATATGTACCACAAATAGGGAAAGTTTTTAATCTTAGATTATTTCCAGGTTTCATACAATGTTTCAAAATTCAAAATATAAAAACCATTTATACAAATTCATATCAGAAGAATAAGTTTCATTAAAAAAAAAACAAAAACAAAAAACAGTAAAAACTCAAAAATAACCATAAGCAAACAAATTCTGATTAAAAGTAAAATCCTCCATGGCTAGAAATAGGTCAGTACATATCTATCATTCATCTTTTAACATGCGTACACATGTCTATCACAGTCTGGTTACAACCATATATAGGTAACACGTATACGTAGAATTCAATAAAATGATGCCAAAGATGATAACTACACAATCAATAGGATGAAATCATTGACCATTAAAATCAAAATGACGGAATTGTTGATTTATCAAATTATCAACAAAAGATGTGCAAAATCTGGGTTTTTTTTTGTTCTTCACGCTCAAAGGTCAAATTCATAATTCTGAAAAAAGAACACACCTGTTATGATTTTGTTATAATTATCTTTTTATTTAAGTTTTTCAGGATGTAGAGCACATGAAAGAAAAATACTTCTTTAAATACTCGAACAACTTACACAAACCCTATTTATATATCTTATTTGCATACACACATATATAAATACACCCTATATGATATATATTCATATACACACCTGTCCTTAACTAAAGGTTCTACTTCACATTTCTCCAGAAGGTAGCTGACGACATTGATATGACCTTCAGCAGCGGCTACATGGAGGGCTGTTCTTCCATCATAGTCCTGCTGGTTCAGGTTCACACCCAGGAGAGCATACCTGTGAACAGAAAGACACAGATTTGGTCATACATGAACCTTTGTTATATATCTGAACAAGTTTCCGAGTTTTTAAATAAACCATGAAAACACAACATTGATAGACAGTATAGTTTGATCAGAGTAAAGTTTGTGAAGTGTCATGACAGTCGTATATAAACATACATGTACAGATGATGCACTGTTGTAATAAGATATGAATGTTTTCTTGAAAATCTACTTCTCTAGATGGAGCACTAAACTTTTTACTCAATAGTCTTACACAATAATATTACACAACTTTCACTTTCGTGTGGCTATGACCTTTGACCTTACCTCCTAATGGCAGTGACATCCCCGTTGTACGCGCTAAACAGGAGCTTCACAATTTCAAATGCCTGGGTGTGGGATTTTGTGGCGCGGGGGTCATTTTTTGTTCTTACTATTTCAAAATTGTGGAAGTTGAATGTTTCAACGAAGTTCTGTCAATGAGAAGAAAATAATCACAGTAAAGTATATTTTCAATAAATCATTAGCCAGGTATCATGTATTAATCCTACCGTCTGTTGTCTGGCTTGGTTGATGAATATTTTATCAGATTGTACCAGTGATTCAATTAATTCACTATCAGACCATCAGACCAACATTCTCTATCAGATCATCAGACCAACATTCTCTATCAGATCATCAGACCAACATTCTCTATCAGACCATCAGACCAACATTCTCTATCAGATCATCAGACCAACATTCTCTATCAGATCATCAGGTCTACCTTCTCTATCAGATCATCAGACCAACATTCTCTATCAGATCATCAGGTCTACCTTCTCTATCAGATCATCAGACCAACATTCTCTATCAGATCATCAGGTCTACCTTCTCTATGAGATCATCAGACCAACATTCTCTATCAGATCATCAGACCAACATTCTCTATCAGATCATCAGACCAACATTCTATATCAGATCATCAGACCAACATTCTCTATCAGATCATCAGACCAACATTCTCTATCAGATCATCAGACCAACATTCTCTATCAGATCATCAGACCAACATTCTCTATCAGACCATCAGACCAACATTCTCTATCAGATCATCAGACCAACATTCTCTATCAGATCATCAGGTCTACCTTCTCTATCAGATCATAAGACCAACATTCTCTATCAGATCATCAGGTCTACCTTCTCTATCAGATCATCAGGTCTACCTTCTCTATCAGATCATCAGGTCTACCTTCTCTATCAGATCATCAGACCAACATTCTCTATCAGACCAACATTCTCTATCAGACCAACATTCTCTATCAGATCATCAGACCAACATTCTCTATCAGATCATCAGACCAACATTCTCTATCAGATCATCAGGTCTACCTTCTCTATCAGATCATCAGACCAACATTCTCTATCAGATCATCATTCTCTATCAGATCATCAGACCAACATTCTCTATCAGATCATCAGACCACCATTCTCTATCAGATCATCAGACCAACATTCTCTATCAGATCATCAGACCAACATTCTCTATCAGATCATCAGGTCTACATTCTCTATCAGATCATCAGACCAACATTCTCTATCAGATCATCAGACCAACATTCTCTATCAGATCATCAGATCTACCTTCTCTATCAGATCATCAGACCAACATTCTCTATCAGATCATCAGACCAACATTCTCTATCAGATCATCAGATCCTACCTTCTCTATCAGATCATCAGACCAACATTCTCTATCAGATCATCAGACCAACATTCTCTATCAGATCATCAGACCAACATTCTCTATCAGATCATCAGACCAACATTCTCTATCAGATCATCAGACCATCATTCTCTATCAGATCATCAGACCAACATTCTCTATCAGATCATCAGACCAACATTCTCTATCAGATCATCAGACCAACATTCTCTATCAGACCAACATTTTCTATCAGATCATCAGACCAACATTCTCTATCAGATCATCAGACCAACATTCTCTATCAGATCATCAGACCAACATTCTCTATCAGATCATCAGACCAACATTCTCTATCAGATCATCAGGTCTACCTTCTCTATCAGATCATCAGACCAACATTCTCTATCAGATCATCAGACCAACATTCTCTATCAGATCATCAGACCAACATTCTCTATCAGATCATCAGACCAACCTTCTCTATCAGATCATCAGACCAACATTCTCTATCAGATCATCAGACCAACATTCTCTATCAGACCAACATTCTCTATCAGATCATCAGACCAACATTCTCTATCAGATCATCAGACCAACATTCTCTATCAGATCATCAGGTCTACATTCTCTATCAGATCATCAGACCAACATTCTCTATCAGATCATCAGACCAACATTCTCTATCAGATCATCAGGTCTACCTTCTCTATCAGATCATCAGACCAACATTCTCTATCAGATCATCAGACCAACATTCTCTATCAGATCATCAGACCAACATTCTCTATCAGATCATCAGACCAACATTCTCTATCAGATCATCAGACCAACATTCTCTATCAGATCATCAGACCAACATTCTCTATCAGATCATCAGACCAACATTCTCTATCAGATCATCAGACCAACATTCTCTATCAGATCATCAGACCAACATTCTCTATCAGATCATCAGACCAACATTCTCTATCAGATCATCAGACCAACATTCTCTATCAGATCATCAGGTCTACCTTCTCTATCAGATCATCAGACCAACATTCTCTATCAGATCATCAGGTCTACCTTCTCTATCAGATCATCAGACCAACATTCTCTATCAGATCATCAGACCAACATTCTCTATCAGATCATCAGACCAACATTCTCTATCAGATCATCAGACCAACATTCTCTATCAGATCATCAGACCAACATTCTCTATCAGATCATCAGGTCTACCTTCTCTATCAGATCATCAGACCAACATTCTCTATCAGACCATCAGACCAACATTCTCTATCAGATCATCAGACCAACATTCTCTATCAGATCATCAGACCAACATTCTCTATCAGATCATCAGGTCTACCTTCTCTATCAGATCATCAGGTCTACCTTCTCTATCAGATCATCAGACCAACATTCTCTATCAGATCATCAGACCAACATTCTCTATCAGATCACCAGACCAACATTCTCTATCAGATCATCAGGTCTACCTTCTCTATCAGATCATCAGACCAACATTCTCTATCAGACCATCAGGTCTACCTTCTCTATCAGATCATCAGGTCTACCCTCTCTATCAGATCATCAGGTCTACATTCTCTATCAGACCATCAGACCAACATTCTCTATCAGACCATCAGGTCTACCTTCTCTATCAGATCATCAGACCAACATTCTCTATCAGATCATCAGACCAACATTCTCTATCAGATCATCAGACCAACATTCTCTATCAGATCATCAGACCAACATTCTCTATCAGATCATCAGACCAACATTCTATATCAGATCATCAGACCAACATTCTCTATCAGATCATCAGACCAACATTCTCTATCAGATCATCAGGTCTACCTTCTCTATCAGATCATCAGACCAACATTCTATATCAGATCATCAGACCAACATTCTCTATCAGATCATCAGGTCTACCTTCTCTATCAGATCATCAGACCAACATTCTCTATCAGATCATCAGACCAACATTCTCTATCAGATCATCAGACCAACATTCTCTATCAGACCAACATTCTCTATCAGATCATCAGACCAACATTCTCTATCAGATCATCAGACCAACATTCTATATCAGATCATCAGACCAACATTCTATATCAGATCATCAGACCAACATTCTCTATCAGATCATCAGGTCTACCTTCTCTATCAGATCATCAGACCAACATTCTCTATCAGATCATCAGGTCTACCTTCTCTATCAGATCATCAGACCAACATTCTCTATCAGATCATCAGGTCTACCTTCTCTATCAGATCATCAGACCAACATTCTCTATCAGACCATCAGGTCTACATTCTCTATCAGATCATCAGGTCTACCTTCTCTATCAGACCATCAGGTCTACCTTCTCTATCAGATCATCAGGTCTACCTTCTCTATCAGATCATCAGACCAACATTCTCTATCAGATCATCAGGTCTACCTTCTCTATCAGATCATCAGACCAACATTCTCTATCAGATCATCAGACCAACATTCTCTATCAGATCATCAGACCAACATTCTCTATCAGATCATCAGGTCTACCTTCTCTATCAGATCATCAGACCAACATTCTCTATCAGACCAACATTCTCTATCAGACCATCAGACCAACATTCTCTATCAGACCATCAGACTAACATTCTCTATCAGATCATCAGACCAACATTCTCTATCAGATCATCAGACCAACATTCTCTATCAGACCATCAGGTCTACATTCTCTATCAGATCATCAGGTCTACCTTCTCTATCAGACCATCAGGTCTACCTTCTCTATCAGATCATCAGGTCTACCTTCTCTATCAGATCATCAGACCAACATTCTCTATCAGATCATCAGGTCTACCTTCTCTATCAGATCATCAGACCAACATTCTCTATCAGATCATCAGACCAACATTCTCTATCAGATCATCAGACCAACATTCTCTATCAGATCATCAGGTCTACCTTCTCTATCAGATCATCAGACCAACATTCTCTATCAGATCATCAGACCAACATTCTCTATCAGATCATCAGACCAACATTCTCTCTATCAGATCATCAGACCAACATTCTCTATCAGATCATCAGGTCTACCTTCTCTATCAGATCATCAGACCAACATTCTCTATCAGACCATCAGGTCTACCTTCTCTATCAGATCATCAGGTCTACCTTCTCTATCAGATCATCAGGTCTACCTTCTCTATCAGATCATCAGACCAACATTCTCTATCAGATCATCAGGTCTACCTTCTCTATCAGACCAACATTCTCTATCAGACCATCAGACCAACATTCTCTATCAGATCATCAGGTCTACCTTCTCTATCAGACCAACATTCTCTATCAGATCATCAGACCAACATTCTATATCAGATCATCAGACCAACATTCTCTATCAGACCATCAGGTCTACATTCTCTATCAGATCATCAGGTCTACCTTCTCTATCAGATCATCAGGTCTACCTTCTCTATCAGATCATCAGACCAACATTCTATATCAGATCATCAGGTCTACCTTCTCTATCAGATCATCAGACCAACATTCTCTATCAGATCATCAGACCAACATTCTCTATCAGATCATCAGACCAACATTCTCTATCAGATCATCAGACCAACATTCTCTATCAGATCATCAGGTCTACCTTCTCTATCAGATCATCAGGTCTACCTTCTCTATCAGATCATCAGACCAACATTCTCTATCAGATCATCAGACCAACATTCTATATCAGATCATCAGACCAACATTCTCTATCAGACCAACATTCTCTATCAGATCATCAGGTCTACCTTCTCTATGAGATCATCAGAACAGTGACTTAAGGGATTCTCCATCAGATCTGAACATAACTTATCATACAAAAATTAAGATAGGATTTTAATTAGATTGAGAAGAATAAGCTATTGGATATTTGAATAAAATAATAAAAGTGACATACTTTACTCAACAAGTTAGAGCTTCTAATGTTATCTTTAAAATTTTAAGTGGACCAATTAATTGATTGCATTCTG
This sequence comes from Pecten maximus, assembly GCF_902652985.1. Lineage (NCBI taxonomy): Eukaryota > Metazoa > Mollusca > Bivalvia > Pectinida > Pectinidae > Pecten > Pecten maximus. The sequence goes on along the minus strand of NC_047032.1, from coordinate 14,408,345 downwards.
AAGAAATCTCTCATCTCCGTCTCTCAACGTTTGGTAAGTAACTTAGTCTTAAAAGCAATCATTATATGTATAAGGACATCGTTATCATTTTTTAATTAGTTGGTCTTTATCAGATAATATTTCTTTACTATGGCTGTCATTTTAGGTAGTTTTATAAGAAGCAGTGTACACACTGTCGGCCATGTAGCATCTCACTAACCTCACAGAACTGAGTTGCCCGGCAACTGTTACCCCAAGCATCAAGGGGAGGCGACCACATACATACTCCCATCACATTGGGTACCACCATGAGGACACACCCTGACACGCCGGACTTCGCTGGAAGGCCAACCTGCAACACAAATAGACAAAGCGGAGTGATCACCCTTGGATCATCAAATTTTATCATGAAATTTTTTTTTTAAGAGTGAACTCCAATATACCTTGGTGGAGATGATTGAACAAGAAATGGACACAAGCAACTAGGCACTGATCGTGACCAAGACTGGCCTACAGACTGGAATGTATTCAGCATATGTATATTGAAGGATCTAGTTAACGTAGTGGTCTGAAACTAACAGCTATCAGACTTTTATGTAGCCTAAGGTAGAGAGAGTTATGCAAGATTTATCTCCCTTGTTAAAAATAAACAACATTACATAGTCTAACAGCTGATTTTAATCAGATTGTCCTCATTGAACCATAAAAAATGTCACGATGAAAAAACTCATACAGAAACTTAGATGTCAATATTTATCTCCCTTTATGAACAAACAAACATACAAACAAGAAATAAATATATAAATAAATAAATAAATGTAGCAGCATACAGACCTGGAAAGCAAACTGGCCAGAGTAGTCGTACATGCCGCAGGAAAACATCAGTGAGAGTGTGTCACGGACAGACTGCGCTGTGAGAAGGCTATCTCCTGTGGTTGGACAGACTCCGCCATTGGCTAGTGTGGCTGCAAGCACCGCCCCTGAGTCACAGTTGATCTCAACGGAACAGAGCTGTGTAATTTCAATAGAAACAAGATATTAATAGAATCTATGATGGGTCTTTTCTGTGGACTGAGATATCTCAAACAGAGTGTAAGAGTTTGGCCAGTCAGCACGAGGCCTGCCAAGTGCTGGTCAGCAAAACTCTTACACGAGGTTGAGATATCCTGGTTCCCAGGACAGACCAATGTTTGGTTATTTTTCTCACATACTTGCAAGCAAATGTAAGTTTTTATGGAAGTTTTTCATGGGGTCATGCTCCTTGGAATGTGCATCAAAATTGATGATGTCATCGTAAGATAATGATGTTATGTTTTTGTGAGTAGCATCATATAGCGTGTGCCGGCTGTTTTTCCCACCCTGTGCGAGATCGATTTATTCTTTCCCTAGCAACCGCGGGATAGCCCTGTGAAGTATGCGAGATATCAATATCCTCAACAAATTGTGGAATGTCAAAATACAAGTGAGCAATTTTCGATTAACTACACAGACTTTTTGACTGATTTAATTTTAATTAAAATAATTAACTACTGGGTGCCCCAAACTATCAATGAATGCCTTTCACCAGTCAAACTATGATTAAACTACATAGTTACCAGAACCTGGATTAAGAGACCGACTGTCATATGTGACCGTACTTTCCCCTCCCAATGTCATTTACTATACTAGTTACCAGAACCTGGATTAAGAGACCACCTGTAACATGTGACCGTACTTTCCCCTCCCAATGTCATTTACTATACTAGTTACCAGAACCTGGATTAAGAGACCACCTGTCATATGTGACCGTATTTTCCTCTCCCTATACTATTTACTATAATTGTTACCAGAACCTGTATTAAGAGACCACCTGTCACATATGACCGTATTTTTCCCTTCCTATACTATTTACTATACTAGGTACCAGAACCTGTATTAAGAGACCACCTGTCACATGTGACCGTATTTTCCCCTCCCAATACTATTTACTTTACTAGTTACCAGAACCTGGATTAAGAGACCACCTGTCACATGTGACCATATTTTCCTCTCCCTATACTATTTAATATACTAGTTACCAGAACCTGTATTAAGAGACCACCTGTCACATGTGACCGTATTTTCCTCTCCCTATACTTTTTACTATACTAGTTACCAGAACCTGTATTAAGAGACCACCTGTCACATGTGACCGTATTTTCCTCTCCCTATACTATTTACTATACTAGTTACCAGAACCTGGATTAAGAGACCACCTGTAACATGTGACCGTACTTTCCCCTCCCATCATTATTTACTATACTAGTTACCAGAACCTCTATTAAGAGACCACCTGTCATATGTGACCGTACTTTCCCTCCCAATGTTATTTACTACACTAGTTACCAGAACCTGGATTAAGAGACCACCTGTCATATGTGACCGTATTTTTCCCTCCCAATGTCATTTACTATATATACTAGTTACATATGTACCTGAACCTGGATTAAGAGACCACCTGTCACATGTGACCGTACTTTCCTCTCCCTATACTATTTACTATACTAGTTACCTGAACCTGTATCAAGAGACCACCTGTCAAATGTGACCGTACTTTCCTCTCCCTATACTATTTACTATACTAGTTACCAGAACCTGGATTAAGAGACCACCTGTCACATATGACCGTATTTTCCTCTCCCTATACTATTTACAATACTAGTTACCAGAACCTGTATCAAGAGACCACCTGTCATATGTGATATTTTTCATTGCCTCCCTTGGAAGGTCATATATGATACGGTTTGAGTGTACAATTATTTTTACTGCTATATTACAATTTAAAGCCACTGACTATTTGTAAACAATTTTTGACTGTCTTCTGTTAAAATTGACCTTACGGAGCAAAACTGGAGATTCTTACTTGGAAATAGAAGTTTAACACCTCTCTCAGGTTAGTTCCCTCTGGAAAGCACTGAAACAGAGAAAGGTGGAGATTTTACAAAATATTTTAAATTTCAGTCATTTGACATCAGTTTCATCATAATACTCGTGATCAAGAAACATACACATACATATGATATCATATTTCAAGAAAATTGATGAATGCATTTGTACTTGTAAACAAGATCACTGTATGAGTGTGAAAAATTGTCAGGGTGAAAGCTGATAGGGTGAAAATTTGGCAAGGTGAAAGTTGATAGGGTGAAAGTTTGACAGTTAGAAGTTGATAGGGTGAAAGTTTGACAGTTAGAAGTTGATAGGGTGAAAGTTTGACAGTTAGAAGTTGATAGGGTGAAAGTTTGGCAAGATAAAAGTTTGACAAGAATAAATTTAAAAGTTAACTGGGTGAACATTTGACAGTATTAAAGTTTGACAACCGTTAAAGTTGACAGGGTGAAAGTTTGGCAAAATTTCACAAAAATGAAAATTGACGGAGGAAGATCGAGAAAAGAAAAAGTTGACAGGATGGAAGCCCAATTCTGTTATCAGGTAAATACAGGTTGTAGTGACCTAGAAAACATATTTACCCTTTTCTCTCTCATGTAGTAACCAAGGGAAAAATTTCTATCCGCTGTCTCCTTCTCTGATAAATAACTACAACAAGACATCAAATTTTATATCAAATTTCCTGTCAAGCTCCACACGAATATTGATCATTACTGTATATATACTGATTTTGGCGTGCTAAAATTTTAGCAGATTACCAGAGCAGTGTAATGATGAATTATCACACCAATAATGATTAGTATATAGAATGTATTGTTAAAGCAATCATAACTAAGACCAATTTTTCTTTTGCAAAAACGCATGAAAATAAGATAACCAATAAATATATACTTATAGTAACTATATATGTGTATATATCATACCTCTGAATTAATTATCTTAATGCTGTCAAAATTATCAGTATCAATAAAAACAAGTTATACACTGATGTTACAAAATATATTCTGTCCTTTGTATCTTCAATCAGTCACATACCAAATTTCATTAATTTAAATGAATTTTATTTTCCCATTTTTATAACTTCAAAGAACTTAACTGTTATTCAGGAAAATTCTCCATGTTACAGATTTTTTTTTTAACTTGATTATAAATTCACCACAAAACGAAAAATTCAGCGAATGCTTGTTTTTTATCTCTAAACTATATCACTGCAGACGTGATCAATTTCAAATCTATCCAGTCTTCTTAAATACTATTTAAAAATAATGAGACCGAATAATTCTGCAAGATACCATAGAAACACTCACACTCCATTATTGAAAGTCATCAACTCCCCACCAGCCATCTTCTTAAACATGTTAATTGTCTGTAAAATAAAGTTTAAATTAAATGAAAAAATTCTTATGTAATAGACCACAGCAATATAAATTCACAAATACATGTACAATCATTTGACAATTGCTACAAGAATTTACCAAAACAAAAGAAGAGCTCAAGTCAACCTCTTGCAGTAACCTCAAGGAATGTCCTATCAAATATATTAAATTGTACTGTTGAATCAAGTTATAAGTCTGACCAGCTCCCTGATTACATTAAAAATAAAATTTCAAGAATTCAAAAGGGGTAAAAGTCTATGGAATTTCAACAATACTTTATTAAACGATATTGAGTATGTACAGACAGTCCAGAAAGTAACAAAAGATGTAAAGAAACAGTATGCAGTGCCAATCTATGATATAAATAACTTGGATAACATAAATGAAAATGAAATACAATTTATTATTGATGACCAGTTATTTTTGGAAACTTCATTGATGGAAATCAGGGTAAAAACAATTTCTTATGCCTCTTTTAAACAAGAGATCCCAGAGGGATCTTGGCGCCCACCATTGAATGATCTTTATAGGTTCCACGTCAGATTGATCTTTTCTCTACTTTTCCCTTCCTCTAAGTCTTACTAATCTGTGTAAATTCAGAAACAGCCCTCTAGTACTTTTCAAACAAGGGGAACCTATATATAAAATTTAAGATTTAGCAATAATGGCTGTCTGTTGTTTTTGGATTGGTCCCAAAATGCAACACCAGGGACCAAGGGAACCTACATATGAAATTTGAGAAAGATCCCTTCAGTACCTTCTGTAAAATAGCGATAACAAACTTCAATTGTCAAAATACAAGATGGCTGCCTGTCAGCCATGTTGTTTTCCTATTGGTCCCAAGATGCAATATGCAGAACTACAGACCAAGGAGAACTTATAAAAATGTTTGAGAAAGATCCCTTCAGTACTTTCTGAAAAATAGCGATAATAAGTTTCAATTGTCAAAATCTAAGATGGCTGCCTGTCGGCCATGTTGTTTTACGATTAGTCTCAAAATGCAATATGCATAACTAGGCACCGAGGGGAACCTAAATATGAAATTTGAGAAAGATCCCTTCATTACTTTTTGAGAAATAGCGATAACAAACTTCAATTGTCAAAATCTAAGATGGCTGCCTGTCGGCCATGTTGTTTTCTGATTGGTCTTAAAATGTAATATGCATAACTAGGCACCAAGGGGAACCTATATATGAAATTTGAGAAAGATCCCTTCAGCAGTTTCTGAGAAATAGCGATAACAAACTTCAATTGTCAAAATCCAAGATGGCTGCCTGTCGGCCATGTTGTTTTCTGATTGGTCTCAAAATGCAATATGCATAACTAGGCACCAAGAGAAACCTACATATGAAATTTGAGAAAGATCCCTTCAGCACTTTCTCAGAAATAGCGATAACAAACTTCAATTGTCAAAATCCAAGATGGCTGCCTGTCGGCCATGTTGTTTTCTGATTGGTCTCAAAATGCAATATGCATAACTAGGCACCAAGGGAAACCTACATATGAAATTTGAGAAAGATCCCTTCAGTTCTTTCTCAGAAATAGCGATAACAAACTTCAATTGACAAAATCCAAGATGGCTACCTGTCGGCCATGTTGTTTTCCGATTGGTCTCAAAATGCAATATGCATAACTAGGCACCAAGGGAAACCTACATATGAAATTTGAGAAAGATCCCTTCAGTACTTTCTTAGAAATAGCGATAACAAACTTCAATTGTCAAAATCCAAGATGGCTGCCTATCGGCCATGTTGTTTTCCGATTGGTCTCAAAATGCAATATGCATAACTAGGCACCAAGGGAAACCTACATATGAAATTTGAGAAAGATCCCTTCAGTAATTTCTCAGAAATAGCGATAACAAACTTCAATTGTCAAAATCCAAGATGGCTACCTGTCGGCCATGTTGTTTTCCGATTGGTCTCAAAATGCAATATGCATAACTAGGCACCAAGGAAAACCTACATATGAAATTTGAGAAAGATCCCTTCAGTACTTTCTCAGAAATAGCGATAACAAACTTCAATTGTCAAAATCCAAGATGGCTACCTGTCGGCCATGTTGTTTTCCGATTGGTCTCAAAATGCAATATGCATAACTAGGCACCAAGGGAAACCTACATATGAAATTTGAGAAAGATCCCTTCAGTACTTTCTCAGAAATAGCGATAACAAACTTCAATTGTCAAAATCCAAGATGGCTACCTGTCGGCCATGTTGTTTTCCGATTGGTCTCAAAATGCAATATGCATAACTAGGCACCAAGGGGAATCTACATATGAAATTTGAGAAAGATCCCTTCAGTACTTTCTCAGAAATAGCGATAACAAACTTCAATTGTCAAAATCCAAGATGGCTGCCTGTCGGCCATGTTGTTTTCCGATTTATCTCAAAATGCAATATGCATAACTAGGCACCAAGGGGAATCTACATATGAAATTTGAGAAAGATCCCTTCAGTACTTCCTCAGAAATAGCGATAACAAACTTCAATTGTCAAAATCCAAGATGGCTGCCTGTCGGCCATGTTGTTTTCCGATAGGTCTCAAAATGCAATATGCATAACTAGGCACCAAGGGAAACCTACATATGAAATTTGAGAAAGATCCCTTCAGTACTTTCTCAGAAATAGCGATAACAAACTTCAATTGTCAAAATCCAAGATGGCTGCCTGTCGGCCATGTTGTTTTCCGATTGGTCTCAAAATGCAATATGCATAACTAGGCACCAAGGGGAATCTACAGATGAAATTTGAGAAAGATCCCTTCGGTACTTTCTCAGAAATAGCGATAACAAACTTCAATTGTCAAAATCCAAGATGGCTGCCTGTCGGCCATGTTGTTTTACGATTGGTCTCAAAATGCAATATGCATAACTAGGCACCAAGGGGAACCCACATATGAAATTTGAGAAAGATCCCTTCAGTACTTTCTGAGGATTAGCGATAACAAGAATTGTTTACGGACGGACGGAGGGACGGACAGACGGAGGGACGGACGGACGGACGGACGGACGACGGACCACGGACGCAGGGCGATTTGAATAGCCCACCATCTGATGATGGTGGGCTAAAAAAAACAGTCTTCGAAAATAGAAACAGAGTTGATTACCAAAATTCAGAACTTAGAAGAAAGGGAGGGAATTACAAATAATGATGATATTTATCAATGTAAAAAAGAGTTAGAAGAGATTAGAGATAAAAAATTGAAGGGAAATATGTTTAGATCAAAGGTAAAATGGATAGAAGAAGGGGAAAAAACCATCAAAATATTTTTGTAGTTTGGAAAAAAGAAATTTCACAGAAAAAATAATACCAAGGATAGAAACAGAGATGGGAATTATTACAAAGCAGGAGGAAATTTTAGAAGAAACCAGAAAGTACTACATGTATGATAGACTCTATAGAAATAATGATAAACCCTCTAATTACTCGTGGATTAATGATCTCTCACTTACTGATATCCCTAAATTAACAGTCGATGAAATAAATAATTTAGAAAGTAATATTAATTATAAGGAAGCAACAGATGTATTAAGAGTATGAAAAATGATAAAAGTCCTGGGTCAGATGGTTTCACTGTTGAATTTTTTAATTTTTTTTTGGGAAAAATCTTCATTCATTTATTATTCGATCAGTAAATCGGGGATATAAAACAAGTGAATTATCTGTAACTCAAAAACAGGGAATCATTATTTGTATACCAAAGGGAGATAAACCCCGTCAGTTTTTAAATAATTGGAGACCCATTTCTCTTTTAAATGTTATATATAAAATAGCTTCAGGATGCATCGCAAAAAGACTTAAATCAGTTCTAGATAAACTTAAACATAGTGATCAAACAGGTTTCATTCCGGGCAGATATATAGCTGATAATACTAGATTAATTTATGATGTAATGGATTACACAGAAGAACAACATATACCAGGCATGCTTCTTTTACGTAATAGACTTCGAAAAAGCTTTTGATTCTGTTTCATGGACATTTATAAATCAAGTTTTAGAATTTTTCAACTTTGGGGACTCAATTAAACATTGGATAAAAACTTTTACAAATAATATTTCTTCTTTTGTAAACCAAGGTGGAAATTTATCTAAACCCATTAAACTAGAAAGAGGCTGTAGACAAGGAGATCCATTATCACCCTATATTTTTCTTCTCTGTGCAGAAATATTAGCAATGAAATTAAGAACAAATACACACATAAAAGGCATAAAAATTGACACAACAGAACATCTTATATCACAATTCACTGATGACACTTCTCTTATTCTAGATGGTACTGAAACATCACTTAGGTATGCTTTAAAAGAACTTAATTACTTCTGGGAAATATCGGGACTCAAATTAAACTACACAAAAACACAAGTTATATGGATAGGGAGTAAAAAATACAGTTCAGAGAAATTAGTCAATAATCTTGCTCTATCATGGGGTTCAACACATTTTAACCTTTTAGGAATTAACTTCAATGTTGACCTCAGTAAAATAGTTCAGTCTAACTTCAAAGAAAAAATTACAAAATTAAAGGCACTAATTAAACAGTGGAATAGACGATATATAACTCCGATAGGTAGAGTAACCGTCATAAAAACACTACTACTACCAATACTTACACACTTAATTATAGGATTACCATCACATAACCAATCTACTATGAAAGAGATTCAAAATATGTTCAATGAATACTTTTGGGGAAGTCCAATAGCAAAGGTCAAAGGAGATATTATTGTGAAATGTTATGAAGAAGGTGGCTTGAAAATGGTTAATATCCAACATTTTGAAATGGCCTTAAAATCAACATGGATTAGAAATATTTGTCTTAAAAAATTCAAATTGGCAGACACTTCTGTTTACAAAAATTAATAGAAATAAGCTTTTAACGTTAGGAAATAGATATATTGAATATAATATAAAAAATGTACTTCATAACAAATTTTGGATTGATGTTTTTAATGGGTGGAATACATTAAGAGGGAAAATTGAAATATTTATGCCAGAACAAATATTATCTCTACCAATTTGGTATAATGATTTAATAAAAATAGGTAATAATATTGTATATTATAAGCAATGGTTTGATAAAGGTGTGATTTTTATAAATGATTTACTTAAAGAAGATGGCAGTTTTCTTTAACAGAATGAATTTAATGAAGCTTTTAATTTAAATACTAACTTCCTTGATTATAATGGTATTATTTTGGCAGTTAAACGATTAGGATGGAATTTTGAGAAAAAACTTACATTACCATTGATACCACTGTATATTGATATTGTTATTAAAAGTAAAAAAGGTACAAGAGATATGTATAATGTATTGAATAAAAATAATGTATTGCCTACAGGCCAAGCAAAGTGGGACACCATATTTGGAAATATACCTATTGAGGAATGGAAAAAAATATACAGATTGCCTTTTGACACAAATAAAAATTCCAAACTACAATGGTTGCAATTTAGAATTAATCATCATGTCTTAGCTACAAACACTTATTTGAAAAAGATTCATTTCGTTCAGTCTGATTTATGTAATTTCTGCTTCATAGAAAAAGAAACAATACAGCATGTACTTTGGGAATGTAATAAAGTCCAAAATTTGGGTGCAAGCTACTTGTAATGAGACATTTAATGTATGTAAAAAAGATTTCATTTTTGGTAAAATAGCACAAAACCCACACCAAAATAACAGAGCAGAAAATATTATGATACTAAATATGAAGCACTACATTTATTGTCAAAAGTGTTTAGGTAAAGCTCTTTACTTACCCACTCTAATTAGTAACCTTAAAACTTCATATAACATCGAGAGATACTTAGCAAAAAAATATTTCAGTGCTTACCATTCAGCTTTTAGAAAATAAATATAACAATTACAATAAGGTATTGTCTTTCATTATGAAATAGATTTAAATTTACCAATGTAATTAATTTTTATACTTTTTCAATTTGCTTTTTTTTTTTTTTTTTTTTGTTTTTTAGCAATAGTCAGTTATTTTTTGCCACCCTTTCAGAAATTGCCTTTGCTTTCGTCGGAAATCTCGTTTCAATTCTACATACACTATACTGCCCAATAATAAAGAATGTAATAGTAGATTTAAAATACACCAAAAATGTATGAGTATTCATTACAAGAGGCCCAGAGGGCCTGTATCACTCACCTGGTTTCATGAGATATGAAACAAGAATGATGCTTAAGTATATTTGTCACTGGTATTGCTATGTCAATATTTATATCATAAGCATTTTATATGGGTACATGTACATTGGTTTTATTTTAATACTAAAAATGCCAAAAAGTACATTAATCCATGAAATGAAATTGACTTTTGGCACGACCCCATAGGGATGCTACCACACAAATGTGAGCGATATCCATGCTTAGTTTCAGAGAAGAACTTGTTTAGACCAATTGACCCCTTTTGACCCTGCCCTCTGCCCCCTTGGGGGCGGGGGGGGGGGGGGGGGGGTCAGCTCCTTCCTATATGCAATTTTGAATCCCTACCCAAATAGGATGCTACCATTCAAATCATTGCTAAGTTTCAGAGGATAAGTTGACCCCTTTTGGCCCCACCCCTCAGCCCCCTGGCGGCCTGGGTCAACCCCAACATTTTTACAATTTTGAATCTCCACCCCATAACCATGCTACCATACAAATGTGAGTAATATCCATTGCTAAGTTTCAGAGAAGAAGTTGTTTAAACAAATTGACCAATTTTGGCCCCGCCCCTCAGGCCCCCAGGGGGTCAGCCCCACCATTTGTACAATTTTGAATCCCCACCCCATAGGGATGCTACCAGGCAAATATGAGCGATATCCATTGCTTGGTTCCAGAGAAGAAGTCAATTATATGAATATAGCCCAATTGACCATATTTGGCCCCGCCCCTCAGGCCCCTGGGGGGATCGGTTCCGTCATTTGTACAATTTCGAATTCCTACCCCAAGGTGATGCTACCAGTAAAATATGAGAGATATCCATTGCTTGGTTCCAGAGAAGAAGTCAATTATATGAATATAGCCCGATTGACCATATTTGGGCCCCGCCCCTCAGGCCCCTGGGGGGTCAGCCCCATCATTTGTACAATTTTGAATCCCCACCCCATAGTGATGCTACCAGGCAAATATGAGCGATAGCCATTGCTTGGTTTCAGAGAAGAAGCCGTTTATATCAATATAGCCGGATTGACCACATTTGGCCCCGCCCCTCAGGCCCCTTGGAGGTCAGCCCCATCATTTGTACAATTTTGAATCCCCACCCCATAGTGATGCCACCAGGCAAATATGAGCGATAGCCATTGCTTGGTTTCAGAGAAGAAGTCGTTTATATAAATAGTGCCAAATTGACCCCTTTTGGCCCCGCCCCAGAGGCCCCCAGGGGGTCAGCCCCATCATTTGTACAATTTTGAGTCCCATACCCATAGGGATGCTTCTGACCAAATTTGTTCAAATTCTGATCAGCGGTTATGTAGAAGAAGTCAAATAAGTCAATTGTTGACGGACGGACGGACGGACGGACGACAGACGCCACGGTATGGCATAAGGTCACCTTGGTCCTTCGGACCAGGTGAGCTAAAAATTGATTACATGTACGTAATTAAGAGAGTATTGATGTATATATTTGTCTGGAACTAATAAAAAACAAGAGATCCCAGAGGGATCTTGGCACCCACAATTGAATGATCTTTATAGGTTCCATGTCAGATTGATCTTTTCTATACTTTTCCCTTCCTCTAAGTCTTACTAATCTGTGTAAATTCAGAAACAGCCCTCTAGTACTTTTCAAACAAAGGGAACCTATATAACAAATTTAGGATTTAGCGATAATGGCTGTCAATACCAGGGACCAAGGGGAACCTACATATGAAATTTGAGAAAGATCCCTTCAGTACTTTCTGAGGAATCGCGATAACAAACTTCAATTGTCAAAATCCAAGATGGCTGCCTGTCGGCCATGTTGTTTTCCGATTGGTCTCAAAATGCAATATGCATAACTAGGCACCAAGAGGAACCTACATAATTATGAAATTTGAGAAAGATCCCTTCAGTGCTTTCTGAGAAATCGCGATAACAAACTTTAATTGTCAAAATCCAAGATGGCTGCCTGTCGGCCATGTTGTTTTCCGATCCGTCTCAAAATGCAATATGCATAACTAGGCACCGAGGGGAACCTACATATGAAATTTGAGAAAGATCCCTTTAGTACTTTCTGAGAAATAGCGATAACAAACTTCAATTGTCAAAATCTAAGATGGCTGCCTGTCGGCCATGTTGTTTTGCGATTGGTCTTCAAATGCAATATGCATAACTAGGCACCGAGGGGAACCTACATATGAAATTTGAGAAAGATCCCTTTAGTACTTTCTGAGATATAGCGATAACAAACTTCAATTGTCAAAATCCAAGATGGCTGCCTGTCGGCCATGTTGTTTTCCGATTGGTCTCAAAATGCAATATGCATAACTAGGAACCAAGGGTAACCTAAAGATGAAATTTGAGAAAGATCCCTTCAGCACTTTCTGAGAAATAGCGATAACAAGAATTGTTTACGGACGGACGGACGGAGGGACGGAGGGAGGGAGGGACGCACGGACCACGGACCACGGACGCAGGGCGATTTGAATAGCCGACCATCTGATGATGGTGGGCTAAAAACCGGTATGCTAATTTCTAAACAAGAGATCCCAGAGGGATCTTGGCGCCCACCATTGAATGTTCGTCATAGGTTCCATGTCAGATTGATCTTTTCTCTACTTTTCTCTTCTTCTAAGTCTTACTAGTCTGTGTAAATTCAGAAGAAACCTCTAGTACTTTTCAAACAAGGGAAACCTATATATGAAATTTAAGATTTAGGCACCAAGGGGAACCTATATATGGAATTTGAGAAAGATTCCTTCAGTACTTTCTGAGAAATAGCGGTAACAAACTTCAATTGTCAAAATCCAAGATGGCTGCCTGTCGGCCATGTTGTTTTCTGATTGGTCTCAAAATGCAATATGCATAACTAGGCACCAAGGGGAACCTACATATGAAATTTGAGAATGATCCCTTCAGTACTTCCTCAGAAATAGTGATAACAAACTTCATTTGTCAAAATCAAAGATGGCTGCCTGTCGGCCATCTTGTTTTCTGATTGGTCTCAAAATGCAATATGCATAACTAGGCACCAAGGGGAACCTACATATGAAATTTGAGGAAGATCCCTTCTGTACTTTCTCAGAAATAGCGATAACAAACTTCAATGGTCAAAATCCAAGATGGCTGCCTGTCGGCCATCTTGTTTTCCGATCGGTCCCAAAATGCAATATGCATAATAAGACACCAAGGGGAACCTAGATATGAAATTTGAGAAAGATCCCTTCAGTACTTTCTCAGAAATAGCGATAACAAACTTCAATGGTCAAAATCCAAGATGGCTGCCTGTCGGCCATGTTGTTTTCCGATCGGTCCCAAAATGCAATATGCATAACTAGGCACCAAGGGGAACCTACATATGAAATTTAAGAAAGATCCCTTCTGTACTTTCTCAGAAATAGCGATAACAAACTTCAATGGTCAAAATCCAAGATGGCTGCCTGTCGGCCATGTTGTTTTCCGATCGGTCCCAAAATGCAATATGCATAACTAGGCACCAAGAGGAACCTACATATGAAATTTGAGAAAGATCCCTTCAGTACTTTCTCAGAAATAGCGATAACAAACTTCAATGGTCAAAATCCAAGATGGCTGCCTGTCGGCCATCTTGTTTTTCGATCGGTCCCAACATGCAATATGCATAACTAGGCACCAAGGGGAACCTACATATGAAATTTGAGAAAGATCACTTCTGTACTTTCTCAGAAATAGCGATAACAAACTTCAATGGTCAAAATCCAAGATGGCTGCTGTCAGCCATCTTGTTTTCCGAACGGTCCCAAAATGCAATATGCATAACTAGGCACCAAGGGGAACCTACATATGAAATTTGAGAAAGATCCCTTCTGTACTTTCTCAGAAATAGCGATAACAAACTTCAATGGTCAAAATCCAAGATGGCTGCCTGTCGGCCATGTTGTTTTTCGATCGGTCCCAAAATGCAATATGCATAACTAGGCACCAAGGGGAACCTACATATGAAATTTGAGAAAGATCCCTTCAGCACTTTCTGAGAAATAGCGATAACAAGAATTGTTTACGGACGGACGGACGGAGGGACGGAGGGAGGGAGGGACGCACGGACCACGGACCACGGACGCAGGGCGATTTGAATAGCCGACCATCTGATGATGGTGGGCTAAAAACCGGTATGCTAATTTCTAAACAAGAGATCCCAGAGGGATCTTGGCGCCCACCATTGAATGTTCGTCATAGGTTCCATGTCAGATTGATCTTTTCTCTACTTTTCTCTTCTTCTAAGTCTTACTAGTCTGTGTAAATTCAGAAGAAACCTCTAGTACTTTTCAAACAAGGGAAACCTATATATGAAATTTAAGATTTAGGCACCAAGGGGAACCTATATATGGAATTTGAGAAAGATTCCTTCAGTACTTTCTGAGAAATAGCGGTAACAAACTTCAATTGTCAAAATCCAAGATGGCTGCCTGTCGGCCATGTTGTTTTCTGATTGGTCTCAAAATGCAATATGCATAACTAGGCACCAAGGGGAACCTACATATGAAATTTGAGAATGATCCCTTCAGTACTTCCTCAGAAATAGTGATAACAAACTTCATTTGTCAAAATCAAAGATGGCTGCCTGTCGGCCATCTTGTTTTCTGATTGGTCTCAAAATGCAATATGCATAACTAGGCACCAAGGGGAACCTACATATGAAATTTGAGGAAGATCCCTTCTGTACTTTCTCAGAAATAGCGATAACAAACTTCAATGGTCAAAATCCAAGATGGCTGCCTGTCGGCCATCTTGTTTTCCGATCGGTCCCAAAATGCAATATGCATAACTAGGCACCAAGAGGAACCTACATATGAAATTTGAGAAAGATCCCTTCAGTACTTTCTCAGAAATAGCGATAACAAACTTCAATGGTCAAAATCCAAGATGGCTGCCTGTCGGCCATCTTGTTTTTCGATCGGTCCCAACATGCAATATGCATAACTAGGCACCAAGGGGAACCTACATATGAAATTTGAGAAAGATCCCTTCTGTACTTTCTCAGAAATAGCGATAACAAACTTCAATGGTCAAAATCCAAGATGGCTGCTGTCAGCCATCTTGTTTTCCGATCGGTCCCAAAATGCAATATGCATAACTAGGCACCAAGGGGAACCTACATATGAAATTTGAGAAAGATCCCTTCTGTACTTTCTCAGAAATAGCGATAACAAACTTCAATGGTCAAAATCCAAGATGGCTGCCTGTCGGCCATGTTGTTTTTCGATCGGTCCCAAAATGCAATATGCATAACTAGGCACCAAGGGGAACCTACATATGAAATTTGAGAAAGATCCCTTCAGCACTTTCTGAGAAATAGCGATAACAAGAATTGTTTACGGACGGACGGACGGAGGGACGGAGGGAGGGAGGGACGCACGGACCACGGACCACGGACGCAGGGCGATTTGAATAGCCGACCATCTGATGATGGTGGGCTAAAAACCGGTATGCTAATTTCTAAACAAGAGATCCCAGAGGGATCTTGGCGCCCACCATTGAATGTTCGTCATAGGTTCCATGTCAGATTGATCTTTTCTCTACTTTTCTCTTCTTCTAAGTCTTACTAGTCTGTGTAAATTCAGAAGAAACCTCTAGTACTTTTCAAACAAGGGAAACCTATATATGAAATTTAAGATTTAGGCACCAAGGGGAACCTATATATGGAATTTGAGAAAGATTCCTTCAGTACTTACTGAGAAATAGCGGTAACAAACTTCAATTGTCAAAATCCAAGATGGCTGCCTGTCGGCCATGTTGTTTTCTGATTGGTCTCAAAATGCAATATGCATAACTAGGCACCAAGAGGAACCTACATATGAAATTTGAGAAAGATCCCTTCAATACTTTCTCAGAAATAGAGATAACAAACTTCAATTGTCAAAATCCAAGATGGCTGCCTGTCGGCCATCTTGTTTTCTGATTGGTCTCAAAATGCAATATGCATAACTAGGCACCAAGGGGAACCTACATATGAAATTTGAGGAAGATCCCTTCAATACTTTCTCAGAAATAGCGATAACAAACTTCAATGGTCAAAATCCAAGATGGCTGCCTGTCGGCCATGTTGTTTTCCGATCGGTCCCAAAATGCAATATGCACAACTACGCACCAAGGGGAACCTACATATGAAATTTGAGAAAGATCCCTTCAGCACTTTCTGAGAAATAGCGATAACAAGAATTGTTTACGGACGGACGGACGGACGGAGGGACGGAGGGACGGAGGGACGGAGGGAGGGAGGGACGGACGGACCACGGACCACGGACGCAGGGCGATTTGAATAGCCGACCATCTGATGATGGTGGGCTAAAAACCGGTATGCTAATTTCTAAAAAAAAAAAAAAAAGACAAACAAATTTAACACATGATATATTGAATTGGATTGTAGATTTTACACTCACTTATAAAATAACCTGATACATGTATATCATAGTAAATAATGAAATAACAATGATCAAAGAAGTAAACTCAAATGGAATCACGATCCTGGAATCAGTCTTACAAAACTAAATTGTATTTGAAGTTCCAGTTTGGGGAATGAAATAAGGGAATCACAATTTATAATCAAAATTAATCATATGTAAAATATTAGGGGTTTATTTGACCGAGACGTATTTAAAATGTTTGTAATCATTCGCCATTCGAGGCCTGATTGCCGTCATATTTGAATTACCATAATGGACCTGAAATTAATATTTAAAAAAAGAGAATGATCTGTGACTTGAATATTTTATAAAAATAATTAAATATATCGTTTATTAGTTCATTCAGATCTTCAGACACCACATAATTTGTCAAGTCATATATAGAAATATATGAACCATTTTGTTATTGATTTATAGTTCACACAAGTAAGCACTAGATGTAAGCAGTAAGTATCAGGGCATCCAGTTGACCCTTGACTTTTAGCAATTTCAGAAGTCAAATCACCTCTTTTCAGAAATCTGAAGGGTCAAAACATATATGTCAAATAGACATGCTCCTTCAAACCCAAGAGTCAGATCTCAATTTGGAGAGTCAAAAACATACTCTCAAGGGTCTACTGGATGCCCTGAGTATATGCACCGCTATCTACTGGCATGACGTTGAGTACAGTAGACTACACTCACTTTGTGGATATTGACAGGATAACATATATTTACATATTAATTCAATTTTAGAATTGTAACTGAAATTTTGTAACAGCATGGCACAAATAGTCATATGAACATTTGTTGTATATTGAAAAAATATTTAAGGTAAATATTAACTCATTCGCTTGACTTCAATTTTCAGTTTATCAATTCATCGATTACTCCGTGTTTGAAGTATGGTGTAGTGAGAATTTCAAGTCTTGATCTTAACTTGATGAAAATTCTAAATTAACAAATTATTAAAATGAATTTGTTTGAAAAATAACACAAGTTCCACAGCAATATTATATAGAGTATCAATCACAATATATCAATATACAATTAACGGCTGAATATCAAATTAAGTGAATATCACAAGTATTTTGCATTTGCTTTTAGATAATCCGGATTTCCGTCTTTAAAATAATTTACCCAGTAGACGTAGTGCATAGTAAACGTAGCCATGTAACAGTTGATTTTAATCAGATTGACTTAACATGAACTTAACACTGTCTCAGTAGTTCGTCACAATCGAAAATTTGGTCGTGAATTCGGTATTTTGCAAATTATTTCAAAATACTTCCAGGTAAATGAAAAAAAAAATCTCGTAAAAATATCGATTTTGGGTTCGCTATCGGCCATTTCGGTAATTCAACTCTAACGACAATCGGGCCGCGATTCGCAAATGAATAATTAATTTAAAATTCGGTCAAATAAACCTCTAATATTTTATATATGATACAATCAGGCATTGCAGAACATATATTTTGGTCAATCCTCTGAAAATAATGCCAATTTATATTATAATTAGGCCCCATTTTTCTTCGTTTCGGTATTTCCAAGTCCGCTTCACGTGTGGTCCGTTTCAATAAATATTCTCGTCTTTGCCGAAATTAAAACAGCTATATAATTGTTCATTTTAAACATGACAACTGCCAATCACACGTATCCAAAAATGTCATTGTTGATATCATCTGACTATTGCCGTAGTTATCTGTCACCCCCTGCCAAAGTCATGGAAGAATCGACCAATCAAATTGGTTTAACTTTTGATTTCCGTAATCTTGCAGTTACCTCCCTTACAACAGTAAATACTGTACGTTCCAAGTATCGCCTACAACAATCAATCCCGTGCACATAACAAGATATTATCATTTGCATTTGATTTATTGGTCATTTTCGTCAAAGGAAATTGGTATATGGAAATCGATGACAACGTTAACGCTATGACCAGTCACCCTGACCACAAATGCCACCTAATATTGTAAGTCTATACATATGACAGATATGTACAGTTCTTTCTCGCAAACACCGTTAACACATACAGTAAACTATAGTATGATACAATGTATCGTCTCGTATGCCGTTATTGATATGTTTCTTTCTCTAAATTATAGAAATACACACCTAGTTGATAATGATGTAACATTCTAGAATATACATAATACACATTTAAGTAAATTGCGGACATATTTGCAGACCTATGCTATACTGTCAGCCGTTTTGGAATGAACACGGAAGAGCAAAACTTTCTCAACATCCGGAGACGAATGCACCTGCGCAATATTTGTTTAAATAAATATATTGACCTGGAGTTATTCGCAAAGTTCAAGTTCATTTAGTCTTAACATTTCGCTAGCGTTATGCATTTCTCGATTCGTATGCATCTTGAAAACATCTACTGAATATATTTCAACATTTTCGGTAAAACTACTATATAAAACGAAGATGTTTTTGCAGGTAAATTATTTGAAGCGTAAGGCAATGGGGGCAGCCATATTTCATTGAAACAGACAGTAGATGGCGTATTGGTGAATGTGGTTACCAAATATGGTCATATTTCTCACTCCAGTTCTTGATTGCAATAACCGAACATTAATGTTCGTTTAAAAATGGACTCACATGGTCAAATTTGTCAGCCGAGTTCATCTCCTGTTTCACTAGTGAGCATATCACAATGGCCCCCGAGTTGATCATGGGATTATGTGGTTTATCTGAAATGAAAATAATATCACACATTACTTGCTACTTCAATGACACAATTTAAAAATATTGGGTCAACATAAAAACATTCTGTAATAATCTCTTCTTAATTTCTTCTTCAAAATAGGAAGGAGGGTTTATCACAGAAAACCATTATGATAAAATATGTGGGGACTGTAATCAATATGGATGGACTTATAAGTAGGTACGGGCTTATTACCAGGTACGGGCTTATTACCAGGCATGGGCTTATTACCTGGTACTGGCTTATTACCAGGTACGGGCTTATTACCAGGTATGGAGTTTACCAGGTATGGGCTTATTACCAGGCATGGCTTTATTACCAGATATGGGGTTTAACATGTATGGGCTTATTACCAGGTACAGGCTTATTACCAGGCATGGCTTTATTACCATGTTACCATATTACCACATTTCTTGAGATGTGTTTTGTTCCTGATATGAGTATATTAGTTGTTTGATCATAGATGATGAACTGCTTAAGCAATAGACTGTCTTAAATGACCGTGAGATGTGCATTGTCGTTTGGGTTTGTTTTGGAAAATCGCGCACACACACAAAGAGTTGTCATTCCTTACACATATATGCCCCCACAATGCAACGCGCCTAGTAAACAATCATGGCGATCGCAACCTGCCTCAGCGAGTGTTCAAGTGCACAGAACACAGGTTTGGATTGATGCTATAATAAATAAACAAATCTCATCAAAAGATGAGACATATCAATATTTTATTCAGTAATTCTTCTTCACAATACTACTGATATGGTCTGGATAATAACTAAATGTCGATGTCGATGCATCGAACATAACCTGTTTTGACGAAGTGGGAACCAATGATTAGATAACGTTGTACATCGTGTCGAATCAATATGTAAGTTAAAAACACTTTTCATAAAACTTTTATTACGGGAAAATCACAAAAATACCCTAAAATCAATTAAAATTTTTCGATTTTTTGGAATTTTTATATGCATATAAGCGGGAGTCGGTGTTTTAGTCGATGCAAATACACGGGATTAAAATACAAAGATGAAGAAAAAAATCGGGACCTGAGAATTTTATGCAAATAAGCGGGATATTCAAATAACCGATATGCAAATAAGTGGGCTCCTCTGTATTAGCTTAGTTCCAAGTGTATAGGCTTATAAAATTAGGAAATGTTGAGAAATTATTTCAATCCCAAACCTTGCAATGAGTTCAGTGTATTAATCATGGTCATACCCTTGTCCCTAAGCTGTGTATACAACAACCTGACCTGAGAAAAATAAAAATAAATGTTGTTTTTTTTTAATTTAATCATAACGATGCTTTTGAAAATCTAACTGCTTACTTGTAGTCTGAACTTCATAACGAGTCAGATTATGATATTATTGTTCCAGTCTGATTATGAGATTAATTTGGAATTATCAATATAGTTGCAACAACATTTTTCCTAAGGTAGGACTGAGATTTACTGACACTGACAATGTTCCCAGAATACTGATGAGGAAAATAGTTACATGTATTACTCACATGCAAATATTCACCCAGCAGCTATCATACATAATGCGTCGAGATATACTTCACCATTATTTTATGTAAATTACTCACATTATACGACATGAAATTGGTGTTTAATAAATGTACAGGACCTTTGCCATCCAACCAGTTAAAGGGATCGTCATCAATACAGAAACAATTTTTATTCATAACATTGTTAATGGATACATGTCATCATTGTGTAGCTATTAAATGATATATTGTTGTATTGGTATGTCTGTGATCAACTTCTTCATAAAATATTTTTGTGTCTTGAAAAAGGCACAAATTGCTACAAAAATGACATGTGACCTGTCTGCTATACTTACCATTACGGTCCAAACAGATCATGTTAAAAGGATGGCCACTGGGTTCATGGCCGACATATTGATGGACGATCTCTGGTCCGAGTTCGTTGAGAATCATGGAGTAGGTCAGAGGTTTACTGACCGACTGCAGACAAAACGGCGTATTGATATCGCCGATGGAATGGCTACCAAAATAAAACAAAGAACACAAGCCATAATAAATCTAATTCCATGAGAAACACTTTTTACTGATTGTGAATTTTAAAACAATGAATTGTTTTTGTTGTAGAGTTTGATTTATAA